>NC_056682.1:154077683-154745183 GCF_018350215.1 Panthera leo | reverse complement strand
GCTCTCTTTATTACCAAACTTCACTTAGTGCTGAAGCTCTCTGTATCATTAAGATAGATTCCAGTGTGTTTTCTACTTTTCTGTGATGACAGTGATGTTTTATATAATTTTTGAGAGATGTGGTTCAAACACTGGATCCCCCTTCATTCAATGAGCACAAGCTGGCATGTCAGCTGCTATGTAACCCCAATAAACAGTCTCTGTGCAGCACTTTTGGAAGGTGTTCTTATCCATTTTACATAGAAGTTATATGTAGCCTTTAGAGATAGTTCTGTATCTTCTGTTCCTTGTCTCTGATTTTAATTCTCTTTGGGTTAAATTTCCAATTCTTTCTCATAGATATTATATCCGTTTAATATCTAAATGCCAGCTGTGACTTCATTTCTTACAAACAAAGAGAAAATGCAATCAACATAACTAAACACATTTAGTTTATTCTTAATTTGAGGACTGCTTAAAATATTTTCATATTCCAGTAAACATTGCCTTGGGTATTTTAAGTATAAACACATTACATGTAAACAATGCTTTTGCAAAGCAGACTGACTTAAAAATATCCACTTGAGTTGTATGGCATAATATAGCATATTCAGGCAGATTTTCAGCATTATTGCATTTTCCTACCTTCTCCTTTTGTGGACATCAGAATCTGAACTCCTAATAGATATGTACTGTCATCTGATACATGTCTGGATGAAAATGGTGAGCAGAGGAACTCCTTAATTCAGAACATTGTGATGGTCAGTTCACATGCGCTAATATTTGTTGAGGATACACCATGGGCCTTATGCACTCTGCTAAGCACCTCGTGTTTGTTTCTCCTTTTATACTCATAATAGTTCTGAGCTATTTTTTCTTCCATTTTATATGTATAGACACTAAATCCTAGAAGAATTAAGTAATCAAGTTTCTTGTTCTAGTTTTAAATGCTATTATTCCATTTAACACAAACTTATCAGCAGTGAAATAAAAACACTAGAATGGGTTCTGCTGTGACTTGAGCTTCTCGTACCATCCTTACTGAGATGACAAACTTAACTTGAGGAACTAACTAAATACTCCGCATCCATTTTAGATCCTTTGCCTAATTTTGTTCTAGGCCAAAGATTTTCAGACTGTGAAAGAAAAAAGCGTATTGCTAATGACAGATAAAATGTCAGCATGACAGCACTGGTTCTCTGGAATCTCTCCAGACACCTTTTGTTTGTTTGTTTGTTTTCCCTCAGCATTTTACCCTTGAAGTGGATAATCTATTTGGGTTTGGTCTGTGACTTCTTTGTAGCAGCATTAAATATCTTCCATGTCACAAAAGATTGTAATTAAGTGAAAAATATAGTGCAACAAAGGGCAAAAGACAAAAAAAATAACTTTTTATAAAGCAAATTTATAAATCACTTACTATGAAGATATACTACTACTGAAAATTCTGTCCTCGGGCACCTGGGTGGTTCAGTCAGTTAAGCAACAGACTCTTGGTTTCTGCTCAGGTCATGATCTCAGGGTTCATTCCTGGGATTGAGTCCCAACATCTGGCTCTGTGCCTACACCTCAGAGACTGCTTGGGAATCTCTCCTCTCTCTCTGTCCCTCCCCCTGCTTATGCATGCATTCTCTCTAAATAAATAAATAAATAAATAAATAAATAAATAAACACTTAAAAAGGAAATTCTATCCCCAAATGGAATCATCTCCCCCAAGGCATTACCTTACTGGAAAAAAAAAAAACAAACCACATTTCTTAATAATGAAAGTGAACTAAAAAGTGAGTCAATGGCATTTTTAATCATTCAGCGTAAAAAAGAAAATTTGAATTAAATAGTTCATATCTATTACTCTAAAAGATGTAATTCTATCTTGTGTATCTACTATTTTTATCACATATATTGTTTTAATATCCAAGTTTTATTTATTTTTAAATACAGTGATTTATATAAAAGTCATATTATGCAGAAAAATTATGAAAATCCTTAGTAGCCACTTAAGTGAGCAGGTATGTATAGCTCAGAAAGAGATATGTATTCATTTCAGGAGCATTTATTAAGTACCTATAGTGTGAATAACAAATTAAGGTTCTTGGTTTCATGCATTTGAGTGTCATTTGTAGGTGACAGTTATACAGAGTAACTCTGGTAGAGATTTTGTTAAGAATATCACTATGGGGCACCTGGGTGGCTCAGTCGGTTAAGTGTCCAACTGTGTATTTCTGCTCAGGTCATGATCTCATGGTTTGTGGGATCCAGCCCCACTTTGGACTCTGCGTTGACAGAACAGAGCCTGTTTGGGATTCTGTCTCTCTGCCCCACCCCCACTCACGTGCACTCTCTTTCTCTCAAAAGAAATAAACGTAGGGGGGAAGAAGGATATCACTCTAAACTGGTGTTCCCTGAAATTATATTTTGAAGATTGTTTTCCTTTTTGAGATATTATATAGAATCAACTTCTTCAATGATATGTGAAATAATTTATGTGTTTTGGGTAGAAAATAATGGATGCAATAGATTTACCTTTTAGATCTAAATGACATTGTCACCATACAACATAGTGAAGACTTGTTTTGCCATACACCTAGAAAAAAAGATCAGCATAACTTTCAGTTCGTCCAGAACTGATTATGTAGTTATGTATGTGTTTATGGAGAAAAAAAGGTCATAGTTAAAATATATATTGTTAGTGTTTAAGTTTTTCTGAAACAATTTAAAGTTTAGGTCTTAAAGTTTACATGTTGGGAAGCTTCCAGGATGAAAAATAACAAATTTGAGGGTGGTCATATTATTGTTTTCATTTCCTTGTTAGAACAGATTTTTTTTTAAGATTAAAAAAGTGGAAGTTTGTCTTTCTAAACTCTGCCTAGTTAGCATAGATATTACATTGATGCATCGTTTAGTATCATAAAAAAACCAGTTTTTGGAGTACAGATGTCATAGTTTATTTAGTCTGCTTAGTACATTTAGTTAGAATGTGTACAATTAAATATGGAAAATCTTTGAATCAAGTCTCAAAATGTTTGGAACTGCTGGGAAGGTATATTTTTCCACAAAAGAATCCAGTTTTAGAATTCAACTTCCTGCTTTTTAAAAATGCATTTAACTCCCTTCTTTTGATCATCACCAGCTATTGGCTATAGAAGAAACTTCTTTTGTGCCCTAGAAGTGTGTCCCCATCTGCACCTTATCCTTCTCTGCGCTCCTTGGTTAGCACAATGTCTATAGTCTGGACTCTTGGGGGCAAAATTTAATACTCTGGTTCTCACTGATTGCCTCAAGCAATTAATATGTTTTTAAAAGAAACGTAAACCTGTAGAATAAATGTAAACCAGTATCTATTTAAGATGGTTTTCACATTTTAATATGCATAAGGATTATCTGGTATGGAGATTCCAGTACCCATCTCAGAGGTTCTGATTCTTTAGGTTTGTGATGGTGAAAGAGAATTTGCTTTATTAACAAACATTTTAGGAATTTTTTTTTTTTTATAATCAAAGCCCATTTATTCCTCTGATCCTGACCCTAACCCTACTACTGCTATTGCCGACTCATGTTACTAATATTTATTAACTATGGGGCATGTGCCAGGCAGCACTGTGTGCACTTTTTTTTAAGTACCCTTTTTTTACATTGTTAGAGCAACTTTATTCAGTAGGCACTATGTCTCCGTTTTGCAGGCAAAGCATAACTGAAGCCCAGAGAATATAACTTGTCCCAAATTGCAAAGCTAATAAGTGAATTTATGGAAATCCCTTGCCTTAAAGTTTTCAATATTTATTTAACAAGTATTAATGCCCTCAAGTGGTTTTCACAAAATGAGTGAAGCAAACAAAAGCAATAAACCAGACCGAACTAACATAGACGTAATACATGTGCAGTCTAATATCTACTGAACAATGAGTTAATGTCTCTCACTAGAATGGCAGTGATTTTTAATGCAAGCTTGGAACAAACATCCTCTTAATCACCCTCGCACTTTTCCCCTTAGGAAAATGGTCTAAGTCAAGATTGCACCTTCTTGTGGTAATAACCCCTTTTCTACAGTCAGTAATGACCACAGCCACCAACAGTCCTCACAGACATTTGCCTGTTCTTAAGTAACTTTAAGAAATGCACTGCGGATTGTTTTAAATCCAACTCTGTGCTCCAGCCTTGTTTCTTAATCTGTTACTATCCTTGGCACAACTCGCCCAAATAATGCTAACAATTACAGGCCCTAAAGTCCCTAAAGGAGACTTCTTGTACCCGTAAAACTTAACCAAGTAAATATATGTATACACAAAAAAGGGATAAGAAACACAAGATTGACCAGTTTTTACTTTTGCCAAATAAGGATAATAATTATATATATTCTTATATATGTAAGTATGTATATATAAGTATGCAAGTGTATATATATGTACATATGTATGTATATATATTTACATATGTATATATTTGTGTATATGTGTGTATATATATGTATGTATGTATATATATATATACACACACACACATAAAGAATATATTAGAACCTGTACTGGACCTTTTCTTACTGGGGAAGGGGAGAATAAAGGTCACAATCTCAGAATAAGGATATAAGGATGTTGTTTTGAGTTCTGGTAAAAATTGAAATGGATTGGTATGTGTTCCTGGGCTGGCATTTGGGAACCACTGTTTTAGGCAGTTAGCTATGCGGTCTTTTCAAGAGCTTCCTTAGGATTTACTCCCTGCTTTTATATTTATTTATAAAATGGCCTCCTTCAAATTCTCAGAGTTTGGAAGCATGCAGTATTTTAACATTCCATTTAAAGTTTAAAGTTTTTGTAGCATAATAACTGCATCATAACTGCCCAATCTCCTAAGTGGCTAACGATCCATAGCCCATGATCGTGCTTTTTCCTTTTTAATTTCTGTGAAAAAAAGTATCCCTAGTGTTTCTCTCTCAGTTTGCTACTTCCTTCCTTTGACTAAAAATATATTTAGAATGCTACCAGTGCCTAATATTATGTTTAAAAAAAAGTTTTCAGTTGTAATTTCAAAATAACAATAGTTCCTAGTTCTTTGGTTTGTTTTTGTTTTTCTTATTACCGAATTGAAGGCACGAAAAAAAGACAGTCTTAATGGAACTTAATGGGACTGAATGCTGTATCTTTAATAAATATTGTCATTTATTTAAGGTCTGTTTCCATATTGTTTGTATGTGGTGTTTTCTGATACTAACTGGGTTTACAACAATTCAATTCAGTTCTGATACTAACTCCCAGAATAAGAGCAGACCACACAGGTTTGAGACTCAGGCCATGCAAACTGTCTACGCCTCTGACGCCAGGCACAAGTGGGTGCCCAAGCTACTTCTGCCTAGCTGACTACAAGTTCAGTTTCAGTAATTAGGTAAAACAAAGCTCATAGAGCTTTGAACTCAAGAAAATTCTCCAGTTATGACCACAGCTTTAATATAAGGGCACACCTCAAGAACAGCCAAATGGAAGTATTTTATAAGGCAGTGTATGGGGAGGGGGTGGGGTTCCTCCCTCTCTGAGTGTACAACTCTCCTGGCATATCACTGTGTTTACTAACCCAGAAACTCTCGAAACCTGTTGTTCAAGAGTTTTTACAACCCAGTTTCCAGACCCTGCTCCCCTCCCAGGAGGTTGGTGGATGAGACTAAAACATCCACTCTAATCATGTA
Source organism: Panthera leo (assembly GCF_018350215.1). Taxonomy (NCBI): domain Eukaryota; kingdom Metazoa; phylum Chordata; class Mammalia; order Carnivora; family Felidae; genus Panthera; species Panthera leo. Next base: position 154,739,529 of record NC_056682.1, on the reverse strand, counting down.
TTCGGTCTTTCTGTTAACCAGCTTCCTCCTGAAGCTATCTTGGGTATCCACCCTGAGTCACCTCATTAGCAGAAACTCAGGTATGCTAGAAAGATTTTTTAATGCATAATAAAAGACACTCTATCCGCTTGAAAAATTCCAAGGGTTTTCAGAGCTCTGTGCCAGTTACTGAGGACAAGACCAATTTTTTTTTTCATGCCACCATTTGATTTCTGAGGAGAGTGGAATATTATTACTCTATTTTTATCTCCCAAACCACCAGTAAGCTTTCACAGTGTGAAGCAAACAAAAGCAATAAACCAGACTGAACTACTGCCCCGTCATTTGCTAATTTTCTTATATTTTACTACACAATTTCAGTTTTGGCTTCAGCATAATGACTATGAAAATACCTGGAAGAATTTAAATACACTCTCTGTCTATAAAGTATTATTATTACTTTAATTATGTTAAAATGCATTTTTCTCCTACAGACACTACAGAAGCACGTTTTGTCCTCTGCCTCTGACCCACCTACTGAAGCAGTTTCTCTTTACATGATTTGCGTTCCTACACTGATATTTATATGTATTTGAGATTTATTCTTATTTTCCAGTATCCTCAATCATAGTCTCAAGGGATAGGTTCATTTGTAAAACTCAACAAGAAAGAGCCAGATGTGGGAAGTATGACCTATAATGAACATAGTTGTTTTTATTTATAGACCCTTCTGAGGCCTGTATTTAGTAGATCTGTTGCTTGACATTGAAAGTATATCTAACTTTTTGGGTAGTGATGGGTGTTGATGCATTATAATTATCATTTTCAGATATGGTTTGGTATATTTTCTAAGAAATCTTCTATCTTTGCATATTTAAGCCATTATATCTGGGAATTTATTGCCTCTTTATTTGTAGAAGTACGTATGTATGTGAATATTGTATTCATATTCATTAGAAGGAGTGATTGCTTTGTAATGGAGGACATCCAGAAATTTCACTGGTCCATACCTTCCTCACAAAACTGAAGTCAAAGTAGAAAATAAAAGAAACCATCCAGCACCCACGTCTTGGTTTCTAATAGAATTCTCCAATAAAAGGAACTAGGATGGGTGTTGTATGGAAACCAATTTGACAATAAATTTCATATTAAAAAAAAGGGGGGAACTAGGCTCCTTGGAAAAATGTCTGAGTCTGGGGCTGGGCAGAAAATATGAAAATGAGCCTGGAGAATCTTGTAGTACTAGAGAGTAAGGAAGTGCTCAACAAATAAAATGATGGGAATATGCCAAAGAGAAGAAAGCAACCAACCCAAAACAGTTTTCATAGCCAAAACGGAAACAATTTGTGCAACAGATTAAATAACATAGCATTGGATTACATCACAGAGTATAAAATAAATATCTATGAGTCCATACTGATACAAGTGAACCACTGAATAAATAAAGAAATGGACAGGAGAAACAAATCTCCTGTGGAAAAGAATTCCAAATTCCAATTTATGTAGATACTCCCTCCTCAATGAGATGGAGCTTAATTGTCACACTTTTAGTGTGAGTCACACCTAATAACTTGCTACCAAAAACTACAATACGAAAGAAAAACAACAACAACAAACAGGAAGTAAGTTTAAAGGGGAGAAGCTTGGGTAACACTACCTCACTCAGATGACCAAAGCTAACACCATCATCGATAAAACATGTTAATAGTATAGACACTTGATATGATGTAATTATCAATGATGATGTTAGCATTGATCATTGTTAACATCTGTAAGAACAAGGAAAGGGTGGAAAAGTGTCACAGTCCAGAAGAAGCTAAGGAAATATGACAAGTAATGTAATGTGATTTCCTGGATGGGATCCTAGAACAGAAAAAAGACATTAGAGAAAAACTAATGAAATTCAAATGAACTATGGAGTTTATATTTAATAATAATTTGTTAATACTGGTGGGAGTTTTTAAAGCATAATTGACATATAACATCATATGACTTTCAGGTGTACAACAGAATTGTTGAATACTTGTATACTACTGATAGCATAATCTACTTAACATCTTCAGTATGTGTGTGTTACTGCTTGTGACAAGTTTACAATTGTGGTGTAAGACGTTAAAAATAGGGGAAACTGAGTGCTACGTATATAGGAATCCGGTGCAAAGAATCTATACAACTCTTATGTAATAACTAGAACCTGGTTCTTTTTATTGCATAATAAAAAGGTAATTAAAGAGAAAATAAGTAAAATTACAGGACCAAAGTTTCACATTTCTAGAATTGACTAAGTTTTTGTATGATTCAATACTTTCTGGAAGCATTCAAATCCAGAAAAAAAAAAAACTGAAAAAGTGTATGGTATTTGCTTGCTTTCAACAGATAAGAGTTCTGATAAAAAAGACCTTGTTTAGTGAGTGAACTATCAATAAAGAATGTAGAAATAGCAATAGGGAATATTAATAAAGATTATTTTTTACTTTCAAGAAATTTCCTGGGACTATTGAAAATACCTTGACAGATTTACATACCAGCAACTTGTTACCAATAACATAGACAAATGACCCACATTGGGACTTAATAATCCATTTTAAGTAATCTGAGGTAGTTCTGTGAGGATTATGAGCTATCAATGAAGAAAAGAATACTTACCGAATTGTCATCTGAAAGGTGATAGATGCAGTTCCCTTCATTTTTTCAGCCAACATTTCTCTAATGCCTACGAATTGCTATGTCTTGGGATACAAACTTAGTCCCTAATGTCAAGGAGGTTATAATCTAGTAAAGGACAATGAACATACAGTCAATAAGAGCAATTAAGTAAGTTAGTTGTCTGGGTGCATTGAGAGCATTGAAGGAGTCCTCAATTCTAGAGATCAGGGATAGCTGAAAAGGCTTTGCAGAAGAGGTGGTCCCAATGCTTAGGTATATTTCACCATGCCAATAGATCTGGGAAACCAAAGGCATAGACATAATCCAGAAGCACTAGGTCACACTTAGGCAATGTTAGTGTTTGAGAATTCCTCAGTCATTCTGGAAGCAGAATTTGTATAAGAGAAAGGTTCTAGAAAAGAAAATCCTGGAAATGCATGCATACTCCAGTTATAATGGAGCTTATAAGCCTAGCTAGAGTTTTAAATAAGGTAATAATGTGATCAAGTCATTCTAGCAGCTGTTCATCAAGGACAATGAGGGTGCCTTGACTATTGGAGTGTCTTGGAACTGTATTTTATCTCTCTACCACCCAAACACTACTAATTTCCTCCACTATGATGAAACAATACACCTCAGAGTATTGTTACAACAACCCTTAAGTGTGATGGGATAGGAAGTTGAGAACAACTTTAGAGGGAGATGAGATTGTAGACGACTGAGAAAGTGTTGAATGACTTTTAATAGCCCATGTGAGAGGTCTGAATTAAGGCTTTAGCAATAATGATAGAGAGGAAGATAAATGCAAGAAACTTCAATGAGGCAGAATCTCTTGGAACTTGATCCATGATAAGTGGTAAGAGTAAAGATGTCTCAAATGACTTCATTATTGAAAGGGACAGACTTTGACTTGTGAGGAAAGATAATTCAGTTTTAACATAGTGAGTTTGAGCTATCTATGGGATGCAGAGGTACCATGCCCAAAGGACAGTAAATAAAATGATCTAGAGCTGCTGCTGGGCAAACTTCTACTATAAAGAAGCAGGTGTTAAATATTTTCATCATTAAAGGCTGTATAAGGTCTCTGTCACAGCTACTGAGTGCTGTTTTAATAGGTGGGAAGCAGCAATGGAAATATGTAAACAGAGGAGTGTAGCTGCATTCTACTATAACTTTATGAACGCTAAAATCTAAATTTTATATTGTTTTCACATGTCTTGAAATATTATTTTTTTCCAACTATTAAAAAATGGGAAAATTATTTATGGACTGTACAAAAACAGCCAGTGGACAGATTTGACCCAAGGTCCTTAATTGGCTGACCCCTGACCTACAAAGAAATGTGTTTGTAGGGATAGGAATGGTTTTGTTATCAGCATATAAGGAAACATCTCAAGTGATGGTTGTGAATACCAGCTCACCTAGGAACTGATGGAGGAAAGAGTATGGCTGAGACATGGCTAAGGAACCAGGAATTTAAGAGATAGGAGTCAATAAAAGAGATTTGGGAAGTAAAACAAATCCTGTTTTGTAATGGATAATCCCGTAATTATTTTATAAATATATTAGCTATATAAAATATTTACTATTCCGTCAGCATTTCTTGCCTCACCCTTTTGTGTATTTTTCAGTGCTTAATGCACCACCTGCAATAGAGGTATTTGAAAAACGTCTATGGCATGGATGGTTAGATTGTGATGCCTTATTTAGAACTGTTTCACACCTGAACTTGGGAGCTGTTTTTTTTGTTTTTTGTTTTTCTCCTGCCTACCTACAGAAGCAGAAAAGAAACTAAAATTCTTGTCATCGTTGAAATAATTTTCAGATCAAATTAGTACTGTGTTAAATGTTTTTGTTCATTTTTTGTAATTTTGTGGTGTTTAAAAGTGATTAAGACCCTAATCATCAAGTAAGTTTTAGTAAACCAAACTCTATATTTTCTCAATACTATTTTCCTCTTTCCAGTTTTTAAGTTGTTGAAAAGCATGACATAGAAACAAAAACTTAGTGCAGTTTTGTAAGAAGTAGAGGAAATTCAGAGGTCAAAAAAATTTAAAACAGGGGCGCCTGGGTGGCTCAGTTGGTTAAGCATCTGACTTCGGCTCAGGTCATGATCTGGCAGTTCATGAGTTCTAGCCCCGCGTTGGGCTCTGTGCTGACAGCCTGCAGCCTGGAGCCTGCTTCAGATTCTGTGTCTCCCTCTCTCTCTGCCCCTTCCCTGCTCATGTTCTATCTCTCTCTCAAAAACAAATCAACATTAAATTTTTTTTTAATTTTTTTAAACATGTATTTATAATTTTGTTCTGATTAAATTCTGGGACATAGCTGTGATTAGGGATCTGTGATAATCATCTATTTCTACAGTATGTAGCATGACAGTGCCATTATTTGCAGTCAAGAGGGAACCACTAAACACGGCCAGTTATCTCATCAGTGAAACCAATTTTAAGGGAGGCAAGTTAGTGCCTGATCATTTATGTTAAAAAAGTAACATTATCTTTTTCTGATGCTTGTCTTAGTTGGAAAAATATGGTCTCATTTGCTTTTATGTTAATAAAATAACAGCATACTAAAAGAAAATGGATATCTTTCAAAGTGGAAATCTTTATAATTACCTTGAAAAATAGAAATTTAAGGTGCATATCTATGTTTGTGGTTTTGAAACAAATCTTCTAACTACTGGATATACTTCAGAATTACTTGTAGAGAGTTTTGATTCAGTAGGATTGAGTCAGCAGGGCATTTAATTTCTTTTTTTTTTTTTTTGATACAGAAGGATTTTATAATGTAAATTGCAAATATCATGAAACAATGCATATCAAATATCAATGCTGCATCTTAAAATCAGTCAGTCAGAGAAAGACAAACATCATATGACTTCACTCATATGTGGAATTGAAGATATAAAACAGATGAACGTAAGGGAAGGGAAGCAAAAATAATATAAAAACAGAGAGGGAGACAAACCATAAGAGCCTCTTAAATACAGACAACAAACTGAGGGTTGCTGGCGGGGTGTTGGGTAAGGAGGACGGGCTAAAGGGGCGAGGGACATTAAAGAGGGCACTTGGGATGAGCACTGGGTGTTATATGTAAGTGACGAATCACTAAATTCTACTCTGAAATCATTATTATACTATATGTTAACTAACTCACTTGGATTTAAGTTAAAAAAATAATAAATAATAAAAAAAGAGTCTCTTATGGATTGCCTCCCTCTCTGTTTTTATCTTATTTTTTGCTTCCCTTTCCCTATGTTCATCTGTTTTGTTTCTTAAATTCCACATATGAGTGAAATCTTGTGGTATTTGTCTTTTCTCTGACTGCTCCCTAGGGGCCTTCTAACCATGCAGCTTAAAGTTAAGAAACACAGTCGTGGGGTATAGGGGGTGTGGTGGGTGTGCTGGGTATGTTGTGGTATTTGTGCGTGTGTGTGTGTGTGTTGTTATGATGTGTGTGTATGTGTGTGTGTGTTTTGGTATGCTGTGTATTGTGTGTGTGTGTGTACATGCACTTCTGTATTCCTTCTCCGTGTCTATGGTGGGACAACTAACCCATTCTCTCCTTTCTTTTGTCTTTTTCCATAACAATATGGAGATAAACTTAAGCCCTTCTACTTCCTCGCATTGTCCAAAATCATATTATCAGAGTTGGAATGAAATGTGGAATTATTTGCGTTACTGATCAGAAAATGAACAAATTTGCCCACAAGCAGAGATAGGATAACAACAGCTGCCAGCTAATCTTTTTATCTCTCTGAATCTGGGTGGAGCAGAGACTTTTACGATGCTGGCATTGACACAGTGCGCTGATGCCAATATCTGGGCCCCTTTGTTGATGCCAGCATCATGCCAATCTTCTCATCCACTCCACTCCATCTGCGGTACCTCCCCTGGGTGCTACGCTCAGAGTTGCCACTGAAATGCTCCATTGCAGGGCAATCGTCTCTCAGAGCTCCTTCATGTTATTAATAGCTGCCAGGAGAGTGCCTGTCATGTGGCAACTACTCTTTTGGGAACTTTATATTTTCTCGTTTAGTGATCATCGCAATATTACAAGGTAGTTGTTATCATCACTATCACCATCATCATCATCCTTCTATTACAAGTAAGAAAATTAAGTGTCAGCAAGTGGAAAGTAACTTACACAGCAATAGAAAGCGATAGAGCCAAGATAAGAACTATATTTGGTCTAATCCTTAGTTCTTTGCTTTCTTCCCTGAGCCAAGCTGCCAAATATTACTCTGTTAAATCACTCATCACATTGTATCGAATTGGACAGCATGTCTACATATGAAATATTAAAATCTATTTCCTAGTGTAGTGAGCATGTAGGGAGGGTGCTGCTTTGTGCCAGAAGACACAATTTTGGAATAGGAGAGGTATAGAAAGGCAGTTATGTGCTCTTGATTTTTTTTTTTAAATTTTTAAAAAATCTTTATTTTTGAGAGAGAGACTCTGTGAACAGGGGAGGAGCAGAGAGAGAGGGAATCACAGAATGCAAAGCAGGATCCAGGCTCTGAGGTGCCAGCACAGAGCCCGACGCGGGGACTCAAACCCACGAACCGTGAGATCATGACCTGAGCTGAAGTCAGACACACAACTGACTTAGCCTCCCAGGCACCCCAGTTATGTCCTGTATTTTCAAAAAAACACAGGTCCAGGAGTGCCTGGGTGGCTCAGTTCAGGTCATGACCTCACAGTTCATGAGATTGAGCCCCACATTGAGCTGTCCACTGTCAGCACAGAGCCTGCTTCAGATCCTCTCTACCCCTTGCTCTCTGTCCCTCCCCTGTGCACTCTCTCTCTCAAAAATAAATAAACATTCAAAAAAATAAGTCCAGTTAAGAAAACCGGTTTCAGGATTACCAGGTAAGGACTGGGGAAAGATGATTGTTAAAAGCAAAGATTTGGGAATGAAGCACATATTTGAATTCGGAATCCAGTGCCAATAAGATGTCCCCTTGAGTGTGAAATGGGGATAATAGCATCACAGGGTGTTGGGAAGAGCGCATAAAATAGTATAGGTTATTGAATTAGGGTAATGCCTAGTGAATAGCCAGCGCTTTTAATGTTTAGAGAAGTATTCCGATAGAGTAGAGTGCTGGATTACATTAAATCAAAGCTTCAAAGGGTTGGAAGATTAAATGCAATAGCGAAGCAGCATGCTTGAGCAACAGTCTTCACAGAACCAAGTCTAAATAGAAACAAGGACACTACCTTTTTGAGTAGATGGGATTGTGGTTACTTATTAGTGCATAACAGACCACCCCAAATAGAGTAGCATAAGCTTTCATTTTATTCTGCCCATGAATTCTGAGGTCAGCACTTCACCCAGAGCATGGTCGAGTTGATTTGCTTTTGCCCCATGATATTTTTGGTCCCAGCTGAGAAGACCTGAACAGTAGAGGTGACTTGAATGACTGAGGTGGAATAATCTAGAAACTTCTCCATTCACATGGCTACTGCTGGGGCTTGCTTACTTGAAGGCCAAACACACTATTGGAAGCTGACAACTGGAGCATCCATTTACATATGGTGTTTCCATGTGGAAGTGACTTCTCTCAGCATGGGTTTTGCTTTCTGAAAGAAAGTGTCCCAATTAAGGCACTCAACACGTGTCCCAAAAGAACGGTAGAAACCTCATAAACTTTTCTGACCTTGACCTGCAAGTCATATAAAATCACTTCAGGAACATTTTCTTGGTGCAAGGCAGTTATTAGGGACAGATAGCTGAGACTCAAGGAAGGTGAATTAGACTCTTTTTTTGATGGGGAAATGGCAGGGTAGAGTGGCCAACCCTCTACGTTTCCCCAGGTCTGAGAAGGAGTTACCATGACATAATTCTTTCAGTTTTAAAAAAGGAAAGTCCCAGAAAACCAGGACAGTTTGATTTCTCTGTGGCAAGATCACATTCAAAAGAGCTTGGGAGGAAGATATTGTTGCTCAAAATACGTCTGCACCAAAGATGGAAACTATGGAGTAGAGCCGTAACTATGTCAAGCCAGAGTCTGGATCAGCCAACCAATGGCATTGGCTTGTTTCAGCTGGCCTGACCTACTTTTTACTAGAGTTGTTTGTTGGCATTGTCAAATGTGGGTTAAAAGAGGAGACCGGCCTGTGATGATAAGATACTGAGTAATCTGGCCCTGGGTGAGAACAAAGCCTACTCTTGTCTGCTCACACATGGCCTTGGTGTTACGTGTAGCCCCACTGCCAACACTACCCCGGGGAAACCACTGCTCCAAGTCTTTGCATGTACCGATCCTCTTGTTCTTCACAGCCAGTGCAATCCAGAGTACGGTCCCTGGACCAGTAGCATCAGCCTCCCCTTGGAGCCTATTAGAACTGCAAATTCACATACTATATCCCAGACTGACTAAATCAGAAGCACTGGGAGGTGACCCAGGACGCTGTGTTTAGACAGCTCTCCAGGCAATTCTTGTGTTTGCTGAAGTTTGAGAAAGTTTGCTCCAACACAAGTACTGGGGTAGCGTTACTCATCCCAGGATGAGTAGGAGGTGGGAGGAGGTTTTAAATCACCCTGAATTCGGCTTCCTAGGTTTCATCACCAGAATTATCCTGTTTCAGTAGATTGGGGAAATAGTGGCATAGACATCTTTTAGGCAAGCGAGGTAAAGTGGATATTTTATGTTGATAGCAGTACACACACAAGCACACACTTAAGTACACATCTAATTACTTTATTTTCAAGCATTATTTAACCCAAGTCTTACAAATATATCACATTAGTTGTAGGAGGAATTAAGATACTTTGTTAACTTCAGGGCAGTGATTCATTATTTTCAATAAAGACACAAAACCTCACTGCCAGCATGAGGACACAGTTTAAACAATTGAAAACATACAAGCATCACTTCATAAACATCTGTTTTTATGTGGCATAGTTGTAGAAAAGACTGATTTTTACCTATAAATTAATTACACTCTAACAGGTGTTTGCAATGAAATGCAGTTATCCATGTGAAGCTTTGGTCAGCATCGATTATTCTGAACGCTTAGCTCTGCAAGGAAAGTGTTGTTGTGTTGACAAAATTTATCATAAAGTACATTGTATATGACTAGTAGTTAGGCTCTCATCAAAACCTTGAAAATAGTATCAATATATTTAAGTGAAAGATGGTGAACACTTAGCTGGTACAGGAAGGAGCTGTATCTACGTATCTCATCCTTGAAAATTCAGTTACTGAGGGGTGGCTGGGTGGCTCAGTCAGTTAAGCGTCTGACTCTTGACTTCTTCCGAGGTCATGATCTCATGGTCATGAGATCAAACTCTGAGTTGGGCTCTGTGCTGAGCAGGGAACCTGCTTGTGATTCTCTCTATCCCTCTCTCTTTCTCTGTCTCTCTCTGCCCCTCCAGATGCACACACACACACACTCTCTCTCTCAAAATAAATACATAAATATTAAAAACAAGTTCAGTTACTGAATTAAAGTCTTTAGTGTAAAAACTTTAAAAAAATCCATTTCAAATCAATTTACTCATGAATGATTGTCATGTATTCTAATTTATCAGTAAATTGGCAAGTGATATTGGAAATTGATCTAGACAGATAACTTCTCTAAGCCAATAACAATTTCCCCACTGAATTCAAGCTATCAAAGCAAGAAGGCAAGCTAACTAGTTTTCTCTTCAGTGCAAAAGGCCTTTCTTGAGTCTCCGTAAATATTGGCATGTCCGATGTAAAATCTTGGTTCTTTATCTCACATTTGATTTGAACATTTTCAAATCCCCAGAGTATTAGATACTTATGTTAAATCAAGCTCATTCACCAGAAAGCCAAGCTTTTAGATGTTATTGTGACCATCACTTACTGCCTAAAACACATGCAGAAACTAATAATTCTGGCTTTAGAAGGGCAGAATTTTGATCTTCTATTTCCTTTTATTTGCAGTTAGAATAACTTCATACGGGTGAGGCACCAAATAAAGCTAAAGTCACCAGCAGAAACTGGAGCAAAAAATGGAATCTTTAAACAAGATTCTTTTGAATCTTGTATAGAACTGACTGAAAAAAAAAATGTTACATTTACTGAACTGAAAGGCTTCTGTGAATAGTGTCACAGAGACACATAAAAGGAACAGGTTGGAAAAACATAAAATTGTGAATCTGTTGAACTAAAATGCAATAATCAGAAACATAGTATTTATATACTATTATTGTTTCATTTAATTGTACTTTGTGGTTTTGTTTAGCAGACATACACTGTCACATGTTTACTACTTTGATCCAGAATGGCCTAAATATCTAAATGATAATGCAGAAAGCATTACAAGCCTATTTTTAGGCTGTTAGGTTAGAATAGAAAAGATATTTTTTAAAGGAATATAGAAGATATTACTTATATATAAATGTAATTTGCTAAATATTTTACCTATACCTCACTGAATGAGTTTGATTTAAACTAGGCATAAACTATGAAAAAAATTTTTTTGATCTTAAGAACAAAATGAATATTTCAGGTAAGAAACTTGAAACCATCCAAGGGAAAACAAAACAAAATAGAATTGAATGAATTTGTTTCTTCAGGGCTTTAGTTTAACTCCTCCGTACCCTGATATCACTTCACCCAGGATGCAGATTCCCAGTATATCTAGTTGGGTCTAGCTTGATTCACAGACCCACTTCTGGTCCAGGGAAGGGGAGGGCATCTTCAGTGGCATTTTATCAGTTTGTAGGCACATAGGCTGGATGGACAGTTTGTCAAAGCAAAATGCAATGCTTACCCAAGAAGAGGGAAGCAAAGTCAACAAATATTCAACACAGAAAGCAAAGCAGGACTTTGTTTTTATTAATCATACTAATGTAGGATAATTTTTTACTCATCTGACACTTTTCCACTTCAGATTAACAGGTAAATTTGTCAAGTATCCCTGAAACAACACACACACACACACACACACACACACACACACACACACACATTTTATTTAATGGCAAAAATTAGTCCAATAAGATAGATTATGCCCCTTTTTTCTCCCTCTGGCCTACTTCTCAACTCCCTTTTGTCAACCTCAACACTTTGGGCATATGCCTATTTTTCATTTTGACACCTGGGGTGGGATATTTCTTTGTTCTAATGGGCTGTCTTGAACATTGTGGGAGATCCTTGGCCTCTATTCACTGGATGTCATCCCTCCCAGTTCTTATAATCAAAAATATCTCTAAATATTGCCATTGTCCCTATGGAGACCTGCTGATCTCCTAGACTATATTTGAGGCTAATCTCTTTTTTTCCCTAATGAAAATAAATAATAAATTTGCTAATATATTTTAGCTATTTAAAATAACTTTCACACAGAGGAAGGTTGGTCAAGGCATAAATAGCAACATTTATTTTTATAATGGTTATTTCTTGGTGTGATTTTTGTTTTGATTTGCTTTTTGACATATCATTGGTATTATGAATGATTATTTTAATAGTCTATTGTCTTTAGACCAGAGTATCTGAGATATGTTGGTTGTCTAGTAACTAAAAGAAGTTAGCAATTGCCTCCTATCCCCATTCTACAATCAAAGCTACTTAAAAAAAACACAAATACACAACAACAAAAAGCCCCTAAATATCAGGTCATAGTAGCTTCAAAATATTATTAGGCTTTTGCCTCCTATCAACTTGGAGTTGGTAGTACCTGGGACAAGATTTTTAAAACAGCATGGATGTCTGAAAGGCTGTGGTTCAGCATTTCAATCTACCAAAATAATCAACTGACTGCAATCAGCACATTCAATAAAGATTCCGAGTCCAATCGTAAAACACATTTATTCTAATTCTACCATATGCTTCCCCTGCCCTTATAGCCACCTTTGCTTCATGATCATAATTTTTAGTTCTAAGAACAATCCAATTTTAAAATTTCAATGTATAGTTCCATATGTAGCAAAATTTCTGAACTTCATTTGCAATAAAATTTCTTCATAACTTACCCCTCTCCTCAGTGATGTAGGTAGGATGCTTGCCATGCAAAATGGATGCTTAGAGGCTTTCTCTCCATTTTGTTCACTTAATGCTTCCACTTCTCTCCTGTTGGTGCCTAGATGGTTAAGTGTGGGAGGGGAGAAGGGGAGAGGGGCTAAGGCACAGGAAAAGTCTTGTCAAAATAGCTTTCTCTTAGGAAGATGCATAAAGATGAATCTCTGGCTTAGGCAGATTTTTGAAAGCCAAATGGCCCCATTGAAAAATACTTGACTGTGCTTCATGTGAATATGAATGATTTTCAGCTGTTGACCACTTACATTTCCTCCTTATGCCCCTGGGAATGTAGATACCACTTTTCACCTCCAAAAAGTCACCTTGTGCTTCAAGGACAGCCCCCATCCCTTCTTGGTCCCTGATAAACTCATGTAGCCTTGTTTTCATCTCTAGAGTAGAATTATAGCTAATTCCTTGTGCATCCTGGTCTTTCTTTCTCCTCTTTGTCCCCAGACTCTGGAGCACACATACTGAGCTCCCATAAATCCTTTCTCATTAGGTTTAACCAAAGGGAAAACAAATAAGTTAGTCTTGATGGTGGAGTATCTCACCATGCTTGCTGTAGTATGTTCTTCATGTTCGTTACTTAGGATTGTCTGCAGTCTTTAATGACATCAGATTGGTCTTCTCTGGAGCTGGTGACTGAGCATGGATGTTCTCCATGTGAGGAGAAAGTCAGATGCTATTGATATTGGCTCAAAGCTACTCTATTCTCTTCTTCTTGTCAACAGTGAGTCAGGAAAACACTCAGATTTCAAAATGTCTCCAAGCTTTCAACTGTGCCTTCGGAAGCTTCATAATTAAGGAACTCCCTATACTCAACTCTTTTCACTGAAGACTCTCCCCTTTCTGGCATTAACTAAACTGCATTTCTCCCCTGAGCATGCCCTCAAGCCCTCTTGGAGGGAAGATTATTTTCTCACTTCTGGTGTAGTTCTATTTTAGGGATTAAAGGTAGTGTCACAAGTTCTCCCAAGTACTTGTTAAATAACAAAACCAAATAAAAGAAAAACTCCTCTGCTCTTTTGAAGCTTAAGGCATTTAGCTGTACTGTGAGAGTCAACTATAGGCACAGCAGAGATTATGTACAGACGGTGTAAGTATCATACTGACTGTGTTGCCAGCTTCTCTTGGTTACAACACAGAAAATTCTTTAACACTTGGCCTTCAAATTCTGTCTTTTTTAACGTTAAAAAAAACAAAAAACAGAAAAGGGATTATATTAGCCCATATCTGTTTTCTTTAACAGATATGCTAAGGAATATTTGCATTATTACGGGTTAGATTAAACCAAACAGAAACCTACATCTAAATGGAAATATTTTTTTGAGATATTCATATTAACACCCAGTAGTAAGTTAAGGAATTAAACTTAAGAGGAAAAGAGAAGGAAGACTATCATGAAGGGTGGAGAGACAGGAGGTGGAGAAGGGAAGCCTGTGAGAGGGTTTTAAGGCACGTAAAATGTGATCAGGAACTTAGCAAGGTAGTAAGGGGTGAAAGTAGCAAATTTCACCCAGTTAAGTAGAGAAGACCCACCTTAGGAGTCAGACAGACCTTGTTTTGATTCCCTGCAATATTTCTAAGGTAGTTTGTTTTTTTTTTTTTAAGTTTATTTATTTATTTCGAGAGAGACAGTACGAGTTGGGGAGGGACAGAGAACGAGGGAAGGAGAGAGAATCCCAAGCAGAGTCTTGTGCTACCAGTGCAGAGCCCGACGCGGGGCTCAAACCCACGAAACTGTGAGATCATGATCTAGCCAAAACCAAGAGTGGGTCACTTAACTGTCTGAGCCACCCAAGAACCCCTCTAAGTAGTTGTTTTTGATAGTTACTGACGTTGCCTTTCCAAAAGGTTGCCATATTTTTTTCCCCAAAACATTACCAAACAAATGAATTTAAATGAAATTGATTTTAAGGAGGAGCTAGTGGCGTCTAACATCAAATAATGTATACATTCTTTAAAGTAGGTGCTTGGGGCGCCTGGGTGGCTCAGTCGGTTAAGCGTCTGACTTCGGCCCAGGTCATGATCTCGCGGTCTGTGGGTTCGAGCCCCACATCGAGCTCTGTGCTGACAGCTCAGAGCCTGGAGCCTGCTTTGGATTCTGTGTCTCCCTCTTTCTCTGACCCTCCCCTGTTCATGCTCTCTCTTTCTCTGTCTCAAAAATAAATAAATGTTAAAAAAAATTTTTTAAATAAATAAAAAAATAAAGTAGGTGTTATAAAATGCAGCTTGATTCATGCATTCATGGTATGGTGTCTTTTAAGCAGCACATTAAACTGCTAAATTTGTCCAATGTTTATAATAAAATGTGAAAAGAGTTTGGGTTTGCTCTTTGAAGTTGTTCTAGTGAGAAAAAACAGTATTACTTGTTAATTTTTTTTGAAGTTCCTTAAATAACTTTTATCTTAGAGTTTTACTAAATACATGTGGAGTACTTGATGAGAGATAATGGATTTTTGCCTTCATGATAAAGGTGAATTTATATCTTTTCTTATTTAGGGGAAATATCACTTAACTGAAATGTTGCCATTGTACATTATTTTTTAATTCCTAAGTGTCATATTATGCAGGTTTACAGAAAAGGACAATCTTTTATTTAGGTTAGTTAAATATATAAGAGTAAGAATGACATTGTTGTTGCTGTAGAGTTTTCTCATTCAGTATTAGGGTAATAAGTGATATACACATGATTTAAATAAGTTACAGTATTGGTATGACAAATATAATATTCTTGATAACATTGCTATATAAAGTCATACCTATAAATATAGTCATGTATTTAATTCCCAGTGAAAGAGATGGGATAAAATCAAAGAATATAAGATAGCCCATAGAGAATAATATGAACAGCAGAGATTTTTTCTCTATTGACTACTTAGCATATCTACATAATTCAATCCAGAAATGTAAACTATGCCTTTTAGCATGTATTTAGATGTTTATAATAATTAGGTACGTATTGTTGGGTCTTGTACTTTTTTTAAATTTTTTCTTCTTAGATTTTGTATAAACTCTTAGGTATATCTGTGTAGGTTATATATTTATCACTATATCTTTTGCACTTTTCAAAGTGGCAATAATCAGGAGGCCACTTTCTCACACCGTGTTTGCATTTTTTCATCTCTTCTCTAATATGCAGTATGAATATGCATCACTTTGTATAAATATATGGATTTGTTTCATAAAATTCTCTTGTAATATATTTCCTTAAGTGGCACCATAAAGAGAAAGGATTGTATTGTGGTTTTTTTTTTTTCCATTCTGTGTATGTTATCGTTTATTATCTAGCTTGAAAATTTATAATATCCTATTTTAATCCTATTTACTTATAGAAAATTCAGCTTAGCTAATGTTTTAGATATGCACACATAACAAAAAAAATGTGAATTGAGACATATATGTTCCCAGGGACAAGGGAATGTGTTTGCTTTTGTTTACAAATGAATAAAATATGTCTTCCATTTATAAATGTCCTAGAAATATGAAGGCAATTCAGTGATTAAGACTTTCATCAAGATTCTCTAGCTCTTCACATATTTTCCATCCTTTTCTTTCTCTTTAGGCTTCAGGAAATCTTAAATTCCAGTTCTGATTCTTTTAAACACCAAGAGATTTCTCTCTTTTCCTGCCTCCTTCTCTCCTCATTAACTTCATCTGTCCTCACATGTATTGCTAGCGCATTTGAATAGATAATTACCAGATCTACACATCTAACCCAAACCTATTCTGAGCTCTGGTTATGAATTTCCAATTCAGCATTTGACATCTCTGTTTCAATAACAAACTAATAATAGGAATGCATTTTAAAATGTACACTATCTTTTCCATTACTAGTGCTGTTGTGACCTTATTTTGTTTTAACTCTACTGTTTATTATAATCACCCTTATACTCTTCTTTCTACCTCTTCTTCCTTTTTCCCCTTATATTCCACATTTTGTAGCGAAATTAATTTTCCTAAAACAGAACTTCCTTCTCTTTTCCTAAGCCTCCACAGAATCTTTCACTTCTAATTTAGTTGGCAATTAAAGTCCTTAGCAAGACATTCAAGATACTGGAAAGTATCCCTTCAACCCACTTTCATAACTTCGCAACCTAAATTTAAATCCTTTCACTGGTACCATTAATCATCAGAGTACTACCAATAATTTGAGATCCATTCGAAATGTCCTTCTTTAACTTATCCAGCATTACTAAGAGCCAATTATATAACAGGCACTGAGAGATTCAAAATGAAAGAAAGGCAAACAAACAAAAACATAGTTCCTGTTCTTGGGAAACTCTTTGCACTCATGTGAGATTTAAAATTACACAATTCTATGCGTGTCTCAGCCAGTGAATAACTGACTTTGGCTCAGGTCATGATCTCCCAGCTCATGAGTTCAAGGCCTGTGTGGGGCTCTCTGCTGTCTGTGCAAAGCCCGCTTTGGATCCTCTATCCTTCCCTCTCTCTGCCACTCCCCTACTTGTGCACAACTGTGTATGCTCTCTCTTTCTCTCTCTCCTCTCTCTCTCTCTCAAAAATAAATAAACATTTAAACAATAAAGTCACACAATTCTATAACTGTTGACAGCATGAATGGAAGTTGAGTTGCTTTGAATGATGAGTCAGACACAAGAATTTAAGGACGAAGCAATTCAATGGGAAAAGGATAGTAGTCTTCTCAACAAATAGTGCAAGCACAATTGGATATCCATATGCCAATGAATGGAGTTGGACCCATACCTTACCATACACAAAAATGAACTCAAAATTCATCTTAAACATAAGAGCTAAAACATGTTAAGTAATGATAACAGCTAAAGGGAAATGCCAGCAAGGAAGAGAGAGGTGTGTGGCAATTCTAGAGAATGTACCCAGAAAGGCCCTCACTGAGATGATACTTGATCTGAAGGAGGAATGGGCAGACAGCAAATCAGAAGCTTCAGCCCAGCTGGTGATAGGAGCAAGCTATTTTCTTGCTCTATCAGGCACAGGGATGCTGTATCTTGTGTGTTTGTGGCACCTGTGCTTTCGTCCACACCAGTTCAGTCACCTCTGCCTCCTGCCACAGCACACTGTCTTCATGACTGGGGCATCTCTGTGTTGCTCTCCTGTCTCAAAAGAAAAAAAAAAAAAGAACGGAAGAGACAGAGAGAGGGAAAGAGAAAGGAAGGACAGAAGGAAGGAAGGAAGGAAGGAAGGAAGGAAGGAAGGAAGGAAGGAAAGCAAGGAAGGAAGGAAGGAAGGAGGGAAAGGACCCACGTTTTAATTTATATAATAACACTAAGAGGTAGTAGGTATTGTGATTATTATTTTCCAGGAAAAAAAATAATAGTATCTCACTATTTTTAAAATTTTTTAAATGTTTATTTTTGAGAAAAAGAGAGAGAGAAAGTGGGTGAGAGGGGCAGAGAGAAAGAGAGAGAGAGAAAGGGAGAGAATCCCAATTAGGATCTGCACTTTTAGCATCAGAGCCCAGTACAGGGCTCGAACTCAGGAACTGTGAGATCATGACCTGAGCTGAAGTCAGAAGCTTTAACAACTGAGCCACGCAGGTGCCCCCACATTAATTTTTTAAAATATTTATTTATTTTTGAGGAGGGGGGAAAGGGACAGAGAGAGAGAGGGAGACCGAATCCTAAGCAGGCTCCACACTGTCAGCACAGAGCCCAACACAGGGCTCAAACTCACTAACTGTTCGATCATGACCTGAGCCTAAATCAAGAGTCAGATGTTTAACCGACTTAACCGGGACACCCAGGTACCCCTGTATCTCACATTTATTGAGTGCCTACTGTATGCAGGGCAGTCATGTCAGTTGAAATGCTAGATTCTCATATCTACAATGATATTTAATCCTTACAACAATTCAGTTGAGAATATGTGGGAACAACAGTGAAATTTCCTGAAGAACATGCAGGTAAATGAAATAAACTGACCAATTTGAACTAGCTAGTAAAATTCATACATTTTTTTTTTAAATAATTAACTTCCTCTGCAAAGAAACTACGAGGTGAGATCACTCTTAATTACAACTAAAATAATTTAGGAATAATTTCTGGGACCTACGTAAGTGACAGTTTATTTTTTATCTTTTTAAAATGTTTTTATTTATTTATTTATTAATTTTTAAGAGAGAGAGAGAGCGCAAGTAGGGGAGGGGCAGAGAGAGTGGGAGACACAGAATCTGAAGTAGGCTCCAGGCTCTGAGCTATCAGCACAGAGCCCGACACAAGGCCTGAACTCGTGAACTGCAAGATCATGACCTGAGCCGAAGTCAGAGGCTTAACCGACTAAACCACCTAGGCACCCCATAAATGGCAGTTTAAATACAGTAAACATAAACCAAATAATCTCATTAAAACCTGTCTAGATAAAACCTGTATGACAACCACAAACTGGTTCACCTGGAGCAAAGTGTATGTAATACAGAACCAAAATGTAAAGAACAGAATTTGGCAGAATATTTTTTTAAGCTAAAACTGTGAAACTGTTATAAGAAAACAGGAATAAATCTTCATAAACTTGGATAAGGCAGTGGTTTCTTAGCTATGGCAACAAAAGCACAAGTAATACAGAAAAACATAGGTATATCGGACTTCATCAAAATGTAAAACAATTGTGCTGCAAAAGGTACTGTCCAGAAAGTGAAAAGACAACTCACAGAGCTGGAGAAATTATTTGCAGATTACATGACTGATAAGAAATGTGTCTTCAGAATATATAAAGGATTCTTACCACTCTATAATAAAATACCAATAGCTCAATTAAAAATTGGGCGTAGTTCTCTTAAAACAATATACAAATGTCTGGCAAGCACAAAAAGATTGTCAACATTATCAACCGTCAAGGAAATAGAAATCAAAACTATAATGGGATACCACTTGGTAACCATTGGATAGGCTGTATTCAAAAGACAGATAACTAAGTGTTGAAAAGGATATGGAGAAGTTGGAGTACTCTTGCACTGCTGGTGGGATTATAAAATGGTGCAGCCACCTTGGAAAAGAGTCTGAAAGATCCTTAAATGATTAAACATAGAGCTATATATGACCCAGCAACTGATCTTTTAGGTATATAACCAAGAAAAATTAAAACATTTGTCCACATTGAAAAGTGTACTCAAACAAAAAGTAGAAACAACCCAAATGTCTGTCAACAGATGAATGGTAAATAAAATGTGGTATATTCATAAATAGAATATTATTCACCACTAAAAATAATGAAGTACTGATTTCTGATATAACATGGACAGACCTTGAAAACATTATGCTACATGAGGTAAACCAGTCACAATTCTGTTTCTATGAAGTGTCAGGAACAGGTGCATCTGTAGAGGTAGAAGGCAGACAAGTTGTTTCCTAGAGCTATGTATGGGGAAAATGGAGAGTGACTTCTAATGGGTATGGGCTTTCCTTTTCAGGCCATGAAATTGTTCTAAAATAGATCGTGGTGATAGATACACACTTCAATGAATATTCTAAAAACCATTGTATTGTATACTTCAAATGGCGTAGTTATAGGGTATATGAATTACATCTCAAGAAAGCTGTTATTTTTTAAAAGTTAAAGCAAGAAGGATGCAGAGAGTCATGTTCCTTTTGCCTGCCATCCCCTCTGTATGCAATGAGCTTTCTTTGTTATCTGTGTGGCTCACTGCTTCATCGCCTTCAAATGTCTCCTTTCAGTTAGGCCTGCTTTGGTCACCAATAAATTTCAAAATGTTCTCCTTTGCATGTATTACTGTCTAACATGCAGCTATTTTACTTATCTTATTTATTATTTGCCAAGCAAAAGGGAAGAACTTTTGCTTGTTGATTTTATTGCTTTATCTCTAGTCTCTAGAAAATGCCTGGCATGTAGTGGATATTCAGTACATATTTGTTCACATAAAAAAAGTGACAGATACACCCAGATCTCAAGCAACCTGGTATGTTTGGGCACTACCAATGGTTCTCAAATAGCTGGATCAGAGGGGTGATCTGTGGAGGGAAGAAGCCCTGAGACTGAGGATCTGTTACAGACACACGAAGGAGTTCAATCTTAGACGCTATAAATAGGAGAGAACCATGGAAGAACCAAAGCAAGAGAATGAGGTGATCATTGTTCCTTGTGTTGCCTTCTTGAAGGCAGGCAATTGTGTGTCTTTTAAAATTTTTTCTCTCTGTGTGTGTCTCTCTCTTTATCTCCCCCCTTTCTCTTTCACTCAATCTCTTTCTTTCAAGTAAGAGAGTGTCTCTGAAACTATTTTTTATTTTCCTACCCTATCCGTAATCGTTTATATGATCATGTACATAGAAGGAAAGGTGACACTGAGGATATATGATGGGTAGCATGATTTACATATGTTTATTTACTATTTTCATTTGGACTTTTTTCTCATGGCCTCAATCAGACTTTTATTTAAATCTATTCACAAGTCAGTTTCTAGTCTCAATGTTAACTTTATTAAAAAAGGGATAGAAATTCAGGCAAGAGAAAACATTTTATCTTCCAGAAAAAAACAAACAACAACAAAGAGAGTATTTTTCCAATTTAACTTTGTTTACCACACTATTTAGATTTTCCCATTAAAATTGGGGCAACTTAACCAGTGACCATGGGCAAGGTGGGAAAAGTAGTAATTTTCTTTGTTTCGTTTTGAAATTATTACATCGTCCAAAGAATGCACACAAAGTGATCAGAGTTTATTTTATGCTCTTAGAGCAAAATCTGTTTATCAACCCATAAGGAAATTACAAGCTCTGCTTTCAGTTCTTTGTTTAAAATGCACTGTAGTGCAGTATGATTTGCATGTTAATGATGTGAAGCCGACTGTATAATAAATGGGAAGGGGAAGATATAAACTAGTTTCAGAGAGCTGGTTTGTGTGTTTTTCATATTTCTTCCTTAAATGTTTAACTTGAGAACACATCTACGAGGTATGTTTATGTGAAAGGTAATAATTTGTGATCGTTGAATGGAGCGGCAATGAAGCAACAAGTGTCATCCTCAGATATCTCACTCAGAAAGCAACTGGACACGAGAGGCATTTGAACATCTTTGGAAGGCAGACATACTGTAACAAACAAGAGGCGGGCAGAGTTCATTCTGTGTAGTGTAATCTCTGAACTCAGAAAACATGAAGCCGCCCTGATTTCTCTCTCATTAACTCCTTCCCCCACCCCCATTCTTGAGTGCATTCAGGCATGCAATTGGGATGCTTCATATTTTGTGGTTTTCGTTGGTTTCCCGTTACATTGTGATGCATGTCCTCATTAAGTAAAACAGCAAAATGAAATCAATTTTTAAATATTAATGTGTGATTTGTGGAAGCGTGTCTTAGGCACATTGAATTACTGAAATTGAAAAGGCAGAATTGGTGTTTTTGAAACCCATTCAACTTCCTTTTATTTACAGCCTTTGAGCCATTTCTCAGGTTGAGAAGCAACCATAGAGACATTTCATGTGTAGATTCATTTGTATTTAAAATATCCTAAAACCATTATCAGCATGCAGTAGCCCTCTCATTGAACAAATACAGATTAGAGGTAAATGGAGAAATTCCTGTATATCAGTAGTTCTCAAACAGAGCTAATTTGATCCCAAAAGGACATTTGGCAATTTCTAGAGATATTCTTGATTGTCACAACTGGAGGTGTAATGAGCACTACCAGTATCGAGTGCATAAAGGCCAGGGATGTTGCTACACATTCTACAATGCACAGGAAAACACGCCATATACACACTCACACAACAAGGAATTGTATATCCTAAAATGTCAATAGTACCAAGGTTGGGAATTCTTGCTGTAAATAAAGATATGAAGCCAAATCACATCCTAATTCACAAAAACTGGGAAAAGAGTTAGGGCTTGTATTATCTACTGGTCTATAACAATGCTGCTACAAACGTAGTGGCCTAAAACATGCCTATGTATCATCTCAGATATTCTGTGGTCAAGAGTCCAGACTCAGCTTCGGCGAGTCTTCTATAAGGCTGCAATAATAGTGCCACCCAGGGACGAGTTCTCATTTGAATGCTGGACTGGGAAATAATCTGTTCTCAAGAGCATGTGGTCATGGGCAGTATTATATACTCTGGGACCTCAGTTTCTTGCTATCCTCAGCTCCTTGTCCTCTGACTCTCTCTAAAGGCAGCTCACAACATGGCAGCTTACTTTTTCAAAGCCAAAATGATAAGTTTTTTTCATAAGGCAGACAATATATAATGTAAATGATGTACATGATCACATACATTTCATCAATTTTGCCATATTCTCTGGGGTAGCAGCAAGTACAGATCTCACACACACTCAAGAGTAAGGAATTACACTAAAGTATGAACACCAGTAGGTACTGATCATGGGGCCACTTAACAGTTTATCATAGGGAATCTATATATTCTGTTTGTTTTTGCATTTTAAAAATGTTGCTATTTCTGTATTACAAAGCTGTAGTCATCAAGACAGTATGGTATTGGCACAAGAAGAGACACATGGACCAATGGTATAGAATAGAGAACCTAGAAATGGATCCACAGATATATGGCCAAATAATCTTCAACAAAGCAGGAAAGAATATCCAATGGAAAAAAGACAGTCTCTTTAGCAAATGGTGATGGGAGAACTGGACAGCAACATGCATGAGAATGAAACTGGACATTTTCAAATACCATACACAAAAATAAATTCAAAATGAATGAAAGACCTAAATGTAAGATAGGAAACTATCAAAATCCTACAGGAGAAAACAGACAGCAACCTCTTTGGCCTTGATCCACAGCAACTTTTTACTTGACATAGGCAAGGGAAATAAAAGCAAAAATGAACTACTGGGACCTCATCAAGATAAAAAGTTTCGGCACAGCAAAGGAAAAAGTCAACAAAACTAAAAGGCAACTGACAGGATGGGAGAAGATATATGCAAATGACATGTTGGCTAAAGGGGTAGTATCCAAAATCTATAAAGAATTTATCAAACTCAACACCTGAAAAACAAATAATCCAGTGAACAAATGGGCAGAGGACATGAATAGACACTTTTGCAAAGAATGCATGCAGATGGCAATCAGACACATAAAAAGATGCTCAACATCACTCATCATCAGGGAAATACAAATCAAAACCACATTGAGATAACACCTCAGATCAGTCAGAGTGGCTCAGATCAGTCAGAGTGGCTTTAATTAACAACTTAGGAAACAACAGATGTTGGTGAGCATGTGCAGAAAGGGGAACCCTCTTGCAGTGTTGGTGGGAATGCAAACTGGTACAGCCACTCTGGAAAACAGTGTGGAGGTTCATCAAAAAAATGAAAAATGGAATTACCCTGCAACCCAGCAATAGCACTTCTAGGAATTTATCCAAAGGGGACAGGAGTGCCGATTCAAAGGGGCATATGCACCCCAATGTTTATAGCAGCACTGTCAACAATAGTCAAAGTATGGAGAGAGACCAAATATCCATCAACTGATGAATGGATAAAGAAGATGTAGTATGTATACACAATGGAATACTACTCGGCAATGAAAAAAATGAAATCTTGCCACTTGCAACACTGTGGATGGAACTGTAGGGTATTATGCTAAGTGGAGTAAGTCAGTCAAAGAAAGACAGATATCATGTGATTTCACTCATATGTGTAATTTGAAAAACTTAACAGATGACCATAAGGGATGGGAAGGAAAAATAAGATACAAATAGGGAAGCAAACCATAAGAGACTCTTAAATACAGAGAACAAACTGAGGGTTGATGGGGGGTAGGGGATTGAGGGGGGTGGGGAAAATGGGTGATGGGCATTGAGGAAAGCGCTTGTTGGGATGAGCACTGGGTGTTGTGTGTAAGTGATGAATCACGGGAATCTACCCCTGAAGCCAAGACTACACTGTATGTTAACTAACTTGACAATTGAAAAAAAATAGTTGCTATCCATTAAAAGTTAATTGGCTAAATGTAAGATACTTGACGGTAAAATACACATATTGTCATTCAGGGAACTAAAAGGGAGATCACAGATGACTGTCACATGGTGACTATCACTGCTACTTTTTTCACATGTGTAGAATATTTGAAATAATCAAAGTGCTCTTTCTATAATCAACTCACAAAATTGCCTAGTTTATTTGTTCCTCTCTTTCTGTAGACCTATATTTTGTCACTTTTACCTTGCCTACCTCTCTGTTGGTTTCATTTTCGTTCTCTGTATTAAGAATCTTCACATCATTTGGTGGTTGGTGTTGGGGGTTTTGGGGAGCAGAAAGGCCGTCTTGGGTCCATTACTGCTAGTGAGTCATGAAGATCGTTCTGTGTTTAAAATACATAACTGTAAAAAAAGTAAAAATAAAAAAAAATATGTGTAATCGTAAATAGGATAACTTGAATGACGAATAACTGAAAGTATTGTGAGTTACATAACACAAAAATAGGTATTGAATCCCTCTTTCCATAAATTAAATTTAGCTTGTTATAATAAATATGTTGTAATGAATTTTGTTTACTGGGCACTTGCTGGGGAACTGTACCTGTTTACTTTTACTTTAAATGTGTGCTGCATCTTTATTCTTTGTATGCAGCTATGTTTCCTTTTGTCTTTAAGCCATATTAATTTCTACATTGTTGGAAATTAATGCTAGTGATGGGAATGTAATACTACAAAGGTTGTAGTATTATAGAGATTCATTGTTAAGCAGTGAGGTGCAAATATTAATAAGAATTTTATGATTACATCGAATCTTTTATCCATTTGTGTCCTCTTAAGATGTGTAAATAAGTATTGTTCTTTTCAGATACCATTTGATGTACTAAATATGCTATAAGACATATTCTGGGATATTTAATATATATGTGATGACCAATAAAGTATTATCATAGGTACCAAGTGTGCTTTTCACTTTCATAGGAGAATTCAGAATTTCTAGTTTATATCATTTGTGTATATAATGCATAATTTTAGGGGATGTGGAAATTATACAAATAGATTTTTTTGTTTCCTTCATATGATTTCCTTTTATGTTCGCACCATTTGCTTATCTTCAATGGATATTCGCAAGTACACAAAACATTTGTTAAGCACCTATTATGTGCCAGGAACTATACTGGATGTAGAATATTGCATTATCATTCATAAGTCTACTTTGCCAAATTTTTCAAAGAGAACTAATGCTCATCTTGGTTTAGAGATTTGCCCAAAGTGTCATAGCTAGAATGTACAGGAGCTAGTACCTATAGGCAGATGTCTCTTCATGTGGTTCTATGTGGCTAGTGGTGTAATAAATGATCACTCTCAGAAAGAATGCAATCTTAAATTCTTGTTGTGAATTTGTATCCTAAAAATAATAAACATTTGTTGAATACAAGTATGAGTAGTCTAAAATAACAGCTTCATTAATTTTTTCCCATTTCTGCTTACAATTACTTTAAATCAGATATCAAAAGGATTAGTGATTTAACCAAGTAAAGGGAGTGGGACACGGGATGGAAGAATACCTAAAACTGAGCATAGAGTGTTCCAGAAAGACATTTGCATCATTGAAGATGAGAAGGGGCCTTTCTGGGGACACAGGAAATAAATCCAGGATGGTTAGAAGAGAGAGAGAGCAAAGGCAGGGAGGCTTAAGTGGTGACTGGAGAGGTAGGCGAGCTGAGGATTAGTGGGCTTTTTAGGTCATGTTTAAAGATTTTGACTTTATAGTACGATCAGTTGGGAGCTTTTAAAGAGCAACAGCATCAGATTTGCATTTTTCAAAGATCACTCCAGGTACAAGGTGAAAGATAGATTATAGGTATTCATTTGATGATGTCGGGAGATGACTTCACTACTGATAGCCTCAACTACCTGGGTGGCCCTCAAGAACATTATCCTTAGTGGAAAAAGTCAATCTCAAAAGGTGTCATGCTTATAATTCTATTTATGTAACATTCTTGAAAGAATGAAACTATAGAGATGGAGAATAGATAAGTGGTTGCCAGGCGATAGCTATGGGGAGGGTGGGGGCGGATTTGAATACAAGGAGGTGGCACAAGGCAACTCTTTTGTGTGATGGAACAGTTCTGCTTCTTGAATGTGACAGTGGTTATACAAATCTATACCTGAGATAAAATCTCATAGAACATAAGCATGCACACATAAATGAATGCAGGTAAAACCCTCTATATAAAGCCTGTCTGTAGTCAGACCGGTACAGCCATGTACCAATGCCATTTCCTGGCTTTGAGATTATACTGTAGCTATATAAAATCGTGTCATTGAGGGAAGCTGAAGGAAGGGGTTGTTCTTACTATTTTTGCTACTTCCTATGAGTCTATACTTATTTCAAAATAAAAAGTTTCATTTTTAAGACTATTATAATAGAACAGGCTTTTTAAAGAATGGGAACAGTGATGAAGAATAAGTAAAGCAATGTTCTCAGCACATCAGTGATCAAATTTGCAAGTCCTGTTATGAATATTTTGCAGTGAATCAAGGCAGTTGATGATAAAGTACATTTATTGGACAAATACTAATTGAGCCTCTCCTCTGTGTCAAGTCGCTGAGGATGGTGGTCAAGCAAAACAGCAACAGTCTGTCTTCATGGGGCCTTTGGGCTACTTGGCCTGCAGAGAGTGTTACACAAATTTTGACACTCTTCTACGTTAAGATCAGGTTGTATTTCCAAGAGATCAGGCTCCAGGAAGAATTTTATCACTTGTGGACTCCTAAATTATATGGACTGTCTACAATTTTGAATCCAAAATAGCGTGATTTTGTTCATATTATATATTTCAATATTGACTTAAAATGGTTCTTTTCTTTCAAGCCCCCCATTTTACTTTCAAAGCTAAATACTAATTTTTTTTAATGTTTTGAAATATCTTTTATGCTCCCAAATCTGATCATCTTAAAATTTGAAATACCACAGAGCAGGCACATGATTTTGAAGTAATTTTTTCTTTATTTATATTATTTTTTGTCTTAAAAAATAATTTCCCATTGGAGCACAACTAACAATCTCAGTTGTCTTTTCTAAAGCTGGGTTGGATAAAGTGGGTGGTAAATTACTACGGGGGTTTTAAATGTCATTCAGAGACTGAGGTGAAAAAGATAAGCTTTATGATTTTATTTCAGGCTGGCCTATCTTCTCTGTTAATAGACTCGCAAAAAGTATTTCACCTTCATAAGTTAGATGGCTGTTGATAATTCTCCTGAAAGAAAGTTGATGGCATCTTGGGATAACCTGAATTTGATTATAATAATGTTATATTATTACTGAAGGTCTATCCTGTGTCAGTATTATCAAAGTAAACATAGAGATCCACATTGTTAAAGATAAGGAAATTTTGACTTTCTGGAGGATTAATTTGCCCAAAGCCAAATAACTAGTGATGATGATCTAATATTTGAACCTAAAATCAATGCTTTTTCCAGGATACCACTGCCTTTTACTGTATTATTAATACAGTAAATGCACTGTTTTATGAAGTTTTTGAGGTTTCTTCATAGATCTCTGAAAATGAACATAATTCTTTTCAAGAAGAAAAATATCCATTTTATTTACTTTTTTTCCCTAGCAGTTTGGAATATATGTGTGATGTGCATGTATTTGTGCAGATACATGTATATTTTCTTTCTCTGTTTTAATAGAAAAACCTGAGAATCATCATCCTGTGGGCAGATTCCCCCTAGGCAATTTGCTTCTCTGACCTACTTATCACTACCTATGGAGTGCACGACTCCATCCTCTTAAATAACAATAATAACCAGGAGAAAGCAAAATCAGGAGGTTTTATTACCCTATTAATTTGGAAGGTGATGGGTAGGCATGGTTGGCATGATGGTTGAAAGAAAAATAGTTTGGTGCATAAATGAGTGAGGAGAAGCTGCTAAATTCTCAACGTGAGGACTAGTTGAAACATTTGCTTTAGATGCCCTGAATTCTGTTCCTCAGTCTATAACAGAAAATACCTTGGCCTAATCATTCAGTTGCCTAATTCTCAGTTCAACAGGGCTATTTTTACCCTTTCCTTTGTTACAAAGCAAAATTTAACTGAGGTAAAAGATCTAATTGGTTTTATTCAATGATTTCATGAGTTGGGCAGCACACCATCTAGGAAGGGGCTATACAAAGTAGAAGGTTTTTGTAGACAGAAGGGAACAGGAAAAGGAAATTTCTGGCGAAAAGTGGAATATTTTAAGCAAGGTGACCTTCCTATGGGGAACAGAAAGAGTCTATCAGGGCAGGTTAGTCATTAACGCTGACCAGGTATTTCCAGACTAACTGGCTAAAGGTTACATTCCTAGGAGCTGCTGAAACTGCAATTAGGTTAAGTTTTAAGTCTTGGTTTGCTGACTTGGGACTTAGCACAATGGACTCCATTTTGAGTATATTGCCTTTTTTTTAAAGACATTTATTTTCAAGAGAAGTAATTATAAATTAATAGCATCTATTTAAATATTTAAGTTTCTTGAGTCTATATAGTTTCTGACAGTTGTAGTTTGGCTTTTGAATATTGTGTATGTAAAAATTTGAAACTGTTGTATATCAAATCTTACAAAATGTAATCTGGAGTAGCTGATCAAATTATTTAATCCAACTTTATCAAAATGTCAATGTAATTCAGATATAGTAGTATATATACATAGATCTTCAGAAAATTCTTTTCAAAATAAAGCATAGATATTTATTCCCACTCACCTAACATGCATGAGTGAGTACTCAATGTATCCCAGGTAGTATATTTGCATGGAAACAAAATAGAATGTCAAATTTCCTTGTACTCAGGAAGAATTATAGAGTTTAATTGCGATTTTGGCAGATAGACTTAATTCATATATCAAGTCTTTAATCTATATGTTGATTAGTAAGTCATTTAGAAGGCTATCCAATATGGTTGTGGTTGCATTTGAAATTAATCATTTATATGCCAATTACACAGCGGCCTTCCTTTTTATTATTTAAATTATGTGAAAAAATGGACTGTTTCCTGGACTCACCAGTGTGAGAGAAATGATGGGCATGGTGAAGAGCCACCCTTTGATTTTCTACAACTGATGATAAAATTAGATTGCCCAACCTGTAAACTCCTTGAAGAGAGGGACTATGTTTTATGCAAACTCATATGCCCATTCTAGCAGCTAGTTGGAACTCCTATTCATGGCACTCTCAGGTTAGATGAAAAATCAATGCTAGAGTTTTTTGGAGGGGGGGTGGGTTAAGAAATATTTCAAGATACTTAAATAGCAATGTAATATCCTTTATTTTTCCAGACCGTAAACATAAACAAAAACAAATAACCAAGAACAGTAGCTATCCCATAGTAGAGGCTTACGTTTTATCAGTTTCTTAGAAACTTGTGCAAAGGTAACAAGGACAAGGATGTATATATTTTTCAAACATCTGCAATAGATCAAAATTACTAAAATTGCATTCCTTAAAAAAAAAACTTGAAGCATAAATGATGAACGCTTCTTCCCTGTTCACTTGAATATTTCATTTCCAAATACAGAGGATAATTTTGTTTTTCTTGAATTTATTTTAACTTTATGCTTATAAATAAATCATGCATAACCCTTCTATTTCAGTATCACTTTATCTTTGTAGGTAAACTACAATTCACAAGTTAATAATAAAACATATGTCACTGCAAATCTCAGGCAATAACTCCAGTAACTGGATAATAATGATGTCAAATCTGGGGGAATAAAACATAATATTGAGGCTAGAAGTAAGGAATTATTCTAAATCCTAACAGCAATTCAACTACTTCCCCTTCTTGAATGTTTTACTGGTCGTCGAGAAATCAGCAAACTCAAACCCACTTGAACTGATTTCCCCAGTTTGCATGGTTTTGTCACCACCAGGGTTTACTTAATATTCTCATAAATTAAAACTTCTAGAAGGTTTACAGTAAAGAGCACACTGAGATGTCTCTGTTGATTATAACTCAGGAGCCCTCAGGAATATTTTTATACAGTATGAGATCAATATGTTTATGTGGTTGTTTTAAGTTTAAATAAATGATAATAATTGAATGGAGCTAGAGAAGAATTCACATGAGAAGGACTAACTCTCCTTTTGTTAAATCAGTTCAATTCAGTCAACAATTATTGAAGGCCTACTATGTGTCAATGAGGATCATCGTATCCAGACCCAAAAGCCATCACCTCCTCTATCAGACCCTGTGCTCTCGTGGGTATATGTGGATCCCCACAGCATGCTGGTCGTTATCATCGTCACCAGCACCTCAGATGTATGGCCACACAAACACTTGTTCTTCCTACTCCTGCTCTTCGCCCATTCAGTTACTCTTAACCACGGCAGTGTAAGCAAACCTAAGTCGGATCATGTCACTGCTCTGCTCAGAACCTTCCAGTGAATTTCCACACCAGATAAATACCAAAGTCCTCACCATACCTATAAATTCCTATGTGCTACAGTCCCCACCACCTTTCTGGTCTCATTTCATAGTTGTTTTCCCTCACACACATTCCTCCAGCCACACTGGCCACCTCACTGTGTGTAGGCCTTTAGAGAGGCTGACTCCTCTAACTGGAAGGCCCCCTGTTATTCCTGATTCTCAGTCCGCCACTTGTCACCTTAACAACAAGTCCATGCCTGACACCCAATTAAAACTTGTAATTGCCCTCTCCCAGCACTTTCTATTATTTTCCCCTGCTTTGTCTGTTATTTTTATCGTTAGTACTTTTTAATATACTGTATATTTGAATTTTTTATCCTGTTTATCTCTCCTACTAAGATGTAAGCTTCATGAGGACAGAGATTTTTACTTTTTTTGTTTTTATTGTTCACTTCTATGTCCCCAGCATTTAGAATAGCACTTGGCACATAGTAAGCAATCAGTAATTTTTGGTTGAAGCAAGGAATAAGTAAAAATATTATTACTGATAGTAAATATTTATTAATGTATTATTCACTGTCATTTAGTTTGCTATGTACTTTAAATCCATACTGCCATTTTTTTCTCAAATAAGTATATTTTTTTCTCACATAAGTATATATATTAACTCCATCTAAGTGAAAAAAAAAAACTAAGGCACAGAGAGTATTATAATTTGTTCAAAGTCACATCTCTCTTAAATGATTGAGTATTTATCTAAGTGTGTTAAAAGAAGACATTTCTGTTATTATAGTGTTTTACCAACTTTAAGATTCTCATGATTTCACCTTTTAATATTTCATAAGCTAGAGTGCACCTAACAATTGAAGACATGTCAGAGTTTAATTAGAGATTTTTTTTATAAGTGGTACAAAGAATAATTGATGATGTTGTATATTCAACAAAATGCAGTATATTAAAATCTTCTTGAGGGTGGTACTCTTTGCTTTGCCTCTGGATCTTTGGTGCCCAGCACAATGTGTAATATGAGACAAACACTATTAAATGTATACCAAATGAAAAATATAGTTGGTGTATTTCTCTTCTTTCTATTTCCTATCATTTTCAGTAGCGTTTTCTGTAAAAGCCTCTTAGAGGGGGCATCATGAGAGCAAGGAACATGATAACTGTATTCAACATTGTATTCCCAATACAACTCCTGTCACATGATAGTTGATTAATAAATATGGATGGAATGAATTTATCTTGTAATTCCTAGAACTGAACTCCCTTATAGGCACATAATGTATACCATATATAATACTTAAAAAAAAGGACTTTAAACCTTTTGTCAGATAACATAGATACACAAAGGTTTGGGAGTGAAACTATTTGTATTTAAATGCTGGCTTTATCACTTATGGACTATGTGAAGCTAGGAAATTCACAAAACCTCTCTGTACTTCCATTTTGCATGTAAAGCGTTAGCACACTGCCTGGTATATAATATATGCTCAAAGAAAGCCAACTATTATTTCACATTATTATTTGCTGCTTGTTTATTATCTACTTGAATGCTGAGTAATGTATTAAATTTTGTGGATTCTACAGTTTTTTTCTCAGCCAGTCCTGAATCTTTAGGAGAATTAGAAATGATAAACAGAAATTAGCTCAAAGATGATTACTTCCTCTATTCTTAACAGCAGAGGGCAGGCTGCTTTCTTGTGGATCAAGTTTAGGCTCTCAATGTTCCCTCCAGGTTAGTATGGTTAAGAGTGAGGTCTCTCTAACCATGCCTCAGTTGTTTTTCTATTCTTCTACTTATGAACTTTTAACCTTTGAGAAATTACTGAATCTGTTGGTGCTTCAGTTTCACCATCTGTACAATGAAGGCAATTAATTGTACCTCCTCACAGATTTGTTGTCAGAATTAAATGGGCCAATTCCTGTAAAGTGCTCAGAATAGTGCCTGATCTGATAATAAGAGTTCATTAAGTGCCCAAGAGGTCTGAACCATAGTAATACCCATAAAAGTACATGTGAGTGGTGTTTGGGACAAATTAATTTCCACATTCATTAAGAATTTTTACATATGTGTTTCTGTTATTAAATTTTGTCTGCGTGGTTAACACCACCACCGTCCTAATGAAAAGGGAAGGATTTTGATGGACTTGGTTTGGACTTTGATGGACTGACTCCTGGTTCTGTCACTGGACAGTCTATAAGCTTGGGAGAGTTACTTAATTTGACTTCTTTCATCTCTGAAATGAAGGTAAATATATCTACCCAAAGATTGTTAGGAGCACTAAATCAGAACACATATAAAGCATACCACATAGTTCCTGGCATAGTAGGACTCAATATGTAGCAGATAATTTTAATAGGTTGCCCCTAAATCCCATATTTTAGCTTATTATTTTACATAATAAGTCTATTACAAATTCATGTTTAATTAGAACAGATATTTTCCTCTATTTGCAATAAGAATGATAGGCTATGAAAAAATCAGAAAATGTAAATAGATTAAATTACAAAAATAAATATTCCTTCACATTTGTGGAATTTCACTATCTTAAGAGGCCATTGAGCCAAATATAATGAATGGATTCTGAAGAGAATTGGATAATTTCATGACAGATAAAACTGATGTTTCTCTTTAAAAACTAGGTATAATCAAATCAGCTGCCACCAACTGATATCCATGGAGACCAGGCAGAATTTCTTTCTACCCAGAGCACTACACAAATAACCAAAAGCCACTTGGAGTATTGTTATAGTTTTAGTTTTCTTATTTCCTATATCAAACCCTTGGGAAGATTTCTTCAATAACTGACCTTGGATTTAAATAAATACTTGGAGGGTGGGGAGAAGGAAATGTTTCTGTAGTTAGCCAAATGTTATATGTTGGAATGAAGTTAACACAGATTAGAAAAGGGAAAACCATGAAGGGGGATACATATCTTAGACAAGAAAGGAAAAAATAAAGGCGAATCAGAAAGAAAGTTCATGCACTTTATGAGCAGAAGGTAAACATTTCTTCTACTGTGAAATTTAATCTTCTGTTTTAAATTTTATAGTTTTTTAGAAGATGCCTGTATTACTCTGCTAGGGCTGCCATAACAAAATATCACAGACTAGGTGACTTAAACAACAGACATTCATTTCCTCACTGTTCTGGCAACTGAAAGTCCAGGATCAAGGTGCTGGTAAGTTGGTTTCTCCTGAGGTCTTACTCCTTCACTTGGAGATGGCTACCTTCTCACATGGCCTTTATAGAAAGTAAATCAGTTTCCTCTAATTCCTCCATGTTTTTATAATAAGCTATCAAAATGAGCATTCTGTGAGCATGTCTCCCTAGTATCTCTTCCTCCACATTTAAGGACAACAATGCTATTGGATTAGGGCCACACACTTATGACCTCATTGAACCTTAATTATCTTTTTTAAAGGCTCTGTCTCCAAATGTAGTTATAGGTGAGTTAGGGCTTCAATGTACGACTTTGGGGGGAAAAATTAACAATGTCCATCCCAAAAATAATAAATATGGTTTGTGATCAAGAGTAGTAATGTCTTTTTTAGAATCATTGTATTTACTTAAGTCCCTTCTTAAAGCATATGATAGACTCATGGTTGTGGAATGCATGAAACAATTCAGAATGTCATTTTGATAGCTTATTATAAAAACATGGAGGAATTAGAGGAAACTGATTTACTTTCTATATGTTTAATTATGATTCACTTACCATTTGAGCCTATGTTTTCTCATTTATAATATAAGGAATTCATAGTTATAATTATTCTGCAATGAATTCAGTCAGATAATAGAGATAAAGAAGGACATTGAAAAATGTAAAGCACTGTACAAATATTGGTGATTTTCACTGTTTTCCATGAGTGTACTCCACAAACTATAACCTGTAGTAATATTCAAAATAATATTTATTCCTTTCAAGGAAATTGAAGGAGACATAAATTAAACAAAATAAACCAAAATGTAAGAATGAAATAGACCATGGACAATATATTTCAGTAAACAGGAGAATTGAAATTTTCCTCTGGAAATAGGTTAAGTATGAGGGAAATTATTAATGTGGAGTTTAGTTACTTTTATGAAAATGCTAAGCTACATAAGTACAATAAACACAATAGCAATGACAAAATAGTAACGAAAATTACCCAAGCTTGATAAAGTGTTATATGCAGATAGTCACTTGCACTTATTTTCTTTTATATTCTTTTAAACTTTCCCTGATACACAACCACACGAGGCACTTAATAACATAGTTTTATTAAAGTAGCTACATTATCAGGTAAGACTCGATAACAGAATCTAGTGAAAAAGTGTCATATCATTTCTTCCTTACTGGAAGATAGAAGAATACAAACTCCTGTGGCTTACGGTATGGGCTGGAACTTGGCCAAAGTGTGCTGCTATGACTCTTCAGTGATTCTACATCTTTTTTTACAGTATCTACAATAAGACAGGTTCTTTCTTGGGCACTGGTGATGACATGTATATCACTAGTACTTATTCTGCCGAAGGATGGCACTGAACAAAACTCTTGAGAGTCTTACATGGCAGTAAATGGAATAGAAGGGTTGGGGAATCAGGAACAGCTTTTAAATCTGACTTTTATTCTGCTGAAAGTCCAATGATATGAAATGGCCCTGCTTGTATACATCTCTCTGCAGCACAGTTCCAAGGAAATAAGTTCTATATCGATCCTGAACATTAGTATGTCTGTATTAAACTGAGTCCTTGTGATGTACTGCATAACAAATCAAACTTTTAAAAAATCTCTTTTATCGGTATCATTGCTTCACAAGAGTGTATTCAATTTAAATATGAATGTTGTAAGATAGAGTCAATTTGGGGAAGAAGAGTTCTTGCTCCTTTTCATTTGAGTTATCTGGTAATTTTCTTAATGATAGCATTAAAATGCATTTATAAAATAACTTTTTTAGCCTATCAACTATAAGGACTCTTAATGACCCCATTTGTTATTTCCCTCTATTTATCTTTTTTTCCTTTTTTGTGTGACATTTCAGAACTGGACTCTCCCCTGCCTCTTTCACCTATCCCTGATAGTCATCTATTTTGACTAAGACCTAATTTATTGTAAGTCAGACAAAAAGCTAAAAGCTGAGGAAGTAATCGTGTATAAAACATATTAGTATATAACCTCATCTTGGTTCTTTGAAAAGGTCCTTTGGTGGAGATGGCATCCAAGCAATCCCCAAAGGCTAAACAGAAATTAGCCAGGTGGAAATGGGAGCAGGAACACTGCAGCATGTGCAAAAGCCCTGAGGCAGAAAGAACAGGGTGCAGTTGGGGAATTACTGGTAATTTTGTATGGGTTAATAGTAGAGCTGAAAGATGAAGAAGCATTACAAATGAGCTAGAGGAATAAACTCATGAAGGGCTTAAGGCACGAAGAAAAGGAGTCCAATCTGTGTTCAGAGGGCAGACAGAAATGATTTAAGGGATTTTAATCTGGGGAGTAACACATTTCAATTTATACCCTACAAGATGCCTCTGGCAAAAGGTAGAAAATTATTTCAATGGGATAATTTTAGAGAAAAATAATGAACATTGATTTCCATTATGCTGTGCTATTGTTAAGTACCTTTTGGTGTGATACTGTAGTCTTTAAAAATCTGAAATCCCAATCATTTAAATAGGATATATATATTAAATCTATGCTAAAAGACAAATCTATTCAAAATTGGCAAGTCCAGAGTCACAGTAGACAAGCATCTTGTGATAATGTGTCATCATTCCTTTCCTATGATTTGTGTGATTGAGACAATAGGCTGGTCCATGTTTTCGCTACATGGGGTATTGTGCAGTTTTATCAGGGCAAAAATGTTTGCAAAACGAATCTCCTCCCTCATAGAGCATTGTATGCTAATTAAAATATCTAAATGAAAAGAAATTCACTCATTTAGAAAGCATTCTGGAGTATCTATGTAATTCTCAAGAAACTACAAATGAGACATGGCATTTTTTAAGTTGAAGGAGCCAGAAAAAATACTTGGCGTTAACTTTTAACTATTGCCTTACTATTTTATCAAGTAATATAAAGTTAAGGAGAATTTTTCCATCAGCCAGAAAAATTTGCACAAAAAGGTTCTTGTATCCCAGCCATGACACCACTGACATGTTATTTTTAAGACTAATACTTAATATTATTAAGAACAATATTATTTAATTTTAATATTAATTTATTTTAATAATATAATGTTAAATAATATTTAATTTCAAGTTATTAATATTTCTTAGTTTTATTTTTCTTTTTGAGATATTTCAATAAATTTAAATGCAAACAACATACATTAGACTCATGTTTCTACTATTTATAATTTTAAGAATTCAACTTTAGTTATGTTGCTAAATTTTATATTTGAATTGTGTTAAATTGTGTCAATTTTATTTTATGAGTTCTGAATTTTGCTTTTGCAAAAATAGATACTGAAATACCAGTATTGCCATTCTGTTCTAGTATTGCTTTCACTGGCAAAAAGGTTAAAAGGCTATTGTATTCATCCACTGATGATGGTGGGGTGAATGCAGATAGTGGTGATTGGGGAGAGAGAAAAGTAAAAAAATGAGACAGAATCAACAAGACTTGGCAGTTTGGGGAATATGGTATAAATGGAAGAAGAGGAAAAAAGATACCCTCTCTTCCTTTATGAATTTTGAGTCAATGAATTTATGAACATTACATTCACATAGAGAGAAAACACAAGAGAAAGAAAGAAAGCTACAAAGAGGAACAGAATAGGCAAGACAGCTAGAAAAATAGCATCACGTCAGAAAATGCTACAATTCAGTGATTAAATGTTCAGGAAATCCATACCCCCTTGCAACCGCGATCTCTGTCTTGTTTGGGGAAGCTTTATACGTACTAAATACACTGTGATGGATGTGGCTTCTCTTCTGGGATAGCAGAGTCAAGTTGATGACATGTTAAAGACGGCAGACAATGAATGACAAACATCTGGAGGCTTAGCACAGGACTCCCTGAGTTCCATAACCCTGAGCTACTTTGAATCTGGTTAGAGCCGGTGTCCCTAGGTTTATTGCAAGTAAGTGAGGTTAAGCGTAGTTTCTAACCTTACAGTGAGGAATGCAATGTATGTACGTGGAGGACTGGCATACTCTTGCATTCCTATGATGGAAATGTGAATATATTTTCCCAGAAAGGTGATTCTCTGCAGTGATTATTTCCATAGTATTGTTAGAACATTCCTTTGAGTACTTCATAGGCTTAATAACCTATTATCATCTGGTCAAGGAGCCTTACTAGTTTTATTTGGAATTTGGAATACATACTAGACTTTAACAAATCTAGTTAGACAATAATTAATGGCACGACTGATTGGAAACCACTTATACTTCACACAGTTTTGTTAAGATGGGTCAGTTCTAAGAGCATCGGTAGATCGTCAAGTTAAAGAGACTCTACTCAGAATTGTCTTTTCTCTTTTAGCTTGAGAGCACTTTAATTTTTGAGGCCCTTTTTTTCCGATCCTTTCCCCCTAATTGCTTCATCTTTAGAAACTCATGTTATACTTAATGTGAAAAGTCTAGTTTAGATAGCTTTCTCCCATTCTATGTACCAGGTTTGAATATTCTAAGGTGAGGGCTTTAAGTATTAATCCTCTAATTGTTACAAAGGCTTGAAACATTAAGAAGCTTACTAAAGAGTTGAATTATGCTGTTAACTTTTTTTTCTGCGATTCGAGCTGAGTAGAACCATGAACAAGCCTTCATTTGTCACTGGTCAGCTGACCGTCATCATCCTGAAGTGCCACTTTGATACCTTGGCACTGGCTTATTTTTCCCATGTGGAGGGCTCTTGGAATTTTCAAATGAAAATGGTTTCTGAAGTATGAGGACACCTTGAGGCGATGAGCAAGCAATGTAGGTCTTTTCTTTTGAATTTTATTTCAGAAATCTCTACCACAGGACCTCTTGGCATGGGAAGTACCACCACCAGTACCACCCTGCGGACCACAACTTGGAGCCCAGGCAGGAGTACTACCCCATCAGTGTCAGGAAGAAGAAACCGGAGTACCAGCACCCCATCTCCAGCTGTGGAGGTGCTTGACGACATTACCACACATCTGCCATCAGCAGCGTCCCAAATCCCAGCCCTGGAAGAGAGCTGTGAAGCCGTGGAAGCCCGAGAAATCATGTGGTTTAAGACCCGTCAAGGACAGATGGCAAAGCAGCCGTGCCCTGCAGGAACTATAGGTAAGTGTGTCCTAGAGCCAAGCTAAAGAAAGGTATTCTGTTGCTTTAGCTTGCTTTTCTCGCAATTGTTTCTTTAGTGTTTTTGTTTGTTTGTCACTACATATTTTTGTTAGTTCACTTGAATTCTGAACTCAGCTGAGTGACGATTTCAAGCAGTGTATTTTCAGAGTTTGAAAATACATTCCGAAGAAGTCACTGGTGAGGATTTGGTGGGGATACACGTGAGGTCAGTATTTTCGCCCACGGGGGGAGGTCCCTGGGTGGAGTTGCAGTTAGGCTGTGCATGTCCTGGCTACTCCTGAAGGCCAGCCCTTCTGTGCAGCAGCCCAGAGCGAATCAATGGATTGGAAGGGAGTTAGTTCTCGTCCTTGGCACCGACCATCAACTGTTGATTGCAGAAAATGGGGTCAAGGACTTTTACATTAGAAGATGATCATTGAAACTACCTAAAATTTAATGGAAGAGGAAGTTTGACTCTCCTTTTCATAAGTCATCATAGCCATCCTTTAACAGTCAAGGGCTCTTCACATAGACAGGAGTCAGACTCCCACTACTCAATATCCACTAGAGAGAGCAAGCTTCATTGTTTCCTCTGAGAGACAGTTAAGAGCTAAATAGTTCTACTCTACTTCCCCCCCTTTTTTTTTTTACTGTTGCGATTCATAACATCCCCCAATGGTAACCATATTATTATTTACAATCGTTAAGCCAGAAAATGCCTGGTTTTCTTATTGTCACATACATTGATCTTCATAAAGCTAATACTTGATACACTAAATAAAATGTGCCTTATTCCATAAAATATGTAAAGAAAGCAAATATACAATAGATGTCACTATACTAACAATAGTGACTACGCCTTTGGGTGTTATTGATCTGGTTGCTTCAAACAGGTTTCTCTTAGAACTATTCCAGTGGGGATATAGCATTCTGAATTCTATAGTATATGAACTGGTAGAAAGACCAAAAAGAATATTGACTTTTACACAAGTGCACATTTAATTTTTTTTCAGCAAAGTGTTTAAAAATATTCTGAAATCTTTTTTCCCTTTAGGAAAGGGTGCAATTCACTTGTGTTACTGGACTCAGTGTGATTCCAACAGTTTGAAACCTTGCCTCTTAGCACTGTACCCTTCGTTCTGGGCCTCATTTCCTTCATTTCTAAAAAGAGAAATAATAACAGCCCCCCCCCCCACCACCCCATCAAATGTTTGTTGTGAAGGTTAGTGAAGTACTTTATTTGAAAGCAGTTTGAAAGCACGACAGAAATATGTCACCATTGTTCTGTGAAAATTGGGAGAGAGATTTAAAGGGAGCCTTCTAGAGCCCTCCCAGGTGAATGTGCCTATGCTGAAATCTTATTTTTAACCTTTTCTTTGTCTCCTTTGCTGTTTAGACCCACACATGCTGTCACTTGAATTTTTGCGATAGTGTCCCCCAAACCTTCACATCTCCCCCTCAAATTCATCCTTTCTGCTGCTGCCACAGTTATCTTACTAAAACCTTAATCAGCTCATTTCTCTCCTCTGCTTAATGTTCACTGATTTTCCAGCACCCACAGGTGGCAGACCAGGCAGTTTATGATCTCACTATGCCTGCCTTTCCAAGCCCGTTACACATAACTCTCCTGTACATTAGACCTCAATTTAAAACATTTGAGGTTTCCCAAGGACAACATATCTTCTCTGCACCTGGAGTGCCCTTTCCTACCTTGTCTTCCTGAAAAACCTGCAAACTGATTCCTTTAAGACTCAACTGCTACCTTGCCTTGTGTGAAAACCCACACGATAAGCCCCATGGCGGCAGGCACCGCATCTATCTCATTTATGAAATTGTCCTCTGTAACTGGTGTAGTTGCCAGCAAGTGCTTTAAAAATATTGAACATTTTCGTTTGGTTGGTTGCATTTCTCCAGTGTCCATTGTCTGCCAGGCTTTGGATGTGGTGTTTCAATAAACATTAGCTTAGCTTAATGATCTCCATTTTGCCTGTGTTCATATTTAAACATAACATGGATATAAAGTCATTGTAAGAAACATGGTTTGAGTATTTAAAGCAGACCTTTTTCTCTCATTGTTCTAGGAGTGTCAACATATCTATGCCTGGCTCCTGATGGAATCTGGGATCCCCAAGGACCGGATCTTAGCAACTGTTCTTCTCCTTGGGTCAACCAAATAACACAAAAGGTAAATCACGTGACTGACAAGGAAGGTTTTCCCAAACTTAGATCCTCTGCTGTTGACTCTAGCTGGTGCAGACAAACTGGTTAAGATCTTTTTTTAATTAATGTGGAAATATTCTTCCATTATATTTTTATTTAAGATTTAATGACACCCTTTGGTATGCGATGAGCTAATCTAGAATTTTGTTGTTCTTAAAGGGCAAATCCATGAACTTCCTCTAAACCAGGCAGTATTGCTTATGATAATTTTATTAATAATAAAATTTTTATGGTATTGTGAACTATAGGTATAAAAGTCCAAGAGGTATTATAAATCAAGCAAGCAAAACATCTAGCATACATGCATATGGATTTTCCTGTGAAAATAACAATTACCAAAAAAAGTCTACCTTTGGAATCTTAAGCTATTTGATAAATGTTCTGTAACCTAATCATTTATCAGTGTTAAAAGTATATGTACGTGTGACAAAATCTTGCAGACTCAAATTTTCAGGGCTTATTTGGTTGCAATATGTTGAACATTTTTATTATTAATGCACTGTGGGGCTTTGAATTGATTTCATTACAAACAGAGACCAGATGTGCATTTATGCCAAAAGGGCTATGGGATGAATCCTTATTATAGCAATTTGTGTGGATTTATGCACTCCTAAAATGAAGAGTCCTTCTATGGCACATTAGCTATGCTGAGGAATTTCTGAAAGAGATTTTTTCCTGAGAAATATTACGAATGATGGCCTTTCTAAAAGCCTGTCTGTGCCATTTGCCCTTTTCTCTATTTGTTTTTAACCAGGCTGATCCTCAGTAATATACTGAATAATAATCCATAAATATCTACCCAGTAGATTATTTAGCAGATGAGCCATAACTATCTATTTACCCTAAATCATGGAGAACAGTGGTTATATTGACTCTAGTTACCCTCTTACATATGCATCTCCACACTTGTTGCTGTTCATAATGATGCTTCTCCAATTTCAGCACTGTTCCTGCCACAGTTTTTATGTCCTTTGATTTTATTACAGTGTAGCTCAGACCCCAGGGCAAATAACTCTTGCTGGATGTGATCAGATTAAGAGATCAGTAGCATATCTCCTTACATTAGCAACTTTTAAAAAATACTCCCTACATACTTAGCCCAGGGGTTGATATTAATTCAGTAATAATTCACCTAGAAAGCTGAGTGTTTTCATGATAATTCCTGAATATGGTTAGACTATTTCATTGCAGGAATTACTGGGTGACTTTAACTGATAATGATGCTTAATTCTTTTCTTTCCTCTGCAGACCTCCTAATCTTATGACAAAAGAGATAATTCTTTGCAAAGACCAGACAGCTGTTGCCCATTTGATTTATGGATGGGTGTTTTGTTTTTTTTTTTTAATATAACAAATATGTTCCATTATTCTGGAGCAATTCTGTTTAATCCTGTAGAGTCTGTAAAATTGTGTAAGATTATAATTATAGTAAGATTATAGAATTTAGGCAATGAGAATTTATAATAATACCTTCACTGCAGTTTTCATAAGTTTATAAAATCTTCAAAAATAACAGGAGGATTTGGAGTAGTCTGAATCAGATTATATAAGTAGCCCAACGTCAGTGTTGGAGCTGGGGTTTTAGCTGGGTCTACTTTTATCAAGATATCACGCATAGCCACAACACTGGTTAAACTGCACAGAATTCCTGCCTTTACATCACACTTACTTCCCTAGTCTCTCTTCACTTTTGTCCACCCTTTTACCTGGTGTGCCCCTCATACCTCCAAATATTTATGCTATCCGTTGAATATAAAGTGTAGCTGAACAGGTTTCTTTACCATAAAACTCCAACACTTTTAAATATTAACATTGTAAACCTCCAAGAGAGAATTTGTGTGCAGTGTTCACTGAGCGATTTGTCCGTATTATCTCCCTAACTCTCCAAAGCATCTTTCACAGAATTCATACTTCTGCTCATTTCCTCCCTCAGTACCTGAGTCCCAACAACAGATAGAACATTGGAAAAGGGTTTGTTTCTAGCAGTATTGGGGGAGCAAAGGTGAACTGCGAGGGATTGAGCAAGAACCCAGTGCTAGTAACAGAGGTGGAGCTATTCCCAACCGCAGGCCCACTGTTGCTGGATAAATGGAGTGACAAAAAATTGCAAGCGGATGTCTTTGAGAAGAAAGATGGCCTACACACAAGAGACTCAGCCTAGCCCCAGGCAACTTTTCAGAAGAAGACCAAAGGGAAATAAATACACTGACCTCACTCTCCCTCCTCCTTCCATTCCCTTGCCCACCCTCCCCATTGGACAAGCCCAGTGGAAGCCAGAGAAGAGGGGCGCTCTGAATAACATCCTTCTGAGTTCACCCTCTAGGGCAGAGAGCAAGATGGAGGAGGATGGAAAGTGGCCTTGACCCAGGAAGTGGCCTTTCCCCCTTTTTCTAGTGGATTTTTTTGTCATGTTGAAAAATTAAAGTGAAAGAGTTATCTTTCATGGTTCATTCCTTCTCTCTTCCCCCTTTTGTAGTCTTGTGAACTTCAAACTTTTAAAATAAAGGAACATTTTTGACCCCCAATGACAGCACAGATGAGAAAAGAAAGGAGGGAGTGATTCAGTATAAACAGTGTATTCAATGTCCCCATCTTCGTGAGCTCCTGAGTGAATGCATCATAGCCTGTGAGGCACCTCCCTTATGACTGTACAGTGCTTCTCAGGGAATTCCTGAAGGCTTTCAAGGAAAGAACACTTCTGGATCACAGTCTCAGCATCTATACCACAGGGAGGACTATTCTTTTCATTATCACTAACACTATCCACCCACTGTGTGTCCGGCACCCCTGTAGACAGCAAGTATACACAAGTACATGCATCAGGATGCTTACTTTAGTTTGAAAATGCAAACTATATTTTCATGTTTGCTAAGAAATGAGTTATGCACACACACCTCTGCCCCCACCCCTGCAGTCAGGCCAGAAGGGAGAAAACGGGCAAATAATTTTGATGGCTTCTGATCCATGAATGAATTCAGGCCACTTCCATACTGGTGAAATTATAGATTAAATTTTGTGTGGTGATAAAGTGTAGCTTATATTTTATTAGCGAAAATGTAAGCCTTTGAAGTCAGAATCTCATGAAGAAATTTGTTACAAATGAGCAAGAATACTTTCATAATGATGAGGTTTAATAAAAGCATAATATGTACAGAAAGAGCAAGGCAAAAATTTGTGCACAACGTGGCCTTTACTCCAGCAGCAACAGAGAGGGAGGTGGGAGAGAGAGGGAGAGAGAAAAATTGGTAGGTAGGTGGATAGATAGATGAGTCAAGGGTTAGATGGGTGGGGGGATGGATGGATGGATGGATGGATAGAAGGAAAGGCAGGTTCAAAGATAAATAGATGAGTGGATAGAAAAATAGATTAGTCTTCAAATTAATTTTTTAAAATATTTTCGAGCTTTTCTTGACAGCAAGCAGATTGGTTCAGAGCTCGGCCTCTTCACACATATATAGCAAAATATCGTATTTTCT
This sequence comes from Panthera leo, assembly GCF_018350215.1. NCBI lineage: Eukaryota > Metazoa > Chordata > Mammalia > Carnivora > Felidae > Panthera > Panthera leo. The sequence goes on along the minus strand of NC_056682.1, from coordinate 154,694,675 downwards.
CGCCATAATGACTGCTTACTAAAATACAGTTTCTCACTTCAGCTTGATCTCTAGGTTAGACTCAGATTCTCCGAAAGGAGTTTATATTTTCTGTGTTGCATACCTTTAAAGAGCTGATTGCACTTTACCCTCCCTCCAGTCAATTTAAAATTCTTTGAAATTACAGTTTTGAATGGCTTTCATATTTCTTTGCATGTGAAGTGAGGTAAGCTTCCTCCTTCATTGCCTAGTTCAACTATTATATGGAAAAGAAATGACTGAATTGTCACTGGAAAATAGTCTTTCTGTTTCTAACAAACTGAAGAGTCTTGTCTTTTGTTGGTTCACAAGCTACTGACAGATTTTGAGATAAGTAGAGTTCTCCCTGCGTTTTCTAATGAAGGATGTGAATACCTAGAATTTTTGCTATGTAATTGTATAAAATAAGCCAGTTGCCTGCCTTGGAGGAAAAAGTCGAATCCTGTCACCCACATTTTAATTTCTCCATTCTTTTAATCTCCATAGAGATTCTGTAAATTGCTTCTTAATTTTATCAGAGATTGGTAGGGTTTCTAGGACTTCAGGCTTATTTAACCTACTTTCAATTGTAAGATAGAAGCATTTAATTGTCTCTATACCTACTTGACTCTGATTTACAGCAAAATAGCATAAGTAGATCTTTCAAAGAAATGATAGCTATATACTTAAACACTATGAGAAACTCCTTCATGAATTGGTTTGGCACCCGATTAATGTTTGATGTAATAAATCTCATAAAATGTCAAAGCTTATTTCAAAGAAAATTGTTTTTACATGTGTCAAAATTTGACATGTAAATAGTATCCATCTCTGTCATAATTATCCTCAACTAAAGCTGCAGGGTTTACCTTCCCCTATTCAAGTCCTGAATATAATCCCACCATTTCAATACAGGTATTAATTTACTAATCCTCACAGAACTCGTAAGATTTCTCAGTGTATGTGCTTATTGCTGAGAAATAACTTCAGTAGAATTTAGTGAAAGAAATGTTAGAGACAGACATTTTCATTAGGTCTGTAAGCTAAGATATACAGAATAACATTATTTCAACCCTGCCTCTGTGCAGAAGCTTGAGGCAGATTCTAGATATGCATGTATTTGTTGTATAGAAATGAGATACTTGTGGTCCCTGACTGCTGGGGTGAGAGAAGTAAATAGGGCCATCAGGACAGGGGAGTAACCTCTGGCTGCCACTGGAAAGAATATGGTCAGTGAAAGCCTTATCTGGAAAGGCAACCTTTGAACTGAGCGGTGAATGTTGAGGTCATAATGGCTGTTGGAGAATCCAGTTAATGGCATTACCATGGAGTGCCTCTCTTCCCTTCTCCTCCCCTCAGAGAGTAGGCCTGTCAGTGTACTTATAAGTCTCTCCCAAATCAGCCCACTTTCCACTGTTCTCCACTGCTGCTACCCTAACCCACAACAGCGTCTGCGGCTGTAGCCTCTTAGCAAGTACCCTGTCATTCATTCATTCACTCCTGAACCCTCTAATCCATTCTCCTGCATTTGATTTCAAACACAACTCTGATTAGATCACTCCTGTTTAGACGTATTAGTACCTTCCCTTGATCTTAGCATGATCCACAAAATCTTCATCATGACTTATGAAGGGGACAACTTAATCTGCCCCTTGCTCACTTCTCTGGCCCCCTAAATTCCAGTTATAGCACCCCTTGTGCAGTTCCCCTAGGACCCCATGCCCCTCCCTCCTGAAAGTGTCGTCTCTGCCTAGAGGCCCTCACCTATATCCTAACCCAATCCTTTCTTTTCCTCACACGAAACATTCTTCCTTAGAAAAGCATTTCCTAAATTATTCCCTAACTTCATACAGTCGATTAAAAGGCCCTTAAACTTGGATTCTGTATTGCACTCCACAAAATTAAAATTAAATAATTTTGTAGCTAATTTATTAAGAGTTCTTTCCATTGCTAGTACGTAAGCTCCTTTTTATTGGGAACCATTTTCTTTAGTATTATAGCCTCAGTCTTTAGCATGATGCCATTAGAAATTCAAATTTTAGTTAAAAAAGCAAATGAACATGTAGAGTGAATAACTGTTGAAATTATAGAGACATTCATCCTATTTTTAAAGCAAGATACAGTACATATTTACCTCATAGACAATATAATTTATACTGTGTAGGTATCAATATTGAGTTCTGAAGGTGGAAAAGTGTGCTTTTCCTTTCTGTTGTACCTACAGTATCCTGTCTTCCCAAACCATGGTTATTATAGTTGTTTACTTTGGTTGCATTCCCACCCCATTTCCAGATGTTTTCTACCCCTCTACTAATATTCCCATAATACCTCACATACAATCCTGTTATTAAAATTGTCTCGTTGGGGCCCCTGGGTGGCTCAGTCTGTTTAGCATCCAACTTCGGCTCAGGTCATGTTCTCACGGTTTGTGGATTTGAGCCCTGCATTGGGCTCTGTGCTGACAGCTCAGAGCCTGGAGCCTACTTCGGATTCTGTGTGTCCCTATTTCTCTCTGCCCCTCCCCTGCTCGTGCTGTCTCTCTCACACAAATAAATAAATAAACATAAGAAATAAAATAAAATTGCATCATTGCATTAATGTTATTTACTTGTATGCCTCTAACCCCAGATGCCTCTCAAACTTTGTTCAACACGGACCATTTAAGTAAATCAAAAGACTCTAGAGGTCCGTCTGCCCTGACCATTCTCATAGAAAAACTAATACATGTCAATAAAGAAATAGAAGAAAACAATATAACAACCAACAAAGGTATAGAACAATTGTACAGGGGTGCTTGGGTGGCTCAGTGTCCGACTCTCGCTTTGTGCCCAGGTCATAATCTCAATTTTGTGACTTCAAGCCCCGCACTGGGCTCTGTGCTGACAGTGCAGAGCCTGCTTGGGATTCTCTCTCTCTTCTTCTCTCTCTGCCCCTCCCCCATTCACACTGTCTCTCTCTCAAAATAAATTTTAAAAAAAATTTAAAAAGAACAATTGTACAACAGTGATTAACAAAGTAAAACCATAGAATTCTACAAATATATTCATTATTAGAGGAATAGCATAGATAGAAACTACAGCAAATGCCAGCCCACTGTGTATCATGTGTTGATTAAAAGAACATCCTCTTGGAAAATTATGGGAATTCCAACCACTGGATATTCATATGCACACTAAGAGTTTTTCAAAGTTACCAGGCACTTGTATCATGTGCACCATTCAATAAGTCTGAATGGAATACTGAATTTGAAATCTTTGCGAATACCTAGCTTCTCACTGATTTAAATTAACGAATACTAAATTTTGTAAATCACTTACAGATTATTGGATTACCAGTAAACAGCCTTACATTGTATATAAAATTAAAATGTATGAATTATAACCACATTTATTTCACTCTGAGACCACTTGAAAATACTTTCATGACAGTCAGTGGGCCATGAATGCTACTTTGATCCACATTGAATTTGTTATGTACTTATCCTTGAACCCTATAATATGTTCCATTTGGTTACAGGTATCTAGCTATGTAGCTCTTGACCATATTTTACAAATTTATTAAAGTTAGTGTGGGTGTTTATAATTTTAAGGATTTCTAAAAAACACTGATTATATATAATAACTACTTTAACCATTCTTCTTGTAAAATTTAAACATTACAGAAAAGGATTTTTCCTTTGATTCCCATCTTTCAGACTTCGTGCTTAAATATATGTAAAATAAACACATAAAAATATCATGTTTTATGTATTGTATTTCTTTTTCATAGATAGCATGTTTATATGCTACTTACATTTTATATTTTTATTTCAAGTAGCATGCTAATAGATATTAGCGTAAATAAATATTTTTTATACTTGCATTTATTTTAACTCAGCATTGCATGTTGAAATTTGATGTTAATGACATTGATCTCCTTTATACTTTTAAACCATTGTACAATATTCCATGATATTTATATACATGAGCAGTTTTCTGCAGGTCATAATCCATTTTGTTTTGTATTTTAAACAAGCTAGAATAAACATCTTTGAATATTTCTTTTACATCTGTGGGATTATTTATTATGGTTGATAGTGATAAGAGAAATCCCTCAGTTATATAGTCTTCGCATTACAAAATTTAATGGACATTGGTAATTAATTCTACGTGGGGCCTATACAAATATATATGCCCAGGAGCTGTTTGTGAGGGTGATAGACATTTCCACAAATCCTTCCCAACATTGTGTTACTACTATACTTGCTTCGTTTTCAATTTGGATTTTTAAATATACTTGAGGATATGATTATTAATGATATAGATGTTCCGATAACCCTAACTTATTTATTTGTTTCTTAATAGTCAATCCTGCTGTAAATATTTATTGAGCATTCCTGAGGAGATAGTGTTAACTTACATGACTAAGAGTCTTAGTCTTGCTCCTTATAGCCTGAATACCTGCTAGAAGATAACCTTACAGAAAGGACTTTTCTCTGTGTGACCCTAAGTTTTATATAGGACTGTCCAAAAAAAAAAAAAGTTTCCGGGGCACCTGGGTGGCTGACCGACTTTGGCTCAGGTCATGATCTCGCAGTTTGTGAGTTCGAGCCCCGGGTCGGGCTCTGTGCTGACAGCTGGGAGCCTGGAGCCTGCTTCGGATTCTGTGTCCCTCTCTCTCTCTGCCTCTCCCCCACTCATGCTCTGTGTCTCTCTGCTTCTCAATAATAAATAAACGTAAAAAAAAATTTATTAAAAAAAGTTTCCTAAACATGACACTATTATATCTTTAACTTGTAACACTGTAAGATATCCCTATCTTCTTATTACCCAAAGCTATCACATTTGTTCACGTGAGCATGGGTTATTAGTATCTGTCTTTTTAAATAACATCTTTGGGATATTGACAGTTTGATATATCTTTATAGAATATAGTTGAAAAATAAGCATGTAGCTTCAGAAAAGGAAGATGCTAGAAACAGCAGTAATTTGCTACCTAGTGCAGTGGGAACAAAATCCCATATTTAGTTAAGAAGAAAATGAAGACCCTTTGAAAAACAGGGATTGTATTTGGGACAAATTTTTACAGACTTTAGCATCAGTCCGTATACATTGTGTATTAAGTGCTAAATTAGGCACAACGGAAACTTTGTGCTTGTCTCTTAGAACTTAGAATATGGTTGGGGATTCACAACTGCATCATCACAACTCATCAGCATCCAATTTAGAAACTCACAGAGAAAATCATAGGGCAAACCTTAGATGTGACCACTCAAATGGATAATTAGGGTGAGAACAATTTTTAGAAGACTCCTCAACGGGGACTTTCCTAAAGATATGAATTTCAAGTTAGGTATTGTGGGAAAAGATGGATTAGTAGGAAAACCTGAGACTATCTTCCAGGTGAAGCTGGAGTTAAATAACTATGTCTTGGCTTGATGATTATAATTCCCATGCAAAAACAATTGTTCACAGAGACCAATAAAATCCCTTACTTAAGATCTCTTTCCTTTTTATTCTGTTTTCAAAAAACCGCAGTTGAAATCTGGAGAGACAGCTGCCAACATAGCTAGAGAGCTGGCTGAACAAACAAGAAATCATTTGAATGCTGGAGACATCACCTATTCAGTCCGTGCCATGGACCAGCTGGTAGGGCTCCTAGATGTACAACTCCGGAACTTGACCCCAGGTGGAAAAGATAGTGCTGCACGGAGTTTGAACAAGGTAAGGACTTCAACTATATATTTTTAAAGCTGTAGTAGGATCAGTGAGCCTTCCTTGGTTAATTTCTCTCTATAAAATTCGTTCGTTCTAAAGAGCATCACTAGTTACATTCAGTCTGCTTCACTATTTTATTATTAATGATGACCCACCCTATTTGGCCTCTAAAGACACAATAAATGATAATCTCTCTCTTTACAAAAAATGTAAATTTTTTGAATTTACAATTCTATTTTCTTTAGTGTTTACTGTTTTGAATGCTAAATTCTGGCAAGGTCAATACGAGTAAATGTGATTTATTTTGCTTCTTTTCTTCCTTTTAAACTTCTATTTTAAAATGATTACAATAAAACAAATGTCTAATTGCAATAAACAAAAGTCTAATAAGTATAAATTTAGAAAATAGCAACAATGAGAAAGGATATTAGCAATTCATTAAAGATGTTTTAAAAATGAAATGACTTAATCTAATTAATATTATACTTAAAAACTCATGAGGCAAGTAATTAGGTTTTAATTTGTATTTCCTTTTGATATTTAAATTACTCAGATTTTACTTCACTATGTTAACACTTAGAAGGTTTAATTGTATTTCGCAAATTTGAATAATGAAAATAATACATTTTTAAATTTCAGAGGAGATACATTTTATATATTCTTATTGATACTTATAAATATACAATATATTTATATACATTATATAAACATATACAAGCATTTTGTTTATTGTATATAACCTATACACCATATAAGCACTTAACTTACATAACTACATAAAATACATACAATATATTTTACATATTTATAAGGAATATAATTTATTACTTATAAAATCACATGGTGAAATTACTCCATGATCAAAAACAAACTAGAATTGCTACCATCAAATGACATATGTTCCCTGAAAGATATTTGTGCAGGAGAAGTGATCAATTATGGAAACTGGATTTTAAGGCCTTGAATGTCTGATAGTCCTACTACTTTATAAAGCAAGAATTTGGCAGTAACAGACTAAAGTCCTCAATGGAATTCACTAAATGAACATTCCCCTTTAGAATGACAAATGACTTCTGAGTGGTGTTTTAATATGTTAAGTTCTTTTGTGTCTTATTAGACTAAAGTCTCACTGATAAAGATGGAGAAATTTTTCCAATAATGATGGTTGGATATAGGAAAGCCTACTATTTTATCTGGCAAATACAGTTTTTCCTGCAGTTTCATCCTCAGAAAACAGATTCTGTTTTATCTAGTAGATATAAATTATTATTAGAGGTTTGTTTTTTTTTTTTTTCATGCTGAACATGAAGGAGTTATTTTTGTCACTTATACCCCTGACAGAATCACAACCAAGTCCCTGATAAAATGTAATCCACAGCGGCCTATGTAATCTGGGCATGCTGTGATTTTAATGTGTTATTACCCAGGCTGACTGGATGCTATTAATGAATATTGCCGCCAGCTATTGTTATCCTAATGTACTGGAGGTAGTAATTTCTATTAATGTTACATATCCATAACATTACTTGTTATAGCAATACTTTGTATCTTTATTTAAAAATGATGTTGATGTCTGACAATATCAGGTAAAGCTGGCAATTAATGTCACATTCTAACTGGCTACAGCTAATCAGCTTGCCTACTCTGAATATCAAATAACTACATAATGGGCAAATTTCCATTTGTGAAGCTTTTTAATGCTTTCTTTTGTTTCCCATTTGGCTCTTTTCAGTTGTTTATATAATGTGGTTTGTCATATGTTAATTTGCATGATGGGGTAAGGAGATGGGAGGGCAAAGGTTATTCACATGCTTGCTGGCTTGCTCTCATATCCTGTGGTTCCCACTGTTCCCCGAAGCAGTTATAACCCATCAGATTTGCAAAGTCAACTTGGTACAAATCAATTGAACTCCACATTGAAATTCTGAAGGGTTTAGAGTCCTGCAACACCAAGATGCGAGTCAGTGATCCAAATGACAGCGCTGGCAATTTACTCGCACTCATTCCTCACTTAATTCTGTAGAGAAGTAACTGCAGTGTGCTCTTTGAAGAATGCATGAATTAAAGTTGGGAGAGTATTAGCCACACAAAAGGCATCAGAGTAACTGCTTCTTAAACCTGGGTAATTTTCTCCTTCAACAATCAAGGCTACTGAAGGGAAAAAAGAAAATAGGGAAGTGGGAGAAAATCACAATCGAATTTATAAAATTTTGTGTCATTTATTTAAACAGGGCAATTAAACTTATTAATTATTCATTCCATCATCAGAAAAAAAAATGTTTGGGATTGAATATGAGTTGTTGTTAACCTTTTGCCCAGAAAAACATCACTCAGTATGCAAACAAATAAAAACAGGCTTCTTATCCCACAGAAGTTTCTAAAATGTATAAATTTTTTTGGTCAAAACTGTGAGAAGAAATTATTCAAGAAATAAAAGCAGTGATAAGTCAGAAGATGAATCACATTCTTCTAATCAGAAGTTACTTATCTGTTGGTATCTTTCCCTTGGAATCAAATAACCATAATGAATGGACATTTCTATTTTTCTGATAAACAGAATTTTTTGTGTTTGAACATACGGTTTGTGGTGCATATTAACCGTCTCTATAATCTCTAAACCACAAACAATGTGGGTTCCAAAGTTTTGATATAACTTCCTTAACTTCATGTCTTCATTTGTGGCCCATGAATTAACCGCTAACCTGATGTGAAATGAATCATTTCTAATAACTGAAGTGTAATGATTATTACTAATTTCTACTACATTTATTCCCAGATTTCCTCCCATCATTAACAACTTTATACCATACAGTTTCCACCTGGCTTATTCTGAAAGGGCGTTGGCGACTGTCTTTCAAGCCATGGCTTACATTTTGCTGCTGCTTAGCTTTCATTCTCCTCTAGAAAGTAGTGTACAACAGAATAAGGTGTTTTGTGTAGATGCGTTCTTTTATTTTTCTTGTTTTCTTCTGTCACTAACTTGTTTTTTCTATTCTGTGTTTAATCTGCTGTCTTAATGGATTCAGCTTCAGAAAAGAGAGCGCTCTTGCAGAGCCTATGTCCAGGTACTTTCTGCGTTTTTATAAATGTGTTAAGTTGTTGAATTGTCTCTGTTGGTGATAGCATTGATGGGCATCTGATAGAAAAACGGTAACGTAACCCTGTTGAGCTAAAGGGATTTCAGGGAGGGCATGAAGGGTGGGGACAGAAAGACATATGAAAGGGTATGTGCAGAAAAGGAATCTGGCAGTGCCCATGCTCTGTCATCCAAGATGAACACAGACCAACAAGGAGGTGTAACTTGGAATGTGAGAATTTTGATCATAACTAAAAGGTGAGTTGGGTGCAATACGTAAATCTCTAATTTCTTCACAGAGGTGTGTGTGTGTGTGAAAGCATTTCATTAATACACTGGGCCAGCTAATATTTGAGTAGCAAATCATTCAGAAATGACATTTAATCAGCCATATAAGACAACGAATAGTCCAGAATACTTGGAACATCGTGCTTCTGTACCAAAATATTCCACCCACATGGTGACTGTCTTACCTTCCCACCCATTATGAACATTTTAGTCCTGATATAAATATAATTTTTCTCCAGCTAACATGTTGTAATTTGTTTTTAAGCAGGGTAGAAATCATTACTTTGTTTATGGGGTCTGTGTGAAAAGAATGACAGAAACAACCTTTATAGTTATTTTTACAAGGCAGGAAGGCAGTGTAGAGGTTTGAAAAAAAATTTTTTTTCCTTTTTCCCCTCTAGGTTCTTTGGCTGGTCTAATAATTAAATTGACATAAGACAGATTAACAGGAGAAAAAAAACAACTTTAATTCCAGATGTACAGGAACCCCCCAAAGACATGAACTGGAAGGCAGTCAGGCAATTGAATGTTATTCTAAGCTAAGGAATGGGATAAGGACTTGAGGCTTCAAAAAAGAGGAGAGACAATAATTTACATCAAACAAATATTAGAAAGATAAGCTTTTAATGTGCATTTTACTGTATAAATTTATGAATCTTTGAATGTAAGTAACATTCAGTTGTTTTTTTGTTTTTTCCCTTTATATATATGATATATATCTTATATATATATATATATTATATATATTCTATATATATATCTTATATATATATTAGATATATATATATCATATATATATCTTATATATATTAGATATATATATCATATATATATATATATGATATATATATATCTTATATGTATATTCCCTTAAGATATATCTCCTGTCCTCTTAATATGTATAATAGGTAGAGAAATTGAAGTATTCTTCAGCAATGAAAGCTGAAGATCATTTTTTAGCAATTTTAGGATTGTTTTTGATTGCAATCTATGCTATCCCTTTAATAGGACCTTGGAGATAATTAGCCTTTTGGTATTTAAATCTGTGAAATGCATGGTCATTCAAACATGAATCTCTGATGGAAAATTAATAGCACAGTTTATTCAATGGCTGATTTCCTGGTGTTATAATTGCCTGGCTATGAATAAATGTTTCAGTTATTGACTAAACATCTGATAAGACCAAATACAAACAGAATATTTGTGAAGTAGAAATGTTCTGCTCACTAAGACATGGCATTACTTCTATTCATTTTAACATAGATGATCACTCTATGAAATTCTAGGGTAAATAACACTTTAAACTTTATTTGAATTTTAAAGACTTGTTTTATGTTCCCTATTGTTTCTAGGTTTGGAGCACTTTCTGAGCTATGTGTATGATAGGTTTAAAACACACTAGAAGTGCTTTATGCATTAAATTTGAAAAAAATGTAGCTGTTTAAACATGAGATTCTTTAAAAATGTGGCCTTTACATCGGTATAAACAATGATTCTTCTAGGTTTGACTTTGACCATCAAATCCATTTAGCTTTTAATTGTTTACAGGTACTGTGTCTATTCTATGATTTATCTAGATCAGTCTTTTACTTCTTCATACTTCCTACATTTGTTTATTAAACATAAAAAGCACAGTAAAAACTGAACTATCATCTGGCAGCCATGATAACTGAATACTGTTCTGTAGGTAAATAATTAAAAGGTGATTGCTTTGATTTTTTTAAATAATATGCGAATCTCCTAACACTAGTATGCTTGTATCTCAAAAAATTTAACAAAAACAAACAAAAAAATTGGGTCCAGTATTTTTTTCATTTAGTTTTAATATAGATTACACTAAAGTCTTTGTTCACTACCAAAAGATAGAAACTGATACAAGTCATAGTAAAAAAAAAAAATCATTATCATGTCTGGGGCAAAATAGATACCTTCATTCAAGAAGAGAGTGTTAAGTATTATGCCAAGAAAGAGAAGTAAGGCTTGTGTTACATCTGTAACACATACTGTGATGTCCTATATTAATAAAAGGTACCTTAAAAATGAAAATGAGTTCACTGAGATCTGGAGAGATGAGATGATTGGCCCAAGGTCACCCACTAGCACCGAAGGCACTAATGCTGTTGTCCTAACGTGTCTGTAATGTTTTTGCAACATCAACAGTGATTTATTGTTGAGAATAAATGCATTTATCAGGCACTAATTCTGTGGCCTGTGGAGCAGTTTGCTGTGGAGCAGTGTGGAGCAGTTTGCATAAATTCTTATTTAATATTCACAACAATCTTTTGATATAATTATAAGAGAGAGAGAGCAGGAGAGGGATGGAGGAAGAGAAAGAGAGAGAGAATCCCAAGCAGGCTCCACACTGTCAGAGCAGAGCCTGATGTGGAGCTCAAACTCATGCACTGTGAGTTCATGTCCTGGATGGAAATCGAGAGTCAGATGTTTAACCTACTGAGCCACACAGGCACCCCAATTATTGCTATTTTTAACTTAGAGTAGAGAAAATGAGACCCAGGGAGAAAATTAAGTGACTTTAACAAGATCGTACCATAGTAATGAAGGGGGTCCTGAATTCAAAGCTTGGACTTCCTGATTCTGAAGCTCATGTTCCAAATCCCTAAGATATGGCTATTCCAGAACTGACTTCATTATTTGGTGTTAGGAGTCAGGATAGATCTACTGGTTTACATTTACTGATTTATTTTATTTTATCTCAGGGATGATATAGAATAAAATAGTTTTATTTTCCTTCTTGTTTGAGGTTCAGTTCACATGGCTGTTTGGTAATAATTTTGTACTGCTAAGTTCAAATACACACATAACTTGCTTTGAGGTCCTTTTGTTTTCAGAGGACACTGTGATCAAAAAATCATCATATTAAGAAAGGAAAAAGCAAATAGAAAATACGGTAACGCTGTGTTAAAGGAGGAACTGTAAAACTGTTTTCCAAAGTGACTGCACCCTTTTACACTTCCAACCAGCAATACATGAAGGTTTCACTTCCTTCACATCCTCGGCAACACTTGTTATTTTCTCTCTTTTTTGAGTATAGTCATTCTAGTACAGGTGGATTGCAAAAGTCCTTAACTCCAGTCATGGAATGGGGGCTTGGGTGGGTGTGGGAGTGTGGTACGTGAACCAGTGAAAAGTCATATGACTCCAAAGAGACATCCGTGGTTTTCATGAGACTCTGGGAGTACAGGTTGACCTCAAACCACTCAAGAACTGCTTTCATGTTGTATAAATGAAACCAGAACTTAGATTTTCATTTTTTTCTCAATTGTCAACCCTGTGCCCAGTTTTTAAATAGTAATGTTTGTTAGCATTGTTCTCTTCTTTAGAAGGAAATATTAAGACATACTGGCATTCATTTTTCACAGTTTTAAAAGCAGGACATTTTCCTAGCTAAGCATTATATATATTTAAAAAAATTTATCAGCCATTCTTTTTGTTCTCCAGATCTCAGAGGCAGCACATATGCCCTGTAGATTCTGCAGTTGACCTTGCTTAATGGAAAATATAAGAACATACAGTTATGGATATGAATCTTTTGAGTCATCCTTTGGAAGCTGCTATTACCTGCACAGTCAGGCTGAGAACTGATTGGAAAAAATTGGTAGATAGATGCAAATGAACACACACACAGTTTTATTCCTTCCTTCCTACCTTCCTTCCTCCTTTCCTTCCTTTCTCCTTCTCCTTCTTCCTCTTCCTCTTCTCCTTCTCCTTCTCCTTCCCATTCTCCTTCTTTTTCTTCAAAGGCAGATGGTTTGTGTTCTTTAAAGCTTACAAAGAATTTGAAACACACTTTTAATTTTAATTCATGACTATGATTTGCTCATTATGGATTTGTTAATTTAGTTTGTTTGTTTTGCCTTAATTATCCACTAGATATCTCTGGGCTAGGCACCAGCAGTGCCAAAACAATGTCTGTCTCCGACTATGGAAAAATACCACGTAATAATTAACAACAAAAACATTCAGGAGTTAATAGTTGAGCACATGAGCCCAATAACCTTATCAGCACTGGGATACAGCAACACACATAACAGGCAAAATCCTGCTGTGATATTTCTAGGGGCAGAATATAAACAATACAGTAAGTATGTGAAAAATATGGCCTATGAGATGATGATAAATACTAAGGAGAAAAAGAAATGCATCACCAAGTTGATATTTGAGCAAAACTCTGAAGGAGGTGAGGGAGTGAACTATGCAGATACACGGGGAAAACCACTCTCGTAGAGAGACAGAAAATTTCTGAGGTAGAAACATGCCTGTGGTATTCCAGGAGGCCAGTGCAACTGGTGCATTGTAATTTTACATTTTTTTTAACGTTTATTTTTTTGAGAGAGAGAAAGACTGAGACAGAGTACAAGCAGGGGAGGGGCAGAGAGAGGGAGGGAGACACAAAATCTGAAGCAGGCTCCAGGCTTGGAGCTGTCAGCACAGAGCCCAAGGCGGGGCTTGAACCCACGAACTGTGAGATCATGACCTGAGCCGAAGTGGGACGTTTAATGGACTGTAACTGGTGCACTGTAAAAGAGAAGAGGGTAAAAGAGGTAGCAAGGGCTCAGATGTGACAGACCATCATAAGGATGCTGGCTTTTATTCAGAGAGACACAGTAAACCACTGTAGGTTTCAGAGCAGAGTGATGACGTGACCTAATGTGTTTTAAAAGTAAAGAATAGATTACTGGAGGAAAACTAAAGCCTGAAACAGGGTGACCAAGCACAATAGGGTCAAATAGACTCATTTGAGTCTCACTGAGACTCACTGAGTGTGAGATGCTGAGATAATTACTCAGGTTCAGGATTTCTTTTTAAGTGTACCAAACAGGATTTGCTATGGGATCATATGTGACATGTCAGAGAAAGGAGTCAAAATGACAAAAAGTTTTGCCTGAGCTTCTGGAAGGATGAAGTCACTATTTATTGAGACTGTCTGTCTGTGACCAACTTGGGACCAGAACAAAAAGCACTTCACTTTGGGGCATGTCAACTTTGAGATTCCCGTTAGTTGCGCAATGCAGATGTTAAATATGCAGTTAGTTATATAAGCATGCAGTTCGGCTGAGAGATCAGGCTAGAAATCATCATTTGGCAATGTTTCACTTCAAGTGGCATTTACAGCCAACGTGCTAGATGAATACATCAACACAATGAGTGTAGAGAGAAGAGGAAAGAATCTAGGACGGAGCCCCAGGATACTGCCATACTCTAAGAGGTCAGGGAGAAAAGAAACCAACAAGAGAGGCTGAAGAACAGCCTTGAGGAACAAGGGAAACCTGCAGAGCATGACATTCGGGAATCCACTCCAGTTCGAATTTCACAGAGGAGGTAATAATGTCAATGTCTGAATCCGCTCAGAAATGCTGACACAGGTTTTCAAGGATAAAAGTAATGTCAACTGTTGATTAATTGAAAAAAATCCCAAAGCCCATATATCTATATTATTATGTGTACTTTCTGATTTTTTTTTTTTACCTATTCCTTTCATTCTTTTGTCTCCAATGCAGACTTTCTTGTGAACCTAAGTTGCCACTTGCATCTTGGACAAAGTGCAAATTGAATTATGCCCGTTTTACTTGTCTGCCTTTGGTGCATGAGACAGGAAGGATTCTAACCTCCATTTATACTGCTAGGAAGAAATTAATGAGTATTTTCAAGTTCCTTGTTTGGTCACTTAATTGGCTGTGTGACAAAGAGCTCCGTGGTGCATGTCAAACAACTTTCAGAGTCCTCTAATGATTTGTGCTTTGCTTGACTTGTGATACTATTCTGTGTGGCCTGTCAGGCTGGATATCCTTGTTAAAGTGGCTAGAATAAATTGGCTAGTGGTGTGCATACAATGTAGTATATTAACTACAGCAACAGGGAGTACTTTTAGCAGCTCTTTCAAGAGATTTCGATGTTTGCCCATAAGCATCAAAGCCAACCCAAACTTTCATTTAATATAATTAAAAGGACATCTGAAAGTAGTTTGAATCACAGCAGGTTCTTGAGGTTTGGTAACCCTTTGTTAAAACCCTGTGAACTTAATATATTTCACAGCTTGATAAATCTGCACTTGATTTGTGTCAGTAAGAGAGAAAATATAAATCTGCACCCTGCGTGTTTCTGGTGCCCTGAACCTATTGCTGAAAAACATTGAGATCAAAGAAAGTGACTTCCATCGACAAAACCAGAGTAGTTTTCTTCAGAGAAAGAAGTTGTAAGAATTCTCTCCTGTTAAGTTGTAGTTATTAAATGCTGTGAGAAAGCAGTCGTTGAATCAAAAGACAGTGAAACAGCATGTAATGTAGCAGAGTAAATTATACAGGTTATCATTTAAAACATGGACAGGTCACTTCATCTATCTCATAATTAAAAAACCTCCAAATGACAGATGTTAATGATGGAGATCCTCCTTTGACGTGCATTGAACATCATTCTGGGGAAATCTCTCAAAATTCCTGTGGTGAATGTGTCAGGTCAGGCAGTGATGGCTGCTTTACAGTCATTTCCGACTCTTCCATTTTGCACATTCCTATAAATAAACAAAATGTTCCAGCTGCTCTTTGTATATACATGGTTTATGAATGCTTCGGGAAGTAATTCTTATGAGGGTCAAAAAAACCCCTTCTGTTTTTAAATAAAATAGTTTCATCTGAAACAAAAACATTTTCCCACTTCTTTTCACCAAGTTGTATTCTCTCTTATAATTTTCTGACCAAAGCCTGGGTCATTAATTAATTGTAAATTTAACATTCTTTCTAATGCATCATTGAATTCTGAATGGTTTACTTTCAGAAAAGTTTTAAATACATAGACTATATAAATATTATTTCTGTGCAAAAAAAAGGATAGACATCAGTTTACTTTGTTATTTCTTTAATATCTCTATGATCACATAGCTAACCAGAAGGAAACAGATATTAAAAATAGCATTACAGATTTAAGACCCTACTTTCTGAAACTATCATTACCTTTTCTGATGCAGGTCAGAAAAGAAATGGAAGTTTTAAGGTGTAATTTGCAGTAAAGTAGTTGCCTGATGGCTTGGAACCAAACAAATGATTTTTTAGTACTGCTCCCTACAGAGTTATAATTTTGATATTTTCCCTTATCTAATGTATGAATTTTATACAGCTCGTAGTATCACAAACTTTACTATGGTGACTTAAACAAACCAGGGTTTTATTCATATGCATAAAAAAGAAATGCAGTCCAGGACTAGCATGAAAATTCCACATCAGAGACCAAGACTTCATCTGTTTTTCTGTTCTATTATCTTTAAAACATGCGCTTCCATCCTCAAAATGAGACAATGGCAGGGGTGCCAAAGTGGCTCAGTCGTTTAAGCATCGGACTCTTGGTTTTGGCTCAGGTTAAGATCTCACAGTTCATGAGTTCAAGCTCTACATTGGTCTGTGTGCTGTTAGTGTGGAGCCTGCTCGGGCTTCTCTCTCACTCCCCCTTTCTCTCTCTGGCCCTCCCTACTTATACTTTCTCTCTCTCAAAATAAATAAACTTAAAAAAAAATGAGATGATGGCTACTTAGGTTCCAGTCATCACTTCATGCTAATCTCTAAACAGGAAGATCTCCCCATCATCTCCCTAGGCATTCAGCTCTTTATAGCAATCACTATTATCAGCCTCTTAAAAATCCTACCAGAGAAGACTATTTTTATTCTTATCCATGTTTTTGTGATCAATTTTATTTTTATCAATCTTGTCATACAATCACAAAACCATATTGTTCTCTCTGCCTACATTAAGGACTTTGGGGTTAGCTTGTGGCAGAACCATGCAATGGGGCAGCATTCCTCCACTGAAAGGAATGAATGTGTAGAGATAGTCACAAGGTAGACTTGCATCATGGTTTACGTCAACAAAACAACTTAACCCTTCATCAGTAGGAAATGGGTTGAATAAACTGCTACACCAAATAATGGAATACTCTTTAGCTATGGAAGAAATGAGGTAGATCTTGCATTGATTTAGAAAGGTAGGTGTGGTACATTAGAGGCAAAAAAACAAATAACAGCATACTTGTAGTAATCACATTTGTTGGTATATACATGTAAATATTTGTAAGTCTGGAAGGATCCATGACAGTTAGAGTGATTTCTTTTTCTGGTGAGGTTGGTGGTGTTATCCCATAAACCATCTTTCAGGTTTTAATTTATATACTTCTGTATTAAAAAATACATTACAAGTGTATACTTTTAAATTTTTTATTAATATACATTATTTTATATATTTAGATGCCCTACTTCAAAGTGAAATTTCATATAACTGAACCGATTTTTCCCTCAAGAACAGCTTCTCTGGGTGTTTTTTCTCTTTATTTTATAACCATTCTACCAGTTCTCATAAAAATATCTAGAGTCATTATTATTTCAAGAAGAAGGGCTTTTTGGATATTTTTATGGTTGAATTCATTTTGAAACCATTGGAAACTCTCCTCCCTTCTGTGATACAACACTCTTCTGGCTCCTTTTTCTTCATCTCAGGTGTTGACAGTTCTTTCTACGTTTTCTCTATCATTAATGTTTCTGGGCCATCAATTCTTCCTCTACTCAGTTTATCTGGGTAATGTCGGATGTACCAATGGCTTGTTTCTTACTTAAATTTATGTTGCCTAAACGTGTATGTCAAGAATGGATGTTTAAGTAAGCTGCAGCTGAGGGGGGTAAGAACATGCCCCAGATGTACCACTTTGGCATACTGATTATTTGAAAGCAACAAACATACTAAAATAACCCTTATCTTCCATTAGATTCCCCTATATATTTCCTAGTCAGTTTCCCACAATATACTGTTCCTGAAAGCTTAAACCCTTTTCCTTTATCTTGTCACTTCTTTACAAATATATTGTCCTTTTGTTTAAAAAATCATCTAAGCTCACAGTCCTAACTGCTTCTTTAAATCTTTTTTCCTATGTGAGTTCCTATATGCACATAAAAATATTAAATAAAATGTGTATACTTGTCTTTGGTTTATCTTATGTCAGTTTAATTGTCAGGTCCCATTATAGAACCTAAGAGATTGGAGTTGAGGAAAGATTTTTCCTCCCTTACCAGGCCTCTGTAGACCTTTTAAATTGATGCTGTTCAAGTACATAGCATTCAGAATAGGGAAACCAAGAATTCATTATGTTCAATGCCCTCTGCATTTTAATAGACAAAGCTTTGCTTCTCTTTTAAATCTCTACTTTTCTTCATCCCCATAGCCAGAATGCATGGATTTGAACCCTGGTTCTGCCCTACGTTAGCTAATTAACCTTAAGCAAGTTACTCAAGTTCTCTCAGTCTGTTTTCTCACCACAAGATGAGGATAATAATCACTTTTACCTCCTTGGGTTATTGTCAAAGTCAAAGGAGCTGATGCATAAAGCATTCAGATCAGAGTTTGGAATATTCTCAATAAATATTAACCATTATAATTTACATCACTCCTCTACTTGAAATTTTTCAGTGACTTCTTGTTGTCTTTAAGAAGAATTGCACACGTGCTTTGCAAACATCTTTGAAAACTAGCCTTCACATACTATCTTGTCATGGAACCCTCAGCACTCTTTGCTCTGCCATAGGATATCTTTTCAGTTCCTTGGAGGTGTTTGTTCTCTTTCACCTCCAGACCTATATGTACATGCTCTACCTTTTGCCTGTTTGGTCCATGTTGAATTTAAACTTGGAATTGTACTTCACGGAGCCTTTTCGATACAGTACTTGAACACTGTTTCCACTATGTTAATGTTTGCCATGTTTGTACTTGTGTAATTAACTGCCCTCACTATATTGTCATCACTTTTAAGGACAGGAGAACATCTGACTTTCTTGCAGCATCTCAAATGAAGGTACTTAGTTAATATTTGGTGAATAAATGTTGAATTAGCAAGACGTTTGAATCAAGTTTATAGCTCTGTTTACCTCCTATAACACAATATAGATTTGACAGCATTCAATCATTTAATTCTAAATTAGATTTTTAAATAGTACAATAAATTATAGTTTGCTAAAAGGAGTACATTTTTAAGCAACAAGGGATGTCTTAAAGAGGCAGCCTTTTCTATGAAATTTTAGTTTCATCTTGTTCTACTGTTAAGGGCTCTTATTACTATATTAAGGTCAGTCGTGTTATATAATCTAATTTTAATTAAGACTTGAAAATGCCAACACTTCACTGTAATATAAAAGGGAATTCAGAGATTAGTAGTTTTTATATGCTTAATAATATTAAATGACAGTGATTGTAAAAAGAACCTTAGGTTTATTGATCAGATGTGTAAATATCAGTCACTCAACTTGACTTCTAATAAAAAAAAAAAATCCAGCAAGTTCAAAACTGTTTTTGAAGACTCCTCTAACATTTGACCTTTAAAACTTTGATTTGAATCAATATATAAAGGTAGATTAGAATACAATGTGCCGTATTCAGCAACAATTTTAAACTTTTGCTCTATCTTATTTTATTCCCAACTGATAACTTTCATATCAACAAGTCAAAAATGAAGAATTAAAGAAAGTTGTTTAATTTTTAAAAGTATAAATCGGTATAAACTATATTATGTATTATATATGTAATTATATATTGTATGTTTTATAATATATGTCATATATTATATAATATTATATACACACATACATATAGTTAGAAAGCAGGGGTTAGGAGCAATGAACACATTTAATTCTCTTTGTCTGCATATCCTGAGATTTATACGTGAAGAAAAATATTTAAACATAACTGTATATATAATACATGAGAATAAAATAGCAATGTTCAGCATAATGATTACAGTATATATTGGCAAAGAAATACTATATTCAGGAGAACACATCAAAAAACAAAGATATGGAAGTAAAGAGTAAAATAAAATTTCAAATTACTGGAGAGTTTGTCAAAAGTTTGTCAGCAATTTATTACCTTAAATTTATGCACTAAAAGGGAATAATTGCTCTTAACTTTGTAATGGGCTGCCTAATGATAATTTGCACATTTATAAATGTTTGTTCTACTGTAATACAAAATAACTTTTAAAAATAATGAGTAAACTTAATATAGAATTACTTTTCTATTCTGTTTTTTTTGGGGGGCAGGAGGCATCTTCATAATTCTGCTTTCAATTCATCCTTTGATATGTTTTCAGAGAAAATTTTCTAAAAATAGATATCTAAACATATAGCTCCTTTGTTAAAAATACTTAGTGGCTTAATATTGTCTATGCAGTAAAGCCCAAACTTCTATCATACTGAATGAAGACCTTCTAAGATCTGACTTGTACCTATCATTTCTCCCATCACACTCACCTTGTCACACTCTCTTTACAGGCACCACACACTTTCCTCATCCCAAACTCAACACATTCCCTGCCTTCCTACCGCTTTGGTTTTGTTCTAATCATTAACTTGCTTATTATGTTCTTTAGCCTCAAATTTCCTCATCATAATCAAGGAAAGTTTATTCATCTTTTAGTCTCTAACTCAAAATCAAACACCTTCTGGGATCTTTTCTTGTTCTTCCTGTGTAAGAATTCATTACTTTTTGTCCCATATGCTGTGAGTTTTTAGCTCTATTTTGTGCTTACCTTCTGCCTTGGAGTGTAGACAAACTGAAGGCTGACTCTATGTTTTTCTTCTCTTTCCTAACCTCTTCCAACAGTGACTTCCCTAGTTGTTTGCATATCATACATACTTAATAGGACCTCATTGCATTACATTGAAAGTGCACTTTGGTATACTTAAAAACATTTTGGAAAGCTGTTCTGTAGAATATATTGTTGTTATGCATAGTGGATTGCACTTACTACAATAACCTGTGGTTCTGCTTTTCTCCTTTTGAACTCTGATTGTCTTCTTAATTCTCTCTAATTCAGCCTGTCTTCCTTCCAAATCATGTGATGATATCTGAGCACTTTATACCCTCAGAACACCTCTTGGGAGACATGGCAAAAAGTTATAGAACTAGATGTTTTCATTTTCCTATTGTATATAAGGTCATTAATGATTTTGCTCAATGAGCACTTATTGAGTACCTAAAATATCTCAAGGCACTAAAATTTACTTTGGGAAAACACCAGTGAACACAGTCTCTCGCTATAAACATTGTAATCTAGTGAGAAAGCCAGACCACAAGTATGGATAGTTATAGTCAAGGTGAATAAGTACTAAAATGGGAATCCATTATGACATTGAATCTCTAAATGGTAAGGATACAGGTAATATTGGCTAGTTCCTAGGGTTTTTTCCTTTGTACTTACATATCTTTTGCTCTTATAAAACCAATACCTTCAGAGATTATTTTTTCCTGCTAGCATGAAAATGGAGAAAACTCACTTAAGTATGAACCTTCACTGGATGGCAGTCATTCAGCAAAAAGTTATTGAACACTTCTATGCCACACAGTTTTGGCACTTCTAAATGACATAGAGTTGCTGCCTTCATGAGACATACCTTTTCTTGAGTGAGAGATCTAAATTAGTCATGTGGATAAGTAACTAAGATAAATATTTTATATACTTTAGGTAATGATACATGATACAGAGAAAACAAAACAGATAACAGATTTACAGGCAGGGGGATTCTCCCTAGGTATGCTGATAATGGAAGAACTCTTTGTACTTGAGCTAAAACCTAAAAAGAGCTTATGATTAAAAAGCCTATCTTCAGACAAATGCAATGGTGGTAAAGTAATATATCTTTTTACAAAGCATTCATTCTGTTTGGATCTTTGGTGGTTTTCAAGTGAAGAGAGAGGGGTCACTAAGTTCTCCAGGTGATTTTGCTTTCCTAGTTTGAGATTTACTCCCCCCTCTTGAGTAAGAAGTGCCATTGACATGTTTCTCATCACTGATCCTAGGCTATTTCACAAGCATGAACTCTTGGAATAATGACAAAAGCTGTTACTAGAGAGATATATAGCTGGTTTTCCCCCAAATTTTTCACAGTAGTTATAGCAATTAAGTAAATGCTTCCTTTTGAAATAGTATTATCATACACTTCATAACATTTTTTAGCAAACATACTACAATTATATGCTATGAGTAAAACTAGTCAAATGAATTTGTTTAAGATCTGAATTTTATGATTGGTGGTCCAATAATGGTGTGTAACGCAAATGTGTATCCAGAAGGATATGGGATGCCCATGATCCTGGGGTGAGTTCAAGTGACTTTTACACTTTCTAATTTATTTTTGATTTTTAGAAACAGTCAAAAGTCACTTTAGAGTCTATCCATAAACTATACAACTGTATAATAAGAGTAATATCTAATAGTCAAAAGCCCCTGACTACCCCTCATGTTGGAACATAATGAGATTTACTTTCTTGTGTAGTTCTCACTTTGTTGACTGGTTAGAAAACATAAATATGTTCAAAGACACACAGAAATTTAGTGACTATTAGAATGCAAATTTCCAGTGCTGTCTCCTATCCAGTTTCTAGTGTTTTACAAAAAATAATAAAGTGAGTTAGCATTTTGTTTCTGACAAGTACATTTTTTATTAAATTTACTTTTCTGAATTTTAGATTATTTCAGTCTGTACCTGTCAAAACCATTAGGTGATTTTTTTTCCTCCCAGATCAAATCATTTTTTTGAGAATATAAATTTAAGATAAATGCAAGACCAAGCATATTTTCTTCCAAACTTATCATATAAATTTTAGATTAGAAAAATATAGCAGAAAAAGAGAAATCGGTGAGAGCTGTTGGACATTAAGTGATGTCCCAGTACCTTACTTTAATCAAATTTATTGTGCATTCCCTGTTTAATTTTGGTTCTAAGCATAGGTAAGCTCATTTCCTTGTAACCAAATAAAATGAAAGTCAATATGTTTGTAAGGAGATGTTGTTGAACTGATGAAAGCAATGCAAATAACTAGTTTGACCAAACACACACACACACACACACACACACACACACACACACACGCACTGACCTCATGTCAACATTTGTGGGTAAAATATACAAATGCAGAAATGTATAAGGAAAACAAAATATAGATCTTCTTTTGTCACTGAAGAGTTGTGACTATTTAATTGGCATCATTAAACTGGTAACAGGGACGTATCAGCAAACTTTGGAAAGTTTAAACACTGTATTACACTAGCAGAAAACAGGACTGTTTTTTCAAACCTCTAAAATACACATTATGAATTATTTAATACACATGTTCCTGTACTCTCCTATTCTTCACAGCTTAAGGTGGCATAGTCTTACAGCAGTTAAGTAGTGAAACAGTTTATGAAGATTGCATTGTAGAAGTTATTCCTTACAGATCTCACTTCAGAACGGATATTTTGTAATTATCAGATAGGACATGTGCTTCATTCAGTGAACACCCCCCTCCTCCCAAACTGGATTTGGATATCCAATGAAAGTCAATGTAAGATTATACCTTAAGCACGGGTTATGAGCCAGGCAACATAAATGCATTTATATTGCCAAGCAATATAAAATGGTTATATCATCATCTCTAATTTACAGATGAGGTACAGACAAGTTAAGTAACTTGCTCAACATCACACAGCTAGTAAGTGGCACAGTCCAGGTACAAACTCAGGAGATGTGGTTCCAAATCCCATACTCCAGTTTTACCACTACAGGATTCTGTCTCCCAATCCTTGTGTTGCCATTTCCTTAAATTTACACTTAAGCAGTCACAATAGATGCTTTTTAAAGAAGAATGAATAAATATTAGATTTGTGTCTTAACCCATCCAGGTTTTAGGACTATATGTTATGTCTCCCACTTCTACAATAAACTTGGAAATCATTTGGGCTGTAATAGAAAGCTTCCTTAAAGATTATAACTTATTTGGGAAGTTGCAATGGTACTTAAAATTTGTAACTATAAAAAATACTGCACTACATACATTTTTTGGGTGCAAAACGAAGATAAATTAGTAAGGGGTACCTTTGGTTTGTTACCCATTCAAACATGGTATTTTACCTAAAGCAGTCTGTTGTAAATGGGTAGCCTTTAGAACGTTTTCAGAGTTGACTACAGTTGTTTGTTTTTCTTGTTTTTATTGTCTTTTTTCCTCCTTTTGCATTTTTTGAAATTAAAAAAAAATAAAAACAATAAAGGGTGGAGCAGAAATACTGCATTTATCCCTAGTAAAATTTTCCCTGAGGTAAGGTTTAAATTAATCAGTGTAAGATTGTTAAATAATGTTAAAATGGCTGCTCCTTAAAGAGCAGGCATACTTTCTGTTGCATGTGGGGTTTTCAGAGCATTTCCAATGAGTTCAAAGGATCATCTAATCACAGAAAGAATACTGCTTTGCACTTGAGAGATCGAGGTTCTCTGGCTTCTGAAGATACCTAAACTTTTTTTGTTCATTTATTTCCTATGTGGCACCTCCTTTTTGGCATATCCTGTTGGCATTATCCCTATGGAGGACGTCCTGAAAAGCAGATCGTTTTGTTGTGATCGGAAATGCTTTTGTCTGACTTCTAGGTCATGCTTTAAACTCAGAACACATGACAAAACTAAATGACAGAACTATGTCAAAACGCCCAGTCATTAAACTCATGAGAGATTTTTTTGGTGTTCTTTTGCTAGTTTTTTTGTTTTAAATGATGCAAAATATTCAAGTTGCGAGTGGGACTATTTTAAATAAACGTCCAGTGATGTTGCTTTTTGGCCAGAACTTGGAATCGCGGGGGAAAAATATCAAGAAAAAACAACTCTTATCAAAAGGCAAATTAGTTTTTGAAGCTGGTGTTAATTGGCAGCCAAGGTGTTTCATTATGAAGCTGAATTTTTAACAGTTGTTACTTGGTTACTATGAAAACACCAGCCAGAAGAAAACACTGCAGTGTAATGGATATTTCTTCAATCTCTCCTAATCCTTCTTCCAGCGTGTCAGTAACGTGAGTCTTGTTTTAAAACACCCATGCGCTCTGTAGAAAGTGCCTGTGTTGGCCGTTTATTCAAGTTTATTTCACGATTAGATACATATTTCATAATCAACGGGATCAGGGATGATCACTTTAAAACTGCAGGTTTTATATTTTTCTATTTTGCAATTCTCCGTTTGAATGAAACCTTAGGAAGACCTTATTGGGAGAACTTTTTTTTTTTTTTTTCCTTTGTAACCTAGAGCATAAAGCTAACCACGGGAAATATATAAATTGTAACTAGGGAGATGATTCTTTTGGATGAAGCAATGAGAACTCTGGTGCTTTATCTCTGTGGGTACCTACTGCTGGTTTTTTTACAAGGAAAACACCTAAGGGCTACAGGTAGCAATTTCCAACTCTTTACTCCCCTCCCTAACAGTAAACAGCATGAAGAAGGTTTTTCTTCACACATAACATATCCAAAGCCCCTGGGAGTATGTATGCTTTGATATATTTTTTTCCCATTCTGACATTTTACCAGCTGGTTAAGAAAAAAATTTCTTTGCTCAGTGAGTCCTCAACCTATAGGCAACTAATTCTTATATTGTCCTGTCTATAGTCATCCCTTTCATCTGTTGTATTCAGCATGTAGTTTTATGGTGATGTATAGGAAAAAAATCTTTTTTCTTCCTGTGGGTAATATGATAAAAGTGTTGGTTTCAATTACTTGCCAACAGTTCCCCAGCCAAATAATTTAATTATGTGATTATAGTCTTATTGAAGCCTTTGCTATTGATTCTAAGAAGCAAGCACAGATCTATTTGTTGTCCTTCAAAACAAAAGCTGATTTTTCTCTTGCCTTGCAGTCTCAGCTAGGGTTTTAACAGAAAAAAAAAATAATGAATGCTTCTGCTGCAGCATGTCACAGGGGAGGCTGGGACAATACTGAGCTCATGCACACCGCTGATCCTTGCTTGCTGAGCAACATGTACACCTGGATTTCTGACAGCTCTGTGAGTTCACTAGAGACCTCTGTCATTCTGTTCATCCTCTTGTAGGCAATGGTCGAGACAGTTAACAACCTCCTCCAGCCACAAGCCTCAAATGCATGGAGAGACCTGACTACAAGTGATCAACTACGTGCAGCCACCATGTTGCTTGACACTGTGGAGGAAAGCGCTTTTGTGCTGGCTGATAACCTTTTGAAGACTGACATTGTCAGGGAGAACACAGACAATATTCGTAAGTGGCCTTTGTTATACAGAAGGGCCAGAGACCCTTGTACAGCAGAAGAGAGAAAAGAAAAAAAATTCTGTGGTAGCCCAGATATTATGAGTGATTTTTATTTCAGTGGAGATCAGTGATTTTTTTCTATAATTAGAAGGATATCACCTGCCATTGGCTTAAAAGGGTCCTCATAATCAGGTATGTTATCCTCCTTAGGACATTCCAATATTGGATATATTAACCTGAGATCAATCACAGTGAGGTCCTTTGCTTTGTATGTCTGAATGTATCTATGCATGTATTTGTGCTATTTAAAGTTTTTATCCTCCTAATACAGTGCTTATGGGTCACTTCAGTTATAATAAGAATGTCTCTGAATTATATACTATAAAGAAATCAGTCATTTAAGTGAAGGTGATAAAACCATTTTTTGTAATTGTGTTATTGGCTCATAAGGAGTGTAAATCTATTTTTACTGTGCATAAGGATGTAGCTGACAGTTTTATTTCAGAAGATTTGATAAAGCTGTTTCAAGCTTATTAGATTTAAAGACACATCAATTTTGATATCATAGTGCAGCTCTAGATTATAAAAAGATTTTTACTTAATTCACAAGATAAAGATACATTTTGAAAATAAACTTAATGTAAATGACAAAGTATAAGGATTTGAGCTTGAATTTTAAATTTTAGGCTTTATAATTGATACATTTGTATTCTTATTTACCTGATTTTAATAGCTTGGTTTGCTTTACTTTAAAATACTAAAGAAATACTTTCTAAATGAAACATTGAAGTACTATAAATTTTGACTACTATAAATTAATAGAACATTAATTCCAGTGTTTTGATTTCAGAAATATTTTAGTGATTTAGGAAATCATCTTAGCTTTGATGCATTTCTCAGTGAAGACTGATAACTCTTTCCATTAACAGAACTGGAAGTTGCAAGGCTGAGCACAGAAGGAAACTTAGAAGACCTAAAATTTCCAGAAAACATGGGTCATGGAAGCACTATCCAGCTTTCCGCAAATACTCTAAAACAAAATGGTCGAAACGGTAGGTTAGCATTTGTTTGTTAAGCGTGATGAAATTGAACTTATCATCAATGCCTTGTTTCTTGGCTTGGGAGTTTATATCTGCTATCCAAAAGCTCTCCTCTCATTCAACTATTGTCTTTCTCCTCTTATCTTCTGCACCAGCAACACTGCAATGTACGTGTCCACAAAATTCTCAGTCAGATTTGGAAATTGTTCTGTTCCTTTTCAGTTGGAGTAAAATGTCAGACACTTGAAAGTGAGGAGAATTAATGACCAGCAAAATCCAGATATCTGACTTTTTTCTTCAAGGGAGTAACTCCCCCCGAGTTGACAGATTTAGTTTATAAAATTTTTAATGGACATTTTAATTCCAATTTTAAAATTGTATGTCTTTTTTTCCTTATTCACTTATTTTTGAAAGTGTTTCTGATTTTTCTTTGCAACACATACAGAAAACTTAACTGTGAGAAGATGACCTTGGGGGTGCCTGGGTGGCTGAGTCAGTTGAGCCTCCAACTTCGGCTCCAGTTCATGATCTCACAGTCTATCAGCGCAGAGCCTATTTCAGATCTTCTGTCTCCCTCTCTCTGCCCCTCCCCCCTCACTCTAACTAAACAAACAAACAAACAAACTTAAAAAAAAAAGATGACCTCAGGAAAAGGAAATGGTAAATGTAGGTCGGTTTAATACTAGAGTAATTTCTAGAGTAAATTCACTGAATGTAATTAGAATTAAACTCATTGAGAACTAAACTGTGGAAAAAAATTTAAATATAAAATAAATCCAGAGAAAATATGTCTCAAGTGTCACTAGTATTACATTTTTAAATCATTCTTTTCACTACTATTAAATTTTTAAAAACATTCATTTTCTTTTTTTTTTAAGTTTATTGATTTATTTTGAGAGAGACAGAGACAGTGTGAGTGTGCGAAGGGCTGAAAGGGAGGGAGAGAGAGAGTCCCAAGCAGTCTCCTCCACACTGTCAGTGCAGAGCCCATCATGGGGCTCAAACCCACAAAACTCTGAGATCATGACCTGAGCAGAAACCAAAACTCCATCGCTTAACCGACTGAGCCACCCAGGCACCCCTAAAAACCATTCTTTTTACAAACTAAGTGAGATCCTCTGACCTATTAGGTGATAATGGGAAGATAGCCTCAGGTTGTAGCAACCAACTCAGAGCTGGTGTTTCATAGTGTCGGGTGAGGGATTAAAAAAAAAAAAAAAAGAAGAATACCAAGAAAAACAAAATATGGCTATTGTCAGCTGAACACAATTATTTTTTAAGTGTTGGAAATGTTATAAGACTAAGCATATAAATTGTTCTATTCTAATCTGACTATGTGAATTTTGAGGCAGCATTCAGATTTTCTGTGGAGCAAAGTCATATTTCTACATTAGCTTTCTAACTGGTTTCCCTCCCTCCACTCTTTCCACCCCCCAATAGGATATCCTGTTGACAAAGGGATCTTCCTGAAATGTAAATCTGACCAGTTCTCTTCCAGTTACACTCAGAATGAAATCAGATAATTTCACTAGGACACCATGGGCTCATCCCCTTTTTCCTGCCTCATCTGCCCCATTTTATGTCTGTTTTTCACATTCTGTCTATGATCCAGTCTATTCTTGATTCTTTTTTTTAATTGAGATATAAGTGACATATAACTTTATATTAGTTTCAGGTATACAATACAATGATTCTATATTTGTATATAGTGTGAAACTATCACAAAAATAAGTATAGTTTAATAAGTATATTTATCATCACATATAGTTATAACATTTTTTCTTGTGATGAGAACTTCTAAGATTTACCCTCTTAGCTACTTTCAAAATATAAAATACAGTATTATTCACCGTGGTCACAATGCTGTATATTATATCCCCATGACGACATTTATTTTATAACTGGAAGTTTGTACTTTTTGACCTTTTTCACCCATTTTGCCTACCCACCAACCCCCTGCCTGTGGCAACCACCAGTCTGTTCTCTGTTTCTATGAATTTACTTTGTTTGTTTTGTTATTTTTAAGATTCCACCTATATGTGAGATCATACAGTATTTGTCTTTCCTATCTGACATATTTCACTTAGCATAATGCCCTCAAGGTCCATCCATGTTATCACAAATGACAAGATTTCATTCTTTTTAATGGCTGAATAATATTTCATTTTCTTTACCCATTCATTCATCAATGGACACTTAGGTTGTTTACATGTCTTAGCTCTTATAAATAATGCTGCAATGAATGTGGAGTCCAGAGATCTTTTTGAGTTAGTGTTTTTGTTTCCTTCAGATAAAAGCCCAGAAGTGTAATTACTGAATCATATGCTAGATCTATTTTTCATTGGCAGGGGGCGTGGGGAGGGGGCTTCCATAGTGTTTTCCATAATGGCTGCACCAATTTATATCCCCACCAACAGTGCACAAGGATTCTCTTGTCTAGTCGTGCTTCTGTTTTTTGAATACCAAGAGTATTTCTGTGTATGATTTTTGCATTTTGATTTTCTTCCTAGAATGCAATTTATACATTTTTTTATTTAGAAGCTTCTCTATCATTTACTGCTCAGTATAAATCTTGCCTCTTTAGGAAGGGAAGTTTTTCTCTGTCTCCCTGAAGGTCTACCACTCTTTCCTTTTTTAAAATTTAATTTTTTTTCAAATTTTAATTCAAATTCTAGTTAGTTAACATACAGTGAAATATTGGTTTCAAGAGTAGAATTCAGTGGTTCATTGCTTACATATAACACCCAGTGCTCATCATAACAAGTGGCGCCCTCCTTAAAACCCATCACCCACCTAGCACATCCCCCCCCACCTCCCTCCATCAACCCTCAGTTTGTTTTCTATCATTAAGGGTCTCTTACGATTTGTTTCCCTTGCTTACTCTCTCTCGTTTTTTCTCTCCCTTATGTTTATCTGTTTTCTTTTTATTTTTTATTTTATTATCTTTTAATGTTTATTTATTCTTGAGGGAGAGAGAGACAGAGTGCGAGTGGGAGAGGGGCAGAGAGAAAGAGACACAGAATCTGTAGCAGGTTCCAGGCTCCAGGCCTGAGCTGAGAGCTCAGAGATCGTGACCTGAGCTGACACTGGATGCTTAACCAACTGAGCCACCCAGGCTCCCCTGTTTTATTTTTTAATTTCCACATGTGAGTGAAATCATATGGTATTTGTCTTTCTCTGACTTATTTTGCTTGGCATAATACATTCAAGCTCCATCCATGTCATTGCAAATGGCAAGATTTCATTCTTTTTGATGGCTGGGTAATATTCCATCAAATTATAGCTGGGTAATATACACATACATACATACATACATACATACCACATCTTTTTTATCCATTTCTCATTTGGGCATTTTGGCATTACTTTTTCATAATTGCTCTTTTCCTATTAACCATTTTGTACCAATACGTCTTCATAGCAGTTATTCACTTACTATTCATAGTATTCACTTACTATTCATAGCAGTTATTCACTTACTATTATATGAAACTTTATTATTATTCTTTTTAAGTTGCCCATCTATCATCTGACTTGCCTTCTAGACAGTAAGCTCCATGAGAACAGGGACCTTTTCTTACCTGTTCACTGATGTAACCCTAGTGCCTGGCACATGGATAAACTTCTAAGAATTTATCAAGTAAGCGTGTGAGCTAATGACAATTAAAATATGACTATATCAGGGGATACCTGGGTGGCTCAGTCAGTTAAGTGTCTGACTTCGGGTCAGGTCATGATCTAGCGATTTGTGAGTTCAAGTCCTGTGTCCAGCTCTGTGCTGACAGCTTAGAGCCTGGAGCCTGCTTTAGATTCTGTGTCTTGCCTTCTCTCTGCTCCTCCCATGCTCATGCTGTGTCTGTGTTTCTCAATAATAAATAAACATTAAACAAATTTTTTAAAAATATGACTATATTAGTCATATTATGTTTTGTGCTCATTTATTTACTAAAGTAATGTGTGCGTGTGAGTGTGTGTGTGCGTGTGTGTGTGTGTGTGTGTGTGTGTGTGTTTGCATGTTTTAGGTCACATTTAAGCACTAATTTTGGAGTGGAGAATCTGTAACAATTATATGTGACCAAATGCATTGGTAAAACAAGGCAAATGTGCATATGACACTGGCCCACAGGTGGAAATTGATAGGAATTATCAGCCAGTTATATACCAGTTAAAATAAAAGTTGTTACTGTCAACAAGAAAAATACATAGATGTTCTTAAGTATAGCCTTGCAAAATTTAGTATTTTTGTTTTGGATCTAGAGAAAACTAAAATTTAATACTGTGTTATAACAGACCGGAAGTATTTAATGAATTACTGTTGTTTGCTAAATACTGGGTTAACAGATATGGGTTGGAAGTTTAAGAATTCCCCTTTTATTTATGAAGCTCTTATCATAATCTCTTTGCTGAATTACTGAAAGGATAATAGATATTTCATGGAATCAGAGAATGCTAGAGAATCAGGCCCAGAAAACATACAAGAGCAAGGAGGCTGACAGCAGTCTGGATCATCACACAGAATCATTGCTGTGAGATGTCACTGCTGCCACAGGTGAAGCACAAGTGAAGGCTGTGTGCTGCTCCACTCCTGCTTCCTTGTGTCACCAGCTCCTCATCCGAAGTCAGAGACTAGTGCATCTGATGGAAGGCATCTAGCTGAGTTGCCCAGGGTAAGCTCTTTGCAAGACAGGCTGAGAAAACAGATATACATCCATTTTGTGTCTATAAATCCCTAATAGTAGAGAATTTTCCAAACATGGGAGCACAGTGTAGATGTTGCACAGCCTTCTCCTTCCTCAAAAGAAATATATTAAAATTTATTTGTTTTTATTCTCACTTGACTCTAAGATTCAGGGATAAGGATGGAGATACCCTCATCTTAGTAACCACAGTAGTCAGGATAGTGCCTGGCACTTGGTGAACTGATATGAATTCATACTGGAAGGAAGACATAGGGATTGATTTATTTTAAGAAACAAATCCATATGGGGGTACCTGGGTGGCTCAGTCAGTTAAGCATTGAACTCTTGATTTCAGCGCAGATCATGATCTCAGTGTTCATGATATCAAGCCCCACATCAGGCTCTGCGCTGACAGCACAGAGCCTGCTGGGGATTCTCTCTCTTCCTCTCTCTCTGTTGCATGCTTGTCCCTTGTTTGCATGCACACTCTCTCTCAAAAATAAACATTAAAAAAAAAAAAGAAAATGATATGATAAAAAATATGTTAAAAGAAGGTTCATTTTACAGAAGATTGCATGGAAAGAAATAGTCATAAGGGAAAAGATAAGGTGGAAGGATGTATGGAGAAAGTGACCTTGAAAGAACATGGTAATTGAATTTTAAGACAGATAAGGATTTTGAATTCTTGTTTGTTTGTTTTATTGCAATTGAGATAAAATTTACATACAATAAAATGCACATAGCTTAAGTATGCAGCTTGATGAATTTGATAATTGTATTTCTTCTGTAATATTACATAAAATAAGGTACAAATCTCTTCTATTACCTAGA
This sequence comes from Panthera leo, assembly GCF_018350215.1. Classification (NCBI taxonomy): domain Eukaryota; kingdom Metazoa; phylum Chordata; class Mammalia; order Carnivora; family Felidae; genus Panthera; species Panthera leo. The sequence continues at coordinate 154,662,003 of NC_056682.1, read as the reverse complement.
AATTATTACTCCTTTCCAGTCTTCTTACCCGTTCTCCCCATCTGATTAAACTACTTTCTTCTCGCTCTTGTCTCTATAGACAGATTTTGCCTGTTCTTAGACTTTATACAACTGGCATCAGATAGAATGTACTCTTTTCTGTCTGTATTTAACTGAACGTAATATTTCGGGGATTCTGTCATCATACTCTAATAGTAGTTTGTTCTTTGCTCTATCAGTCATTCTTTATTGATGCATAGTATAATGCATTATATTAATATTCCATCATTTATTTGTCTATTGATATATTTTTGTGTTATTTCCATTGGGGGAGTATTATGAATAAGAATGCTATTAACAATCTTACGCAAGTTTTTTTTTCTTTGCCGATATATGTTTTCACGTATCTAGAAGGGGTAGATGTTTGACTTTGTAAGAAAGCACCATTTTCCAAATAGTTGAAGCATTTTCCGTTTGCCTCAGCAGTGGCCAGGAGCTCCAGTTGTTCTACGTCTTTATAAATATTAGTGTGATCAGTCATTTTGATTTTAAAAATTCCAGTGGTATCAAATGGTATCTAAATGTGCTCCTTCATTTTTATTTCAATAATTATTAATGATGTTGATAATGTTTCATGATTTTTCTAACATATATGTTTATGTTTTTTGCCACTTTCATGTGTTATTTATTCTTTATTTGTCGATCAGCAGAAATGCTATAGAGAGTCATGAGTTTCATATATATTATTGTTAATACTATATTTTGATAGACACATTTTTAAATTTCACAAAGTACAGTTTACCACTTTTTTTCTTTTATGGTTAATATTTTTGGGTCTATCCAAGTCATCCTTGCCTACTCCAAGATCACAAAGATCCTACATTTTGTTCCAGAGACTTCATGGTTTTTATGTTGAGGTCTATAATCTGTCTTTAAGTTTTGAGTATGGAGTGAGGTAGGGATTGGCATTCATCTTGTGAAATACCAAAATGTAATTTTTTTCAGCATCATTTGACATTTCTTTTCTCATGAATGACTTGGCACTATAGTTAAAATGAATGTTTAATTTTGTTGTAAATAAGTACTGTGTGGATTTGATTATCATGTAATTAGCACTATCTAAATTAAATGGGATGTATGAAATAATCAGAGTTTCTTCCCAACTTATAATTCACATTTACATTTTTTTCAGGAGAAATTAGAGTGGCCTTTGTCCTGTATAACAACTTGGGTCCTTATTTGTCCACGGAGAATGCCAGCATGAAGTTGGGAACAGAGGCTATGTCCACCAATCATTCTGTTATTGTCAATTCCCCTGTTATTACAGCAGCAATAAACAAAGAGTTCAGCAATAAAGTTTATTTAGCTGATCCTGTGGTGTTCACTGTTAAACATATTAAGGTAAGAAAATGGCATGTTAAATTTAGCTGTGTGCATTATTTGTATTTGTTACAGCATGAACATGAAGTATATTAATTTTCCCTCAATTTTTTTCTTATTATTCAACAGGTAAGCAATTCATTATGTATAAAATGATAGTGGTGATTTTTTTTTTCAGAAATGAAGGAGGATAGTAATTCCTTAACGTGTAAATGCTTCTGGTAAAAATATTTGTAGATGGATTTATAAATGTGTCTCCATAATTAAAAAGAGCTAGCAATACATTTAGTGGAATTGGACGTGACTTCATATATGATGTTACAAGTAATCATGTCTTTGTACATAGGTATATTTTTATGTATGTAGAAAGATTATATTGTAAATTGAACAAAGATTTCTGAAGACCATGTTTTCAGAAGTTGATTGTTTAAATTCGTTATAATGTACACTACTTTGAAATTAGTTGAAGGCATTCTGAGACATTGATACTAGTATTCCACCAATATTAATTTTTTAAAAAGTAAACTTACCTCTACTCAGAGGAAATAAACAACATATATTCAAATTTGCTTAGGCTTGATGAAGCTCACTTACTTTAAAAACACTGGTATACATATGTTTTCACTCTTATGTGGATCCTGAGAAACTTAACAGAAACCCTTGGGGGAGGGGAAGGAAAAAAAAAAAAAAGGTTAGAGTGGGAGAGAGCCAAAGCATAAGAGACTCTTAAAAACTGAGAACAAACTGAGGGTTGATGGGGGGTGGGAGGAAGGGGAGGGTGGGTGATGGGTATTGAAGAGGGCATCTTTTGGGATGAGCACTGGGTGTTGTATGGAAACCAATCTGACAATAAATTTCATATATTAAAAAAAAGAAAAAAAAACAAAAAAAAAAACCAAAAAACACTGGTATACATCTCCATAAAAGTTGGAACAGAGGATGAACTTGTGTTAAATGTAAAGAAAAATGCCTATCTAATTTACGTGATCATAAAGTAGTTATTGGCTTTATTGATTTTTTTTTCCCTGTAGCAGTCCGAGGAGAATTTCAACCCTAACTGTTCATTTTGGAGCTATTCCAAGCGCACAATGACAGGTTACTGGTCAACACAAGGCTGTCGGCTCCTAACAACAAATAAGACACATACTACATGCTCTTGTAACCACTTAACCAATTTTGCAGTACTGATGGCACATGTGGAAGTTAAGGTAAGATACATACCATAAAATAAAGATGTCTAAGCATATGGTCAGGATACCATTGTAAAAAGCCCTAACTCCACAGACCAGTCTTACTCAAAGATTTTCTACTTTTCTAGTAATGCTATTCAGAAACTCTCTATGGTTCAACCCATATCCTCCTGGATGATTCAAAGAAGCCTTTTTTTGTTCTATTATCAACATAGTTTATAAAATTGAAGTTCACTTATAAAATAAAATTGTGCTTATAAAATTCCCCTTAGTCTCATCTGCTCTTACTTTGTATGAATAAATGAGATCTCATGAACAAAACAAACTAGGACCCCCAGCATCTGTGGTAGGTTGGAAACTAACAAGCTATGCATAGGATTAAATATGCCAAAATGACTCTTGGGAAAACAGCCATTAGCACAATAAAAAATGCCTGGCAATGCAAAGGGCTTAGCAAATTCTAATATAATGTAGTGGGTTTTGTCCATTCGAGAAAACCCTATTCTAAGGAAAAATCCAGGTGATAGGTAGTTTCCGAAGTCAAAAACATAGCTAAGTTGGCTGTATCAGTCTCCTCCCGGTATGATGTGGGCTGCCATAGGAGACATGAAGAGGATTTAATTTCAGATATACTTAGGACATAAAAATACAAAGAGTTTATTAGCTTGGTTATAGAGATTGATGGGTTAGTACCAAGAAAGTATATACTTACAGTTTCTCTTCTCATCTCCCTGATGTCAATAAAAAGAGAGTAAGGATTACTCTCCAACATGTTTTCAAAGATAAAAACTGTGGCAAAGGTTTTATCTACTTGATGTCATTTTTCCAAATGATTTCATCCAAAATATTCTTTGACACTGTTGAATTTAGAGATAGTATGGATATCCCAGAAGGAGACCCAATCCAAACCCTGTTAGCATCTTGAAAGTAAATTACCTTAGCTGTGTCGGCGCAGTTGAAATTTTGATCTTGAAAGGACTACATGCGCTATTTTCTCAGAGTGTCACAAATTGATCTAGTTTAGCAAGACTGGCTATACCAACAAATGTTAGATTTAAACCTGAAATGTGTGAGTGTGGCTCTGGGATTCTATTTTTCCATTTAGGGAATAAATTCAAACACAAAATGGATCTTATTTGAAACAATAAAAAAAATATCATTTTTTGTTCAAGGTTTTGTATATCAACATCTCCTCAATCCATTATGCAAGGATTCGGACGATGACAATTATTGTAGGTCAACAAGAGATAATATAAATGCAAAATATTTTCCCTTAGCTGTTAGTCAGACACCCTAGATGTCTTGGTTTTCAGTACCATAGTCTCATGATTGCCAGTCAGCGTCATTTTGATCTCACAGCATGCTTTTGGCACTTGAAAAACAGAAAACAAGCAGTTTGAACAACACGACAAGTCCCAAAGAAATACACTAACCGAACTTACATTAGACTAATTTCTAAAATAGAACACTAATTTAATCTGTGCAGAGTGAGAAATACAGCAGCCAGTTGGAATAGATATTTGTTGTTTGCTTGTCCATCACTTTCTAACTCCACAGGAAAATATATGAAGGAAACGAAATTACATTGGGTAGTTTTGTTTGATGAGCTTGGGAAGAGAGCAAGAGGAATTGAGTAATCTCATAGCAGTTGCCGTTAAGCTGTGGTACCCTGATGCATGGGTACCCCAGTTCCTTCCAGACTCCACATGTGCACCATACGTGCTGCCCTTACCTATCATCTATGTTATCTTTGCTGTTTATATGGAACTTTTTTTTAAATCAACATTTTGAACACTTAAGTAAAGGTATTGACATGTTGGCTGCTACACGGGAAGCTCCCAGTAATTGTAAGTTCCTCTTTCCCATCTGCCAGAGATAATTTTTGCTCCAGCATTCCACGGAAGCTTCTGGCCATCAAGAAACTCACATTTTTGATGGGGAGAGGGAAGTAGGCAAGGGAAGAGAAGTGAAGGTGCAGTCATAATTTTGATAAGTATTGTAAATGAGATTTCCACTGTGATTTCATAATGCAGAGGAAGGTCATTTATTAAGGCAGGGCTGCTCAGAAAAGGTTTATCAAAAAATGATTCTGTTCTGAAGGATGAATAGGATGCATTTAGTAAGGCAACGTGAGGAGAATTTGCACTGACCGCATTCTTGCAACACTTTCTACACTTTACCTTGGGTATACCCCTCCCTCTTGTTTCTTTCCTTCCTCAGTGGCTGGTCCTTCTTAGATTCCTTTGCTGGTCCCTCCTCATCTCTGTGACCTCTCATTGCTTCTCTGGCCCAAGTGTAATCTTAGATCTAGAATAGGCATTATCTGTTCTTTGTCCCTAGATGATCTCATATGCTCATATGGCTCTAAACATCGTATGATTCCCAGACTTCTATCTCCATTTTTTAACTCCAGACTCCTAGATTCAGCTGCTGACTTATTATATCCACTTAGGCTTCTAATAAGTGTCTCCATTCTAGAGCTACACTTCTGTGTAGTTCTGCCCTTCCTGGTGTTCAAGCCCTAAGCCATGCACCATCCTTGATTTGTTTCTTTCCTTCGTTCATACCGCACACCCACCCTATGAGCATATCCTGCAAGATCCAGGATCTGACAGATTCTCAGCATCTTTATCACTACCACCTAGATTCCAGCCACTGTCATCTATCCTTCTGATTCTAGTTATAGGCCCTTCATTGGTCTCCCTGCTTCCCTCTATGCCCCCTCTTAAATTTATTCTCAGTATAGTTGCCAGAGGGGTACTCTTAAAATGTGAGTCAGACCTCACTCTTGTCTGATTCATTCTCAAAAATCAGTTCTGTAATCCCTTCAAAATGCAAATCATGTACTTCATATCTTTGGTTGAATTTGAATGAGTCCTTATCTCAATAAGAGCAAATCCCAAATTCTGGCCTCTTGAGCATCTCTTGACCTTTTTTCCTATTACTCTGCCTCTTGCTCACTTGGCTTCACAGACCTCCTTGCTTTCCACAAACACATCAGGTATTATTAGTTAGACCTGAAAGTCCGCCCCCTCCTCTTACCCCCCAAACAGCCACATAGCCAACTTCCTCAACTCCTTTAAGCCTCTATTTCACTGTCACCTTTTAAAGAGGCTCACCCTGTCCACACTATTTAAAATTTCAGATTACCCTACCCGCCCCCCCACCAAATACTCTGAGGAATAAATAAGGCAAAACAGTTCCCTGACCTACACTTTGTAGTTTATCAAGTCGTAATTTATCAAGGGAAAGAAGGGCTAACATTGATTTTTGAATGGGGTGGTAAGAGAGATTTCATATTATTTTTTTTCTGGGGAGAGTGGGGGAGAGTCAAAGTGAGAGAGTGAGAGAGAGTGTTAAGGAGCCTCCATGCCCAGCTCACCCAAATTGGAGCCCTACAAGGGACTCGATCTCACCACCAAGGGGCTAGATCTCACAGCTGTGAGATAATGATCTTAGCCAAAATCAAGAGTTGGACGCTTAACTGACCGAGCCACCCAGGCACCCCGATTTTGTATTTTTAAAGAAGAAACAGTCAACTAAGTCTGAAGATCTAATTGGCCTTAATAAGCGATTCATGAATCAGGTAGTGTCCCATCTAACAAGTAGAGAGGAAACCTGATGATTTGTACAAAATACAAAGCTTTTATAGGAGAGGAGAGGACACGGAAGCTATTAGCAAAATAAAGTAAAGGACTGTTTCAGGCAAGGTCACCTTCCCTTGGGGGAAGGGCATGGATCTATTTAGGTGTAATGACCTCACCTTTGGGGGATGGGGGATGGGGGTGGTAGAGGGCCTATGTGAGAGATTACCTCATGGGTACTAACCAGAAAATTCCTGACTGGCTAAGAGTTACATTTCTTAGGGTAGGTTGAAACTGCAATTGGGGTTAGGTATTAAGCCCCAGTTTGGTGATTTAGCCTAAGTGATGCCATTTGGGGGTCTGTGGTTTCTTCAACAATAGCTGGGTCAATTGAGGCAGGTTAAAAAAGGAAGGAGCTGCTTCTACCATAGGGTGGCAATCTTGCTGGTTAATTATTTGTGAGTTTGCTTCTATTATCTATTGTCTATTTACTCTAATAAGATTGTAATAAATGCTTTAAAATAAAGTTGACCATTTATATCACCTCTAGCTCCTTCCTCGACTCACATTGTAATTCTTTGAGAGATTAAAAAAAAAAAAAAAAAACCCCGGGGCACCTGGGTGGCTCAGTTGGTTGAGTGTCAACTTCAGCTCAGGTCACAGTCTCATGGTTGGAGCTCACATGGAGCTTGCTGCTGTCTGTGCAGAGCCTGCTTTGGATCCTCTGTCTCCCTCTCTCTCTGCCCCTTCCCCACTTGGAGGAGGCTCTCTCTCTCAAAAATATATAAATGTTGAAAATAAATAAAGAATAACAAAAAATTAAAAAAAAACTTTTTCCTGTCAGTTCAACTCAATATTGATTTTTATTATTTTTAAAAGTCTTTACTTTCCTTAGTTTGATGTTTGCATCTCTTTCTTTTTCTGTGTTTTGTGTATTGTCCCCACCCAACTTCACTCCAGTCCAAGTATAAGCATTGATTTTGCTGTTTGAAATCATTGCATTTATTTCTTTATTTGGTAATGATTCAAAATAGTGACAATTTAGAAAACTTTAGTGTCATATCATAGATTCTGTGTGTCAAATATTTTATAGTTAAACTTTTACCAAGCTCCAAGAAAATAGATAGTTTTATGTTGCAAGTTTCAATGGTTGCTCCTGAAGGAAAGTGCTTATTTTTTTAAAAACAGTATTTTTATTTATTCTTTAAATGCCAAAATAAAAATTGTTTTGAATTTAAGCAATGATTTTATTAGTGAAAAATAAAATGCTTAGTTTATGATATTTAAGGTTATATACTTCTATTACCAAATTTTTATGCTCATTTTTTAAATTTTACCATATAAATTTTTTTATTTTTTTTAATTTTACCACTCAATATAGGGTGATGGGACTGAGGGAGAGGTAGAGATTAAAAATCATAATTGGCATATAGTACTTTAAACTATGTGTTTATTTAAAGAAAAAAAACCTAGAAGCTGACAGGTTGAATACCTTCCAAATACGGGATATTCCACAAAAAAGAAAATGGTCAAACATATAAGACTTTGTTATATTACTTATCTTGAATAGTAACTTTATATTAAAAAAATGACAGCCTTTTTGGAACCAAGAATTATTCTTGGATTTTTGTAGTGAACCATTTTATAATGATGTATTTCCTTCATAGGTTTATTAAAATTTGAAATTATTTCTTGGCTAGTATGCTGTTTTATTGTCTACCTGTCTCACTATACACTAGTGTGGTATTAAGGGCAGAGAGAAATCAAAGAGTCAGCCATGCAGATCATCTGGGGAAACACTGTTCCAGGTACATGGGACAAGAACAATATCCTGAACCAAGGGTGATTCTGATGTGTTTGAGGAACTTCAAGAAGAACAGTGTAGTGGGAGTGGAAAGAGTAAGAGAGAAAGTGCGTTAGTGGAAAAAGCCAAAGGGTCTAGAATGGAAGGTTTTATAGGACCTCAGAATGAATTTGGGTTCAGGTTTTACTCAAAGTACAATGGAAAGCTGCAGGAGAGTTTTGAGCATATGTTATATAAGTAATATATTAAATGGCTTATATCTACAAGATTGAAATACATACGAAACTTCAGCCATACCCAGACCTTAAATGTTATATATACTTCCTTAAAGTGTGGGTTAGTTTTTACACTGAGGAATATATACTTTGCAAGATAGCTTATCTCTGTGTCTCTTTTAGCTCCTCTGAATTTTAAGTTCCTTGAAATCAGTTACTATATTTAGTCTGAAGTCCAACATACCTAGAACTAAGTCTGTACCAGTTTGTGATTTTCTAGAACTCATTACATTTTTGTCTAGGCATTAATTTGTCTAAGTTAATTTGTCCAAGAAGCAACACATCCCTTTTAGTTAATGAAAGAACGACAGCACCAACTTCCTCAGTGACCTACACCCCTCCCTCTGTACCAGACACTTGCAAACACACATCTTTTAATTTCCTAGATCAGAGAGAATATTTACGATTTCATATCACTGTGAGCAGTAGGCAAGGGAGATGTTTCAAAATATGAGTGAGTGTGAAGGGAGAATTTTCTTGTCACCACCATGGCTCCCAGAGTACCACATGATCTCAACTCTAATGCTCCTTTGCATAAATAAGGAACGAAGAGTGCTGTCTCCCTGTCACTTCCCTCTAAACTACACTGGATCACCAATTGCCTACAGTCTTTTTCGTGTGACTTCTGATGAAGTTGCTCTAAAAGGGGGAAATTATTAGAAGAGGAAAGTTTTATGGATTCTTCCCTCTATCTCTGTACAGGATAGGGAGGAAAAGAAGAAAGGTAACCTATCTGGTGATAGCAAGGAGGATACTTTTTTGCATATGCGTTTGAGAGGAGGAATTGGCAACTGGCCAGTGTCAAACTTCTTAAGTTTGTGAAAGGAGCAGGTACATCCAAAATTAGCTATTTATTGGGGCGCCTGGGTGGCTCAGTCGTTTAAGCGTCGGACTTCCGCTCGGGTCATGATCTCAAGGTCCGTGAGTTCGAGCCCCACATCTGTCTCCGTGCTGACAGCTCGGAGCCTGGAGCCTGTTTCGGATTCTGGGTCTCCCTCTTTCTCTCTCCTCCCCCGCTCATGCTCTGTCTCTCTCTTCTCAAAAATAAACGTTAAAAAAATTTTTTTTAAATAAAAAAACCAAAATTAGCTATTTGTAGAGAGAGAACAGCTGAAATTATGGATTTGAAGAAAAACCATTAAAAATTCTTTCTTTTTTCTTTAAGTTTATTTATTTATTTTGAGAGAAAGAACACAAGAGGGGGAGGGGCAGACAGAGAGGGAGAGAGAGAATGCCATCAGCACAGAGCCCAACACGGGGCTCTAATGCAGGAACCCGGATCATTACCTGAGCCAAGATCAAGAATTGGACACTTAACAGACTGAACCACTCAGGTGCCCTTTTTAAAAATTCTTCTATCACTTTTCCCTCTAGTCTTTTTATAGAACTTTTATTAAAAAGTTGAAGGGGACCTGGGTGGCTCAGTCAGATAAGCGTCTGGCTCTTGATCTCAGCCCAGTCGTTTTCTCATGGTTTGTGGGATGGAGCCCTGCATCAGGCTCTGTGCTGAGCCTGAAGCCTGCTTGGGATTTCCTCTCTCTCCCTCTCTGTCTGTCCCTTCCCTCATTCTCATTCTCTCTATCTCTCTCTCTCTCTCTCTTTCTCTCTCTCTCAAAATAAATAAATAAATAAATGTTTTTTAAAAGTTGAAAGAATGGTACAATAAACAAAAAATATACAATAAATTTATACACCATTTTTCTGAATTTACATTTAAATTTTTGCTGCATTTGACTCTGACTTTTATGTGTATGTATGCATATATATTTAGCAGTATTGTTTGATTTTTCAAAAGTAAATTACTGACCTTATAATACTTAATTCCTAAGTCTTCCAGCATACATGTTTTAAGAACACAGACATTTCGTCTGTTCCACGAATGCACACAGGAAATTCAACATTGATAAAGTACTACCCTCTAGTACAGAAGCCATTACAATTTTTTCCAATACTTCTAATAATGTCCTTTATAGCCTTTGATTTTCCATGTAGGTCCCAATTAAGAATCACACTTTGCCTTTAATTGCCACATCTATTTAAACTTATTTAATGTAGAAGCTTTCCTACCTGTTTTTTTCTTTCAGGAAAAGAACATTTCATAGAATCCAGGCCATTTGTCCTGTAGGATGTTCCACAATTTCAATCTTTCTGATTATTTTCTCATAATTAGATTTGGGTTAAACATTTTTGGCAAGAAAATCCTGTGGGCAATGCTATATATCCTTCCTCTTGCATCAAGAGGCCCCTTATTAGAACATTGAATAGGACATTGAACTTTTTGTAACTAAGAGGAGTCTGTTGAAATATATTTGAAAACTTGATTTTATTAATCTCATTTTAAAAATTGTAATGTGTTTCCTGTACCCTTTATTTGTTTCTCAAGTGGTTGATGATTGTCTTTGTGAGAGGCAAAGCTTATGGTCTAATTAGTAATACAGATAAGTAATCACTAAAATCAGAATTTCGTGAGAAGTGTCTTATCATTGTGGTATAGGATGCTATGGAAACACATAAGAACAAGCTTTAACTTGTCCTTGAAGTGTCAAGGAATATGTTCTAGATGAAGGCACATAACTGTTTAAGCAAAATGAGAGAGACAGGGTTGAAGTAGCATGAAATGAGCCTAGGTTTTTGTGGTTTTAAAGTATATTTTTTCAGTAAAGTTTGTATTTTTAAGAGTACTAATAACACTCTCTCTGTTTTAGTTCTGGGTTGTAGTGGAATTTTTAAGTAGAAAGAGACCTGTGGTCTTCTCATACCCAGAGTGGATCCTCATACTTACAATTTTTAGGTTCTTTATCATCTTCAGTAAATAAGCTTGACTGAGAATAGGAACTGGAGATTCATCTGCAGTTCTAGTGAGAAATATTTTATAAGAAATAAGTAATCAAGGTGTGCCCGGGTGGCTCAGTTTGTTAAGTGTCCCACATGATCTCACAGTTCATGTGTTCAAGCCCCACATTGGGCTCTGTGTTGACAGTTCAGAGCCTGGAGCCTGCCTCACATTCTGTGTGTCTCTCTCTCTGCCCCTTCCCCCCCCCCCCCCCCGCAAAGATAAATAAATAAACATAAAAAAAAGATAAGTAACCAAGTTTATGGAGATTCCAAAGCTGGAGATTGGGTGAGGACTTCCCCTCTCAGAAAGGGCACCATATCCTATAATAATAGGGATGAATATCATGTCTCTAATGTCTACATACATTGTTTCATTTAGCTCACAATACCACAATAGGTATTATCATCATAATTCATTTGTCCACTTTATAATCTGAAGAGAATTTAGAACGAGAATTAAAAATCAGGAGACTTAGAGTCATGATTCCCGTTCAAAGGAAATTGCTTCTTGTTCTCAGGCAAAATCATTTGAACTTCCCGTTCCTACTATTAAATCAGTTACATAAGACTAGTAACTTTTTCTAACATTATCTCAGGATTATTTTAGGGATTGAATAAAAAAATATTAAAATCATGTTGAGAATTATAAACTTTACTGAAAATTTTTTTAAGTTTATTTATTTATTGAGAGAGAGAGAACCAGCAGGGGAAGGGCAGAGAGAGAGGGGGACAGAGGATCCGAAGTGGGCTCGATGCTGACAGCCAGAGGGCCAGCAGAGGGCTAGCAGAGAGTCTGATGTGGGGCTTGAACTCATGAACTGTGAGGCCATGACCTGTGCCAAAGTCAGACGCTTAGCCAACTGAGACACCCAGATGCCCCATTTAAAATATTTTTTAATTCACTATATGCTTGCCTGACCTCCAAACCCTTGAGCTCTTGAGCCTGGGAATACTTAGCTGTCAAGACCCAAATATTTAGTTTTATTTCTAATAAATTATAATGATTTTTATATAACCCTACACAGCTAAGTTTTCCCTAAAAAAGAGAAGAGTGTAGGCCAGTGCTTTGCATCAATTTTTGAAGTGACAGATTCTTTTTTTACAACGAAATAGCTAATACTAGATCTCCAGCAAGATATTATCATAACTGCATATAACTTTCCAGCCCTTCAAAGTGTTGGTTAGACGGACATTGTCAATTCCTGCACTCTCAGCACTCCCAAATTCCATTTTAAGTGAAATTATAAATCAATACTAATACAATCAACACATAATCTTTTTTATTGATTGTGTCTCTTCTTCATTCGTGCAACAATTTTTGGCACTGACTAACTGAAAGATTATTTTTTAAATTATTTTAAATATAATGACTTTACTTACACAATTTTCCCATGCTTAAGGAGGTATAATCAACCAACCAAGCAAATAAACTAAGCATAAAAACCTTCTCCATTCTAATGTCCTAAAAATATCCTCAATTGCTTATACTGTTCTTCGTTAGAACTAGTTGATGTGTTTACTAACTGTATTCTATTTGTTCCAGATCACAAAATTTTACTTTCTTTTCTAACATTGAGACTATTCAGCGATTGTTCTTCTTTTTGCCTAGCCTATTTCATTCCATTGTGTGTAGTAAATAAAGTGATAAAGCTAGAGAACTATTGGACTCCAGAGGAATTAGGCTAGGCTTTCCAGAATAGTTATTTATATAGCTTTCTAAGGTAGGCAACTAGGTCTACTTGTATAAATGAGATTTGAAAAGCATTTGAACAAAGATATGGCTGAACTGAACCACTTTTCCTAACTTGTTATAGACAATTCAAAGAATTGCCAGTTTACTACATGTATCCTTATAGTGTAAGCATTACTATTTAAAGGTTTTCTATGGTCGCTTGCTTACTGATTTAACTACCAGTTCATAGAACTTTTAAGATGTTAATTTTGTAAAATTTAATGTTAGCTTAAGTTATTGTCTATAGGCCTGTGTGGTAATTGTCCCCAGGGTTATTATCTGGAAGACCCCTATTCTGTTTAAAATGCAATAAATTTATTCATGAGAGTGGAAAAAAGAAAGCCTAGTTACTATACCATTTTTCTTTCTCCTGAAATTGCTTTAGTTAAGAAAATCAAATGAAAATGGAATAATGGTGTAAAAATAAGAGGTGTGCACGTGTGTGTGTATCTGAGTGTTTATATCTACATTCTGTTTTATTTAGTACCTGAAGTATAGCAGGCATACAAGGAACATTCTTAGCATGAATCTACCAAAATTTTAGTATATATTTAGGGTTTGGTGTAGTTTCTATCTGTATGGTTTTCATAATCTAGTTATGCAAAATTACTTTCTCTTTTAAACCTAAGTTGATTTGTTTCTATTTTAAAACTTTTCTTTCTTATTGTGGTGAATTTATCTTTGCTTACATGCAGAAGGAAATTACTGGATGAGAAGAATGATACATATATAACAATGAACGTATCTGCGTAATTCAAGTCTGGCTATTCCATTGTTTCCTTTCATTGTACTTCAGCTCCTCTATGATATTCCATATCATCTAACCCCTTTAAGATGTAGTTTCAAAAAGTGTGTGTGTGTGTGTGTGTGTGTGTGTGTGTGTGTGTGTGTGTTAATGGAAACAATCTTAGTAGAGATTACCCATTTTGTATGAGAATTAGGAAATTTGCTGAATAATCACTGGCAAACCGTGTTAATAAAACTGTTAGATTTACTCATTGCATTCAAAGGATATTTTAAGGAAGTTTTTACCTTTGAAAGCCTGGCCCTGTCCATTTCTAAGGAACTTAGTAAAATTGGTCAGAAAAGGAATATAGGAGAGGATCTGTGGTTCTCTCCACTGTTGGTGAAGTTGTTAAGAGCATGGAGTAGTTGGCCACCAGTTAGAGTGAGCAACTTTTTGGAGAGCTCATTGGGAAACAGCACTACCAGATCAAAAATATACTTAATATTTAATGAGTAATTATGTACATCTGTGTTATTGCTACTGAATAATGACATTAATAGTTTTTAACACTAATAGTAGGGCTAATAAGTGTGAAAAACTATAAAACATTTTTATATGTGTCTTTCTGTCCTCTGATATTGTGAATTTTATTGGATATTTGAATTTTGGGACTATGTTATTGTGTATTTTTAAGATATGTAAGTGTGAGACTTCAAAAAGTTAGTACATAATTAAACAGATATGACTCATATTTTTTAAATTTTTTTATGTTTATTTTTGAGAGAGAAAGACACACATACAGAGTGTGAGTGGGGATGGGCAGAGAGAGGAGGAGACAGCACAGAGCCTGACGCGGGGCTCAGAACCACAAACTGTGAGATCATGACCTGAACTGAAGTCGATGTTAACCGTCTGAGTCACCCAGGCACTCCCTTAAAAAAATTATATTTATTTTTGAGAGAGAGAGAGATTACTCATATTTAATAGAAATAGCTCTGACATGTTTCTTTCTTTTTCTGTCTTTTTTTTTTTTGAGAATTAAAATTGAATAAAGTCAGAAGTAAAATTCACTTTGACCTATGGTTCTGCTCTTACCAAGCCCATATTACACAGATTCCTAGTATTATGTTTTATCCAATGTGATGACATCAAACTAAATATCTTCTCAACAGAAATGTTGAGCCTAGGGGTGCCTGACTGAGTTGGTAGAGCATAAAACTCTTGATCTTGGGGTTATGAGTTCGAGCCCCACATTGGGTGTAGAGATTACTTAAAAATAAAACCTTCAAGAAAAATATTGAGCATAGAATACAAAGGATTTTATTTAATATCTTTACCTAGTAGGTTTTTAGACTTGTAGGAATTAGTTCTCATCTCTCTAAATATGCCCTTCCACTTTGTATCTAGAAACTTCTTTTGGTAGACCAGCTGTTTGTCAATCAGTTCTTTTGCATCTGTGAATTCATCTCCGTGTCCAAAATATTCATCATTTTTAAACACTTCCAAGCACACTGGTTGTTAAATAATGTAAAACACTATCAAGGATAATGGTTTTAAAGCAGTGAGGTGACTTGACTTTATGAAATCAAGATTGGTTTCCAAATAATAATAAAGGTTTTAATAAAGGAATGAGAAAGTCCTGTTTAACTTGATTGCCCTTTCTAGTGACTTTTTTTTTTTCGGAAAATCTTAAATCCCCAATAATGTTTTCTCTGTATGGGGTTTTGTCCTAACCTACACAGAAATTCATGCAACTCAAATGGAGTCAGTCTTTTTCTCGGTTCCTTATAGCTTTTTCAGAGTTCAGTAGCTTTGGAGAAACGTCATAAAAATTTGTTTTATTATAATCTTTTTCTTCATTCTTATCTGTCGTATAAGACATTCTTAGGGAATATCATTAGGGAAATTAGGGAAAGACATTCTTCTTGTCCCACACTTTGAAAATATGATTTTATAGAAGGCCAATATTCTCACATCTTCTCTATGGCCAGCAGCAATGATATCCACCTTGTAGGTACATGTCTTAGGAGATTGTCTCCTTCCCTTTCTAGAAAATTAAAAAAAAAAAAAGAAGAAAAGGAAAAAAAAACCACCTTTGCCCATTTTGAGGGAACTGAAAAATGACCAAAAAGTTTCATTATGAAACTTCATTATCATAGTAAGCAAACCACATCTCCTTATAGCTACCTTGTGTACAAGGTATACAGGACATTTAGTAGATAAGAAGTTTATAGGCTGGATTGACTTTTCCAAAATTTACATTTGCACTGTCTGTTGAATATGCACATAGATGCGCAAAGTCTATTTTGTGCCTGGACAACGTGTCAACAATCTTTTGTTTTATGTCTTCTGAAGTTCCATTAAAACTTTTATAGAAATCAAGAAAATGATTTCAAACTCCATGTTTCAGGACACCTGGGTGGCTCAGTCAGTTAAGTGTCCCGCTCTTGATTTGGGCTCAGGTCATGATCTCACAATTTGGGAGTTCAAGCCCTGCATTGTGCTTGTCAGCACAGAGCCTTCTTGGACTTTTCTCTCTTCTTTTCTCTCTGCCCCTCCCCTCTCACACAGGTTCTCTCTCTCTCTCTCTCTCTCTCAAAAATAAACATTAAAAAAAAAGAAAGTTCAAACCCCATGTTTCAAATCAAAATACCTAAGAGCTAGGGGAAACATGTTTTGTTGCCATGATTCAATATGTCACCTGATATACTAGAGAAAGTATGGTCATTGGTTAAGATCTGACAGAATCAGCTCTACACTATGAAGGGACAAAACATTGGCTATCCAAATTTCCCCTTTTGTTTTCTCACAGCACTGCAATGTGCAATCTCCAAGTCAGGAACAAAACAATAATGGGAACAAACAGTAATGAATGTTTATTCTTATGGTATACTCCAATGCATTCAATGAGTGTTCATTTCAACTGAGCATTCGTGTCTTTTTTGGGGGGAGATTAAAAAAAAACTTTTGGTTTTATAAAAACTTTCCTGCCTCATCCTAAACTTGTGAGATTCAACCTCCATATCCACATTCATACAACCTTCTCTCTCATGTGTGGTCCCAAATTTATTTCTGCATGTTGTACGAAATGCTCTACTTTGCTTACTTCTCCAATATGGTTTCATGATTTCTTCCATGTGTCTTTATTTTTTTTTAACGTTTATTTATTTTTGAGACAGACAGAGACAGAGCATGAACAGGGGAGGGGCAGAGAGAGAGGGAGACACAGAATCGGAAACAGGCTCCAGGCTCTGAGCTGTCAGCACAGAGCCCGACGTGGGGCTTGAACTCACGGACCGTGAGATCATGACCTGAGCCGAAGTCGGACGCTTAACCGACCGAGCCACCCAGGCGCCCCCTCCATGTGTCTTTAAAATAGCACAGTTGTTTGGCCTGTTTTAGTATTGTCATCTTATTATATTATTGTCATTCTCAGTTTCAGTAATGAATTGTTAGAAACATGGTCACAATATTTACAGTGTTAAGACTTGAAGTAGCACAAAGCACCATACAAATCAATCCATACAAAGCAATGGATACATACAAATGGATACATACCAAAATCAATCCAAAGTCAAAGAGGAAGACATGATCACAAGCAGTGAAACTGTTATCACGCAGAGGGATGCAACATTGGATGATCCGATACTGGGAAGTGCAAATAACGGATGCCAACATCAAGAGTCAGGGTGAAAAACAGCAGGAGTCGCTAAAGAAAATGGGTAATCA
This sequence comes from Panthera leo, assembly GCF_018350215.1. Classification (NCBI taxonomy): domain Eukaryota; kingdom Metazoa; phylum Chordata; class Mammalia; order Carnivora; family Felidae; genus Panthera; species Panthera leo. Next base: position 154,644,768 of record NC_056682.1, on the reverse strand, counting down.
ATGCTACATGAATTTGACACTGCAGATAGTATAGCTTCCAGCCTGTGTTCAGCCAGACTATCATACAGATTTTATAATTTTCTCCCAAACTTCTGAAGCATCTCTAAAGGTTGAGATCCTTTCATGAAGGATCTTTCCCAGCATTCGAAAACATAAAGCTAGGATAGTCCTGAGCAAACCTCGACAGTTACTTACCCTACCACTAATCTTTTCTCTGTTGCATACTAGGTGAATCATCTGGAGTAAATTACTTGTTCTTTGTGCTTCAGTTCCTTCATCTATAACTTGGAGATAATAAAAATATCACATCATAATGTTTTATGTGATTGCATATCCTAATAAAACAAATAAGCACTTCGAACACAGTATGACATTTTAAAAGTTATGTTTTGGCTATCATCATCATCATCACCTTACTTTACTTAGAAACACTAAGGATGGAATTTTCTGTCTGCCTAGCTTCATTCCCTACCCTCATCCCAGATACTTATAAAATCTTCTTTCTTATTTACTGCTCAGTCATTTCATTGCCTTTGAAAAGTTCTAACTGATCACTAATCTATTATTGGTTCATCAACTTTAATCTACCCTTTTTAACCTATTACTGTGTTTAATGCAGCGCCAGTAAGATACTTACTTAGTTCCTACATTTTCTACTATCTTCTTTTCCGTTTCCTTACTTTATGGTGGTTGTAAATTTGGCTCACCAAATGTGGTGAATTATTTTTTTTTAATTCAAAGCAAGAAAATGTCAAATAACTTTGAGGCTGCTATGCTACACTTTTGAAACCAAGATTTGCTGAATAAGTTCCGTTGAATCCAAAGGACAGTTGGTTATGTATGTTTTTGTGTGCTCTTAGGTGCCAGTATTTCTCTCTTAGCAATAAACGCCTGAAAATATTTAGATTGTTTTTTTTTCAGTGTAATACAAATCTGAAAAATTTTGCTGATTTTTTGGTTAATTTACTGTGAAAATATTAAATGCGGTTATGTTGTTCGTCTCACTGTCTTACTCAACTTTGACCTTCATCTTCTTCCACAAGGAAATCCTAATTTCCTGAGTGCATTGAACCCTTTATTTTTGCAAGTATTTGCAGAGTGAACTGTGTCTGATGACCTGTCTCCCAAGAGTTAGAGCAATGCTAGGAACTGATTTACACAGTTTACACAACATTCATCAGAAAATAGCCTTCTGTAACCTTACTGGCCTTATGCTTTTGTGATACATTAATAGCAAAGCAAGTGCTCATATTTTTGCAAAAAAGAAAGAAAGAAAATTTATTTTAGTTATGTTCCAAATATTTCAAAAAGAGATAATGTTTAAGAGGCAATTTAAAAAATCATATTATTATGCTTTAACAAATCTGACTGAACATTTAAATGATACATTATTATGCAGAAAGTTAAACAGGTTCTTGATAATTACTGGCCCAGAATTAATAATTATATGGAGTGATTGTTTAAGTAGTGTCTAGAAAATATAACTTTCTAAAATTATGATAAAAGAAAAACCATCCGGAGGGTTTACAAATTAATTCACATAGTTCATGTCCCATCTGGAAACACTTATGCAGTTAAAATGAAAAACATTTCACAATCTATTTCTCCATCTTGTTTGTTGACTTGCCTTTTGGACAATAAAGTTAGAAACATCAAGACTTCCACCAAAGGTCTTAGTGTACTCAGATTAATTATTTTAAAATCATGAGACGAAAGTCACGTTTTCCTTTTCCATAGATTTGGATTTAGTTTCATTAAATGTACCTGTTTGTATCTTTGAGTATTTTACATTGACAGAGTGTCTTCCACAAAACATCATTGTTTAGGGCATTTTTCCCCCAAATGTGACACTCACCCTTTTGTGACATTTGTGTTACTCTGTAAGCTCTCCATGGTGATAGGCAAAGCAAATTCACTGAGACAAACAGAAAACAGAAAATCACACACTTTGTGTAGATTTGACAAAATATTTGGCATTTCAAATATAAGTAGAAATGTCATAGAAAACCTGAAAAACAAATATTGTTTTAATAAAAATTTCTTTCTAGAGAGTATAGAATCATTTCATTTTCCAAAAGTATCTTCTTTCTGGAATATCATTCTGGGAATCATTCTGTCATTCTGCTTGAAGATTTCCTTTCACACCTCTCCATCTTCTCTTAAGAAGTTAATCTCCTTGAATCTTTGGATTTTTTGTCTTAAAAAATTTTTTTGTGAGTTTTTCAAGAATTCTTCCCAACAGATTATAGTAATCTATGTATGGTCAGACTCTGGGTTGGGGGGGTGGGGATTAGGTATATATCTTCCGTTGCTGCTTTGTCTTTTTGTTATAGGTTAAAGAAGAATATAAAGGTGAAATTGAGCACCTTTGTGTTATATTATGTAAAAGTTATAAACACATTTGTGCAATAGTGTATGTAGAATTCAGATTCTAAAGTTAAAATCTGCCTCCTTCAGATAATGCAGGCACTTTGTGACCTTAATTCATCAATAGCACAAATATAATTAACATAAAATAAACTGGCAATGTTACAAAGTGAACTTAGGTAATTCATCAGTTGGTTGGAATAATGTTTTGTGTCCAATGTTTAATGTTAGTTAAAATAACATTAACATTTATTCTTGTCACAGTTATTATTTTTCTGATCCAACACTTATCATTCATACAGACTTTTGATTATTTAAATGAAGGCTGCTGTCAAACAAGAAAATAATCCAGACTATTTTCAAATTAAAAAAGGAAATAAGAGGGGCACTTGGGTGGCTCAGTCGGTTAGGCGTCCTACTTCAGCTCAGGTCATGATCTCACGGTTTGTGAGCTCAAGCCCCACATCAGGCTCTGTGCTGATGGCTGGGAGCCTGGAGCCTGCTTTGGATTCTGTGTCTCCCTTTCTCTCTGCCCCTCCCTGGCTCACTCTCTGTCTCTCTCTCTCAAAAATAAATAAACATTAAAAAAAAATTTAAAAAAGGAAATAAGAAACATTGACTTTCTTGCTTTCATATATATTATCTTAATTACTTATCACAAGACGCTGAAGCCTCAGTCATTTTATCTCTATGTGTATGGGGCTTTTGACACTCAAAAGGTTAAGTAGTTTGTTCAAGGTAACAATTGTGAAGTTAGAGTGGCAGGGTTAAATCCATGCCTTTAGACCCTAAGACTTATTTCTGAAGTCTTCTTGCTTCGCTGCATAGTTTGGCCTCAATTGTCATAATTAATGTAACACCTTGACGTTTCAACATATCTTAAAATATTATGGTGTAACATCCTTCTCATTCTTCAGCTCTAATTTTCTTTACCTTTTAGTTAAGATTTTAGAGTGTGTGATTTAAAAACCAAAGAGTTCCAAAGATTGTGCAATGGACAGCATGATACAAATTTTAGTTTATAATTTAAATCCATTCTAGAAGATGGGGATAATTAGACAGTCATTCAGTCAACATATTGTGCATCCACTCTATGGTATATAATTTTGTGTTATACCTGTGGATACAATTGTGATTAGAAAGATAAAACAATTTATTCTCTTGGAGTATAATTTCTAGAGGGAGACACAGACAGTAGACAAGCAATATTAACAAAATATATACTGTAGATAAGTGCTGATGAGAAAAATAATGCAGGAAAAGTAATAGAGAAAGAGTCAGAATGGGGAAAATGTGGTTGCAATTTCAGATATGGTGACTCAGAAAAACTATGAGAAGGTACCATTTGAAAGAGGGACTGAAAGAGGGTATCAAGTAAGCCATGCAGCTGCCTTTTGGAAGAGCATTCCAGGCGAAGGGAACAGCAAATGCAAAGATTCTGAGCCTGGAATGTCTTTGACATATTCAAAGAATGGAGCAGGACAACTCAGTGGAATTAACTGAATGAAGGGGAGAATAGGAAATGGTGCCATGGAGATGCTGATGTTATAGTGCCTTGCAGACCTTTGAAAGACTGGTTTTTACTGTCATTGAGATAGAAGACATTGGATGCCTTTCATCAATGAGTCATATCATCTGAATTATATTTGAAAATAATCTCTCTTCCCTGTTGTATATAGAGGGAAGGGGGGTGAGGATCAAAGTGGGGAGATCAGTTAGGGGGCTACTAAAAAAATGGATGGCTCCAACCACTTTGGTGTAGTTGAAGTGATGGGCATATACCAGCTTTAGAAGGCAGAGCCCACAAGATGTCCTGGTGGATAAAGTGTGGCATGTGAAAGAGAGGAATCAACGTGACTCATAAGTTTTTGGCAAGAATACCTCAAAGAATGTTGTTGTTGTTGTTTACTGAAATGGGAAAACAGAGGGAAGAAAAGTTTGTTTGCAGGGTGGAGGGAGAAACAGGATATGATGAGGATCTCAGTTTTTAACATGTAATACTTGAAACCTTTTTAAGCATTCAGTGGAGATTAAAGGGATGTTAAACCTATACTGATATAGGTAATTCAGCTCTAAGGCATTTGGTCTAAGCAGAGTGCGATTATCATCATCATTCAAAAACAAATATTTATTAAGGATTTTTCATTTGTCAAACCTAGTAGTACTACATGTTGGGTTAAAACATTAATAAGATATAAGATTAATAAGATTTCAAGGCACATAATGTTACGTATAGTACATGTTATGGGTGATTGAGTTATATAGAGCTCACAAACATCAAACCTTGGAAATAAGAATACTTGATCCATCATCATACTGTTACACCATGCCTAAGTTTTATTCAATTGGCCATCCTCTTGAAGGGGATGTGGTTTTTTTCGTAGCTTGGCCTTCTGAAAGTTCTGTTATGGTACGCTATGATAAAGAAGGCTATACTTACAGCTTTTATTGGCATTTAATATCCATTGTTCTTTTCCTTTCATCTTATTTATAAAATTCAAGTGGTGAGTTGTATCCTGAAGGGTGCTGCTATCACAGTATAGTAAGCACAGGGTGGTTGGTGTTGATGATTTCTGAGCTAGACACGAATACCTGAAAGGTGAATTAATCACTAGACTTTTTTTGTTCTGTCTTTGAGTGTAATGTACTTTTTCTACTGATGTTTTGACATCTGGTATTCTTCTCTTAATAACTCTGCATGGGGTTTTTGACGGGCTTATGAAGGCACTGAGTAAAGTAAATACATTTCTAATAATGCAACTACCCAGACAAAGGCAGGAGTTTTTTGGTTTCTTTCTTTTTCTTTCTTTCTTTCTTTCTTTCTTTCTTTCTTTCTTTCTTTCTTTCTTTCTTTCTTTCTTTCTTTCTTTCTTTCTTTCTTTCTTTCTTTCTTTTTCTTTCTTTCTTTCTTTTTCTTTCTTTCTTTCTTCTTTCTTTCTTTCCTTCTTTCCTTCTCTCTCTCTCTCTCTCTCTGTCTCTCTCTCTCTCTTGTTAGTGTTTTAGGTCTTTAGGATACATTTGAGAATGTATTATACCTGCCATCTTTCCCATTATAGAAGACTGCTGTGCTGAACATTGGTGCTTGATACTCAAACACAGCATCTTTCCTTTGAGTCAAAGAAGAGAGCAAATAGCCCTCTGTTCAGGGAACCGGGTAGCACTAACCACTCTCCACATTCAAATAGTAAAAGTAATTTAAGCTATCTGAGACCCAACACTATGTTAGTAGTGTCCCCTGGAGAACAAAGCAGTTAAAGCAAAATTTCATGTAGTTTTCTTTTCATGATTTCAGCTCCTTCCGAGAAATATACCTAGAGTTATGCAGGAATATTTCAAAACGGTTTCATTGACAGTGTGCTAGCAGAGTTCTGTATCAAATAACAACTGTGAAGTCTCATCTGGCAATCTGAGAAGAGCTATGATTTAGGTTACAGCATAGGGACTCACTTGTAAGAATTTTCATATTCAGAATAATCTTTGTATGACGTTTGTAAAAAACCTAAAAGTATGAAGTTTGAATAGACACAAGTAACCCTGGAAAACCTGGATATTTATGTATTTTGAAAGTGAGTTAACAGTGTGGAAGACAACCAAATGTAGTAACCTCCATCCTAAAATAACAATCAACGTGTATGATCTACACAGTGGAAAAAGATGTCAATTAGAAATGCATTTCTTTGTTTTTAACTAAAAAATTTCCCATCCTCATATTACACTTGCACTGCTTATGCACATATCCATAAAAATCGAAGTCACTGGTTTTTTTTTGTCCTTTAAAATTTTGTATAAATGGCATCATAAAGATCCCTTTGCCACTTACATTTTTAAAAAATCTAATGTTAGGTTTTTGAGAAGAAGTCCTACTTATGGAAGTTAGGTCTTCACGGCTTTTCCAGAAACCTGTGAAGAAAAGAGGCATTGACAGTCATGGACAATTTCTGAACTCTGCTCCAATACCTTGGCATGCTGCTGTGTGGGCCACTATATATTCTAATGCTTCACAGAAGTGTTTTGGGTAGAGTCAGTCTACCATAAGGAAGGAATAGAATCTGGAATCTTGGAACAAGGACAGAAATGAGATAGTACAAAGAACAAGGAACATGGATGGTTTGGAACTCACAAGATTATTTTAACAGAACCAAAAAAAAATGCAGTTTTAGTACAGAAGCTTTTATGAGCTTTTTCTTTTTCTTAGCTCTATCTGTTTTATACTGCTATGGGGTATAGTAATACTGAATGCTTATTTTCCATCTATGTATAACAGGCTCTATTCATGCAAACCCTTCAAGGATCAAACTTCCTGATCTCCTTAAGCCATTCAATATGAATATAAATCCAGTGAATATCCTCACTCTTTTAGATCTTCCACTAAATAAATGGTGTGCATATGTGGCTGTTCATCAGAATTAACTGGGAATCTTTATAAAAATACATACTTTTATGAACTCAACCTTAGAAATTTTAATAAAGAACCTACAGAACAGAGGAATTGTATTTTTTTATTAAAAAATCCCTTGGTGATTGAAAAAGCATTTCAGTTGAGACACCACTTCCTTAAGCATATAGCTTAATTTTTTAAATAGAGTATTCCCTAGTGGGAATTGTCAAAGAATTAACCTAAAAAAGTGATATGAGTTGAAAAAATAAAATTTTCCCTGAAATCTTAGGCCAGAATTAAGTTAGGTTGCTTCAACCATTTGCATCCTAAAAGCATATTTAATCAAGAAAGGTACAAACACCACTGACATCCCTGAATAGCAAACTGATTTAAACCTCAGAAAATATAAAATCTTTTACCTGTGGACTAGAAAACCTGAACAATAAGTTATCTTATTCATTGTGTGTGCATAGGATATTTAGCGCATTATGATAATCATGCTTTATGAATCCAGGCCCTCGTAAGACTTCACAATCTGTTATGCTAAGTGCAACTTATGGCTTTTCTGTTGTATTTCCAGCACAGTGATGCGGTCCATGACCTTCTTCTGGATGTGATCACGTGGGTTGGAATTTTGCTGTCCCTTGTTTGTCTCCTGATTTGCATCTTCACATTTTGCTTTTTCCGTGGGCTCCAGAGTGACCGTAACACCATCCACAAGAACCTCTGCATCAGCCTTTTTGTAGCTGAACTGCTCTTCCTGATTGGGATCAATCGAACGGACCAACCAGTAAGCAGCTTCCACTGATGTTAGGAAAAAATGTCTCCATCTCCAGCTTTCTAATACCCAAAATATTCTTGTTTGAAAGTATCCTCTCTTCTGGTTGTCTAAGATAATTATTAATTTTCAGATCTTACTCAGTTTCCCTTTTTCATACCCCATTGTTGTAAAGAGGCAGTGAATGTTAGGGATGTATGAATGTGCATTTCTTGAGAAATTCTGTTCGTAACCTTGCAATTCTAAGGAACTGTATCTCCTCATTAGTTTGTATGTGTGGGTGTTTGTTTCATTTTGTTTTTATCAGAGCAGAATATTGATGAATGTTAAATAAAATCATGTGGGGCATTGAAGAATATCTCTCCTGATAGATACAATTGTTATTTTTCAAAGTTTATCACATACTCTTTTTTTTTAAGTTTATTTATTTATTTATTTTAGTAATCTTTACACCCAGTGTGGGGCTCCAACCCACAACCCTCATAAGAGTTGTATGCTTTCCTGACTGAGCCAGCCAGGTGCCCCCATCATATACTTAAAAAAAAAATCAGTTTATATCACATTAAAAACTTCATGTATAAAATGAGTTTTTTTAATTGAACTATTTGGAAAATAGTTTAAACCGTAGGTCATTTTTAGAATTTATAAACTCTTCCCAAATTTTGTTTGACACACATTTGTGCAAGTTCTGTTTTTACATCTTTAATGCCAGCTTTGTACTTTACTACTAACTATGTTCGGTCATCAGAAAATGAAAGAGAGGAAGGGAAGAAGTAGAAAAAGTAAAAGGGGGAAAGGAACTGCACCAGCCAACTGTTTTGGGTGAAACCAAACAGAAAACGTGAATAACAGATAGTATCTAATTATTCAACAGACTCTATGCCTGCTTATACTTTTTGTGAGGCCCGTTCTATTTACTTAGGATTCATGCACATAGCGCAGGTTTGCTTCATGACTAAACTGCAATTGAGAAAAAAAAACTTCCATTTTTTTAGAAGATGTGTAGGCATAATAAATAATTCATTCCCTTAATGCTGTTCTCTGGTATGTGTCCATAAATATGGAGTACTTTACAATAAAAATGCAGTTGGATTCATGTTTGTGATTACACATTCATGATTAATGGTTGTAAAGGGTACAATTATGGTGATTTTACTTTTAATTGGTTATCATACACAAATGTGACAGCTTTTCCCATAAATGCATACATATGAATAAGCAATCAAAGTGCACATTGCTTTCCCAAAAGAGTTAAGTCTTCTGATAACAAAAATTAATAGTTGAGGTTCTAACTCTAAAAAGCAAGAAATGGAAAACTGTGCTATTTCCAAGAAGAAATCATTTCATTCTCTTGTTAACCTGCAATTCGAATGCTGTGTGATTTCTTTTCATTTAGAAACCTTATTCATACTTTTGTTTCCTAATGTACATGTGGTATGACAAACTTCACCACACGTTGTGTGCCGCACAAACTAACTTCTGACAAGTAGCCTAGAGAACAAAGATTGATATGAAAAAGTTGAGTAGAGTGCATCTTAGCCCAACTTGTCTTTCTTCTTGTTGCTGGATAAGTGTCCTCTTCCTGCCTTTTCTACGGTGAGTAGGCTCGGCTTTGTCTCTAGCCTGGTGACGTGAGACATCCTCATCGCCATCTCTCTTACTTGGTGAAACTGACTTGGCCTTTGTCTCTGTCTCAAGGATCATACTTATCATTGAATCTGTAATAATCTGATGATTTCTATAAATTTGTTGCCTTTTTCTAGTAGGAGCTATAGATTTTTAACTAGAATTTCTTAAATTAAAAATAAAGACTGCTGCTTCCCCAAGGAGTGAGAATTCCAGAACTCACATAAGAAAACTAATATATGGTCAGCTGAAACTCGTAATGCCTTAGAGAATATGCCAAGGTAGGGGCTGGCTGTCTTCTAGGCCAACATTTTTTACAATAACAGAAAGAAAGAAAGAAAGAAAGAAAGAAAGAAAGAAAGAAAGAAAGAAAGAAAGAAAGAAAGAAAGAGAAGAAAGAAGAAAGAAAGAAAGAAAGAAAGAAAGAAAGAAAGAAAGAAAGAAAGAAAGAAAGAAAGAAATAGAGGGAAAGAAAGTACTCTGGAGCCTTCTATTTTATTTTATTTTAAACCTACTTTTATACTTTTTAGTATGAACTTCCCAATGCCACCTTAAATCCTTTCTGAAATCAAGCAGGGAAGAAATAAACAAGCAAATAATAAAAATGAATTGGTGATCCCATCACAAAATACTATAATTATTTTATTTTTATTTTTTAATCGTTATTTATTTTGAGAGAGACAGCAAGCATGAGCAGGGGAGGAGCAGAGAGAGAGGGAGAGAGAGAATCCCAAGCAGGCCCCATGCCATCAGCACAGAGCCTGCTGCAGGGTTGCAACCTAGGAACTAGGAGATCGTGACCTGAGCTGAGACTGAGTCAGATGCTCAACCAACTGAGCCATCCAGGCGCCCCTCGTTTTGAATTTTACGAGCTTTTATTCTCCTTGGTTTTAATGTTTCTCTTTCATTTACAATTGAAGAATTTAATATGTTAGAACACCCATGATTAAGGCCAAGAAAAATAATTCATAGTTGTATTTTTAAAACGTTAATCTCAGAAATAATTATCAATAACTAGGCTCTTATTAGAACTTTTTCCTAAATTTTATTATTTTTCCTTATAATACTATGCTGTCATCTGTAAGACATTATTAGCAGAATGTTAGATATAGTTTTGAAAGGTAGGTTATACTTAATTAGGTTTTAATATCTGAAATTTAAGAATCTTATTTAGGTTATTTTTTGGCAGACCTATTGTATTACCGCAGTCTTGATAAAAATTTTTTAAGTTTATTTTTATTCACTTTGAGAGAGAGAGAGAGGGAAACAGGATCCCAAGCAGGCTCCATGCCATCAGCACAGAGCCCGATGCGGAGCTCGAACTCACAAACCATGAGATCATGACCTGAGCCGAAATCAAGAACCAGACGTTTAACTGACTGAGCCACCCGGGCGCCCTGATAAATATTTATTTTGATGTTATGGTAGTTGATGATATTTCGTTTGGTTGTCATTCAAATCATTTGTTCTCTTTCCTAGATTGCCTGTGCAGTTTTTGCTGCCCTACTACATTTCTTCTTCTTGGCGGCCTTCACCTGGATGTTCCTGGAGGGAGTGCAACTCTATATCATGCTGGTGGAGGTTTTTGAGAGTGAGCATTCACGGAGGAAATACTTTTACCTGGTTGGCTATGGGATGCCTGCGCTCATAGTGGCTGTGTCCGCGGCGGTAGACTACAGAAGTTATGGAACAGATAAAGTGTGAGTTTATGTTTTCTTTCCTTTTCTTTTTCTTTTCTCTTTTGAAATCTAGTTCAAATAAATGCCTTGTATTTTCTTGGAAGCTAAGGTCTTTATGTCACCTCATAGCAATAGATGTTTGAACTGGAGAAGCAAATGGGGGTAATTCAATTCATGAGTATACTTTTGTTATGAGGTAGAAAGAGGAAAAACCTTGAGATTCAGTATGATTCTGTTAGAAAAGAACTTAATTGTCCCACAACTACATCATACCCTTGAGTAATTATAAGAAGATGATTGTTTTAATATCTTTCAGAACATTGAGACATTTGTCAAATGTAGAACTAGCTATGTCAGAAACTGTGTATTCAGAGGACAGTGTAGTCCCTGATATTAATGGCTTCTGTTCTTCCTTACCTGTCAGCTCTAGTTACTGGAAATAAATTTATATCATTAACAGAAAGAGAGACAATAGGAACAGGGGCAGCTTGTATTTTTCCCTTTTTTTTCCCTAGGTGAGTAATGGGTCATAGAGATGAATTTTGGTTTCAGTATATGTTCAAATTGGTGAGACATACATGTAGAGATGTCCAACATACTGGAAAGGAATTCAGTGAAAAATATTTTTGTAATCCACATCAATATAACAGTTGGAGCCCTGAGCATGAATGAAAGTTTCAATAGAAAAACATTAGAAAGAAGACCAAGATAGATCTCTGATGAATACCCACATTTAGGACATAGATTGAGGCGGGAAAATAAAAATAGAGAAAGGCGAGAGGTGACCAGAGCCTTGAAAGAGAATCATGAGGAAAATGAGAAGGCAGTTTCAGGATGGTGTTTCAGAACACCATCTGTAGTGTTCTATATCAAAGATAATTCAAGTAGGATAAGCACTGAGGAAAAATGATTTGTCCTTTGCAACAATTATTTTGCTAGCGCTGGAAGCAGAAACCAAATTGTAAGATTCAAAGAGAGAAGTCAATAGCAAGAAAGTAGAGTTTTCAAGTATTACCTGCACCCTGAAAAAGTTTGAGAAATAATGAAAGGATTAACTCATGATAACAGTAGTGAAGAAGAATTTTTAAAAATAATGTCTGAAGAATGTCTAGGGTGGGAAGAATCAAGTTGATAGGAGGAGACTAATAGAGAGAAAATATCTTATGCTTCATTTGTATTTAATATAGAGAGAGGCTGAATGAAAAGGAAAGGTCCTGGGGGATAGAAAGGCATAAGATTGTACATAAGATTAGGAAAACCTTATTTAATAATGAAAGTGGCATTGGAATTCACGTGGTCCAAGACATTAATTTTACAGATGAAAAAAAATCAAAGATCAGATAATTAATTGCCAGGCCCATGATGCTAGAGCTAGTTAGTGGCAGATGTGTGTGATAAAACAGGTCAGATTTATTTCCACTAAACTAGGATGTTTTGGGAAGAGTAAAATGACCTCTCTCTTCTGAGATGAGTATAAAGGAAAGAAAAGGTAAGGTAAATTTCGAAGTGGAAGAACTTTTCCATCAAGCAGAAGAACCTGACTTCGGCTGAGTGAATAGGTGAGGTCATTTGGAGAGGACAGGAGATTTGAAAAGCCTTGAAATGAGCACTATGGAAAATGTGTTAAGGAGCCAATTAGACATTAATAAGATTTCCAAGCAGTAGTGAAGGCTCAGATGAGGTTAGATAACATCAATTTGTACAGAAGTTAATAAGCCAAATTTCATGACTTGCCACCAGCAATCAGCAGCCTGAATATGCTGGCAATAAAGCAGCTCACTTCCCAGAAGAGAGAATTCATAAGGAGAGAAGACAAGCAGAAGTGTTACTGGGAGCATAGTTAAAGTGGAATACATGTCTGTTCCGAGGCATGAACACTGTGATTGAAAGAAGACTGTCTCACTTCTGTTGATTGTCCCCCCTCCCCACCCCCTGCCCAGAGTACGGTGAAGGCTATATGAGGCCATTTGTCTAAATGCAACAATAATAATTTCTTAACCTGACCTTTATGAATTGTGGTCAAGTCTGAGTTCATTTTGTAGATCCCAGTGACCACTGTAGAACAAATTAGGATCAAAGACATTAAAAATGTTTGCCTCTAAAGACCTCTTAGGGGTGGGGGGATTAAATCAAAAGTTTGTTGTTGTTGTTGTTGTTTTTAATAACACCTTTATTGATATAATCCACATACCATAAAATTCACTCTTTCAAAGTGTATGCTTCAGTAGATTTTAGTACATTCACAGTTATACACCCATCACCACCGTCTAATTTTATAACGTTTTCATCAACTTAAAAAGGAACTCTCTAGCAGTCACTACACTTAGGCCATCGGATTTTATACTTTAATTAATGTACATCCCCTCTCAGATATTAAATTGAGTGATATGTAATTATTTGTGACCTTATAGCATTCGAATATTCTTCTCAATAATTTCATTTTACTCTCTTGCAGTTCCTGATTTGCTTTTATTTTATTTATTTTTTTCTTTTTAGATATTTCCAAATTTTCCTGTTACTAAACTGACTCAGACTTGCTTGCTTTGTGTTTTAGTCATTTATTTTGAGAAGATGTCATTTTCTGGATAGTAGGAATCTATCTTTTCTTAGAATCAATAATATGTAAGTCTCTTGTGACTGTTCAATCTTTGGCCATCATTGCTTTAATTTCCTGCACCATAACTGGAAGCTCTCATTTACTGACATTATTACTGTGTGGGAATAGAGGCTAATTTACTTCCCAGGCACTGATTTAAAATAAGCCTTGATAATAGTTCGGTTCCACAATTATGATTTTTCCCAACACAAAGAGCAACAAAGCAGATATAGAGAAAAGGAAGGATAGATGAAAGAGGGAGAGAGGAGAATAAGGAAAATTGCTTAAAATTCTATCATAGGCAGGCATAGAGCATTTGGTGGCTCTTTTGTGCATCTTAAATACATTGTCCACAGAGAGACCTTCAGAATACATGGAAAAAAATGTTTAACTTCTACCGATTGGGAATTCATCCAATCCAGTGTCTATTTTGCCCATTGAAGAAGCAGGTGTGGAGAAAGAAACATTATTCAGTCATTTGTATTTACTTGAGAAGCTGAAATGAACAGATCATGTTTTGTATCAGGTGTTTAATCAAGATATCTTCTCAAAGAAAAATATAAGCAATGAATTTTTACACAACTCGAAGGATTTCTATGTATAGAATTATATATCTTGTTCCTTATTATCAAATCTGTCTTTGTTGTTCCAGTTTCTGTTACTATTGTTCATTGCTTTTATTTGACTTTGGATGGCATTCCTGACTCCCTGTTCATCTCCTGACTCTTTTTTTCATGTAAATCTACTATCTCAATTGCACTGTTCCTTTTGTTTGTCTGTTTACCAGCGGCCCCTTCTTATATGCTACATTGACTTTTTTTAAAATACAAATCCAGTCTTAAATAAATTGGAATTAGCCAGAATTCAGAACATATTATCAGCCACTTTCTGTAAATTCTTAGTAAGCTCAATACATTGAATTTTTATGTCTTGGAAATCTATTTCACTTATTATTGGAACTTTATTATTATTATTAAGTTTTTACTCCTCAGTTTCAACCACTTAGAGTACATCTAGAATAAAACCATTGAATATATATTATAGTAATCCAAATAATAATAAACCTTTTTCCCTTTTCTCTCCTCTTAATGTACTTATATTTTACTATACTGCCAATGAGATTTTATCTCTGAAACCTTTAATAATAATAATAATAGTAATAATTGCTTACATTTCTAAAAAGTAGAGAAGCATATCAATGGTAGGAGATAAAATCAGAGATAAAATTACTTTTGTAGGTTAAATAAATGTTATTTTGATGCAGATAGTGGTAACTATCATATTTCATATGGCTGACGCGTTATGATGTGTTTTTCTATGAAATGTTGTTAGGGTTGTTGATTACTAAACACAAACACACAAAACACACATAATTTGTTTTTGAGAAGTTGCTTAGTTTGCCATCAATTTACAATGCTTGTAAGATAATTTTATTATTATTTTCTGATATCGTTTAGTGAAATCTTTTTATCTGTGCTGACAGTATTCTCGAGAATGTACTTAGAATTACATTTAGTCACAATAATTGGACATTCAAAAAATGAGTTTAGAAGACCAGTATAGTCATTTAAAAAAATAAGTAACTCTCAGCTGGTGGACTACATTCTAAATTGTACCGTTAACAATGGGCATTTATTCAATTTTATCTCTGTTGTTGTTTCTTCTCTTAGTCTCTCTTACACTCTTATCCGTATGCACGTTCAGTGACGTCATCCAATAAATGATACTGTCAGACAATAAAGGCTGGCATTGACTTAACGATAATTTAAACAGAGCTGATTTGGAATTTTTGTGCTAGATACTTTTATTTTATGACCTGAAACTAATTAGTTCATGTAAATTTTAATTACCTCAATATTACCAAAAAAATGCAAACCATTTTAACAGTTAAATTTTCTTTAAAGAGAAAATCACATTTATAGTTTATACCACTTTCCTCACAATCAAATAATATAAGAGAAAGGAGTGGTTAACATGATGGGTAGATGGGAAAAGGATTGGGAGCAGGTTCCAGGAGGAGGGAGGGCTTGGAACAGAGTAAAGCCCAAAGAATAGCCCAAGATTTAAAACGTGGGCTTGAGTATTTGTAAGGGGTTTCCGAAATACGTCAATTAGGTCATAAACATTTATAGTGAATCAGAACATCATTGAGTACTAGAAGCATAACCAAGGTCTTAAAAATAATTGAAATCAAATTTTATGATCTGAAAATTATTATAAATCATCTATTAAGTCTTATATTTGTCTCCCTAGCTCAATAGTTTAAGAACAACTCTAAAAGAGGTAGTCTCCCCTGTGCTGGTTAAAAACCCCCACCCCCAGTTTTTTATTTTCACTTCATTATTCAACCAATGTAATCATTTGGGTAGAAAAGTGAGTATTGATTTTTTTTAATTGTTTTTCAATGTTTATTTATTTTTGAGAGAGACAGACCATGAGTGGGGGAGGGGCAGAGAGAGCCAGAGACACAGAATTTGAAGCCAGTTCTAGGCTCCAAGCTGTCAGCACAGAACCTGACACTGGGCTTGAACTCATGAGTTGTGAGATCGTGACCTGAGCTGAAGTCAGATGCTTAACCAACTGAGCCACCCAGGCACCCCTAAAAATATTTTTTAATATTTATTTTTGAGAGAGACAGAGCATGAGTCGGGGAGGGGCAGAGAGATGGAGACAGAATCCGAAGCAGGCTGCAGGCTCTGAGCTGTCAGCACAGAGCCTGACTCAGGGCTTGAACTCATGAACTGAGAGATCATGACCTGAGCCGAAGTTGGACGCTTAACCAACTGAGCCCCTTGATATTTTTTAAATACTAGATTATAATATTATTAAACAAGGAGCCCAGCTAAATAACATTGAATTGGATGGGGACTCCTGGCCGGCTCAGTGGGTAGAGCATGTGACTCAGATCTTGGGGCCTTGAGCTCCAGCCCCACCTCAGGGGCTGTAGCTATGGACAGGTCACTTAGATTTCCAGAGTTTCATTCTCCAATCTATAATTCCAATCTATAAGCATCTTGCAAAACTATTACAAAGTTTGAGAATATGTGTTTTTGTATATATGATTAAATAGATATGTATATGTGTATGTGTATGAATATATATATATCTTTTTTAAATTTATAATAAATAAATGTTTATTTCTGAGAGAGTGTGAGCAGGGGAGAGGCAGAGAGGGAGAGGGGGACAGAAGACCCAAAGTGGATTCTTCACTGACAGCAGAGAGCCCAATGTGGGGCTCGGACTTAGAAAGTGCCAGATCATGACCTGAGCCAAAGTCGGATGCTTAACTGAGCCACCTAGCGCCCCTATATATAAGTAAGCATATATGTAAAGTATCTGGTATATATAAGCATTTGTTGAATTAGAAATATTATTATTACTGGTACTATTATTTGTCTGATACAAATAAAGAAATACAGATTTTATGATTAGCAACATTGTTCTAATTTAGTACAATAAATTGTATTAAAAACATCCATTTATAGAGTAGTGATTACAATTCTTATGTTGTTGCCTCAATTAACTTAAGCAATGTGGGACCGTGGGAAATATTCCAACATTTAGTAATAATAAAGCTTTTCTAACCTTTGTAGTCCACCCTAAAAGTGTAGGATGTATTTTGCTGATGAAGTAGTGAAACATTTATCTTTCAAGTAACATACTGGGGACATGAAGATAATATAACCTGCATTTCATGTATGAGATCTAGTGCTGAATTCTACGATCCCAAGCTGTAGGTGAACCACAAATGCTAGTCTTGACTACCACTGGTCACACTCCATTCCTGCATCACTCTGCTAATATTTTTTCCAGTTCATATACTTGCTCACAAAGTATTTCAAGATTAGATGCATGAGTGTGCTGTGATGAAAATGGCATTAAAAAATCTGAACAGGGCGGGACCTGGGTGGCTCAGTCAGTTGAGCGTCTGACTTCAGCTCAGGTCATGATCTCGCAGTTCGTGGGTTCGAACCCCACATCGGGCTCTGTGCTGACAGCTCAGAGCCTGGAGCCTGTTTTGGATTCTGTGTCTCCCTCTCTCTCTGACCTTCCCCCGTTCATGCTCTGTCTCTCTATCTCAAAAATAAATAAACGTTAAAAAAAAAATCTGAACAGGGGGAAAAAAAGTCTTAACAAGGGCGCCTGGGTGGCTTCAGTCAGTTAAACATCTGGCTCTTGATTTCAACTCAGGTCATGATCTCACAGTTCATGAATTAGAGTCCCACATCAGGCTCTGCACTGACAGTATGAAACCTGCCTGGGATATTCTCTCTCTCTCTCTCTCTCTCTCTCTCTCTCTCTCAAAATACATAAATAAACTTAAAAAAATCTTAACAGACATACTATGCACTGAGTTTAGAACCAAAGTTATTATGCTTGAAGTATACATTTGCCCCTTTTCCCCCTCACTTCCTTTTTTTCTTGCCCCAATTCTCTTTACTCCTTCTTTTCTCTCTCAATCTTGCTAGATATTTGTAGTACAAATATAAAGAGATCTGCATATGTTACAGAGAAAAGAAATATTATGTATTATACAAACTCTCATAAACAACCTGATATAATTAAGCCTTGTAAGTTTTATGGTCTAGTAGTAGCCAAATATTGTTTGCTGGCTACATTTAATACTCACCAAGGATGGTTCAGTCTGCAATTTGGAGTCGAGTAGAAAATGAAGAAAACACCATTGTTAACTTACGTTGTTTCAGACCCTGGAGAATAGTCAGATATCTAGTTGGATAAGAGTAAATTAAATAGGCAACAAAATATAATGTCCCAGAGCATGTTAATGACACTATATTAAACATGCTAACTTGACATAAGGAAGTAGATTCTGATAATGTTACTGAAATCTAAAAGCATTGTAAAACAAATGTTTTAGGTGGCACTTAATATACGTTGGGTAATTAACTTACCAGTTTTCTAAATACAGAATCAGACATTTTTTAAAATGACTAATGATAATAAAATGGTAATTTAATAGTAAAAGAAAATAAGCTTTAGAAGTATGTTCTTGTCTATTTCTCTTGTCTTGTTTTGAGAAATTAATTTGTTTTATTATTTCTGTGTATACATGAAGGTGATAAAGGCTAGATTGATAATTGACATTTTTATGGAAGACTGATCCAATATCAACACTTTATTATTTAATTTGCAATATGATTTCTTACATTTTTGAAGAGAATAATTCTGCAATAAAATAATAGTATGTCCTTGTGGATTAGTGTCAGTTCTCTTGAATATTTAATCAGTAAACTTGTATTAATATAGTAAGACTTCATCAAATATATAACAATATATTCTGGTTTTACAATTTGAAAAATGCTACAAAAAGATAATTTTTATGACTTCTTTGTATTAGACAAATGGGAAAAAAGTCAAGGTTTATGGTATATGACAAGTGCTCCTTTGAATTCCAAAATATATCTGATCTCACAATATTTTTCAACATGACTTCAAATAAGCATGTAGTGAGGTCAGAATGTACTTGCTTTTTCAACTGCAAGCCATCTCTTTTGTACTGGTATAAACATCCTTTATAAATTATATTCGTATGACTGAATTTCATTAGAAAAAGAAATTGACATATCTTAAAAATTAGCAAGAATGGTCTATTAACATTAATGACTTCACAAATTAAATATTGCTTAGTGGATGAAGGCAATTTTCAGATAAATCATATTCTTCAATAACAGGTCTGTCTAGCCATTTGCAAGCTGGACTTTATTGTGCTTCATGAAGTAAGTTGTTCCTCTCACATTTGTCTCCTCTTAACCTGAGCATTTTCACTATAGCCACATCACACTGAATGGCCTAGACTTCTTGAATACCATGACATGGGATATATGTGTCCATGCATGTAATAAACACCTGACATAATACTCTCCTTTACCTTAAAGCCAGGTGAATTCTTTCAACATTGTCACAGGGAACTCGGGGCAGGAATCATTCAAACTTTTAAGGTAGTTAATGGGAAAGAGAGAAAGCTTTGAGAAAACCAGCATGTGGCCAAAAACAACAGCAGGTGTGGCCATATGGCATTCGAATTAGAAAAGGGATTTTTGCCACACTGCTTTCCAGAAGATAGTCAAGCCCAGAGAGTGCTCAAGAAGGGATGATTTACTCAGTACATTTTAAGTGTTTCATATTGCCTCTTTCACTGATCCTCTCCAAAGGGAATTTAAATCTATTACACCAAATAGATATTGTAGCATTTTCTTAAAAAATAAAAAAATAATAATTTCTAAAGTAATTTCAGTTCCACATTTAAAGATCACTATGCCAAAAGCATGTTTATTTCCAAATAAAGCATTTGCTGAGACTGTTTTCCAAAAAGTAAAGCTTTGTAAGGCTAAAATTTAATGGCATTATTTCATTTTAACAACACATTTGGTGAGATGATTTAAAATTTTTAAATTCCCTACCTAGTCCAAAGCACTCTGTAATAACATAATTTAAATTATCTTTATAAGAATCCTTAACCTGTAGAGTAACATTTTTTTCAGAAGTTCTTGAAGCACATTTTCTTTTAAAAAGAATTTGAAGATGTGTTTTATGTCTTAGATTAGCTCTCAAAAACATGTTTGACCTACAAAACAACAGGAGCTATACTATTAACAGTCATTACAAAATTTATTAGTATTGTATCATGTTATAATTTCAGCAGCATTCTTGGACAGTGTGTGTGTGTGTGTGTGTGTGTGTGTGTGTGTTCGTGTTCTAATATGGGCAAATGTCCATGCTTTGTCTTTTATTGTTCTTATCTTGAGGTCTTGAAGAAAAATATGGTCTTTGATGAGAACCAAGAAAGATTCATGAATACTTCCTCTGTTCTGGTCTTCCCCCTCCACACACACACACACCTGTATTAGGGTGATAGCAAACTACCCTGTGGTCAGCATGAAGATAATATTCATATTTCAAACCTGAATTTTCTGGTTTGATTCTGCTTATTGGCACCACCATACTTTTATTTTCCATGACCACAGTTTTTGGACAACAGACCAACAAAAAGATAACTAATTACTCAAGCAAGCTAAGAGCTAGCAGTTTAAGTGTTTATTGTTTCCATGATAGCATGTTTTCAAGTAGGATTGTTATGTTTATCTTGAATATAGGAAAAAATATCCATCTATGTAAAAAAATATGAACTTGTAGTCAGTTTCTTTTTGGTGGACAAATATTAAACTTCTGTTGAAATTACATATATTTAACTTAGTAGAAGAAAGCTGGATTTTTGTTGTTTTAAAATTGATGTTTTCAGAGTATATGGTTATTTTTAATTTGCTTAAAAATTTAGGATTTAACCTTTTTTAAAAAAATAAGTTATGGAAAAGTCAAAAGAAAAACATAATAAACATCACTGCCTCAATCACTCAGATGTTAGACTGTTGTATTTTGGCATGTTGTTTCCAGTAATTATTAAAATAAAACATATGGTTAAGCCCTTTGGTCCACTTTTAGTCCTCCTACTCTCATATGAGAGGCAAACACTAATATGAGTTTGATTTTTTCCCTTTCAATTAAATAAAATTACTTATATGTGTGTGTATATCTGTCAAAAATATAAGTAATATTTTAAATATACACTTGACACTTGAAGAGCTCTGAGTGCTGACCCCTGTGCAGTCCAAAATCTGCGTATAACTTTTGATCCCCCCCAAACGTAACTACTAATAGCTTATTGTTGACCAGACAGAAGCCGTACCGATAATATCAATAGTCAATTAGCACATATTTTATATGTTATATATATGATACACTGTGTTCTTACAATAAAGTAAGCTAGAGGAAAGGAAATGTTATTAAGAAAATCCCAAGGAAGCGAAAGTACATTTACAGCACTATACTGTATTTATCAAAAAATAATCCACATGGAAGTGGACCCACACACTTCAAAACTATGTTGTTCAAGGGTGAAATGCATGTTCAAAGGTGTAAGGCATTTGTTGTTATGATCTCTCTTGTTGACATATAAAAGTCCACCTCCTCCCTTTTACCTGTTTTATAACATTTCCTCATATGAATAGAAAACATTTGATTGATCCATTCCTCTACCGATGGACATTGATAAGTTCCTTTCTTCATACCTTCTCTGGTAGTCCATTATTGCTGAGATTTAAGTAACATTTTCATAATAATCAAATGTTTATCTACTTTGGACTTGCAGTTTTAGACTACTTAGCAAACCACTCTTGAATATTTTCCACTGGAGGTGTTTTCTTTTTTGATTATTCTTCAAATATAGCAAAATGGCAAATAATTCAAGATATGATTTTTAACATCAAATGTAATTTGTTCAAAATTTACATTAATCTTTCTCATAACTAGTCACTTCCATTTTGTCTTCCTGTCATCCTGAAGAATGAAAATGTAATTTCCCAGAGGCTTTAAGAATTGGGGGAGTATTAAATGTGACTGAAATTAAGTGATTAATAATTTACTTTTGGGTCATGAATCAACTTCACGGGATGCTAAGGATCATTTGCAACCCCAGAAGCATTGGCAGTAACAATGCACTTTTTCAGACTCAAGAACTCTCAAAGGTTGGCTGCCCAACCTAATTAAACTTCAATCTTCTGATACCAAATTTATTTCTTCTTTGTACTGAATTTCCTCAGATCTTCTTGACAGGAAAATGTCACTTTGCCTGACAGCTGATAGACAGGTTATGTAGCACCATAATTGGAGAGAAAAGGATAGCTTAAAGCTACTCGATTTAATGGCTATGTGTATGGCTTTTTCTCTCTTTCTTTTCTTTTTTTTTTTTTAAGGGTCCTATGACAGACACAAAAGGACTTAGCAAATAGGCCTAGTGCCATTTTTTCCCTGCTTCCTCCAGGGGTAATTATCTTACTCCATCAATAGTGCTGTCAGAAATTGGGCACATAATTCAGCATTTAAATGAACAAGCAATGTAATATTTCCTGTCTCCCAGTGGGATGCTTTGCAGTTCACATTCTTCTCTGTCACTCTCTCACTTTTGATGTATGTCCCATACCCAGTCCTTAATCCCTTCTCTCCCTTGTGTTTCATTGCAGATGTTGGCTCCGACTTGACACCTACTTCATTTGGAGCTTTATAGGACCAGCGACCTTGATAATTATGGTAAGAACTCCTCACTATGTGTCTCCCAGGTCAAGAAATAAAACTTCTATGATCTGGCCATCTTTAATTTACATAGGTGAATTTGGGAAAAGCATCTACTTTTTGACCCTATATGACTCAAGCAATTAGACACTCATTAGAGTCTACTTTTATCTTGTAAAAAATGTAATCAACACTGTTGGAGTAGAAAACATGCCTTTGCAAATATTTGTGCAGTACCATAGTTCCTTAGGAGTCTGATCCAACATAATCTATTTGGTTTTGTAGGATTTTGAACAGCAATGACTTCAAGTTTCACAACAGTATATTTTTCCTGTCTTTTATTTAAATAATTTGAACTATGAATGAAATCAGAAATTGGAAATGTGGCAATATACCTTACTATTCCTTCCAGTTTTGTTTTTTATATAAATCTCAAAAACTTTAAAATTCAGAAGGATTTCACTTAAGAATGGCACAAATAAGTTACACAAGTGTTCGGAATCATACTTCTTTTTGTATTTTTAGATGCATAATATCTTGATTTCAAATATGAATTATTTATTGTAATTTAGTTTCTATTTTTGGCATTATTTATATACTCATCATTTTATAATACAAAGTCATTCTCCAGATAAAATGGCCTCTTGATTCTGAATAAGATAAAGATATCCAATTCATTATCTGAAATCCTTTGAAGCAGGCATATTTTAGAATTCAGAAAGTTTTCAAACTTCGGAAAGACAATATGGTACATGTACTGCATATTAGATAGAATTCCTAGTAGAGAATAAACAGTTGCCCAAAGCAAACACATCAATGAATATCAACAGTAGGGACAAGGCAGGACTCTAAAACCAAACAGTAATAATTCAGCAGAAAAAAAAATGGGAAAGTAAAAGCAAATCGAATAAAGATAGAAGAACCCTATGTCAGTACAAGTTCGGTTTTCCCACCAAATAGATTTAGTTAAGGTTAGGCTTTTTGGCCACTCAATTAATTTTTTAATACTCTCACTTTTCAGACTTTTTGGGATTTGATAAAGGATTGTAGAATTGTATTATTGAGAGAACTTCAGTAGGGCTTATAACTGGATTTTCCTCGACCCCACCAATCCTAAATTTTGGAACATATTAAAACAAACCAGGTCACAAAGGGCAGTTCAATATATTTTCTATAGTTTGTATATATGTAATATGTGGAATTTACACTGGAACTTTTTGTTTTGTTTTGCTTTAAGTTCTATCCTCTCTCTGGTGATTCTAGTGATATAACAGTATCATTGAGTGTTTTCTGGACTTTAATCCTAGTTTGTTGTAGCATTAGAATTTACCACCATTTTATAATCCTTTTGATCTAGCTCTTCAAAAATATATTATTGATTTTAGTATTTATGTTTTTGGAATGTAACATTTCAAAATATATCCCCAAATAGTAAATTTGGGGCTGTGTTCACAAAATATATCCCCAAACAGTAAATTTGGGGCCACGTTCAGTGGGCAGAAATAGTAACACACCTGGAATAATTTTTTTTGGTTTTTTTTTTTTAATGTTTATTTATTTTGAGAGAGACAGAGACAGAGAGAGAGAGAAGACAGAACACGTGCGCATGCACAAGCAGGATAGGGGCAGAGACAAAGGGAGAGAGAGGAATCCCAAGCAGGCTCCATGCTGTCAGCATAGAGTCTGACATGGAGCTTGAACTCACCAACCAAGAAATCATGACCTGACCAGAAATCAAGAGTTGGAACCTTAACCAACTGAGCCACCCAGACGCCCATTTTTTTCAACATATACCTGGCTTTGAGTTATTTTACAATTTCCACAGCATCATTCCAACTGCTGCTGATTTTTTATTTGTATGTATTTTGGCATAATGGTGCTTTGTAACTCATTGGTATCCCAACTCCCTAAAGTGGCTTCTTGCCTTTGCTAAAATACTAGGCAATCATCTATGATCCAATTCCTTTATAAGTATAGTGAGAGCTAATTTCCCAGAACAACTCATCTGTTATGGAGAATAGACTTACTTTTTTTTTTTTTTTTTATTCCAGTTATGCTACATAATAGTACCTTTTACATTACAGCTTAATGTAATCTTCCTTGGGATTGCTTTATATAAAATGTTTCATCATACTGCCATTCTGAAACCTGAATCGGGCTGCCTTGATAATATCAAGTAAGTGATTTTTCTTTTTGTTTTCTTTAGCCATCCTAAGTTTGGTACTCTAAATTATCCCTACTTTTAATTCTATTGAAATCTTGTGACAGAATGATGAGGATCGATGTGTTGTCTTTGCTGAATAAGATCATTTATTGACTACTGAGATGACCTGATCTGCCTGAAAATAAGTATAATGAAGCTTTGTCTTCAAAAAAACTTTTTCCCAAAACTCTGATTTTCAACATGAGAAGCTCTTAAGATGTACATTTATTATTTTTTTCCTGAGCCAATACAAAGTTTCTGTATCTGGATAGACTGTTGTTTCTTGGAGCAGTAACCACATCAGTTACCAATACCCCATCTCCCCCTTCAGAGCAATGTGAAGAGAGTAGAATGGTGACCCTGTGAGCAGCACAAGGGAGATTTTACACCACAGGAGAAGAACCCCAAGATTATTAATCTGGGCAATTGTAGAGGAGCTGTTATGAAGCTGGCCCCCCTCTCCTTCTGAGAGAGGAAGAGAAAACCCAACTCCCCATGGAAAGTCCTATGGTATATAAATATATAGCTCCAGGCTTTAACCCCTTTGAAATGTTAACGCTTCCCTCTTGGGAGGTAAATCACTCCAGAAGTCTCTCTATCTACTCAGCTATCTTTTAACTTCCAAGGTTTGTCCTTTAATCCAAATTCTATTTCTCTATGCTCAGAAAGCCCTTGCCATGCAGAGGTATGAAAATATTCACATTCCTTTCCACACTAGTAGTACTTGTTTTATATATATACAAAAGAAGCTAATTTACATTTTCTGAAAAGAAAAATACTTTCTCAGTATAACCAAATTTTTATGTTGTCCCTTCAGAGGCTGGGACACTTGAGAGAGATTGTAATGGGGAGATGTACATTAGTCATTAATATATGTAATATATTAAATTGTAATTGTATATAATTTGCCTGTGCTATGTATTAACCTGGCTAAATGTTTTTATTTAAATGAATGTACTTTCAGACGTTTCATGAGGTCACCTGTGACTTTTGAACATTCTCCTCGAACTACCTCAGATAGCAGCTATGTCACCCATTTTTCATCTACATTTAGTGCCTGACACAGTTTCTTGCCCATAGTAGGCCTTTAATGAATGTTATAGAATAAAGCAATACATTAAGGACTTTAGTGACAAAAGTGTATTGACACTAAGTGGTTAATTTTGTTGAAGGAGTCATCTGTTTAAATTTACTGAAAAGGATAGCTAAGAAATTAGAGAAATAATATAATGGAGGAAAATAAGAATTATCTACAATGAGTAGTAGACTTTTGTAGTTCGTAATGTTACTTAGTTGTGATAATAGTCATTACTTTCTTGAATTATGTACAATTAGACTGCCCTTCTAAACTGTAGTATTCGTTCCTTGGACTGTCTGTTCCTGATGAAATTGAATTTAGATAAGTAAGTA
Organism: Panthera leo; assembly: GCF_018350215.1. Lineage (NCBI taxonomy): Eukaryota > Metazoa > Chordata > Mammalia > Carnivora > Felidae > Panthera > Panthera leo. Next base: position 154,618,644 of record NC_056682.1, on the reverse strand, counting down.
AGTAAATAAATAAATAAATACATAGGCTTATAAAATAAGTTTTCTTTGCCATATCATACTTTTATTACTTTAGTATAAATGATAACTTCTTTGTCTCTTATTTTATGGTATAAAGCAAACTGCAAGTAATACTTTATTACCATTTATGTTGTTTTTAAAGTACTATCAAAAGTGAATACTTTGGTATCTATGTAACAGCTTTTACAACATAAAAAAATCAAAAGCACAAAAAAAAGCACAAAAAAAGGTCTTGTGCTTATTATAGTCACATATTTTAAAAGACCAATTTGTTCTGTAATTATTCATATATATTTCTTCAGGTGATATGGGTCAAGTCTTTATGATGTTATTGCTTAGAAAAATAAACACACAAATGGCAATAATTACATGAATGACATTGATGGCATTAAGCTTTATATTACAAAGCAAAGTAAAGCCTTAAATGAGAATATCTTGATTTAAGTTCTGTCCAAACTGCTTTATAGTTTATAGCCTTTGGAAAATTTATCTAACCTTGTGAAGCCTTCCTGTCCTTTTAAAATGAGTACAATAATGGGGCACCTGGCTGGCTCAGTCAGTAGACATGTGACTCTTGATCTCAAGTTTGTGACTTCAAGTCCCACATTGGACGCAGAGCTTACTTATAAATAAATAAATAAATAAATAAATAAATAAATAAATAAATAACCTACTTGTAAAAATAAAAATAAGACAAAATGGGTATAATAATGAAACATACCCAACCATCAAATGAGCAGAGGAATATATATACAGACTTTGATGATTTTTTCTAAAGAGTCAATAAGGCAAGAAGAAAAATTAAGTAGTTATTAGAAGGGATAGTTTTGAGATGGAAAAAACAGGGTACGGACGTGCTGATGGAGAAGAACAGTAACAGAGTGGTTAGAAACATAAGAAAGGGAATCATTGTTATAGCTGCGACTTGAGGAATTGTAGAGAATGAGATCCAGAATAGCGGTCAACCAATTCTACTCTATTAGATTACATGAAGGACGCTTTTCTACCTAGGTAAGAGAAGAAAGGGTGTTCTTTTCCACTGAGACTGGATGAAATAAGTAATGTAGATGATGTAGATATGGTAGAGAAGCAGGGCAGGGCAGTAAACTGAGGGATTTCTGCCCACTCTCCTCTATCAAGTAGGAAAGAAGGCCATTTGCAGGGCACAAGGGCATGTGGGAAAATAGGAAAGCAATCTCAAGAAAATATTCCTTGCACTTCCCAGAATCTGAAGGACATTTCATTTTATTTAAAATATATTAACTATTTAAGAAGTACTTGTAAAGAAATCAACAGGGCATAATTGGTAAGGAAAGAAGAATTTTAAAAAGGTAATAATGATTTTGATCACTAAGGAAAGCACAAAGCCTGGCATCCTTTTTATTTTGAAAAATTCGCAAGGATCTGTATAATAATGTAGTTTTAAATATTACAGGTGATATGAGAGTATTTATTTATAAATAAATTTTATAAATTTATAAACTTATCTGGATAATCTTTTTTTCAGTATATAAGACAGGGTATAAAATTTAATAATGTTTTCTTGGTTTTTTTTTTTTTTGTATTTTTGTAAAATGATTAAGATGAGCCACTTTATTAAGATTGTTCACTTTATTGAGGAAAAAAAGCCAACATATAAGACCTTTCGAAAGTCAACATCTTTCTAAAACCATTCATTCAATTATCAAATATTTACTGCCTTCATTATGCATGTTCTTTCACACATAGATCTCTCCTTTATCTAAAATGTGTTTGCTTCTCCCCATATTCACTGCCACCATTTAGTTAGTTAGTTAGTTAGTTAGTTAGTTAGTTAGTTAGTTAATTTTTTTAAATTTATTTCTGAGAGAGAGAGAGAGAGAGAGAGAGAGAGAGAGAGAGAAAGCATGAGCAAGGGAGGAGCAGAGAGAGACAGAGACACAGAATTGAAAGCAGGCTCCAGGCTCTGAGCTCTCAACTGAGAGCCCAAGGCTGGCCTCCAACTCATATGAGATCGTGACTTGAGCCACTTAACTAACTGAGCCACCTGGGCACCCCTGCCACCATTTTTTAAAAGCCACCATCAACTTCTGCAGAACCACTGCAGTGGTCTTGTAATATCTTTCCTTGTATTGATTCTTGCTGCCACCTTCAGCTAAAGCGATCTCTTTAAAAGCAAATCCCACTGTGCAACTCCCTTGGGTAAAACTCTTCAGTGGCTTCCTGTTACTCTCACACAAAAGTCCAGACTCCCTACCCCACCCTACAAAACCTTCCTGGTCTAGTCGCTTCTTTCTTTCTTTAACCTCTTGTTTTGTTTTGTTTGTAAATATTTATGCATTTATTTTTGAGAGAGAAAGAGTGAGCAGGAGAGGGGCAGAGAGAGAGGAAGAGAGGGACTGAACCACAAGCAGGCCCTGAACTATCAGTGCAGAGCCTGATGAGGGCCTTGATCTCACAAACGGTGAGATCATGACCTGAGCCAAAATCAAAAGTCTGATGCTTAACTGACTGAGCAACCAAGGTGTCCCTGGCCTCTTATTAAGCCATTTGCCCCTCTGGCACTCTGGATGTACTCTCTTTTGCTTCAGGTTTTAACTCTGCTGTTTCCCTTCCCTAACACTTTCTTTTCCCTAACACTATGCCTGGCTGACTTCCAATTTACCTTAGTTAATTTAATTTTTTTAAAAATAATTTAATTATATTTTAAATCAAAATTTATTTCATCATCAGTAAAATAAGCACATTTTTGTGTTAGTTTAGAGAATTCATTTGGCTGGCTCATTACTATATTAATGTTATACTCTGTAAAAAATAATAGAGTGAATTACTATAGGTAACATGATTACTGAGGAACTGAGGTATGCCAATTCTCAGATTTCTAAATAAGTAATTAAAATTTAAAACTACATTTCTATTTACTGTTTGCTTGTCTTTTGTCTCTTTTTCATCAAAATAGGTAATCATTTGAAAAAAAAAAAAGTAATTCCAGTCTTTATAAGTTTCTGGTTGAGTTTCTGACAAGTTGAAATTGCAGCTTACAGTAATCATAGCAAAAATCTAATTTTAAATACATACATATGTGTAAATATGAATAAAATAATTATTGAATTATTACCAGCACAAAGTCAACCTCCATTGTTGCTGAAGTATAATGATGTGTAAACCTATTTTTGTTATTTTTAAAAATGTTTATTTATTTTTTTGAAAGAGAGAGAGCATGTGCATGAGTGCACAAGCGGTGGGGGGGGGAATGGTTGAGAGAGAGAAGGGGAGAGAGAATCCCAAGCAGGCTCTGCACTGTCATCCTCACAGAGTCCAACATGGGCTCCATCTCAGGAACTGTGAGATCATGACCCGAGCTTATATCAAGAGTTGAACACTTAACCGACTGAGCCACCCAGGTGCCCCCTAAAACTTTACTTCTTGAGGAGCATTTATAGCACTCTTGACAATTACCTTCAAAATAAAAATGTATTGTTTACATGGTTATCAACTATTTCTTCTATTATTGGTTTAATAACATCACAGGTACTTTAAAGACTAAAAAGTCATAGTAGAGGCTTTTAGGCCTAAGAAAGAAAATCAGTGCCTGGATGGAGGGACAAGGAGTCAACTTAAGCTTCCCTTTCTTGTGTTTGTCCCTTTGCCCTTTCCCATATATAGAATTTGGCATCGAGACTTCCAGTTTTGGCTTAGTCATGTTTTCTGATTTCTGGTCTCTCCTCTTACCTTAGGTTTAGCAGGAGTGGTGGGTTGGCAAACATATTGTCACATGGTTTAAAGAAATACTTTCACTTTTCTTCCTTCTTCCCTGTGCTCTAATTGCTAAGGGAAGACAATAATAGAGGGGAGCGATGACTTCAGTGTCAGACACACTTGGGTTTGATTTTCTTTTCAGTCTTGTAACGGTTATATTACCTTGTAAGTTTCATCATGGCTCTCCTCTGAATTGGGTATAATTGTGTCTACTTTGTAGAGCTTTGAGATAATTAAATATAATTATATGTATAATGCATGCATCACATAATTTGTGCCCATACATAATGGTATGATTATTTTTAACTATGATGTAGAAATACACTGCTTCCTTTGGCTCTTTGTGTTTTCCATGGTGAAATCTGCTCAACTTCATATCAAAATCCTGTTAGAATTTGACTGCCTAGAATTTGTTTACCATGGGGTATCATTAAGAATGTTGTTCAGGATGGCTTTAAAAAAAAAAAACGAACTTATTCTATTATGAAATAATTGGCTATAGGAGTAAAATGTTCATTTAACTATTAAATAGCAAATTTTATAGTTAGTCCTGAAGAAAAAAAAGTATGCTCAGTGAGTTTGGACACCTGCCATACATAAAGAAATCTAAGAAGGCTCTAAATAACTTAAGGGACGAATAATAATTTTAAAAAAGTTATACCTCACCAGTGTCAGTAATTACTTATTCTGTTCCTTAAAGGTAACTTTCACTTTGAGGACTATGTTTCTAGATGTTGCTGGAAACAGTTAACTCAGAATTACATTCAGCTTGAATATAATATGTTACATTATTACATTATTACTAGTATTACATTATTACTTTATGGAGTTAGGGTGTAGGGTTCTGTAAATAGAAGACAGAAGAGCAAATTGACTTAATCTTGAAAAATGCAACAATATCACCAGAATATTTTAAGGCTTTAAGTTTTCTCCTTATGTTAATACATTAAGATGGCTATATATGTATATGTAGCTAGAAGAGAGAGGGTATGTGGGAGAAAGGAGAAAGGAGAGAGCCAGCCGCCGTTTCAAACAGCAGGTATCATCTTTATACTGTGGTCAGAGCAATATCCTAAAAAGAGTTCGAACCTTTATGAGGATAGTAAGTCTAGTTCTGAGTTGTGTTTAGTAAAAGTATTGATCCGTTTCGAAGTTTCCAGATGAGTTTTTATGAAAATGGTTTTAGTACTTTCTCATTTTTCTCTGAATATTAGCTAGTGATATAAAAATGTTGAAATATTAAGTTTTTTACAAGGAAGGTCAGTATAGTCCATATAGTCCATGAAGACTTAAAAAAATAGCTTATATCTCCAAGCAATTGATTTTATTCATAGTTTACCTTTCACCACGGATGCTGCTAAATTCCAATGAAAATTTTGCCAATTTCTAAGTATTTTACATATTTAGAGATGTGGTTTTTAAAAACTGTCACCTCTCTTATAAAAAGATTACTGGGTCAGCACACTATAGTAAAGATGTGTTTCACCAAATATATTTTTTTTAATCAGGTAAACCTGCTCATCCCCATATATCCCATAAGCACTCTCATTCTAGAAAGAGTAGAAATAGCCATTGATTTATTTTATTGATTATAATAAGATACAATAATGTTCAAGAAAATTCTGAAACGTATATCATCTATCTGTTATTTCATTTTTCCCAGTCTTCCTCCACTTCCTTGGTCTGTGGTTAAAGATCCCTGGGAATGCATCATAACATTATCATAAATGATCCAGGTGTTTCTGAAGAGTAATAGTCTAAAAAACACTGTGTGCAGTTCTGTGTATTGATATAACACCACTAGATTTGTTTCCAACAAGTTAAGGTAGTAAGTAGCCGTTAGTCTTTTACTGAGTAAGTTAATTTCCACAGTAAAAGCATTTCACAATTACTTATCTGGAAAATGAATTTCAGCCACAGATTCACAAAGGTGTGCATTCTGCAAGTGTTGTTGCCAGTCTCGTTGAATCATGCCTTTTAAAGTTTTCTGAAATGTAAAAGTGTTTGTCTCTCTCTTTTTTTTCCTAATTTTTTTTTCATTAAAGTGTATTTAAATCCCCATATGATCTTTCTAGAAGCCAGGTGGTTTATGCATCACTGTTTTATACACTGGGAGAGCTGACATTTGAGGAAAATAGTTTGAAGCATGACTGTCGTAGGCATACTGGAACTGTTCTGCATTATACTTAAGATCAAATAATAGTTTCACTTTTCCCTAAAATAATCACATAAAATTGATATCAAATTTAGGAGAGTCAGTTACAGTCTAAGGATGAGAAAGCCTGAAAGGCTGCCTACCTAAGGGAAAAGTAGTTCTTCTTTATAGTAAAAAACATAAAAATTAGCAGTTTTTTTTTTATATGTGACTTAGACTGAGATTTCCTTTGTATCCTACGTGAGGTGTGCAGTCAGAATTTGGAAGAGCTTGGGAAATGGAATTTTTTTATGAAACCAACATTTCTGAAGTCAATAAGATTCATTTTCCCCAAAAATAGTTAAGTGCAAATTTTCATAAGAGTGGAAGACGTCTGAGTGAAAATTATAAGTAAATAACATTAGTATTCCATCTTATTCAGATTTTATTTAATTTTTATATAGGAACTTTTATTTGATTTTTATTTTTTAATTTTTCATTAATTTATTTAATAAATCAGAAGTACTAAAATTTTGGATTTATTTTGAAGACAAACAATTTGTGAATTTATTTTATATAGGCTATAAGAGAAAGGAGTGGATCGTGATTTCAAAGTTTGTTGCTTGGGGTACTGGAAGGGTGAGTTGTTATTACTAAGATGTGGAAAGCTGTAGGAAAAATACATGAGGTGTCAGTCAAGAGAGGTTTTTTCAACAACATAACTTTGAAAGACTGAACATCTCAGTGTCGACGTGGAGTAGGTCGTTGGAGCAATGACAATGAACCCTGGAGATTTCAATTTGGATTCATCACTGTGTAGGTCTGTTTTATTTTATGTTTGCATGAAGTGGTTTTATATTTTATTGTGTTTATTTTATTTTTAAACATTTACAATTATTTGTTTTTGAGAGACAGAGAGAGACAGAGCACAAGCGGGGAAGGGGCAGAGAGAGAAGGAGACACAGAATCTGAAACAGGGTCCAGGCTCCGAGCTGTCAGCACAGAGCCTGACATGGGGCTCGAACTCACAAACCGTGAGATCATGACCTGAGCCGAAGTCAGATGCTCAACCGACTGAGCCACCCAGGCCCCCCAATTGTGTTTAGTATTGATTTCTCTTTCTGTATATTTATTATTTTCCATAATGTCAAATAATCCTTTTTTGTTTGTCACAGCGATACATCTCCTTTAAAAATTAAGCAGAGTGAAATGATTTGAAAAAAAAAAAGCAGTAAAATAGTAAAAGTGGTTTGTGATAAGTATGTGGCATATATATATATATACTTTTTTTCAAATCATTTAATATAATATTGAATATAAATAATTTAATATCATTAATATAATATTTTTTTCAAATCATATAATATTCTATATATATAAAAGTGGTATGTGATGGTGTAATAAGATAGTGATATTCTAGTCACACTGGTTTCCCTCACTAGTCACGAGAACGTATGTTTCTGTTAGGATAGCTCCTACCGTAAGTATCAAATGCTGACCCATATTGTGGTCTAAATTATGACACTGATGATTTATGGGCCCAAACAATCCAGAACTAGATGGTTCCAGAGTCAGTTCGGTAGCTCACTGATGTTAGTCAGGACCTAAGCTCCAGCTATCCTTCCCACAAACAGCTTCCCTGTGGCCACTCCTCAGACCTAGAAGTGTGGGTACTGGCTGCAATCTCAGGAAAATTGGTCAAGGTGGATTTTTTTTTTTTAAATCTATATGATACTGGATAAAATAAAGGGATATTGGGTAAAATAAAATAAGAACACCAATGACTATAAATAACCCTGTGTCACTAAATTTTAGACATATTAGAAATTCCAAGCCTACAAAATAGATTTAGAAAAAGCATCCAGTGAGAGAGGAAGAGGACTAGAGATTCTGGAAGCTAGGTGAATCAAGCCTTTCAGTTAAGGTGGGAACTTAACCATTATCACTGGACCACCTGGAGATCCCTGTGCATTTGACAAAAGCTGTTTTAGCAAAGTGATTGACAATGCCTTATTAGAGTGGATTGAGGGGAGAAAAGGAAGAGAGGAGTTAAAAATGACATGTAAACACAACTCTTTTCAGATCTTTTTCTGTAAATAAGAGCCAAGATATGTAGTAGCTGAAGGAAAATGTAAGATCAAGGGAGTTTTGTTTGTGTTTTATCCATTGGTTAATTTTCAGCATGATAGAGATTACAGCCTCTTCCTTTTAATCTGGTAAGAATGGACAAGTAGTTGATGTTGGCAAGAGGGGAGAATTGTGTGGTTTCTACATTTGAGTAGGCAGGGGGATGGGATCTATGTGTACAGTGAAGGTTCGTCTTATATAAGAAGGAGTATAGACAAAACAGTTCTTCCTTTATATGATAAAATTATGACTGAGTTCTGTTAACTTACTGGCCAGCAGATGTTTTCCTTTAAAGTAATGTAGTAAACTATCATGACTCATACGTATAAGTACCCATTATGTCTAGAAGTATTCGTCTACCTGGGAAGAAAGTTATATAACATTGAAAACTATAACATTATTCTAAGATTATTTTAATCTTCTACTTCCCTATTTATATATTAACATGAATATTAATATATATACTTGTTATAAACTTAAAATTCTGTGTCTCTTTCTCTCTCTCTCCCTCCCCTGGTTGTGTTCTCTCTCTCTCTAAAGTAAAGAAATAAACATTAAAAAAAAAAAAAAGACGCATAAGGGGGAGGGACTGAGTTGGCAGCAGTGTAAAACTTGCGTGGCTTCTCTGGAGTCTACCCTCCAGCCCTTCTAAAGTGTTCACCAACCCAGAAGCTCCTTGAACTGCAGCATCTGTTAGGGGTTTTAGTGGAGGTTTCATTACAAAGATGTGATTGATCAAATCCTTGGTCAATAATGATAGAACTCAATTTCTGGGCCCCCACCCTTTACTAGGGGTGGAGTTGTAGGTAGGAGTGGGGCTGAAAGTTCCAAGCCTCTAATCACGGCTTTTTCTCCAGACCTGTCCCTTCTGCTCACCTCCACTCTTTCCTATTCTCTCTGCCCATCATTCATTAGCATACAAAAGACACTGTTATCACTCAAGAGATTTCAAGGGTTTGAGAAAGTCTGCCCCAGGAACAAAGACCAAATATTTATTTTTTTGTTATACCACAGCAATCTTGATTTTTTGAAGTTAGTATGGTGAATATTATAGTACTCATACAAAATTTTCCTTGAAAATGGCTTGCCCTACATTATGTCCATAAACATTTAGTGATAGAACAGCCTAAGAATGTCATTTTTCCGAGTCATCCTATATTTCTAACTTCTGAAAAAGTTTCCAAAACTCAAGTCTAATTTTCTATTAATATGCTACTGTGTGTATAGCTACATAATGAAAATTTAATCAAATCTTCTGAAAATGAGAACATTTAATTACTGTAAAATTCATTTGTCTCCAAATAGTGTTTTAAATTGCTTTATATATATCATTTAAAAATTAATGTAAGAATCTAGTTACAATTTGGGGATAATTTTTTCTTATTTGTTTTAAGAGGCACAGAGTGCACTCAAATTGAGGAGGGGCAGAGAAGGGGAGAGGCAGAGAGAGAGAGAGAAAAGCAAGCAGGCTCCGCTCTGTCAGTGTGGAGTCCAATGCAGGGCTTGAACTCATGAAATGCGAGATCATGAGCTGAGCCAAAGTCAGACTGAGCCACCCAGGCACCTCTGGGGATAAAAAACTTTTAACCTCCTCTATGTTTATATTTTTTGTTCATTTAAAAATATAATTGGTCTTTATTTTCCTTGAATTTTAAACATTTGAATAAAGGTTAAAAATATTTAGCAATGTCTTAATTTTTTTTTTAAGTTCATTTATTTATTTTGAGAGAGAGAGCACATGAGTAGGGGAATGACAGAGAGAGGGAGAGAGAGAGAATCCCAAGCAGGCTTTGCACAGTCAGCACAGAGCCCGATGCTGGGCTCTAACTCACGACATGAGATCATGCCCTGAGCCAAAATCCAGAGTCAGACGCTTCACTGACTGAACCGTTCAGGCACCCGGTATTTTGTTTAATTCTATTTTGTAAAATGAACTCGTATGTACTATGGGTAAAACTCACAAACATGATTTCATTTACTTTTAATATATTATTTTAATGTAGTTTCAGCTTATAAACAGTTATATAAGGAATGAGTAAATTTGGAATTGTAGATTCCAAATGTAAATGAAAGCATTTGAATCACTTTTGATTACTTCCAAGCAGATCATTGTTTTTCAATACAAAAGCCATTTTTTACCCAGTCATTATTTAAGGGATAGTTCTTTGAAGTATTATGTAGAAGATATGAGTACTTCCAAAGGCTGAATGAAGTACACAAGAAATCTCACTCGTATCATAATTTTGGGGCTTTTAAAAGTTTGTTTTGGTTACTGTAATCAGAACTAACTGGAAATACTTTTTTTTTTCCTAACAGAGCTTTCTTTAAAATGACACAAATTATTTTAAATTGTAATTTTTATTTAGTTCGGTGACTATATATAAATTTGTCTGAAAATTTAACAAAATTTACTGATTTTGAAAATGTGTTGTGGGAAACTTTGAATAAGTAATATTGGGCTGAAAGACTGTTAGCTTCCAAGTCCAAATCAACCCATTTCAAATGCTTCTTGAAGATATTTAAAGTAAAATATTGTAGGCAATATTAAGTTAAATACTATGGTGTATTTTCAGTCACATACTGTAAGTAAAAATTTAGTCATAGATTCCACTACTCCCTGGTTCTGCCCCTAAATCTACTGTAATTGCTGTACTTGATCAGATAGCACTTTGAGATTTTATGTGTTGTTTCTATTTGAAATTTTGTGCAAAATAATAAGACAATTAGTTAACTTGTTGAAGTTTTACTGTGTGCTAGGCACAATTCTAAGTCCTTCTCATGTGTAAATTTAATCTTTGCAATAAACCTTCTAAGTTTCTAAGAGGGTAATTAACTCATCTTTGGATCTCATAGCTAGTTAGTGCCAGAACTAGGATTTCAGCAGATTGTCAGACCTGAGGGTCCATTTCCTTAACCATTACTGTATATTCCTTGTTATATCACATTGCACATCTATTAATAAATTGCGTTTAATTTTAAAAGAGATGATTTTCTTTTCAGTAAGCATCATTTTATATTGAGTATGTGCTTATGAATCTTTAAATCTAGTGATTGGATTACATGATCACTAAGGGCCCCATCTTTAAAAACCTGTGATTCTATTAGTATTTTAAGTTATGGACCGTAAAATCATGAAGGAAAATGCAATTATCAGGATTTTTAATGGCACAGCAGTCTTGTGAGGATTAGAAATAGAGATTTCAGAGTTACTGTTATTTAGGGTGAATTACTGAATAAAACCACCTAAGAAGAATGTTGTTCTGGGAATGGTGATTCAGAAAGTATAGTCAACAAGGTAAATGTAATAACATTATGTCATGGAAGCCCAAGAATAGAACAAGTTGTCAACCATAGAATATTTCTGAGTGGGCAAATATAATATGGAAAAAATTAACAATGGTTCTGTCAATGAAAGGGGCACTGTGGAATTTTGTGGGTAAAGATGCCTAAAGAGAGTAGCTTTTAAGAAAATGAGAAGTGATCAAGTATGGATTACTTGATAAATTTTTCAGTAAAAGATAACGCTTAAGATTCTTTGAGAGTCTGGAGAGTGTCTGAGATCTAGGAAGAAGGTATTTTTGTTTCTTCAAAGTAAAGAATATTAGAGTATGTTTCCTGGTGAGAATGAGCCAATAGAGAAGAAGACATTGATGAAGCAGGAGAGAGAACAATCACTACAGAAGCACAGTTCTTTAGAAGCATCTGGATGAGCAGATATGTTGGCTTTATAAGAACAAAGGCACTTCTTTCATTATAATAGGAGGGAAGATAGTGTGCAGGGGTGCTGTTGAAGACAGTTGATTGATTAGTGTTGGAAGATGGGAACATTTCTGTCAGTATTCTAGGTAGAGTTCTCCCAGAAGTGGACTCTGAATCAAGGATTCAGTCAAACAATTTATTTAGGAACTGCTTTCAGAAGAAATCAGTAAGAAAGTAAGGGAAAGCAGTGTAGGAAAGAGGGAAAAGCGCGCAAGGTTGTCATTTTGGGTGAAGTCTCAGACTGACCCAGATGCCAAAGGGAGCACTGGAGTGTAAATTATACTTTGCAACTTTCCAACCTTGAGGCAAAGGAGCTGGTATTGTATAATTTCACACCTGTTAGTAATTGACCACAGGCTCCCTGTGTGGTGTGAATGGAATGTAAACTCCCAGGTACTTCTGACTCTGTGGCATAATAGCACTCATGCCCAAAGACAGTCATCCGTAGGTCACAGGGGTAAGCCTTTAGCAGCTGAGCGTGCAGCAGCTAGAGGATAGATTCAGGAGCTCTACAAGAGATTGTGAAGTCTGCACAGTGCACCAGTGTGTTTGCAAATATCAGGTTGCTTTCATTTTTTTTTCAAGCAAATAGGTGACAATATTTAACTGAGAGCTTAGGATGACAAGAAAGTTTGACACTGAAGGAAGATGGAGAGTAGAAAAACATATGCTAGGAAAGAATAGTTGGCATGTCAGCCATTGTTAAGTGTCACTGTTGTGTTGTCATGAATTTAGCATGTCTTAAGTAATCATGGTTGTGTGTTTTTTGTTTTGTTTCTTCCTGGTTTTTTTTTTTTTTTGGTTGTGTTTTTATTTTTTCCCCCTAACAATGCCTGCCTATCCAAAGTTGGGGCTTCTTAGAATCATTAAAGGTGAAAGAGGAGGTAAGAAAGTAAGAAGTCATAGGATCAAGGTTAGCCATGGAGGAAAGTATGAACACAAAGGGAGTGATTTAAAGTGAAAAAGTGAAGAGTAGGAAAAATGGGAGGTCTGAAGTGGTAATAAACATCTGATGGTAAAAACCTCAAAGGAGCTGGGGGATCATGGTCTCGCCATGGCACTTCTACTGCCAAAAGGTTGTGAGAGAACAAATATTTGAGTTTGTGTGGTCTTTGGGGAAAGTGCTGTCCTCAGGGGACAATTTCACTTAAAGCATGAGGGTTATAGAAACACCTAGAGATGAAGTTTAGTATAGAGGGGGAATGGTTGATATTTGACTGTGAGTTCCAAAGGACAGGATGGAATGTGGGGAGAGGAAGGGAAATGGTGGAGAGTTGGATTGGATTAACAGATATACCCCCGCCCCCAAAAAATAAATGGAAGTAATAAGCCTGTAACCATTTTTGTTGTCCAAATTCATTACTTACTATCTTTTTGCGGGCACTTACCATCTTGAGCAATAGAGTCCCTATCCAGTATCAACTGGTGATAGAAAAGTCCCTGGATGGGTGACAATGCTGCTTACACTCTGCCTTTAGATAAATACATATTCTCCCCAAATCCTAGAAAATACTGAGATACATAAGTCTTAAGAATCACAGCTCAAACTACTTAAATATATTCCAAATTATAAAAGGAGACAAAAATGCTCTATGATTAAAGAAAATAAATAAATGATCACTGATTAGCAAATTAATCATCACAAGGGTTTGTAGACTACACAGATGGACTGAAAGTCTTACCAACATAGTCTGAGTGCATTTCAGTTTCCCCTAATTGCAGGGGTGTACCTCTCATTTAAGTAAAAACAACAACAAGGGAATAAGATAATAACAACTCTTTCAGACTTCAACTTTTCTCATTTTCCTATTTCCAGGAGTGCTTTCTTACAAGAGTGTTACCGTGTTTTAAAATGATAATTTTTTTTCTTTACCTCATTTTAAAAAGTGGTGAAAGCATATAAATTGTAGTTACTTTAAATAAAGGATTATGTATTAAATCATTGAATGTGTAATTAAAATGTGCAGACAGTATTGTAGGATGTTGTGTCTTGAGCTTCTCAGTCTGCACTTGAAAATTTCCTAATCTAATTTTCTCTTGACTGAGTCCCAATTGTTGGATTTTTCCACTACATACAATTATGTATTTTAAATAAGGTCTGTCATCAAAGTCTCTGGAACTTTTATAAATGTGCTATTTGAGTATGCATTTTAGAATACTCTGGAATGTTTTCTGTGGACGTTAATATTTTCAATCAGATCCTTCAATGTGCTAATAGAAAAGTCTTCTCAGTTCCAGAACTGAAGATTGATAGTTTAAGGTTGTAATTTAAAACTGCTTAATTACGAGATCAAAAAAAAAAAAAAAAACAACAACAAAACAAGCCTTGAGCATAGAAGGTAATAAGTTATCAGCAAAAGTATTGACATCATTGGATAGTAATATATTACTTCTACCAAGATGTAAGTCAAAAATGACATTTTTCTGCCTTCTTTGAATTTGCCACATTCTATTCAATTAGCTGCACAAAGGTTTCTAAAATTGCCAGATCTTGCATTCAGTAACTTTCATTAGTACAATATAATGAAACAGCACATATGTAACATCTTTAGTAATACTCAGAGGAACCCTATTAGTAAAATATTTATGCCCATTTGTTCCTGCTAAATTTTCTATTTTTTAATGTTTTTATTATTTATTTTTGAGAGACAGAGACAGAGAGAGAGAGAGAGAGAGAGAGACAAAGCCTGCGTGGGGGAGGGGCACGGAGAGAGGGAGACATAGAATCCTAAGCAGGTTCCAGGCTCTGAGCTGGGGCTCAAACTCATGAACCGAGAGATCATGACCTGAGCTGAAGTTGAATGCTGACCCAACTGAGCCACCCAGACACCCCTCTGCTTTTTTGTTTTTGTTTTTGTTATAACAAGTTTTAATGTTTTCCTATTTTTCCTATTATCTTTCCTGTACACTTTTTCTTTCACTTGCTGATACACAATTTGAATGCTTTTGCCATTGTTATGTCTCTGCCCAGTGGGTCCAGTCTTTATTAATTTGTCTTTGTTACAAAGAGGTACATACTTTTAAACAGTTAACTTTTCCCTCTACAGTGTGTGCCTTTGTAGTCTTTGGAGGACATTTGGAATTCTTTCTCTAGTGAGCCAAATTTCCAACATCATTTGCTAAATAATCCATCTTTTCCCATCAGATGTGTGCTGCCACACTATCCTGTATCAAAGCTTTGTTTCTGTGCCCTCTCTTCTGTTCCATGGAGTACACTTTGTTCCTCTACTAGCACCATGTTATTACCAGAACTTGCTTAATATCTGTTCTAGTCAGACTTCCCATTTTGATTGTGTCTTTCAGAATTGCCTTAGCTACTCATAGACTTTTATTAGTCTTCCACATATTTTCCAGAATTAGCTTTTAAATTCTTTTAATGCATTCCTTACCCTTCTGAGATAAATCGTAATTGATCATGATGTTTATGTGCCATTAGATGTTGCTATTTAATAGCTTATTTAGGATTTTTATGTAAGTTCTTAAGTAAAACGTTGTTATAATTTGTTTTTTTATTCTCTTAAACTTTCCTTACTTGCTAAGTTATAGTAGTCTCATAAAGTTTTTCTTCTTTTCTTTTTAGGCCTAACCTATGCAAGAAAAGAATTATTTATTACTTGAATATTAGATAGAATTTATTTGTAAAATGTTTTGGGGGGCTTGAAGAATTTTTGGAAGTAGCAACAGATAGATAATTGCTCATGTGTATGTATGCATATTTTATTAGTAATTGACTTCTAATTTGATTTCATTATCATCAGAGAATACCTTCTGATTAATATTGATTCTTAGTACTTTATTGAGGCTGCCCTTTGGCCTGAAATGTGATTGAGTTAAAATTTGTTAACTTTGCTATTTGGAGCTTTTTATATATCTACAAAATTGGATTTACTTATTATATTGCTTAATTTTTTTCTTCATTGACATAATTTCAAGATTACATTCCCAGTAACAAATTTAATTGTAAATAACAACATCTTATTAAAAGTAGGATGTGGTAGAAATCTTGGATCATTAATTAGGCCTACTCACTGTCCAAGGAATTAGTTCTTATGCCCTATCTGTGTGGGGGCAACTTCTTCAAATTCTTTACCAACAGACCTTCACTGTTCCTATGAATGAAAAATTCAAGAATTCAGAGTGTTTTTCAATAGCTTATACCAGCTGATAACCTAAGAGCCATAGGCTATTCTTTCCTTGGTTCCATTTAACCCTGAAAAGATCCTAGCGAGATTATTTTACTCATTGTGGTGGTGAGTAAACTAAAGCTTATGAAGGTTACCTTACTTGTCCACAATTAAATAAAACTTGTCTGCTTTCTGTTGTATTTCAGTGCCTCCCTTGGTTCCATTTATTGGAATCTTTAGTAAGTACAGACATGTTTTAAATACTCGGTTGTGCTTTTTTTTATGTTTTAGTTGTTCTTACAAGCAGTTTATAATAAGGTGTTTATTCACAGAAGGGGTATGATGAATGTTTCTATCACAAGTTGTTGCAACAAGAGGTGATGATACCATATGGCATGAGAAAGAGTATAATAGCAATTCAACTTGTCAAAACACATTTGGCACGAATACAAAAAAAGTTATTAATTCCCTGAGTTATTTTACTTAACTTAAAAGTTTGTGCATCTTCTAAATTGAAAAAAAGAAATCCTGAAAGTATGTAGTATATTCTTTAAAGAACTTCATCTCCTTGCATTGCAATGACCAAATTTTACCAGCCCAGTAATCACATGTTCTGAAGAAACAGAAAATTCTAAAACTCTGTGGGAGTCTAAAAAACACTGGCCCTCAGACAATGAACAGTAAACATTGTGGTTTTAATTACAAGTATCAATAAAGAAGATATTTCAACTTGTAGTTATTACTTTATGGATTTTGAGATATTATGGACTAAAGCCACATTTTTCACTGATTACAAGATAAAACATACCAAAAAGAAACACAAATTTCTCTTTATATAGATAGCATTTATCTCATCTTTTCCTATTCATGATTTAAAATTTTCAAAAAAGTCATCAAAATATTAATGATGCCCTATTTTAGAACAGATATCTCTTAATGAGTTTTTATGAACATTTCACATGTGATTTTATGTCTTTTATTCTGTATATTCAAATGATTTCATTTAATGGACATTGTGGTTCCTCAGTGCACTTTTTGACACTGAGGATACACCATGTTTATGAATTAAATTTAGCTTTTTCATCTAATTCAGAGAATTCTGGGATTTGACTTTAATGTTCATTAGGAATCCAGATATACCCCATTTCAAATGAGAATGTAAAAATTCACAGCATTTACTATGCCCAAAGAAAATTTTCAATGAAACATTGTATAAACTGAGGCTTTTTAAAGGTAAAACCAAGGATCATTTCAAAAAGAGTCAGTGACTCCCTTTTCCCCTTTGGATTTCTACTTAATATATGAATTTCCAAAACACTTAAAAGGAAACCTGATGTAGCACTGTGTTTGTATTTTTCCCTTGATCCCTTTTTTGAAGTCAGAAGGTCAGTATACAGCAGTAATTATAATAGCAAATATTTATATGGTACTTTTGTAAATTAAAATTTTGTAAATTTGCATATTTTTGTGTGCGTTGAAGATTGCCAATGAAGCCCTTTTATTTAATATACACAACATGGAAAAATGGGGAAAATTTTGTGTATTCATCCATATTTCACAGATGAGGAATGTGAGGATCAGAGAAGTCAAATAATTAGCCCAAGTTTGCAGAGTTAGTAAAAGTCTCAGCTGGCTTTCAAACTCAGGCCAAGATGATTCACAAGTCCAAGCTTTCAGTTACTATGACAGGTATCCCCCTACTTTCAAAAGTTTTTGCTAATCTATTTCGTTTTTGCAAAAGGCCTACATTGGTAGCTATTTTTGCTAATTGAAAAAATCTGAACAGGATATTCGTTTTATGGAAAAAAAAAAGGTGAAAAGCAAAACTAGAGCTCAGTGTTTGTCGTGCAGCGAGCTGTTATAGAAGCAGTGCACATCCTGAGCAACAAGAGCGGTGCTGCCAAGCTCCTTCCCTGGGAACTACGCTCAGCATCTCAGCATCAAGTCACCATAGCTTTGAATTGTATCTGTGAGCATCTGTGCTTTGTCTCAGTTTATGTTGTGCATCTGTTAGCAAGATGTGTTGTAGGGGATCAGAAAAACCTAAGAGAGAGACACGTGGCTAAGTCAGTCAGAAGAGCATGCAACTCTTGATCTCGGGATGGTGAATTCAAGCCCCACACTGGATGTAGATATTGCTTAAAAAAATAAGTAAACTTTAGGGAAAAAAAGACAAGTCCAAGAGAGATTACTTTTGGGGTGTAGGAACACTCAAAAAATTTACATATAAATTAATGTAACTCCTTCATTGCTTTACACCATCTGAGTTTATGACAGGTTTCATAGGATAGTGGGAAAAACCTGCCTATACTATCTTCTATACATTAAAATTAACACATTATCATAGGGTGATATTATTTGCTTTCAACATAAGATTCCAAAATTTGATATCTTATTTGCATGAATCATAAATGACCATAAATGACCAAGTCATTTTTTATAAACCTGGTAGATGGAGACACTGAATTGTAATAAAATTGTAGCTATGTACAATATATGCTCATTATTCATTCTCATAATTGATATCCTTAATTTCTTTCATATATAAATTAATTCTTTAACCATATTATATTGGGTTGTAAAAATTTGCATAACATTGAGTTGTAAAGATAATATAATTAAAGTTTTATCAGTCATTGATTTAATATTTATTGATCCTGATTTATTATACTCAATTCTGCTTAATTTCAGACTTACCCAATTCATCAGCAGTGTGAAATCTGTGATTAAAAATTTAATATTGGTGTATGCTTTCAAATCTGTAATATTATTATAGGGACATTGATTCATGGGAATGAAAGTGTTCATGATATATTCTAAGCTATTTATTTTATTTATTTGGTTCATTTCATTCTCCTCTTAATAAATTTTGTATGAACAAAATGTAGCAATATAGCTTTTAACAGTAATACTGTCATTGCAATAAAATCCATAGTTGAAATACAATCATCTTCTCTGCCGTTGATAATTTCTACATTGATGTTATATGACTTTCATATTTTTCTAAGAATTTTTAATGTCTTTAATACTTAGTGATTTAAACATATGACCATAATGAAACATTTTTCATATTTTACTCAGAAATGTTGAATTATATTCTAAATGACTTTTCTTTAATTTTCCTGTAGTGGTTAAGAGAGAGAATTGAATATAATTCTAGGATAGTATAGTCCTGATATATAAAATACATTTGAAAGAAATATAAAACAGTCACGATTTCGTCCTGTTACTAATTGATTAAGCATTTTTAACAGAGTGAGGTAGAAACATGAAATATTTAGATTTTGCTCTGATCACTACTCTTTGAGCCATGCTATCTTAAATATTCCTTAACCACTGGGTAGCAGATCTCTAAATGCTGTCTTAGATGTGGCTACTTGACCAGGCTATTCTGGTGTTTAAATGTCTGATCAATTTAAAACTCAAAAAATATATCCCATTTAAAACATTCCCATTGTCTGCTAAGATTTGTTGCTGGGGAATTAGTACAAGTAAAGGTGTTACTTTCCTTTTTCTTTCCACTGCTTCCTGTAGTCTGTGAACATTATAGTCCTAAAAGACCTTGTCTCTATGATTCCAGTTGTAAAGACTGGGGAACCCCAGATTGGTAGTTTGGCAAACCAGTGTCTCAAAGATTACTTCTACCTGAAGTCCATTAGTGTGGGTTGTTGCCAGATCCTTTTAGAATGTGGGTAACTGAATCCTTCTTAGTCCTCAGTTGGGAACTGATTAAAGAACAGTAGAAAACCTGCTTATCATACAGACACAGAAGTATTTGTTAGCTTTTTATTTTTTCTTCAATGAAGAATGAAGAATACACTTTATATAAGATACATATTTATATAAGAAATTCACTGACAATACCTTTCTCATTGCTATGGTAACCTAAACCAAATTCAAGGGGAAATGTCTTTATTCCTTTGATACAATTAGTTTCACACCAGAGAAAGTAAATTTAGCTGCATACTGAATGTGGAAATATTGGGATACTAATCAGGATATCTATCTACACTTTGATAGCTCTCTTTCTCACTATTAAACATACAGTTCAATTACCAACAACAATTAGCAAACTACCCAATTCCAGAGGATCCCAGAATGCATTCATCTTTTTTTTTTATGTTTATTTATTTGGGGAGAGAGGGTGTGAGCAGGGAAGGGACAAAGAGAGAGGTGGGGGGCAGGATCTGAAGCAGGCTCCATGCCGACAACAGAGAGCCCTGTGTGGGGCTCTAACTCAGGAACTGTGAGATCATGAGCTGAGTCGAAGTTGGCTGCTTAACCAACTGAGTCACCCAAGCAACCCAGAATGCATTCATCCTGATAGGATGAGTGGGATGAATGTTGATGCTATCTACAATTCTGCCTAAGCCATTCATTTTCCTTTACCTGCTGTGACTTAATGATCAGATCTTTTGGCATGGGGATTAAATTCTCAAATACACCTCCCATCACTCCATCTTCCTTCACACCAAACATTACCCATCCCACTACTTAAAACAACAACAACAACAACAACAAAAATTCTATATGTAAATATAATAGAAGGGAAAGTTCTAAATTATTTAACTAATCTATCTTCCTTATATCTTGAATTTTAGATATTTCCTTCAAAAAATATCTCCCAAAAAACGTTCTCTTTTGAACTCTTAAAATTGAAAAAAAATATCCGACAATTAACTTGACTCATTCACATTATTTCTATCCTTTCATTATCTGTCTATACTGATATTCTGTATTATGAATCTTTATATCACAGTATTAGTATGTATCAGTTAATATTTTGGCTAAGAAATCAGTCCTCTTGAAGATGTATTCTGAGTTGTTTCCATGGGGCTAGATTTTAATAGCCCTTTTGTGGGCTTTGAAATTGTTATAAAATACATAAATATATGCATAATTATTATCAACCTGTGCAAAGACCCATAAAAATTTGATTCTGATATTGATTCTAATGATCACAGTTTAAGATAATTTTATGACATTAATATTTAAAGCTTTTAATTTTAGATGTTAGTTGAATAAAATAATAAACTAAAATGTTTGGCAAAAAAATATATTTGCTAAAGAAAGGATGGTTTCTTTTTGTTTCTTAAAAATTGTATGTACAAGACATTTTACTTCATTTTCAGAAAGTCACCACTTAGAAATTATAAGGTAACCTGAAAATTCCTGTTAACATCTGCCAAGAGCATGTTAGGCCTTTGTGTCCATATTTTTATAAAATCTTAAGATAACTGCACTGAAATTGTTTTCGTCATACAGCATGGAATGAGACTTTATTTCAATAAGCTTTCATTGGTAAATCAGAATGAAAATTATTGAGCTTTAGAGACTAGTTTTGTAGATAAATAAAAAGATGAATCAATAGCATACAGTTTTGCCGCCATAAATGGTAGCAACATTACGATCAATTTAACTTGAATTTAGTAGAAAGACATTATTAAACTAGATCCTCTAAGCCAACAGAATATCTGACAAGATGATGGAAAGCGCTGATATATTTTAGGTAATCCTCAGTGTTCTTTAGATTTTGAATTATTGTATATTATTTATTATATTCTAGAAATAATGAATGGTTCTTTGTCCGTGAGCATGGATTTCATATTCAATATGAACTGGTAATTCTTATGGCTAAAATATACAAATTAAATGCTTTATCAGTTATTGCACAGGCTAAGCCCCAGTTAAAAGAATACTCTAAAATATAGTGGCCTAAATTTGTTGTTTAAAAGTGGTCTAAATCTAATACGCCAGCTCCACATCAGTAAACAGCTTCCATTTCTGAATCTGAGGCTCTCCTGTCATTTTCTCCTAGCAAAGGGGGGGGAGGAAAAACTGGTCAAGGGAAGCCCGACTGCAATCCTTTAATTGGCAAGACCCAGAAATGTCACAATTCGCTTCTGTTCGCATCCCAGTGGACACTACTTAAATGCATGGCTGTAGCTAACTGTAAGTGAAGCTGGGATTACAATCTGGGTTATTGAGTGGAACAACTGGTGCTTTCCCACAATTGCCAACAAAAACTGCTGAATTGTACCCTGTTTTGATATTTCCCATTAATGGGAAAACATCTCACTCCAGCGATTACAGTGCAAGTTTTGTATTTTATTTTTTGAAACGTTTAGATAGCTCAGTACGATTTCGTACAGTGCGTTTGCATATATTCCTATATGCCAGCCTCTGAAATTTTCTTTACTTGACGTTCCACTATACCGATGAAGGTAGAAATAGTTATTCCAATCATAACCTTGGAATTACAGGTGGAATATATGGATGCAGTGGGAATGCATATAATGGGATAAGTCTCATAGTATTATGTTCTATAACATTTCAATATTAACCTAAGTACAAGATTTTCTTTGTAGGAACAGTTTACAACTATTAAAAACAATCAATTCTAAGAAATCCTTCACTCTTTACCTTTCACATATCCATGGCATTATTTAAATATCACTTGGAATTCCATTTTCTGGCTTAAAACCTTCTTTGAATGTCTTAGTCCAGCAATGTCCAATAGAAATTTCTGTGAACACAGAAATGTTCTAAAACTGCACTGTTCAATATGGCAGCTACTGAAGCTTTTGAGTGCTTATAATGTGACTAGTGTGACTAAGGAATTGAATTTTAAGCTTTATTTCATTTTAAAGAATTTAAATTTAAATAAACCCATGTGGCCAGTAGTCACCATATTAGACCGCACAGTTAGTCATTCCCTGCTCCATTTACAAACTTATTTCCGCCGCATCTATTTTACTGCATAATATTGCTCCTGAAATGTCCTCAAGTGAATTTGACTACTCAATGTCTATTATTTGGTGTTTTATTCTTTGGGTGAGAGATTCTATATTTTCAGTGTGACTTTACTCGAGCTTTAAATAGTCTAATGGTAACAAAATATTTACTGTACACAATACATACCAGGAACCATTCTGAGAACTTTATATATAATATATAATTCCATAATTACAAGAAACCTATGTATGATTATTACCATTTTATAGATATATAAACTGACACAACCACAGGTTAGTTAATTTTTGCCTGAGATCAAATAACTGGTTAAGTGGCTTATCTAGGATGTAATTTCCAAACAAACTGGCTTTAAATCCCAGGATCTTACTCCATTCTTTATTCTGTCATCATTTTGGAGAAGCGAGGTTTCCCATCAGTTGTTCTCTTTAATCAAAAATGCATCACAGTTGGGGCCCAAGGGCTTTATTTGTGTATGCGTAATATTGGAAATGATTGCCCCTAGCAAGAGAAAAGAGCAGAGAGTTTCTCTTTTCTATTCTGTCACAATTCACTGAACAGATTGTTTACAAAAGGATGATCTGAAATGTTCCCTAACTTAATCTTTACTAATTTGGCACTGGGATCTTACTTTATCAGAATGATACAAAACAAATTAGTTAACATAAGTGATCATGAACGGGTGCTGTATGTTTGCTCCTATTACTAGAAAAAAATTATTCAGATTTTTTCTTAATACACTAACAGAAAGAATTTTAAAGTGGTCAGGATTGATTATTTTCAAAGGGCTATAGTGTTCAGTTTTATCTCAGATCAATCATCTGCAAGTTAAAATTACTTAGAAATGTACTGTCCATAATTAAGTAATCTTACCTACTAATATTACAGAATAAGGATACCTTTAGGTGACAAGGAGTCTGTCATTCTAAGTATCCCCCCAAGCCTTTTCCAGATTGCTCATAAGATTTCTCATTCTCTAGAGAAATGCGATCTCTAAGAAATAAATGTCTATGTCAAGTCACAAGTAATATGAGCACATGATGAAAAAGTGGAATTTTTTAGTCTCATAAGGGCTATTGCAGTATTGTAAAATTGATTTTATTCCTTGTTATGTAAGTTCTCATGGTCATTTTAGGATTTACCTTCTGGATACAGAGGGAAGGCTATGATGCCTTGTAGGGAGGTGGGGTACAGAGGCTTTTGGGGACCAGGAGAATATTTTTCATATGAAATCTTTGTCATAAAATGCTAATGTTGGTGTTCTTGTCTTTATGTCTATGCATTCTTTAGCTATGAGGATAACAGACCCTTCATCAAGTAAGAATGACCTGAATGGCTGATAAATTCCATTTATCAGTGTGGTCCCATGAACCAGCTGTCAGATCAGTACTGAAAAATCATTAGAGCTTCTGTCATTCACATTGAGGCAGAAAAGCAAACTGTGCAGGAAAATAATCAGGCATACAACTTGTATGCAGAATAAATATGCTGCAGGTGTATTGCCAAAAACAAATTCTGCTTCACCTCTTTTAATTGGATATCACCTGAAATCAGTGCCACAGTAATAGCAACTTCATGTGGTACAGACTTGTTTCGCTTTTCGTAGCTTTCTCCTTTCATTGTGACGTGTTCCTCTGTGCTGCATATGTTGTCATTTCTGTTGTTTGTTTGGACATCACTCATCTAAAATTATTTTGTGATTTAGCGGGGTACCTTCAAAATGACCTTACGAGTATGAAACTACCCGATTGCATTGGTTATTACTGGATTTCTCTTTTAAATATCCAAAAAGGAAAAAAAATGCCTCCTTCAAAAATTCAATTTTACATATGCAAATTTACCTCTTTTAATTTTGACACATGCCATTGGATTAATGATCTAATTGTTTATGAATATACCTTTTAAATTTCTGACACAAAGCTACAAGTCTGTACTAATCTGATAAGAGTAAACATAAGTGTTGATATTTGGGCTCTTTTCTTTTGTACATTTTAAAATTACGTGTCCTGCCACAATAAACTTGATTGGCAACCAAGGAGTGACCTTACTGTAGACTTTCAGTTTGTTCTTCTGGTGAAGAGTCCTTTGTTTTCATTTTCTCCAATGACATTTCACTTACTTCTTCATGCTCTTGGTTATTTTTTTCTTTAGAAATTGGGCTCATTGCAGTTTTATATTATTAACTCTTGGGCCCATCATGTGTTTACAAGTAGATACTAGTAACTTGAGGATTTTATCCTATACTTGTATTTCTAAATTTAAATAGCAATTTTGCCTTGATTTAATGGTATTCTTTCCATTTTTCCTTTTTCCAATGTCTGTAAGAAGAAGCTGAGAGCTTTACCTTGAAAGTTCCCATATTTTTAATCTAGTTATAGAATAAAATATTAATATCTAAGATGTTTTCTAATTCATATAAGCAAACATTCCACATACAATGGCAAACCTCCTGTAGGGATTCTTTATTCAATAATGTTAATGTTTTAAATTGAACATGTTAAATTTAGTGGATATTTAAATATGGAATATAGTAGCTGATGGTTGTTGAAGAAAAATAGTAAATATTCATGATTTATTTTAACAAGACTTTAATATTAATTGACTACTTTGGGACCATATCTTTCTTAAGATGTAGTTCTTTCTGAAAACTTTACTCAACCCAGCTTCAGATTATAGTAAATACATGTGTTTTCTTTTTAACCCCTTCATGTTGCAAAGTTTCAATCCCGATAAACATTTCTTCCTTAGACAATGCAAGTGGAGGAGTGTAGTCTGATGAAAAGAAATATTAGTTTACTCTGTTCAAATGAGGTGTGTTGGGAAAGGAAAGGGTGGTTTCATGAGGATATAGAAATCTAGACTGGTTTGGTCCTATTCTCCCATACACTTAGAGAGGAGTTGAAAAGGATTCCATTTTCACATATTGAATTCCCATCTATTGGAAAGATTCATTCTACCTTGATAGTAAGTACATAACACATGGCCACGAATATATGGACTTATGTCACCCGTTGATTACTATTGCGAATGGCAGCTGGAGGAAACTAAGGGAATGGAGAGTGAGAATTGTCTTCCATTCTAGCCTACTTTGTTCATGCCGCTCCATCCCATTCTCAGCTCCATCTTCTCCTTCGAATTTATAGACCCTTCAAAGAGATGAAGGTGCCCTGAGCTTTTAAGATTCTTTTCAACAAAGCTGCCAGTTGCCTGATTTTCAAAGTCTAGTCCAGCTTAACCTAGAAGACAGCAATCCAAAGGCAAAGTAGATTGCAATGCAGAGTGGAACAATTTTTCCCACCCGCTGTATCACATTTGTTTTACATAACTATAGAAACAGACAAATAGAGCTCTTAAAATTCATACATATATTCCATATACTGGCTCCTTCTAATATGAGCTCTATTTTTGTCAGTAATACTAAAATTTTTATGGAAAAAGAGGAAATTTGGAAAAATGGGGTAAAAGCGTATCAGATGAAGCACTAATGGAGAGAGTCCAATCAAACAAATGTTATCATAACAATGAGGCCAGTGAAAACTAACATAGCTTTATAGACTTTTTCCCCCTTGCCATTCACCATAATTACATCTCCATATCATTTGCATATGTGCTGCAAATACATGAATAATTGAATAGTACAAATCTGCTTTTGCTCAAACGAATTTCTGTGTTCATAACATTTTCATTCATGTATATCTCCTCAAATTTGAAAACTTGTAGTCCCCATTAAAATCTTAAAGTACTTATACCACCTGTCTTACATTTTCTGTCAATAAACTTACCGTAACATTTTTTTCAGTGTCAGTATTGTTGATATTATATGATTGTGTTAATTAATGACCGATCATTTGATAACCTTTAATTTTCTTTTCTCTCTACAGGTCATGGGTTATAGGTGCAATAGCTCTTCTCTGCCTGTTAGGATTGACCTGGGCCTTTGGACTCATGTATATTAATGAAAGCACAGTCATCATGGCGTATCTCTTCACCATTTTCAATTCTCTACAGGGAATGTTTATATTCATTTTCCATTGTGTCCTACAAAAGAAGGTAAGCAAAAATTCTCTGTTCAAGAATAAATGGCATATGTATCTCATGATAACAAACCAACCATAATATAAATCATTCTTGATATTTTGGCCTCTAAGAAATGAATATATTACTTTATTAATTTTATTTTTACAATAGTAAAAATAAAAGACACAAAATAGATGTGTAATAGTGAATGTATTTAACTGCAAAAATAATCAAAATATTTTCTGATTTGGACAATGAATAAAAGTATATTCTTGTAGGCTTGACCTTATAGACTTTAATATTGTTATTGTCAGACACATGGAATTTGTGTATTGGAAATAGCTTTCTAAGATATTATGGAGCTGTGAGATAGTGTATATGGCGTAAGAAATATGTTTTTTCTGTTTTTCTTTAAAAAACAGTTTGCATATACTGGAAAATATAAATGTTTAACATTTTATAATAATATTTGTTTCCTAAATGAATAATGAAGTACTAAGTAAATGTCTGTGTACTTCTTTTCTTTAAAACCTATTTTTATAAAATCTATGAGTTAGATGATTAGAATGCAATATTTAATTTTTTATGCTGGTCTATTTTTGTGATTTTTCACATTTACAATGACTTAAAATATTCATTTTCAAAGTTAATTTTAGCCCCTAAATACTTTAATTGCATTTTTTAGAAATCTCAAGATTGATTTTCTCATCTTATACTTTTTAACTCTATTAAAAATGTGGTCATTATAGTTCCAATCACATAGACCCCTGAGCCAAGACTGTCTGGGTCTAAATCCTAGTTTTTCTACTTAAAAGCTTATGTGACTGTGGGCAAGTTAATTAACCTTCTCATGCCCCAGTTTCTTCATGTGTAACATGAAGGTAAGAAAAATAATTATGAGATATTGAGAGGTGGCTCTGAAAATGAAATGTCAAAATGTGAAAATATTTTCTAAGGAAGAAATAACACCACCTAAAATTTTTCTTTGGAAAACAACAAAAAAATAAATAAAAAGTAAATATATCAATGTCTATGAATTTTGGTTTGAGAGACTGATGGGATCTTAGACAAAACTTGAGAGGGTGTCTGCTTGTCAATATGAGTCCAGTTGTCTTCTGTTTCAGTTGTATGTGGTGGTATGTATCAAAAAATGTGTTGACATAATCATAAATAATTATAAATTATTATAATTATATATTATAATTATAAATTATAAATAATTATTTATATTTATAAATAACACATAAATGTGTTGACATGATCATAAATAACGCTAGAATAGTAATGATAACTCAGACCTATAAATGTAGCTTACAGAAAAGTAGAGGTTATCAGGGAGTGGATGGATTCTAACCTAATGGATTAGAATTAATGTAGAAAAGAGGTTGTATTAGAATGGATGATCCTCCCAAATACTTAGTATACACACCCCTAAAATTGCAGTTGCTTAATTCAGTAAATATTTATTTTTATTCTTATGGCCCAGTTGATGGTGGTTCCTCATGGAGGGATGTAGGATGATGAAATCTCAACCAACATTAATATATGATTTCCACAGTCAGTTTGAATATTGGCATCAAGTAGGTACTCTGAGTAAGAGGTGATCTTGTGTAAAAGGTCTGAAAGAGGCTTACTTCACTTGTACTCACCTTCCATCAGATAAGACCCTATCAATGGTACCACCTAAACTACAAGGAAGACTGGAAAATATAGTCTAGCTTTTTTGCCTCAGGAAGATGAGGAATTAGGTATTGTAAACAGCTAGCAGTCTACCTACTCTTTGAGTATAAAGAGTAGGACATGTAAATGATGCATAGGAATAGAGATGGAAAAAAGGAAGTGTCCGATGAGAAGAATGAGTATAAAGATGATACACTAAATTAAAGATAGGAGAAAATGTCGAGAAGTAGACAACAGCCAGTATTATAAAACATTTCAGAGAAGTCAGAGAGACTAAGCTCTTGGGAAAAATTTCTACATTTTGATAGAAGAAGGTCATAACTGATTGTCACAAGAAATATATGTAAAAAGATGGGAGCAAAATCAGGAGATTAAGGAAAAGGTAGCATTTGTCTGTGTAAATAAGGGAATATTGAACCTTGAGCCATCATAAGCAGTTATAACATCTTCAAATATAGTGAAACAGATTTACCTATTATTTTTATTTTATGTATTAGCTAGCAATTTGGGCTAGTAAAATTAAAAGTTTGAATGTTATATAGAAATTTTCTTTAGAGCAGAGAATACTTTTTGTACTGTATATATTAATTATTTTGATGTTGAGTATTTTTTATTGGCCAGTATCTAATAGGGTTTTCCCAATAATTATTTTTATTTCTCTCATCTTACAAATATACATACTGGTATAGGTAGGAATTGCATTTGGTATCCAGGAAGAGATATTAAACCTCAGAATCCAAAAACAAGTCTAGAATTTTTAGTATATTTAACATAAGTGAAATTTTAAAAAATATATGTGATCAAACTCAATTTTGTGATTCATTAGAACAGAGTTTAGCAAACAGCTCATGGGCCTAATCTGTCCAGCTGCCTTTTAATTTTTACAGCCAGTTAGCCAAGAATGGTTTTTATGTTTTTAAATGGTTACATTTAAAATTTAAAATAAGTACATAAGCAGCATCTCTAGTTGCCTCTTTGTAGACAAAGCCTGAATGTTGACTATCTGGCCCTTCATGAAAAAATTTACCAATCCCTGACTGAGAAGCTTTCTTTTATGCTTTATAATAACAAGTAATAAGCATATTATTCTTTCATTCATTTTTATGTTTTGAATTTTAAATTTTGATGGCATTTTTATTGGGTATCAAGAACATGACCCAACATCACAGAATATAGAAAAGGAATTGTTTAACCTTTCTCCCTACAAAAACAAAAAACAAAACAAAAAACAGGTAATTTTGTTCGAAATTGCAGAAATATCTTAGGAGATTTTTCTTCTATTCCTTTATTTAAATTGACATATTAATGAGATATAAATATTGTGCAAGTTTAAGGCATACAGTGTGTTAATTTGATACACATATATTGCGAAATGACTGGCACTATGGTGTTATCTAATACTTCCATCAACTCACAGGATTACCATTTCTATTTGGTGGTGAGAACATTTAAGATATTTCAAGTATATAATACACGTTTGTTAACTATAATTATCATCCTGTACATTAGATCCACAGAACTTATTCATCTTATACCTGGAAGTTTGTACTCTAACCAACACCTTCTCATTTCCTCCAGCCGCAACCTTTGGTAACCACCATTCTACTCTGTTTCTATGAGTGCAGCTTTTTTAGATTCCACATATAAGTGATATCATACAATATTTGTCTTTCCCCATCTGACTTATTTCACTTAACACAATGCCCTCAAGATCTATCCATGTTGTCACAAATGGCAGGATTTTCTTCTTTGGTTGCTGAACAATATTCCATTGTTTGTATGTACCACATCATCTTTATCTATTCACCCATTGATGAACACTTGGGTTGTTTACGTGTCTTGGCTATTGTGAATAATGCCACGATCAACATGGGAGTGTAGATATCTCTTTGAGTTCCTGATTTTATTTCCTGTGGATATATACCCAGAAGTGAGATTGCTGGATCATATGCTGGTTCTGTTTTTATTTTATTTTTATTTTTTAAATATGTGAAATTTATTGTCAAATTGGTTTCCATACAACACCCAGTGCTCATTCCAACAGGTGCCCTCCTCGATACCCACCACCCACCCTCCCCTTCCTCCCACCCCCCATCAGCCCTCAGTTTGTTCTCAGTTTTTAAGAGTCTCTTATGCTTTGGCTCTCTCCCACTCTAACCTTTTTTTTTTCCTTCCCCTCCCCCATGGGTTTCTGTTAAGTTTCTCAGGATCCACATAAGAGTGAACACATATGGTATCTGTCTTTCTCTGTATGGCTTATTTCACTTAGCATCACACTCTCCAGTTCCATCCACGTTGCTACAAAGGGCCATATTTCATTCTTTCTCATTGCCACGTAGTACTCCATTGTGTATATAAACCACAATTTCTTTATCCATTCATCATTTGATGGACATTTAGGCTCTTTCCATA
Source organism: Panthera leo (assembly GCF_018350215.1). Classification (NCBI taxonomy): domain Eukaryota; kingdom Metazoa; phylum Chordata; class Mammalia; order Carnivora; family Felidae; genus Panthera; species Panthera leo. The sequence goes on along the minus strand of NC_056682.1, from coordinate 154,587,882 downwards.
ATTTGGCTATTGTTGAAAGTGCTGCTATAAACATTGGGTACAAGTGCCCCTATGCATCAGCAGTCCTGTATCCCTTGGGTAAATTCCTAGCAGTGCTACTGCTGGGTCATAGGGTAGGTCTATTTTTAATTTTTTGAGCAACCTCCACACTGTTTTCCAGACTGGCTGCACCAATTTGCATTCCCACCAACAGTGCAAGAGGGTTCCCGTTTCTCCACATCCTCTCCAGCATCTATACTCTCCTGATTTGTTCATTTTGGCCACTCTGACTGGCGTGAGGTGATATCTGAGTGTGGTTTTGATTTGTATTTCCCTGATAAGGAGCGACGTTGAGCATCTTTTCATGTGCCTGTTGGTCATCTGGATGTCTTCTTTAGAGAAGTGTCTATTCATGTTTTCTGCCCATTTCTTCACTGGGTTATTTGTTTTTCGGGTGTGGAGTTTGGTGAGCTCTTTATAGATTTTGGATACTAGCCCTTTGTTCGATATGTCATTGGCAAATATCTTTTCCCATTCCGTTGGTTGCCTTTTAGTTTTGTTGATTGTTTCCTTTGCTGTGTAGAAGCTTTTTATCATCATGAGGTCCCAACAGTTCATTTTTGCTTTTAATTTCCTTGCCTTTGGGGATGTGTCAAGTAAGACATTGCTACGGCTGAGGTCAGAGAGGTCTTTTCCTGTTTTCTCCACTAGGGTTTTGATGGTTTCCTGTCTCACATTCAGGTCCTTTATCCATTTTGAGTTTATTTTTGTGAATGGTGTGAGAAAGTGGTCTAGTTTCAACCTTCTGCATGTTGCTGTCCAGTTCTCCCAGCACCATTTGTTAAAGAGACTGTCTTTTTTCCATTGGATGTTCTTTCCTGCTTTGTCAAAGATTAGTTGTCCATACTTTTGTGGGTCTAGTTCTGGGGTTTCTATTCTATTCCATTGGTCTATGTGTCTGTTTTTGTGCCAATACCATGCTGTCTTGATGATGACAGCTTTGTAGTAGAGGCTAAAGTCTGGGATTGTGATGCCTCCTACTTTGGTCTTCTTCTTCAAAATTACTTTGACTATTCGGGGCCTTTTGTGGTTCCATATGAATTTTAGGATTGCTTGTTCTAGCTTCAAGAAGAATGCTGGTGCAATTTTGATTCGGATTGCATTGAATATGTAAGATAGCTTTGGGTAGTATTGACATTTTGACAATATTTATTCTTCCAATCCATGAGCACGGGATGTTTTTCCATTTCTTTATATCTTCTTCAATTTCCTTCATAAGCTTTCTATAGTTTTCAGCATACAGATCTTTTACATCTTTGGTTTGATTTATTCCTAGGTATTTTATGCTTCTGGGTGCAATTGTGAATGGGATCAGTTTCTTTATTTGTCTTCCTGTTGCTTCATTGTTATTGTATAAGAATACAACTGATTTCTGTACATTGATTTTGTATCCTGCAACTTTGCTGAAATCATGTATCAGCTCTAGCAGACTTTTGGTGGAGTCTATTGGATTTTCCATGTATTATATCATGTCATCTGCAAAAAGTGAAAGCTTGACTTCATCTTTGCCAATGTTGATGCCTTTGATTTCCTTTTGTTGTCTGATTGCTGACGCTAAAACTTCCAACACTATGTTAAACAACAGTGATGAAAATGGACATCCCTGTCGTGTTCCTGATCTCAGGGAAAAAGCTCTCAGTTTTTCCCCATTGAGGATGATGTTAGCTGTGGGCTTTTCATAAATGGCTTTTATGATGTTTAAGTATGTTCCTTCTATCCCAATTTTCTCGAGGGTTTCTATTAAGAAAGGATGCTGAATTTTGTCAAATGCTTTTTCTGCATCGATTGCTGGTTCTGTTTTTAATTTTATAAGGAAACTCCATACTGTTTCCCATAATGGCTGTACCAATTTACAATCCCACCAACAGTGCACAGGGACTCTCTTCTGTCCATATCCTCACCAATACTTACTATCTCTTGTCTTCTTTTCTTTTTGTCTTGCCTTCTTGATGATAGCCATTCTAACAGGTGTGAAGTGATATCTCATTGTGGTTTTGATTTGCATTTCCTTGAGCAGTGCTGTTGAGCATCTTTTCATGTGGATCATTTGTATGTCTTCTTAAGAAAAATGTCTATTCATTTACTCTCTTCATTTTTTAAAATGTTTTATATTTATTGAGAGAGAGAGCACGGGGGATGCAGAGAGAGAGGGAGAATCCCACACAGGCTCTGCACTGTCAGTGTGGAGACCAACGTAGGGCTCAATCTCACTGTGAAAGGATCACCTGAGCTGAAATCAAGAGTCAAGGTTTAACTGACTGAGCCACCCAAGTGCTCCTCTTCTGTTCATTTTTAATTAGATTGTTTGGTGTTTTGCCATTGTGTGTTACAAGTTCTTGATATATTTTGGATTTGAACCCCTTAGAGAAATAGGATTTGCAAATATTTTCCTCTTTTCTGTAGAGTGCCCTTTCATTTAGTTGATCTTTTTTTTTTTTTTTTTTTTTTTTTTTTTGCTATGCAGAAGCTTTTTAGTTTGATGTAGTCCCACTTATTTTTGCTCCGTTGCTTGTTCTTTTGATGTCATGTCCAAGAAATCATTGCCAGCACCAATTGCCAGGAACTTTTCTATTTTCTTTTAGGAATTTTATGGTTACAGGTCATATGTTTAAGTCCTGAATTTACTTTGAGTTAAATTTTGTGAGTGGTGTAAGATAGGGCCCAGTTTCATTCTTCTGCATGTTTAGTTTTCCCTAAACTATATATTGGAGAGTTTGTCTTTTTCCCCACCAAATATTCTTGGCTTCATTGTAAAATATTAGTTGACAGTAAATGGAAGCATTTATTTTAAGGCTAATTCTGGTCTCTTGGCTTATACTAACACCATACTGTATTGATTACTGTAGCTTTGTAATATAGTTTGAAGGCAAGAAGTGTGATGCCTCCAGCTATGTTCTTTCTCAGAATTACTTTCTCTGTGTGTGAGAGTGTGTGTGGTTCTGTACACATTTTAGAATTGTTTTTATCTGTATCTGTGGAAAAAAAAACATTGGAATTTGGAGAGATTGCATTGAATCTATAGAGGTCTTTGGGTAGTATGGACATTTTAACAATCGTAATTCTCTTAAGAAGTTTCTCTTAAGCCATTTGATCGAATTCAATAATATACCCATACTAATGTAGTTGTCATATGCTTTGATTAGAGAAATATGAAATATTCCATTTTTGAAATATTTTGGCTTATAGGGTTATTTGTTGATTGATTCAACTCATTAACAAAAATCAAACTTTGAGTTATCAGTCCTATTCTGAGTGTGGATTGCATGATATTACTGATACCAGTAATACTGGAGACATTAAAGTTGTTACTTTTTCTTTTGTTATACAATCAATTATGTGATAAATCTCAGAGGGTATCATATTACATTATTTCTGATCTGAGAGTATATTGGTAAGATACAGTTTCTTTCCCATCTTCTTTATCCTAGAACAATATTAGTAAAATAAGATATATTGATTGGGATAAGAGGAATATCATGTGAATTAGTGGATTAGAATATGGATATGATCAAACAATCAAATAATTTTTATTTTAATCCAAAGGAAAATCTGTCATAGAAACAGCCCATGTTATTTTATTTTTTCTCTTTTTAAAACACATGCTTAGTGTTTCAAATCTAATAGCAGAAAAATAAAGTCAAATCAGTAAAGATTCAGTAAGAATTATACCTGAATTTGGAACCTGACATCACTAGATGTCTTGATTTGCTGGTTATTTATATAATCAGTTTAGAACATATAACCTTTGTTGAAAAATATAAATAGTTCATGATGAATTCCTACGGCTTATACACTATTGCTGCCTTTGTACCAGGAGTGGTTCCTTTGTTCCAGGAGTGTACAAAGGGAGTGGTTCCTTTCTCTCTTTCTTTCTCTATCTCTATCTCCTAAAATATTTGTTTAGATTTAAATCACTTCATTAAAAAACACTTTCTTTTCTAAAAAGAAAAATATACTTGTTGAGTACTTTAGGAAAAACAAAGTGGGATGTAGGTTATGATCAAAATTTAGGTTCTTGGAGATACTTTATTAACTCAGGACTAATATTAAACTATAATTGATAATGCTTACCTTTGGGTGGAGATTATTTTAAGTTTCTCAAATTCTAACTAAAGCATCTGTCCTTATTTTTTCTAGATACAGAGAAAGGGATAATTTAATAGATTAATAATAATGTTAATATACTAATATTAGAAATGTGGCCTCTTAGAAGGAACTTTCTGATCGTAAAGCACCTATGAGAAGTGGATTTTTTCACATAAGGCATATATTGCTTAATCTTTTCAGTCTTTCAGTTTATTTTCATTGCTTAACTTTTCAGTGCTCTTATCTGTTCAATGTCGGTAATAATTATTCCCCAGAGTCATTTTGAGGGCGGGACCTAGCACAATTTCTAGTAAATAGCAATTAAAAATCAGAAGCTTATTGGGGCACCTGGGTGCTCCAATCTTGATTTCAGCTCAGATCATGATCCCATGGGCATGGGATCAAGCTCCATGTGGGATTCTGCACTGAGTGTGGAGCCTGCTTAAGATTCTCTCTCTCTCTCTCTCTCTCTCTCTCTCTCTCTCTCTCTCTCTCCATACCTCCCTCTCTCTCTCTGCCCCTCTGCCCCACTGATGCACTCTCTCTCTCTCTCTGTCTCTCTCTAAAATAAAATTTTAAAAAATTTAGAAGCTTCTTCATTCCATACTCCCTAGTTCACATATATCTTGGATACACACACAAGTGGGTACAGACATTTCTTTTAAAAACTAACAAAATATGAATTGGCTTTTAAACACTGAATAGAACGAATCATTTCTAATTAATCATAAATGTAGCATAGAAGAGATTGAAAAACATATCAATATAATTTCAAGTATATTAAAGAATGTAATGTTGGCATCCTGGGTCAGAGAAAGTCCTCAAAGTTGCTCACACTGTTCACAACACCTGGAATGCCTTTGTCTCTCTTGTCTGTCCTTTCTTTCAACCTCGTTGTCCAACCTGAAAGGTTCCAACTTGTCTTTTGAAGGTGCTCTCAAAAGTCCTCTTCTCTGAGAAGTCTTCCTTGGGGCTCTGACCTACTGTCAGCAGGCACTTCTCCTCCATGCTTTGATTCACCTGTCTCCATATTTTTGTTCTGGTCACAGAATAAACATTTAATAAATGTGAATTCTTCAAACAATTCTGAATCTATTCTATCTCTGATTCTGCTATATCTTTCATAGAAGGAGCTTTCCAATATTAAGATGTAATGTTTCAGTTTCGAATGCTATTATTAATGTATGATCCACATTCCTTTTTTTTTTGCTTTTGCTTCTAAATAACATCCCTTAGAAAAGCGTATAACGTCGCTTTAAATAAAATTACATTGGAATATGACATTGTCATGTATTATGGAATGGATGAACTCATGTGAATTCAATAGATAAAGAGCTAAGAATAACTATATATACAGCATTATTTCATAATGAACGCAAATTTGGAATGTAGAACCAATAAAATGTCCCAGAATGTGTTTTTAGTTGATGAACACAGAGTAAGGGAGTATTTTTGTTGTAGATAGTGGAAGGATGATTTAGGGCAGTTACTATTTTATTTTTGTATGTCTTGTTTAATTAAATAGGCAGTAATAAAAATTTTAAACATGATAAAAGTTTTCCCAGAAACTGTTGATAGGTCTTCCTGCTGGAAAACATCCACTAAAAAATGTTTATCTCCTGTTTTTCCTATGATTTTATACTACAAGCAGGATTAAGAATTTAATAAAGAAGAGTGAACTGTAATTATTCAGGAGAACTATTATGAGGGCATAAATTTAAATTATTTTGAATTTTATACTCTAAAGTTTATAAATTTGACCTCTTTTAAGAGAAATGAAAGAAACAAGGAAATTCCTTTCTCCTGTGTTTAGACATTCCTTTCCTCTCTCCCTCTCTCCCTCCCGTCTTCTTTCTGTAGCTTTTTCATTCAGTTTCTCTTTAAAGAACAATTGCACCAATAGGCTACTTCAAATCAAATTTATGAAGCTAAAAATAGGGTCGTAAAAAGTCTTACATTTTTATTCTTCGAACTAAGAGGTAGTATCATTATGGCATGATTGGGCATGTGCGTGTGCATGAGTGCATGTTTTAAAAGGCTCCAGTTATGCAAAATTTCAAGCTTGATGACTTGAGTATCATTTTATATTGGAAAATATATGCTGAACAGACTTTCTTGTATCTGAAAAGGGCAAGGAAATAATTATATTAATTATCTAAAAATAAAACATACATTTTATACCACAGTTCCCAGCTGAAATGAATTACTTGCTAACAGAAGTTAATGTTTAATTGGCTAGGTACGAAAAGAGTATGGGAAATGCCTGCGGACGCATTGTTGTAGTGGCAAAAGTACAGAGAGTTCCATTGGCTCAGGGAAAACATCTGGTTCTCGAACTCCTGGACGCTACTCCACGGGCTCACAGGTAACTAGCATTTGTTAATCAAAATGAGATATCTCTTACCTATATTCTGTTACACGTTGCTGTCCTCGATCAGAACTATCTTCTATCCCAAGTGTTTAACACATCCAGTTTGTTGTTGTTGCTGTTGCTGTTGTTTTAGTGTCTCACACAAGAACCATTATGACAAAAATTTAAGAAGCCACATTGCAATAAAATTATGAAACTTAGGGTCTCAGTTTGCATGATAATTAATGATTTTAGATTATTCCTAGTTGAATGAATATAGATGGTGAGGAAAGGAATTTGGCACTTTCCCCAAAAGTCTAAGAAAGGGATATTTTATATATATGATTCTTAAGTGAATTACCTCTTTTAACCAGGAGAGTAATTCTCTATCACATACTGAAAATATGTACTTATTGAATGCTATGTTTAGTAAAAACAGCCCTAATTCATATTATATTTATCATGTGGTGATAAGTTGAATACAGTTCAAAGCTGTGAAGGACACATTAACAGCAGCATTGGCTTAACTGGTCTACCTGTTGTCCTTGGCCATCCAGCACTCCAGGTAGCAGCTGCATTGACTGTCACCTGGGAAGCTGTAAACTTTTGAGTAACCTGACTGACATTTTTCCCATGCCACAATTTGAGTCCAAAGATTATTATATAGAAATTTCAGCAACTCCAGGATGCTAAAATGAGCCAATCAAATAAGACAGGATTGGGGTGCTTTGCTGGCTCAGTCAGGAAAGCATGAAACTCTTGATCACAGGATTGTGAGTTCAAGTCCCACACTGGGCATGTAGCCTAACTAAATAAAATGATAAAAATAAAAAAATAAATAAATGCCAAGATTATGTGGGCCATGGGTGAGTTTGAGCTCAGACTAGCAGACTAATATTTTGGAGATTTCCTGATCCAGTGGGAAAAGCAATCATGTTTTCAGGGTTGTCAATTTATTTATTTTTTTTTCTAAAGAAGGCTTAAATTTAAATTGATAAAGTTGTAAATCAGGAACTTAGTTTTTCTTAACCCTTTCAGCTCAACCTGTGGATCTTAATTTTTTTATAAATTTGGTAATTTTATATGAAATAAGAAAGATCACTTTAGGTGTTCTTTGTTTAATGCTTGATTGTCTTGTAAACTTAACAGATTAAATTTACCAACAATTCCATTTTTGTGCTTAGAAAATTAAATATCCTTGGACTGCCTGGGTGGCTCAGTCAGTTAAGCGTCCAAATCTTGATTTCAACTCAGCTTATGATTTCACGGTTCCTGAGATTGAGCCCCATGTTGGGCTCTGTGCTAACAGCACAGAGCCTGCTTGGGATTCTCTCTCCCACTCTTTCTGCCCCTCTCCCACTTATGCTTTCTCTCTTCCTCTCTCTCAAAAGAAATAAACATTAAAAAATAAAGAAAATTAAGTATCATTGACCTTTGGATATCATTTACAAATTTAATATGTCTGATTTATATGTCAGATTGGACAATTATGTACACCTAAGTAGCACTGGAATGACTCTTACTTATAAATGAAAGATAATGCACAATATTTTCATAAAGAAATACTTTCTTCAAACTGATGGAGTTCTCTTTTATGAGTAAAACCACATATTTAATATCAATCTAACATTTGTAACTAAACATTTAAAACTAACGTGTAACTGTCAAACCTACCCAACTATTAACACTTAAATTAATAACCACAAATTATCATAATGATCCTGAAGCTTCTCCCTACATATAATACACAATCATTAACAGTTTGAATTTTTTTTTTTATTTATATACCTTACTGAGGTTACAAAGTTGCAAATTTGGGGGAAACAGATGTATCGATTTAGGTGGGCTGAGATTTCTGAGTGTAGGACTACTAAATACATCAGCCAATTAGAAATCTGAAGTCTCTGGGCACTTGGGTGGCTCAGTCGGTTAAGCGTCCAACTCTTTATTTTGGCTCAGGTCGTGATCTCATGGTTTGTGAAATCAAGCACTGCATCAGGCTCTATCCGTGCTGTCAGTGTGGAGCTTGCTTGGGATTCTCTCTCTCTCTAGCTCGCTCTCTCTCTCTCTCTCTCTCTCTGCCCCTCCCCCACTCACTCCCTCTCTGTCTCTATCAAAATAAATAAATAAACGTTTAATAATCTGAGGGCTCACATAATTTTATGGGTACACATGGATGATGCTTCTAGCATGAGGCTCTTCTCCTCCACACCTTTACTTTCACACCAATAATCCTTACCTCCCTTTTTGTAATAATCTTTTCCACAACTTTGAAATTGACATTGCTTAGATCCTGTGTGCCATCTAGCTTGATTAGTTCCTACGTGCTTTTCATATAACTCAGTTCATCAGCCACCATCTTGTGACATTTGACAAATGTCACTAATGAAACAATCCAACTTGAAAGTTTCACGTATTATGTTACAACAGAGTTGTGTAATGTTTAGCCATACTTTTAAGGTAAAAGAGCAATGCAGGTTAACAGAATAATCATAAATTTGCTGTGTGGTAGCCCATGGTTAGAAGTCTAGCCTTGGCATGTATCATCCATGACCAAAAACAAGTTACTAATGTTATTGACCCTCAGTTTTTTCATCTATAAAGCAGTGGTAATAATACTTATTTGTTATGTTGTTAGGAAGATTGAGGTAATGTATTCAAAACACTTAAATTGTGAGGACTCAATAAATTGGAGCAGCTATCCCTTATTAGTGTCATTATTACAGAATAGAATATCAGATATATATTTCAAAGCTGTATCATATTTTTTCTTCACTATTATATTTCTGATATCACAATTCTAGTCCTCCAAAATAAAAAACCTTACATTGTTTCCTTATGCTGACTATAATACTAATTCTGATTAACTGACCATCCAACCTTACATAAAGTAATAGTTATTTAAATCATCTTTTCAAGTAAAAATCATAAATGTATTTCATATAAACTGTGACCTTCCATAGTCTAAACTACTCATTGATATTTAGATAAAATCTTGAGACTACGGATGCCTTATCCATGTCAGAAAACTTGTAAATTAGCAATCCCTAGATGTGTGTGTGTATATATATATATATATATATATATATATATATATATATATATATATAATTTTTTTACTAAAAAATATTGAATGTCCTGTATTTAATGGCAGGACAATCTTCTAAGCTCTCAAGTTACAGTGGTTAAAAGACAAATACCTTCCCCTGTGATCTAGAGCTTTCATTCTAATTGTGGAAGATAGAAAACTTATTAAAAAATAAACCAACAGAAAATACCAGATTATAAAAGCTGGTAGAGAGCCAAGTATGGTGATTTGATACAGAAATTCCAGGTGGCTACTTGGATTAAGTGCTGGAAAAAGACTATTTTGGAGGATGATATTGACACCAAGATTCTGAATGACAGGAAGGAAATTCAGGGGAAGAGAATTCCAGGTGAGAGAACATCTAATGCAAAGCCCTTAAGGTAGAGGAGACAGGCAAACTCAGGAATGGAAAGAATGTCATTGACTAAATTGGGTGAAAGTGAATAGGAGATAAGTCAAAGAAGAAGGCTAGACATGGATCAGTAATTGTTTGTAAGAGTACGAAAATTTAGATTTTATTTTGAATACTTTAGAAAGCCAATGAGATGATTTAGGACAGGAAGTGGCAGGAGATCATCCACGTATGACAAAGATCACGTGGCTTCCATGTAGGTAGCGGAGGGGCATTGACTGGCAAGACTAAAAAGTGAAAGTCCTCTCTACCTGTTGCTCCCCCTACCTACATGTTGCTAATAAACACTTACAAAAGCTCTGTAGTACCCAAATCACACAGACAGATATTCACAGCCATATGTATAGAATTGGTTTGTGTTTTGTATGTGTTTATAAAAACTATGGACTAAAGTATTATCCTTCCTCTTTGACCTTTCTTTAATCTGTCATTTGTTTCCTATTTGTTTTGACTTTTTAGGTATATTTATATTTATCACATGAATTTGAAACATAAGCCGTGTATGTAATGTCTATTAAATTGTGAAGCATCGTAATAAAATGAATACCTGTGAACATCCAACTCAGAAACTGAACATTTTCCATATATGTTGCCTTCTTGAAACCTCTTTTGAATTAGTTCCTGTGCCTCCAACCAGAGAAGACTTCTGTTCTTCATTTCCTTGATGTATTCTAATAGTTTCTCCCCCTCCAAAAAAGATGTTTGGTGTTACTTTTTAAAATCTTTTTTTCTAAGTGGTATATTACTATATGTTGTCTTCTGTGACTTGCTCTTTTCACCCCCACATTATCCTAGTTCATTCCATAAACATTTAAGTGTTGTCTCTGTGCTATATAATGTATACTTTTCCTCTGCCTGCAATATTTCACCTTTTTCTCCTAGATCAGGAGCCAGTTGAATGGATTCAAATGTTGGTTTTGTCATTTATTAGCCCTGTGACATTGGACATGCTAATTAAATTCTGAACCTCAATTTTCTAATCACTAAGAGTACTTGCCTCAAGGAACTCTTGTGTGATTTCAATGAGTGAATAAATGAAAAACACATAGTATATAACCTAGAATTCTAGGTTCTAATTCTAATTCCATAGATTTAATTAAAGTACATATTTTACATATAAATACATATTTTACATATACATACATATAATCTTTATCTTGTACCACATAGTATTTCAGGGTGGTGATACATCAATAAACAAAAAAGACACAATTTCTCTTTTTTGATAGTCTCAGATCTAATTCAGACATTAGATGTTAAATAATGGACATTATATATAAATATAAGAAATAAATACATTGTAGTTATAGGTCATGTTGTATAACATAATAATGACTATGGGGGGGAAAGCAGGGCTAGGTGGGTGGAATACAATTCTAAATAGGATGATCAAGTTAGGTCCGTTCAAGGAGAAAATATTTGAGCAAAAATTTAAAGAGAAGAAGGAGTTATCCATACGTGTATCTGAGGGAAGAACACTTCAGGCCGAGGAAGCAATTGTACCAAGCCTGAGGCAGAAGCATACTTAGCTTGTTAAGGAATGGCAAGAGAACCAGTGTGGGTACTCAGGTTGGGGAGACTAACAGAAGCTGAGATAATGGGGTAGCTCATACAAGTGTCGCCTAACAACAATCATAACTTCATCAAATCTGTTAAGAAATCACTTCTTCAGTGCAGTGCTCACAGACTTCCCAGCCAAGGATGTATCCTCTCATATGCACTGAAACGTTTTGTTTAATTATGTAGTATAACAAACATTAACAAAAGTATACAAAAGATAAGTGTATGCACAGTGATTTAGTACCTCTCCCCAGGTTAAATATTAGAATGTTGGGGGTGCCTCAGAAACCCTTTGGACCTTTCCCCACCATTCGCCTCAAACATATCCACCATCTTAATTTTTCATGTATTTTGTTTTGCATGTGTGTGATACTTATTCACAGGACATCATCCAGCACATATTCTCTTCTATTTTCTTCCTGTCCTCAGACATCTATGTTGCTGCAGAAAGCTATGTTGATTTTCTATTTTTCTTATTCTGTATCATTCTATACATCTTTCTACCACTGACAGTCATTCGGGTTTGTAGTCTTCAGCTATAATAATTAATGGTTCTGTGGAGATTTGTGGGCACATTGTTTACTTTGGCATTTATTTTTGTGGTAATTTGTTGTATCTATCACTTACTAACCTAGTAGTTCCACAAAGATAAAGATATTTTTTTGTTTGCCTTTTCCCTTTGTATTTTCTGGAGTAGCATTTGGTATGCAGTAGAGGGTAATTAATATTTTTAATTTTTTTTATTGTCTATTATTTGGGGGGAAGAGAAAGAGAAACATAAAGCAAGCAGGGAAGTGGCAGAGAGAGAGGGAGACACAGAATAGGAAGCAGGCTCCAGGCTCTGAGCTCTCAGCACAGAGCCCAACGCGGAACTCTAACTCACAAGATCATGACCTGAGCCGTAGTTTGTCGCCCAACTGACTGAGCCACCCAGGTGCCCCCTAATTAATATTTTTAATTAATTAAATGACAAATAGAAACAAATGTGAGAGAATTGTCCCCAGTATTTCAGTTTGAAGTTTTAAAGTATGTTTCAATAGAAAGTGTTCAAGTGCTGAGGATCTATAATCCTGCACCAGTTTTCTTATTCTTTTCTTTCTTTTTCTTTCTTTCTTTCTTTCTTTCTTTCTTTCTTTCTTTCTCTCTCTCTCTCTCTTTCTCTCTTTCTAAGTAGGCATGAGCTTGAACTCATGACCTTGAGATCAAGAGTCAAGTGCTCTACTCAGTGAGCCACTCAGGCACCTCTCTTATTCTTTTATTTACTAGTTTTGTTCTGTGTGTGTGTGTGTATGTGTGTGTGTGTGTGTGTGTGTGTGTGTCTGGTGTCTACGTGTGTTTCTTTGTGTGTGGTTGCTGACCTATAAAACAATATACACAATGTAGAAATGCCCCAAGATTTATAAAACCAATTGTCTAATATTTTAAGTTTAGGTACTCCTCTTATTCACGGTGTTCAAATATCTTTGGAACATAATCCATTTGAGAGCTTGGTTTTACCACTACCATGACTAGGAGTAATAGTTCTTAAAACTATATTCATCCTTGGAAAAACTGAAAATATTTTGTTTCCTCATCACAGGATTGTTAATACTTTTTTGATCCCTAACTCAATAAAATAGCAAAACAATAAAGTAGAAAAAATCCACCTCCCAATAATAGACAAATATTACACTGCTTCAGTTATCTGGCACTTAGAAACTGAATTTGAGAATATAAATAATGATGTAAGAATTTTCACTTCTCTACAAATTACCTACTGTGAAGAAATGAATAGGGTGAACTGACTTCCTTTATCTCCTTTGAGAGAAAGAAAAATCAAAATCATATATAACCTGTGAAATTACACTGATCTTAAAAAATTTATGGAAAATATTGAGTTTAGTCACATTTTAATAATACTCTATTCTTTTCTTACTAACCTTTTTCTCTCTTGCAAGTTTCTGAATTCTTGAACTAAATCTTTTGTTAATAAAACTGACAATTTAATACATATTTAAATATCCATTCCCATAAAAGTTACAATGAAAATAATTGTTTCACTCTGGAAACTAAAATTATTAAAATTCTAACTGTCTAGAGGACACTTCCATATACTTTCAACATGTTTCAATTGGTATAGTACATTACATTTATTGCTTTTTCAGTTACAATTATTTTTGGTATAAGCATTTCAGAAGACACTTAATGAGAACCAATTATTGTCATTAATTTAGTTTCTGATATTCTTATGCTACCATACTGCAAGCATGTAAAAGTTACACATTTGCCAGATGCTGGACCAAAGGTCTCGTATAACTACAACAGAAAGAAACAGAACGATTTGTGTGAAACTTCACTGCCTGGTGAGTTCATTTCCTTTTGTGCCTTTACCCCATCCAGAGCCGAATTCGTAGAATGTGGAATGACACAGTCCGAAAGCAGTCGGAGTCTTCCTTCATTACTGGAGACATAAACAGTTCAGCGTCACTCAACAGAGGTAAGTAGAAATGATTTTTCCTATTTAGTATGTTTGTGATTACTTTATGAAGTTCTTAAATGCATTGCTTTTTTTTTCTTTTTTTTTTCTTTTTGGAACTTCTGGACCTTGTTCCAAGTGATAGGAATATTGCAAGGATATAAAACCTGGCTGAGTGTAGCACTATGTTCCATTATTCATAAGCCTTTTTTTTTTTTTTTTTTGAATCCTGAGTTTTCAGGAAATCTTTTCTGAAAGGAAGTTAGAAAATGAGAACTTTCCTTTTCTAGTCATCTGCCACTTTAATAAACTGGTGAGCTGTCAGGCCTCATTGGAAGCAGTGAAAATGGGCAATTATGTGGCTATATAGTCTGCTAAGCATCATAGAGTTCCACATTGTCCCAGGCATAGAGCAATTTCATAGTCTTTGTGGAAGTAAAAATATACTGTCTAATACATATTTGAGACAACCTGTGTATTTGGGGTAAAAATCTCATCTGATCTTAGTATCTACAAACTTATCCAGCATATTTAAAGATCTAGGAAAAAATATATATATACATATATTATGATTTGTGTGTGTGTGTGTGTGTGTGTGTGTGCTTCTGGTTATCATGTGCCTAGGGCATCAATTTAGACTTTGAAAGTGAAGTTTCCTTAAGCTACTATTTTGTTTGTGGTTGATTTTTTTTATTCTTCTCTGTCTTTCCGTCTCCCTCTTTCCCTCCTCCCCTCCCTCTTATTCAGTGTATGTGTGTGTTGGGGGCAGGGGTGATTAGAATTAAATCAACTCCAGTCAAAATGAGTAAATGCTATGTTTGTCTAGAGCTAGAGGACACTGTAGACATTGCTGGGGAATACTTAGAGTATAGTTTTATCTGGAAAGGTGGAATTTGCATAAGCCTATTCCAGTCACAGTGTCCTAACAGATATTTTTGATACATATATTAAGTATATATTGAGTACACATATATTGAGTACAACATTGTTTTTTTCCTTATCTCCGAACTAGGATTATTAGTTGGTTTTAAACCTGCTTCTGTTAGCTTTTTGTTACATTAAATGCTACTTAGAAACAAACAATTAACAATCATGGGTTATGATTCAGAAAAATTTAGATCCTGGTGTGGCTCTTAATTACTTTTACTCAATTAATTTGCATCTTATTTACATAAAAGAAGTTGGGACTAATAGTGTCCAAGTTGAACCTGATACAGGGACCCATGTTATATGTAATCTTAATATGTTATTTGGGGCAGTGATATAACAACTATAACCTAATAATGATATTACATTTTCTCTGTCACTTCTGCCTGAGTAGGAATAGTGAGTGCAATTATTCCTCCAAAAAATACCTTTTTGTATTTTGTTTCTTTATTAATCTGTTTTTATTTGCTAGATTTTGATTTACATAGTATCATCTAAATATTCTTTTTCAAGTTTTATTTTAATGGTTAGTTTGTGAAAATTTATTTTAATATGAATACTCTAACTTAAGACATACTTTCAAATCATACAATACAAATTACTTACAGATGCCTTCAACATTTAGAAACTAATTTGCTTTCATAGTGACAGACTTTGTTTATTGTCTAATCCCACAGATGGAAAATTTACAGTATGTTACTAGAAAGAAAGCTACCCTTATGAATAGGATTTATTATTAGAAGTATCTTGCATCTAATGATCACAGTAACCATAGAACAATTGTTGTTTCAACAAAAGATGAGAACATGTATTCTAATGATGTACTGTTTATTTGCCTACCGCAAAGATGGTTAAAATATGTAAAATTATTATGTTGTCTAGTATTATGATCTAAATTTATATAAAGATTGTAAGGTATGTGACTTTACTAAAAATTGTTTTAAATGGACACGTTTTCATGACCTTGATTTTCAGGTCAATCACAAATAACATTCTGTACACTTTTTAGTCCCTTGTAACGAATTTCATCAACTTGGAATATGTAATTATGTGGATGACTGGGTCAGTTTGAAGTATATTTAAAGGAAATAATATTTCATATTGACCAATCATATGTTTAAATCTGGTTACAAAATCTTTAGTTTTAAAAGTATTTCTTAAAGTTACTCTTGAAGAATGGTATAAAATTTCTTGTGACACCCAATAAGTTATTCTAATGTTGACTTTGGGGAGGGGGTTAAATTGAATTTATGATTTGAAGTGTGTCTAGCCAGTAATCTCTTCCTTCAGGATATATATTCTTCCTTTCACTCAGTGACTTTAATGGTGGTAGACATCAGAGTGATCTTCTTGATTTCCCACATTAATTCCCCATTCCCCCAAGTCAGAAACTCATTTTATTCTCATCTCATTATTTTTTTGTCTTAGATGCCTGGAGTACTTTAAAATTTTATTTCTTCATAGTATATCTCTGAAGTTCGTCTTTAACCTCCTTCTTTAATCTTGTCTTATTTCCCAGGGTCCTATCTTCCCTGCATTCAGGCGTGTGTATCATATTTAGGTAGGTGGAATCCAAGATTCACCTTTCGAGATAAACCCTTCAGTCACCTCAGCAACATAATTGTTCACCATTATTTAATTGAAAGATTATATTCTCTGTTAAATAAAAATTCTAGGCACTGCATCTTTGCATCTTCATATATTCTAACTTCCCATTCATTCTTAGTTTCTTACCAGCTGGCAATTTTTTGTTAATTTAAACCCCATTTTCCTTTCTTTCCAAGTCAGTTATATTAAATTTCTTATTTTTGTCTTTAGAACAGTTCTGGCCCTTGAAAACTACAAGAAGTTGTCTAAAAGCTAGTCCTATTTTTACTTTAGGTTTTCTTTCGTATTCATACCACTGCTCAATTCATCAAAAGAATAATTATTTTATAATTCTGTATGTCTTACCATCTATTCTTCCAAACAGGAATTCATCATTATCATCTTTGGGATCCATTAAGAATAAAACATCTACCATGCAGTACAGAACTCTTTCTCAAGGGTTTTTATTTTTTCAAACCATCTTTAATATTCTGTTCTTGCACCAACTTGTTATATCCTATGTATCGGATTACCTGCCTAGATTTTCCAGTGTGATCAACTTGATTACCGTTGGGATTTTATTCCTTAGAATCATGCAAAACCTTGGAAGATTTATTGATAATTTTCAGTTCATGTAATCATTCTTATATATTCTCTTTGGAATTTTGTTATTTGGTCACCTCATCTCTTTAAAACCTTCCATTACATTTGTCCTTTGAATCTGTATATTCATGAAGGGGTTTTTGCAAAGGTTCCCTGTGCGTTTTAAGACATATTTTCTGCTTCTGACTTGTTTGCTACAATGCTACTCACTCATAAATTAAGAATTCCTTGAGGCCGGTACCCCAGGGCAACTATCAAGTTAATTTCCCTGATGCCACTGCCTACACAGTTTGAAGGAGCTTTTCAAGAGCATTAATGTGGTAGTTGAGTATAAAAAGTTTTAAAGAAGTTTAACTCTGATCCAAACTCAAGATTTTACAAATGCCACAGGAGGGTTCATTTATTTGTTCATTTAAATATTTACTATTTGTTCATATCTTGAAGTCAGGCCTCAATCCCTGAGCCTCCCCCAGGTGTATTGGAAATCTCACTCAACTTTCCAGTAGCTCCAACTTCCCAGCAGTGCTAGAAACAATATGTAGCTAGAGTAATCTTCACCTCATATCTCCTACCCACAATCTCTACTGGCCAAACCTTGCCCTGAATGAGTTAGACCATCAATGCCTCTGAAACTTGAGTTTCATCCCAAACTGAAGCATTTCTGAGAAATTGCTCTGCTAGTTCAGTTAATGGTTAAACATTTCCTCTCTTTTTATAGATCCGTATAGAAATTGGGGTATTTTCTGAAATTAGATTTTATTAGGCTTTATCTCATTGTGAATAATATAATTGCATTTCCCATTTTCTTTTTATTTCATTAGTTGAGTTGACATCAGAAATTTCAGTTTAAAATCTAGTTTTGCTAGATAGCTGCTACCAATATGATGTTGTATGAATTATGACAAGTGTCCTATGCCCACCCCTCCTCAGCTGTGGAGTTATTACAAAAATGTAACCCATTGTAGTGGCAGGATTAGCAAAAAGGCATTTCTTCTTTTGAAACAATAGCTTGACCAGCAAAGGTGGATTTTTGTTTCCCCCTACCTCCCACCCTCTGTCTTATCAACCTCCCACAGAAATTAATGCAATTTAGATTTTTATACATGGAGATCTGACTGGTAAAGCTAGATTTATTTAAGCCAAATCTATGTGTTGTATGACTGAAAACTGTCTCTTTTGTAGATGTCCAGCACTTATTTATTAATGTTGATGGGATTCTCCATTCAAGGTGCAGATTCATATTAATCTACACATGCATTCTCAGTAAATTTATGTAATCAGTACAATTATGATGGCCTACGACGATCTTTTCATCAATTTTAGGGGTAAATCTTGGCTCTCAGTGGCACAACTACCTACTGAAAGGCATCACCTGTTAGGGACATTGTTGATACAAAGGGGGAAAGCATCATCAAATAGACATTTGCAAATTGTTGACTTACTCATTGTAGTTTTCATAGTAGTTTTGAGAATGGGGTTTCGATCCAGTGACTTTTGGTAAATTGCTTATTTTCTCAGTGTCTATGCAATAAGGATATAAATAGCACCCTCTTCACAGGGACCTTGACAGGACCAAGTGAGTTTACATATGTTAATTCCTTACTACAGTGCCTGGAACACAAGTACTATTATCATTATTTTATTCAGAAGTTCACTTATATCTTCTAACAAATAAAAACTGATCCTTGTCAGTGCTCTGAGATAATTAGATATAAAAATTCATCATTCACTACTGAAGGTTTTCTTTCCCCTTTTTTTTTTCTAGTAATAGGTAGTCAGAATACAGTAGTTACCTGAATGCCAAGTAAAAGAAATAATAATTTATCTAAAGTGGTGCTACCCTTGAGGCTAAAAAAAAGAGATAAACTAATAAAACTGAATTGTCTATTCTAAATTAGAAGTTAAATGCACATTACATCTGCCTAGTTGTGCTTTCCACTTTTGATTTGTAACCATATTTTAGCATTGAAGCAATAAAGGTAAAATATTTCTTCTCCCTACCTTAGATAATAAAATAAGCAAACACTGTCTTCTCTTTCCTCCAAGCCCTATCCTGCCCTTCAGAAGCTTAGAGAACACTAGTTCAATTCAAACAGTCCTGCTAAATAACCAGTGGTGTAGCAGAGCAGGGATGTGACTCATTCCCATTTTAAAACTCATGTCTTCTCAGAGCCTGTATTGTCTTTCCCGGGAGGTTGGTCACTGAGGCAGAAGAAACTTCACAATAAATCACCTGTCACCTCATTAATATTCAGGCTTTTCAACTTATTTTGCTTTTGTGTTTTTAAAGAAAAATGCAAATGAAGATGTGTAAGTGGTGTTTCACAGCAATTAATGATTTCTATAAATTAGAGCGCACTAGGGTGAAACCCTATACTCATTCACTGCACTTTATTAATGTCAGTAAATAAAATTTGGCTTATATGCATAAAATATGTCATATTTCTCAAAAGCCTTGCTGCTTTGAAGGATTATAAAATTGTTTGTAAACATTAACCAGATCCTGCTATAACTTGACGTCTATTTGAGGAATTTGCAAGAGTTAAATGATGTGCATAGCTAATAAATCAGAGTACAACCTGTATAACAAATTACTTTTTGTTATGAATAAGCATTGTGATATTATGAGTACAAATATAAGTATATATGACATGGATAAAGTTTTCATATGAAATTCACATTACATTTATATCTAGTATTTTTTGATGTTTACATTCTTCATTTGTAAATGAGGCAACATTGCTTCCTGTGTTAATTCCTTTCCTTTATACATGTCATCAATAAAGACATAATCAGAAAATGTACAAAAAATAAGGAAATCTTCTGTGTTAGGAAAATCAGTTTAATAACACAAAAGTAAAATAGTTACAGGTTGTAAAAGTGAAATGCTATGTCAAATAGATAAGTAAACAATGCTATTAGTATCTTGATTCCTAACTCAAGGAGACCAAATAACTTTCAGAATAAATTCTCCATTACAAAATTAAGTATATTAAATATTGATTTCTACACAATTGGGGCAAATATTCTTGCTATAAATTGTTGGTAGGAACTGAAAAAGAAGACTTTTAAAATGCTTGTCCAGTGAGTCCTTCTTATGCTTTGCTTTTAAATTTGTCTCTTTGATGTAAATCATTTCAATCATAACCATCCAGCCTCTCATAATCAACTCTACAGTAGCAAAAATGGTTTGTATTTTACTACTACTACAACTACTACTACTACTATTATTATTATTATTATAGCTTTTATAGACCCCTTCACAAAGAGAATTCTCTGTGTAGATTCTTTTTTATTATGGTTTATTATCTGACTGCCTTATATATAGTTCGCACTATCTCTTATCTCTTTATTTCTTTTAAAGCTTATTTATTTATTTTGAGAGAGAGAGAGAGAGAGAGAGAGAGAGAGAGAGAATGAGAGAGGGGAAAGGGGCAGAGAGAGAGGAAGAGAGAAAATTCCAAGCAGGCTCAGCACTGTCAGCTCAGAGCCCAACGCAGGGCTCAAACTCAAGAATCGTGAGATCATGACCTGAGCCAAAATCAAGAGTCGGATGCTTAATTGACTGGGCCATCCCCGTGCCCCGCTCATACCTCTTTACTATTAGTCAAACAAGCTGCAGTGAAATACCTTGATAGTTTCTAAATGTAACACTATAAAACATTTCCACTGATTTTTGAAATATTACTGTTGTTTCATCGCTGAAGATATAATTTTTCAAAAAATATATATTTTGAACAACTAAACACACATACTCAACTTCTCTTCCGAAATTGCTGGTATTCTTTTTTCTAATAGAACACAGTATGGCTCTTTATAGTTTTTGATCAACTTGGGATTTCTCTTTTAATGTGTACAGCTACAAATTTGTCTATTGTACACTATTCATTATTCATCCATTGTCTTTATTTCCATGAAGAAGCCAGGTTTGTGAAATGATTCCTAAAGGACAAAATCTAGATCCCAAACGAGATCTATCTGAGCACGAAACCCTATTCATGACAACAAAAATTTTCACTCTTTTCTTATGACAGTTTTTCATGAAGCTTGCTAAGATTAGAATAAAGATATTTTCCAAGAATGTATTTCAAAGTGATTTTTATCACTTCACATGGAAATAAGATATTCTTAAAACCACAAGTTATAACATCTTTATTTCTTAATTTCCTTCATGTACCATTGATTTCCTTCTACTTTATTTTGCTCTAGGTATAGTTCTTTAGTGTGGTTTCAGCCTATTCATTTAGTGAAAGAAAAGCTTTAAAACACTGTAAATATATGGAGAAATGGGTTGGCCATACTTTTCAAAACTATTTGGTATGGAATATGCTGATTTGCTATGCATTATTGTCCTAGTTTTAGGACTTAGGTTGCAAGAAGATTTTTATAATCATTGTCTTCTTTCCTGGAAGGCCTCAAGGTACTTTACTGGTAGAATCCTTTAACTTTAATTTTTTATGTTTCAGTAAAAGGATGAATGAACATTTTGGTCAGGGAAAAATTTTGTTAAAAAATCAGGTAAATAGCTTCTGCCTATAATGATTTAGTATTAGAACCAACCAAAGATACAACTTTCCCCAGCTATTTATACTTCTGAATTTGATATTGTCCCTTGTCAGGACAATGTGAAAATGCCTAGAACGAGTAGAAAATCTGTTTGAGTTAACTTCAAAAAGACACTGATGATGTATAAATTAAACTATTTTATGTGCTAATTCCAGTTTTCACAAAAACTATGGACTGTCTTAAAATTTAAAAACAAAACCTGACTGTACCTCTCATCTGGAAAAATGTTTCTACTGGATTATAAACATAAAGGTTCTGATGATATAATGTAGTTTATAGCATCCAAAGTTAATTAACAAAATCATTACTTGTTCAAATTATTTTTTCTAAGAAATAGATTGTATTAACTTATATCTGCTACTTTCAAAGTAATTAGAGATTAATTCAATTATATGAAAAATTAAATTGTGGAAGAGGGTTAGCCAAAGAGAGCCCTCATTAGAAAAAGATACTTATGGAGCACCTGCGTGGCTTAGTCAGTTAAGGATCTGACTCTTGACTTTGACTCAGGTCATGATCTCACGGTTCATGAGTTTGAGCCCCACATTGGACTCTGCACTGACAGCACAGAGCCTGCTTGGAATAATCTGTCTCCTCTCTATATGCCCATCCCCCACTTGTTTGTTTCCTCTTTCTCTCTGTCTCTCAAAAAAAAAAAAAAAAACACTAAAAAAAGGAAGAAAAAAGAAAGATATAGTACTTAAATTGTCATTACCAATAATTGTGTAGTATCTGATTAAAATAGCTTCTATTTTATTGAACTACATTACATACAGAAGCATATACTTTACATAGCTCAACCTTATATACTGCATGTCATTTGAAAGTAAGTGTTTATCTGATAGGTTCTCCTATGATTTTCCTAATAGTCTTTCTTCATAATTTATCATTATAAGGAATGTGGGTGCTTCAAAAACTAAGATAAGTTACCCATCACATTCATAGGAAGTAATTTATAACCCTGGAAAATCATTGGAGAATTAAGAAAGATTTGAGAGGATACACAGATTGAAAGAAGATAGTTAATCTTGATGTAGACAAATGGAAACAATGTAAGTTTCCTGAAACAGCCTCATTTCTAAGAAGGACAAAATTATGATTATATGATGAAATAGGCCTTCTCTGAACGTTATTAAGAATCTCTTTGTTCATAGATAACTTCTTTGAATTTACTTTTCTCAGACATGTTTTTAAAATGTTGGTTCTAAATTTAATATTCAGGTTTTAGCCAGGATAGACTTTCTGCATGTAAGCTATACAATTTGTTCAATATAGGAAAGTCTGTCAATATAGTACAGAGCATTATACAAAAAGTCAGATTTTTTTCACATTGGTAAATCATTTCCTATTGTTAAGTAGTTACTATATTTTCGTTTTTTTTCTGAAGTGTGTTTTATTAAATGAAAATGCACAAGCTGTGTGTGATTTATAAATAAATATAGCTGTGGAATTGGCTACATACCATTAACAGATATCAAGAGATAATCTGATGTAGAGAAAATGAATTAAATATAGTGTGAATGACAAAGATAAATACTCTTATGCTAAATGCCTTTGATTTACTAAAAAGAACTGTAATTTACCGCTATTTTGCCTGTGGTTAAGCAAACTCAGCTGGTTATCTTTAGGCTTAGTATTTTTTGTTTTCAGTACTATGGAATGTATTCACAAATGTCCAAATGTATTCAACACGTCCCAATTTAACAGCACACAGAAAGATATCCCTTTGATTACAAAGGATGAGTTTTAGAGATGAATGACTGAATAGTATAGGTTCATCATTTCCGTTACAGATTAACCACTTACACTGTTGTGCAGCCAAGATTCACCAAGAATTCTAAGTTCCAATTCTACCATATTTGTCTTGAGCTGTCAGAAAACCCAAGATCTTTGAGAAGCTTTGCTTTCAGCTAATTATGTAAAATTATTATATATAATTATAATATGTAATGCAATATATATTATATAATATAAAATATAAATATATAATACAAAAAATTAAACTTTAAAGCTATATATATGTGTATATATATACACTTTAGATTTTAGATTAAAGAAGGAGTTCTTAAAAACAAAATAACAAAGATTATGAACTATAACAAAAAGTAATGTTCTTGCCTCAAAATGTAAACAGTATTCATAACAGTAAGATATTGGGAGAAAGAGTAAACAACATTTAACACACAAAATGTTATGCCTACATTGTATAAAGAATGTCTATAAACCAATATATACAGGCAAAAGATAAGAATGGGCAATTCACAGAATGAGAGACCCTTATGGCCAATAAACATGAAAAATGACCCCATCTCTTTGGTAATCAGGGAACTGCAAAGCATAATAGTAATATGAGATATCGTGTGATACTTGTATGAAATTGGCAAAAATATCAGGCTTACAATACTAAGTCCTAGTAAGAATCTGAGAAATTTAATTTCTCATGGAAGTGTAAAGTGATACAAATACATTTGACAGAATTTTGGCAATATGTTCTAAATTGAAATGTGAGCAATATATGGCCCAGTAACTTGACTTCTAAGTATTTATTGTAGAAAAAACCATGCGTCTGGACAAGAAGACCTATATAATGTCATCTAGCACAAAATAAAGACAAATAGACAAGGTAATGTCTAGGGTTCCCACATCTAAATCTTTGAACTTCTATATTACAATAGAACAAAACCTCTACATTCAGAATATTTAATTTCGTATTGAACTAACAATAACCAAAATCTGTACTTTGGAGAAAACATATCATTGAAGTCCATGTTAATAGATTCCCAGTGAATGAATTTTCTATTAAAAAAAGCTGAGGTATCTCCGAACCATTCGAAAGAAATTTAATAGGCAGGTTGATTAAAATTTAATAGCAAACTTGTTGGCTATTAAAAGTGCACAGTGTGATAAATCAAGATGTCAGCTCTTCAATTTATGACTTCAGAAAAAAATGATGAAGGTTTCTTGGCTTTCAATAAAATATTTCTTCTTTGACACTTTGTAATTTCATTAATTATTTGAATAAAAACAGTACAAAATATAAAATTATGGTTTCTGTGGTTTTTAAAATTATTTTATATAATTTTTAAGGATAGCATGCAGATTCTTTTAGTTTTGTTAATGATTATAAACAACTTGGTCTTGATTTATATGGCTGTTCCTATTTTATAAAATAAGCCTTTAAAGTTGAACTTACCATTTTTGCACTGTCTGTAGATTGTGTGTGCATGTTGATATTTCATTGTTACACAGAAAAAGAAAAAACAGGAAACAAAGTACTTAAAATAGACAATGCCTATTCAATCAGTTTTCCATAGATGTGCAAATCTCTTATCGATTTACTTTCATTTTTGTTTCTTTGTGTTATATAAATTAACACATGAATATGAAAATTAAATAATTGACCATTACAGAAAAGTAATGCACTCCTATAAGGCTCCTAATAAAATGTTATCAAAACATGTTTGTGGGGTGCACCTGCATGGCTCAGTCAGTTGCACATCTGACTTTGTCTCAGGTCACGATCTCGCAGTACGTGAGTTCAAGTCCCACATCGGGCTTGCTGCTGTTAGCCTGTTAGCACAAAGCCTGCTTTGGATCCTCTGTCCTCCTCTCTCTGCCCCTCCACCCCTTGCAAAAATAAATAAACATTAATAAAAAAACATAATTTTGGGAGAGGATGCTAAAAATATTCAAACATCACTGTTTAAATATGTTTAAATAAAATCACCAGAGTCAGGTGTGACCTTGAACAGATTATGAATGTCTTTGGACCTGTTTCTTTATGTAGTAAATGATGGTAGTAGATTAGATAATGTTAAAACCTTATTCACTTCTAAATTCTGAGTTATAACTTTCTTCCATTATGTTATACTGCAATTCATCAGGTAATACCTACATACATAAGATGTCTGTGGGGTCCTTCTGATTCATTTTTTCCAGTTTTCTTCTTTGTATTAAAGTTAACTCACTAGGGGCACCTGGGTGGCTCGGTCGGTTAAGCGTCTGACTTTGGCTCAGGTCATGATCTCACAGTCCGTGAGTTCAAGCCCCGCATCGGGCTCTGTGCTGACCGCTCAGAGCCTGGAGCCTGTTTCCGATTCTGTGTCTCCCTCTCTCTCTGCCCCTCCCCTGTTCATGCTCTGTCTCTCTCTGTCTCAAAAATAAATAAACGTTAAAAAAATTTTAAAATAAAGTTAACTCACTAAAGAAAAAGGCTTACCTTTTTTATTTTTTCTTTATGCCAGTTTTCTTAGCTCTTTGAAAAGGAAATCAAAGCCATAGGACCCTTTCACCAGAAAGAAAAGCAGTCATGTGTGGGTGCCCAACTGGCTTCACAAACATGCACCTAAACCATTTTACATACAATTTTAAGGGGGTCACAACTTGACCCCTCCATCTCCTGGTAAAAGACCCTTTGTTTAACGCTCAAGTTAGTATTTTAACTCTGTAGAAAATACCGTCACTAGTGAAGCTATTTTTTACTTGTACAAAATGAAGCCTCCGTGATGGGCCAAAATTATGTTCTGAAGACAGAAGCACAGAGGCATTATCCAGTAGTAACTTTGCTTTATTTATAACTCCAAATGATATGCATTAGTCAGTCCATGTCATGGAAATGGCTTCATAAAACAAAAAATATGTCGAATCAAGGGAGAGAGAACCATGAGGGGATGGAATGGAGGACAAAACATATTAAAGAAGAAAGAATTATCCAGGTGAAACTGTTTTATTGAAATAAAACAAACAAAAAATTTATCATCCTATATATTCATAAATAACAAGAATTTGAAAATTAGACATGTTGGTATGAGACTCTCAGGAATGGGATATTCAGTTGGTTCGTTAGAACACCAGGGTCTAGAACTATACACCTTTGCTTGTCCAATAAGACAAATAAGAACGAAAGTACATTTAAAAAAAAAAGTGAGGGGCAGAGCAGAGTGACAATTCAAGTTATTTTAAGAGCTTTTCAGCGTACTGTGGTTAGCCTGCTGTCAAGAAGAAACGTTTGAAAATGTTTCTGAATGATATGATATGGATTCAAGTGGGATTCAACTGTCATCTTTTTTCAGATCTTTTTTTCACTTCACACTTTCAAAGCCTGCAGCTCTTCCTTCAGTTTTCAGGCCTCAATTACGTGTATCACACTGAACTGGCCTAGACAGTGTTGTCGTTCAAGGCCTGCCCGTGTCAAAACACCTATTTTATTTTCATAAGGAAAAAAAAAATACAACACTTTTGTGGTAAACCTGTGCATTTGAAAAGGGTGTACTCATTATTATCCCATTCAAATTTCACTCATTCAGAAACTTTTATGTCTATCTCTATCTTCAGGTATAAATAAAGTAAAAAAGACTCTTCTTAAAATGACTATGATTTTACACTTCGTGTTTTTCAGTAGGTTTAGGATCTGACTTGCAAATAATTGTCAGAAAAACTTCCCTATGTTTTTCAGCATGGAATATGAAAATCCCTTTTTGCTTTGTATCATGCTTTTACTAGAAATAAAGATCTCTTGGTTGGCTCTCTGTTGACAGTTTTGTTGACGATTCACATATATTGAAAGTCAACTTAATTCCTTTTCCATGGTTTTATTAAAGACCTTACCCTTGTTTCTGACAGCAAATAGGCAGTTTTGACTAGACTGTACCCAGGATTTAGTGTGTCAGATAGTTAAGAAACAATTATTCTTATATTACTGCTTTGAGATTTTTACCTTGAGCTTTTTTTTTTTACCCAATTTGAGCTTTTTATTTTAAGTCACAGTAGGTTGTGCTGAGTTTTCCCCCCGTCTTGTCATATTATCTGCAGCTAGTATTCAAGTAGCAATTTGTATTTCCAAATAATTACATGAGTGTTTTTTTCCTGCTTTAAATATACCTGGTATAGTGTTAGAAGGAAATAAATCACATTAGGAATTAGACAATTGGCACTTGTAAAAAATTTACTCAAATTATAAAACTGCTCATAATTGGTAAAATGACTTGTGTTAGTTTGTTACATTAAAGATGCCATAGATTTCACATGGGCTTTTTTTCATTATTTAAGCAAGTATTTACCAAGCTCTGGGAACTATTCTAGACCCTTGGTATAGAGCGGTAATAAAACCCAGTGTATTCCTTGTTTTTCTGGCGTTTACATTCCAATGAAATTTGTACATAAACATTCTTTTCCCATATGTAGTGTTGTAACTATCTTCTCTACCCAGCAACATCAGCTTATTTGTGTCTTCAACCTGACTAACCAGTAAGCTTAACTTTTTAGCTGAAAAACAGTGACAGATGGTCTGTAAACACCGATCTTCTTGGAAGTCTGCAGCAATTTCATAGCTATTAGAAGGGAAGTTTACAAATCAGAAGTTAGTTGGAAGGAAGAGGAAGAGACAGGATGGACAGTACCTTGGAAAATAGTATCGGAATTCAAAGTGACCTGGGTAAATTGGGGAAACAGCCAGAAGCAAACAGAATAGGCTTCAGCTAAGACAAGTGAAATGTAGTGCAGCTATGGAAAAAGACAAATGTAACTTTGTACACAAAAGACCCAAGAAGACAGGTTCTGTACAAGTTTTTAGTTAAGAGATCTAGGCATTGGCAACAAGCCAGTGTTTTTGACACAGGGCCACCTTTCAAAGGTACAATTGAAATGCATAAATGTGAGCATGGACTGTAGGAACCATGCGAAAACACCTTATCGCACTTGTTTGGAATGGCAACAGGAAAAACGGCCTCTTGCAAGATTTGAGTGTCCATAAAATGATGGAAAATGATTGCCTTCTAACACTAGGGAATCAAACCACAGATAACTGGTTACTCAAACATATCCCTCATTCTTTCAAACCAGCAAACCCATAAAGCTTATCCACAACTTCATACTCTGCAAAACTCTAATGATCAAATTTGATATCCTATTCCTCAGTTCCTGTTACTGAGCCCTCACTTATATTTTAACTCAATTTTTAGGGTTAAAGTCAGTTATAGTGACACTAATTAACTTGATTTCAAATGGGGCATAAGATGTAAAAAGGTGAGTCATCATAAAAAAGCAACTTTAACCAATGATCCTTCTTCTATCAGGAAAAAGGCTCTTAATACCAAGGATAAAGAAGAAAATGTATTTTGTTGGAAAGTTCTAGATTATTTTTGTCAGTATTTGTGTGGTTTTAGATTTAAAAGCAGGTGGATCTTAATTATGACTGTATGTCACTCATTGTGGCTATAGATCTGTACCTGATCTGGGTTACACTTGGTTTTGAGGAAGCTACCTTCCAAAGCCACGTGGCTGGGACTGAATATTGTTCCATTTAGTCAACATTGTATCACTCCATGGCTGTATACCAATAGCATTTCTGTTATTGTTGCTGGACTTTCCAGATTAGCAAGAATTGACAAATAAAAAAAAACTCAGTCTTCCTACATTAGTAATTTCACTAATAAGAGTGTCTTTAGGTATATTCAAAACTTAGAACACACTTAGCAAAACTAAAAACAACTTTATGCTAGGAAAGCTATGACCAGATGGCCTATCAAAAATTTTGATAGCTTCATTAGAATTCAATTACAGAACTCCATTTTTGTGTGATTAAATTGTTTGTTCTTATATTTTTAACCTTTAAATAAACTGAATGACAGCCAGAAAAAATATTGAGCCACATGCTTTTTGCTTATGTTTGGTTCTTCCTAACTCAATTGTTTCCTTATTTTAAATCACAGAGCATATTCTTTTACATTGGTATAGAAAAATATATATACATATAGAGAGAGACAGATATGACAAAGGAATATTTTCTTTGGCAATCTACGTGAAGCAAGTGGGCAGAAGTAGCATGCAATCTTCCCAGCTTGTTTGTTTTTTAATCAGTTCAAATTAAGAAATATGTAGTAATGAAGGAAAATATATAGAAATACAGATATAGGGCGCCTGGGTGGCTCAGTTGGTAAAGCATCTGACTCTTGGTTTTGGCTCAGGGCATGATCTCGTGATTTGAGTTCAAGCCCCACGTTGAGTTCTGCACTGATAGTGTGGAGCTTGCTTGGGATTCTGTGTCTCCCTCTCTTTCTGCCCCTCCTCTGTTCGCACTCTGTGTCTCTCCGTCTCTCAAAAATAAATAAACATTTAAAAAAAGAAGAAGAAGAAGAAGAAATACAGATAGATGCTCCAGCCATAAAGATCTAACCCTTATTTGATCTATGAGGGAAAATAATGAATTTTAGCAATTTTATATATTTAGGGTTTTTACCCTAGTTCATTTTAAGTTGTTTACACCTTTCATTTTCTGTTAAAATTCTTAGAGTAATTTTAGAAAGTAATTATTTGTATTGGAAGGCTAGAATTGTAATTGTATTGTAACTTGAAGGCTAGAATAATAAACATTAGTAGCAGGTGCAATTTACAGGTAGTTTGCTTTTTTAAAATGTTGTGCAGGCCAAATCTGGTCTCTAACAATCATAAATTTGTGTAACATCAACGATACACATGTTTAAGATGTATAGTATTCTGTTTCTTATCTGAATGGCACAATAGCCAACTCTTTGTAGTTTTTCTTGCTGGTATTCTATATATTTATCAGTGGGAAGTGACATCCTGATTGATCCATTGTACGATAAAGTGGAGATCTGCCGTCTCACTCTGTTAAAAACATTTAAATGTGTATGTTGTACAATTTCAGCAAATACTCATCGAGCATTTAATAAGTGGAAAATTTTGTGCTACTTCTGTGCTAGTTCTGTGTGGAATGTGTAGGATGCAAACACATGGCTTATTTCCTGAAAGAATTGTAACCTTCCAGTTTTATAAATCCGACAAGCTATATTGTACTTTAAATCTAGAGATGTTCACTTACCCAATTTTGAGGTTAAAATATCTGTTATTTGGGGTGTCTGGCTGTCTCAGTTGGTAGAGCATGCGACTCTTGATCATGAATTCAACCCCAACATCGGGTATAGAGCTTACTTAAAAAAATAGATAAAATAGGTGTTACTTGATTGATAATTTGCTATATAACAAAGAACTATGATTTTGAAAAAAAATAAAATAAAACTATCATGGCCAAGTTTTTTCTTCTCATTTTTTGCATTTTCTATGAATAAATATTTTTGTTTCATTCAATATAGATTACTTATTTTGCGATAATTGTAGATTCACTTACAGTTATATGAAATAGTGAAGAGATTGTGTTCCTTGTACCCAGTGTTCTTCAATAATACCTTGTAAAACTATACTACAAAATCATGCCAGAATATTGACCGATACCCAGCAGTCTTGTTCAGATGTCTTCAATATTACTTATATTTCATTGTATTTGTGTGTGTGTGTGTGTGTGAGTGTGTGTGTGTGTGTTTAGTTCAATGCAATTCTATCTATCAAGACTCGGTTTGTGTTATACCAGCATAGCCTACATACAGAATAGCTCCATAGCCACAGGGAAGCCTCATGTTGCCCGTGTATGACCATTTCCACTTCCCTCCCCCTTGCATCTTTACCCCTGTCAACCACTAATCTGTTCTCCATTTCTATCATTTTGTCATTTTAAGAATCTTATGTATATCTATATGGAAATATATTTTATATATATAAATATATATTCCATATATATATATGGAATCAGTTAGTACATAACCTTTTGGATTGTCTTTTTTACTCTGTATTATTATCCAGAGATTCATCCAGTTTGTTGTATCAATAATTGTTCTTTTTTTAATTAATGAATAGTGTTTCCTGGTAAGGATGTGCCACAGATTGCTTAACCTTTCACCAGCTGAAGGATATCTGGGCTGTTTCCATTATGGACTATTATAAATAAGGCTGCATGAACATTCATGTATAGGTTTTTATGTGAACATAAATCTCCATTTTATCTGGGATGAATGTCTAAGAGTACAATTGCTGGGTGGTATGGTAATTGAATGGTTACTTTTATAACTATTTTCCAGAGTAGCTATACTATTTGACATTCCTCCAGCAAAGTAGGAAAGATCCAGTTTTCTTCACCCTTGCCAGCATTTAATGTTGTCACCATTTAAATTTTAAGTGTGTAGTGATGTCACATTGGTTTCTTTAATAATTTTTTTTAAAGTTTATTTATTTTTAAAGAGAAAGAGACCCAGCACGAGTGGGGGAGTGGCAGAGAGAGATGGACAGAGAATTCCAAGCAGGCTCCACATTGTCAGTGCAGAACTCGACACAGGGCTCAAACTCATAAACTGTGAGATCATGACCTGAGTCGAGATCCAGTCAGATGCTAAAACAACTGAACCAGCCAGGCTCCCCACATTGTGGTTTTAATCTGCATTTTCTTAATAGCTAATAGCAATTCTTTTCATGGTCTTGTTTGCCACCTGTATATCCTTGGCTGTAAAATGTCTTTTTATGTCTTTGGCCCATTTTCTAATTAGATTGGGTTTTTTGTTGTTGTTGTTAGTTTTTTGCTTTGGGTTGTTTGGGTGTTTGTCTGTATGTTTGTTTTTACTGTTGACTTTTAAGAGTTCTTCCTGTATTCCAGATACTAACTTTTCTTGGATTGCAAATATTTGTAAATTTGTTTGCAAATATTTTCTCCTGGTCTACTGATTGTATTTTCATTCTCTAATGTATATACTGAATTAACAAATACTTGTGTTCAATCTGACTATCCTCATACAATTTGTATTTTCCTCTCCTCAGTCACATTTTCTTTCTTTATCATCTAACATAAACATGCATTCTGCCTATCATTTTTTACACATGGCCTAATTATGTTTAATAAAACTATTCCTCTGATATTTTGCTTTTTTTTTTGGTTAAACAATTTTGGAGGTTGGAGGTTGCAACTCATACTAATGATATATTAGGCACTAGGTACATCTATTTACAAAGAGATGAAATAATTTAGCTTTCTTACTTTATGTGCCAAAGTTC
Organism: Panthera leo; assembly: GCF_018350215.1. Lineage (NCBI taxonomy): Eukaryota > Metazoa > Chordata > Mammalia > Carnivora > Felidae > Panthera > Panthera leo. The sequence goes on along the minus strand of NC_056682.1, from coordinate 154,555,316 downwards.
AAACAACCAGTTGGAAAATGGAAAATGGAATTATATATATGCTGGATATTATGAAGTCAATACTTTATTTGAAATATTTAAAATAATATCCATATGATTATTAGATTTGTAAAATCACCTAATTAGTATGCTTACTACAGTGTACTAACGAGAGTGATTATATCTTATTTTGATGTAAGGGATTCCTTTTCTTAGAATTTTAAGAAATGTCAAATTCTTCTGTTGTGTCCACAACTGCTCTCCAAATGTGTGTTTTATTGTAAATGTTGCCTTTTATTCTTTTTTACTTTCATTGAAAACAACCCAACGGTTTCTGTGAATGAGGGAATGTTTTGTTTATTTTGGCTTTTCTTTCCGTGTTTTAAACTTTTTTTTTCAGCTTTTGTTTTGTGTTTTGTTTATATGGAAGACTATATTTTGCTTTCATTTTTTTATTTTTTATTTTTAGCAAGCATGGGAGTATACTCTTGCTTATACTTTGGGAAAGAGAACACCCTATATATGGCTTAATCAACATCATAAACCATTTTCTTTCTTTCCCATTGACTCTTGGATATGTGCATTATTGGAAACATGTGTGCTTTAGTGGCATATATTTTTGAGTCTAATTAGCTGCCTGCCTGTAATCAGGACTATATCAACTGTTGTCATTCTAAATGTTTCCTTTCTTTTTTTCAAACACATTTGCCTGATTGACCTTTTTTTTTTTTTTCTCTGTCTTTCTATGGGGCTGCTCCAGGAGCCATGGCTAATCATCTTATAAGCAATGCTCTGCTTCGTCCGCATGGTACTAACAATCCCTATAATACATTGCTTGGGGAACCGGCGGTCTGTAACAACCCTTCTGTCAGCATGTACAACGCACAAGGTGTGCTGGAGTTTATCTTAATTTTTTCAAGTGAGAGTCCCATTTTATGTAGCTTTTATGGCCACATTCTATTTTGCGTTCTTTCCACTGCCTTTTCTTTCTTTTGGAAGCAGACACACAGACTCCCTTTGCCTTCCACCCCTCTTGGTGCTTTTATTTTCCATTTTCCTTAGGTTTCCTTTAGTAACAAATGGTTTCCCTCCTTCTGATAAACAAATGCTTAATTCACCAATACGTGTTTGTTTCTCTGTAATGTTATAAAATGTATTGTGTCGTGTCAGTGCTTGTCTTGTTGTTGATTGATTTCTATATTAAACACCCATGTATGTATTTTGAGAAATGAGAATTTGCCTAAGGTAAGTAAAATAAAGAAAGACTTGATTTGATAGTCTTAATGGTATAAGATCAAGAAAGTAATCTTTGTTATGCCATGAAGAATACTCTAGGTGCAAGGCATCAGTACTGTTGAAAGCACTTAGATCAGCTCCATGGAAAATTACATTGAGCTAAGCCATGGAGAAAAGATCCATTCCGTTTGCTATTGAACTGAACAATACCAAGTTAGGTTCCACACTAGCTTGCCATTGCCTGTGTGAGTGACTCAGGACAGTCGGGATTTTTTTTTCCTGCTGTGGCTACCTGTGAAAAACAAAGCTTTGGGATATGGTTCTTCTGAATGATATGAAAATTTAATTACTTTAAATGATATAAAATTTTAATTACATCCCAAACAAATAAGCATAAATCTCTTTAAAACCACTTACAATATGAGTGTTTGGACAGGCATTACCTTCTCTAAGAATAAAGATGTACTGGGGCACAAGAAATTAAAACAATTCATATCATTTGGAAGAAACCACAGGAAAAAAATTAGTCAAATAAAACTTTCCTAAAAGAAAAGTCCTAGTTAGGGATCCACTTATGTAATATTATATCTGAAAGAAAATTCACTATAACAAAGAGACTTAAAAGTGGTTGTTTGAAGTTGGATGTGACAGATTAGCAGTATATTAGCTTTCCTAGGCAATTCTGAATAAAATTTCTATTATTCTTTATGGGAATCTCTGTGTTTTCTTTTCCTTCTCAGTCAGAGATAAAAGATTAGTGGCATGAGTGTGTAAAACTTGGTGTGAGTGGCCATCCCATGAAAGTTTGCTTGTTGCAGAACTGAAATTGGGTGTCTAAAACCTTCTGAGTTTCCCAGATACCTTGCCAGGGACAAAGGATGATTTTAAATTATTTCAAAATTTCTGAAGTCAGTAATACAGAGTGACTTCAGGAATATGCTCAAACTGTATCTCAGTAGGATGAAGTAATTAGCGAATTTTTGAATTATCAAGTTTCAGAAGGCCTGCATGTCTAAGAATCAGACTTTGAGAATCAAAAGCAGGGTTAGAGCTCATGAATTCTCTTCACCACATTGCTGACATTCTGTCAGCCTGTGCCCATTTCCTTTAATGGGACCCTTCTCCCCTCAGGATTTCATACATTCAGTTGTTGAAATCCTCCATTTGTTATGTATATTTTTTCCTTCCACTGAGCTGAAATTTGCCTCTGACCATGATACTTTGATTTGCCTTCTAGAGCAAGGAAGAGCAAAGTATTCTGCTTCTGTGTCAATCCTTTTAAATACTTTGAAAGCAATTGATCTGGCTTCTTTGAGTCCTCCATTTCCCCAGTAAAATCACCCCGGTGCCATCAATACGAGATAGTTTCTGGGTCCTTCCTGGTGGTTCCCTCTCTAAATTGTCTCTCCTCTGTCAATGCCCCTATTTTATTGTGGCCCTCAGTGAAGTGTACATAACACTTGTTGTATATTTCACAACATAACAAATGTGGCTTAACAGAACAAGTCAGCAGACCTTATACAGGCTGGGTTTTTTTTTGTTTTTTGTTTTTAAATTAGGTTAAGTTACAGATAATTGTGTCATTATAAACATTTTGCAATGTGCTGACATCTTAGTACGTTTTCAGTGATGTTAAGTGAAGATTTATACCATATCTGCAAATTAAATCTATTCTACATTATTCACTTTACGCAGAGTTGGAGAAACACTAAAAATTGTTTTACTTATTGAATATTGTTTCAGAACATGTAAAAATTTAGACCACATTTTGTTTAGCTTTTTTGATTATTCAGATATAATTTCTAATGTCTTATGTAACAAAAAACTAACAATTATTAATCTGTATGTCTTCCCTAATTCAATATCTCCTTTCTTGTCCTGTTTTATTTTTACTGGAATCATAAATTAGGCGATTTTTCTAAGGATGGAACACTATTGTAAACACTCTCAAAGTGAAATTCTGTAGATGCGAATTTAAAGTAATACCATATACATATAAGGTTTTATTCCTGTGGAATTTATTACTGGATATTGCTATTACGATGATCAATAAATACACAAATTCTTCTGAATGGGTTTATTGTTTTTCCCAGCAAATTAAATAAATACTACTGACTTTTCTTAAAAACAAGAGCAAACAATTTTTATTAATGTTTCTCAGAGTCAGAGGTGAAATTATTTAATGGCTTAATGTTTTAATATTTTTTAAGATATTAAACTATGGTAGTGCTTAAAATCATTCTTTTTACCACTGACCCCAAATAAATCTTAGTGATTGTCATATTGCTACTAATCTTATGCTTTCAGATGAATGCACTTAATATTCTTACTGGCAAGGGGAAATCTTACATGAAATATAGGTGGCTCGGTATGTACTGGAGTGGTTTATGTTGAAGTACCACTTGGTTCTGTTCTATTGGGTCCTCTAATTCAGTTGCACTAAGACCATCCAAGCAAAGGAGCATTCAGATATAAGTATCCATATTTGTTTGTAATGCCTTTATTTAAAATATGTAGAGATGTGTTCATAGAGTTACTGAAGCATATAGAGTTAGGAATAAAGATGACTAATATGCTTTTATTATATTGGATTGAGATTCTATCTGTGGACATTTTTGAAAACTTCATGCATTGTATTTCTGGACCATTATATTCTTATCAGGATTAGAAAATTCAATTTTTGCAAGGTAAATCTTGTTATAGATTAACCTATCAAGAGAGCATATAGAGCCGAAGTCATGATTTCACAAAATAATTTACATTTTAAAGTAACTAATTCTACCATAGAACTTAAAGAAAGACATACCCTTAGGACAGGATATAATGAAGAATACATGATAGGTGGTAAGAATACAAGATTATATTATAAAATATATAAATAAATGTTCTATGATGGCTTCAAAGCCTAAGGCAGGTGGAAGAACTAGATAGTAGGGCACAGAGGAAATCTACAAGATTTTCTTTTTGATTTCAGTTCTTCCACTGTTAGCAGGGTGGAGTTAGATAAGGTTCAGCCTATTTTGGCTGGAGTTCCCTCATCTCTGAGAAGCAGGAATTGAGCTTCAGTTATCTCTCATAGGCTTTCCAGTTCTAAAATTCTGTCATTTAAGGAAGGAGCCATAATGAGCTTACTAACGATTTGCATCTGTTAGTATACTGGCTTGGCTCTTTATTTCAAATTATTTTTTCTAAAGCTATTTTGAAACTTTATTAAGAGAACCTTCCTCTCCATCCTGAAATAAAGTCAGTCTTTTTTCTGAAAAGCAAATCAACTTGTAAGTGCAAAAACCATCTCTTAAAGGAATGGTGAAATTCTAACAAGCTGGAATCTCCTGAAACGATCTAGCCCAATGAATTTCCTGGTTTTGATTTTAGGATGATTTAACCTTCCTGTAAACAAAATCAGCAAGAGCCGTCCTTCATGACCTGATTAAAATAGGAGTGTTTTTTAAAAAATAATTTTGCCAGGATTGTTTTTTAAAGGATCAGTTCTAAAAATGTTTGATTGCATGATTGTGCAAGAATCCAGAAGAAAACCGGACACTGATGGTGGTATTTTTCTTCCCCTCCTGTTGTCTTGATACAGAATAACAGTTGGATTTAACCATTTTCTTTTTTCAAAGTTTCACGACTTTTGAATATGAGCTCCAGAAATGACAGTTCTGATCAGTATTATTCACAAATGATAAGAAGCATTTGGATAGTTATAATGGGGGAAATATAACCTTTTTACGTGGAAAAAAAAGATTCATAAAGGAAAAAAGACACAAATATGGAAAACTACAACTGTGTTTTTTTCCTCTGTGTACATGCTAAAGATTTTATTTATAATTTTACTGAAAATTTTTAAAATTAAATAACATTTCTTAGAAGCAGGTATGTTCAAACATACATACACGTAAATATATGCAATATTGAAATGCAGTTGTGGGAATCGTCATGGCTTGCCTTCGAATCTTTACTCTCCTTGGTTGGTGTGATAATCTTAACTTTAAAATAGATGTGTTTTTGTTTAAAATTTGTTATAAACTGTAGAAACGCTTATTAAAGACTCATTTTATTAGCATGTGTTAAGGGGGGGGTTCTTATTTTTTGACTAACATTTCAGTATTTTTAATTATGATAAACCATGTAACACAGACTCATGAATTTGGGGGCAGTGGAAATTATTTCCTTTGACTCTTTTTTCTGCATATCATCAATTTGCTTTTTACTCATGTTTCTTCTACTGTCGCTGTAAGCTTACTTGTTGTTTTTTCTTTCCTTTTCTTCATGCTGTCGTTTAGAGCCCTACAGAGAGACAAGTATGGGAGTAAAGCTAAACATTGCATATCAAATGTAATTTTTTTTAGTTCACTTTTATTGCATCACATATAGATGATGTAGTTATTAAAAACAGTTCATCTCACAATTTAAAAACTAAAGAGCCTATGAATCGACTTATATAAATTTACGTTAATAGAGATTAGACGCTTTTGTTGTCTGATTCTTTTACTGTGTCACATAATCAACATAGTTGTTAAGTCTCATGTAATGTTTGTGTGAGTTAAATTGTTTTTAAATTAAGCATTTATTTTTGCTAAGTAATTCATAAGCTTTTATTTTTTATTACTACATTCCATCATACACATATATGTCACATGCAGCATATCCACTTTATTTTACTATGGTTGTTTCCGACCTGTACCTAATGCATTGACAACGGAAGTAATACACACGTTTCAATGCATCAGTCACTCAGCCGTAACCATCATGCATACCATGGCAGCCTCCACAGCAGCAATCACCCATCACATATGGCCCTTTAAAGAACATTTACTTTTATTTTTCTTAACATTGTGGATTTGTCTACAAGATATCTTATAACATGAAAATAAATCGCTTCACCCTATGTCTGTGATGGCTGCTTTTTAATGAATTTTATGCATTGCTGTCTTTAGAAACTGTTACTTGAATACAGAGTATGCAGCAAAAGTCCATATATAAATTGATACATTTGGGACACTTTATTTAAACCAGCAAAGAAGGAGTTCAGTTTTGATAAACATAACTGCATCACAGATATAGAATGAATGTTATATTTTCACAAGTTAGCAGTGTATTGAGAAGTTTAATAGAATTCTTCAATTAATTGTTCTGTAAAGAAATATCCTTTCTTACTTATGAGTATTGGTTAAATGTTTGTGTTTTATTTTCTTTCGTGGTTGCATTTGAACTGATTTTGGAACTATTATAGATTCTTGGATTTCTGTTCATTCAAGAGAATGCAAAAACCTTGAAGAAGCACGTGGTTAAATTTTATTTCACTGCAACTATTTCTTCCCAGAATAAAATGTTCAATCTCTTTTAAATTCAAAGTTTAATATGCACACAAAGTCATCACTCATTATGACATGGAATCTTTAATACTGACACTATGTTTTTAGGAATCAGATACCTGTGTCTTTACACATTCTTTTGTAGTATTACCTAATGACCCTAAATAATCGCTAATGGGTTAATATGTAGAAAATGATATTAGAAAGTAAATCTAAATATTTTTGTTTTGAAAGTTCCTAGATGCATATTATTTTGATGTGCCATTTATTTGACTAAGCATTATTTCATGACTACATCATTTTGACAAATTTAACATAATCCTTTTGTGGTTTTGTGTGTAGGAATTATGTTTAATCTTGCAAAATTATATATCAAATTATTAGAAGCTGCTTGATTCTTTCACTTTTGACCAGAATATTCAAAGTACCACACATGAATTATGTTAATATTATGCCTATTTTAATGTTAAAACAACATGTAAAATTAAAGGTAATGAATTATTAAATTGACTTTGATGTGTATAAATTGAAAGCTATGAATGATTACACCAAAATTTTGCGTTATTTTTTTTCTAAGTTATAACCAAATATGTTTCAAATAGTATCAGGCAATGTTTGTGTGGAAACTACAAATTTATAGGTTTTTTAAATTGTTCTTTTAAAGAATTATTTTAGATACTTTTCCATTTATAAGGTTCCTATCAATTGTCCCCGAGTGTATATAGAAATGTGTACATGTAGACTTAATAGTATGTTTTGTTTCCAACCATTTTATAATTAATTAAACGTGCTAGCAATTTATACATACTTCATAGTCGGATGTTTCTGCCTTTGTGTTTGTGTGTGTGTTCTGTGGCCAAATGGATGTAAATGTCATAGTGTTTTGTAATCTTTTTCAGAGGGGCTTCTGAACAATGCCAGGGATACAAGTGTCATGGATACTCTACCACTGAATGGTAACCATGGCAATAGTTACAGCATTGCCGGTGGCGAATACCTGAGCAACTGTGTGCAAATCATAGACCGTGGCTATAACCACAATGAGACCGCCCTAGAGAAAAAGATTCTGAAGGAACTCACTTCCAACTATATCCCGTCTTACCTGAACAACCACGAGCGCTCCAGTGAACAGAACAGGAATCTGATGAACAAGCTGGTGAATAACCTTGGCAGTGGGAGTGAAGATGATGCCATTGTCCTGGATGACGCCACCTCCTTCAACCACGAGGAGAGTTTGGGCCTGGAACTCATTCATGAGGAATCTGATGCTCCTTTGCTTCCCCCAAGAGTCTACTCCACAGAGAACCACCAGCCACACCATTACACCAGAAGGCGGCTCCCCCAAGACCACAGTGAGAGTTTTTTCCCTTTGCTAACCAACGAGCACACAGAAGATCTCCAGTCACCCCACAGGGACTCTCTGTACACCAGCATGCCAGCACTGGCTGGTGTGCCTGCCACAGAGAGCGTTACCACCAGCACCCAGACCGAACCCCCACCGGCCAGATGTGGTGATGCCGAAGATGTTTACTACAAAAGCATGCCAAACCTAGGCTCCAGAAACCACGTCCATCAGCTGCACACCTACTATCAGCTAGGTCGCGGTAGCAGTGATGGATTTATAGTTCCTCCAAACAAAGATGGGACCCCTCCAGAGGGAAGTTCAAAAGGACCAGCTCATTTGGTCACTAGTCTATAGAAGATGACACAGAAATTGAAACCGACAAAACTGCTAACACCTGGTTGACTGTTCTGAGTTGATATAAGCAGTGGTAATAATGTGTGTACTCCTAAATCTTTATGCTGTTCTTGAAAGACAAACACACACTTTCAGACTTTTTTTTTTTTAAACTGGGATTTTTAGGTCAGCCCAGGGGAGAAAGATAACTGCTGAAATTCCCCTGTGCCCTCTCCTTTCTTGTCTTTTCCCCCTCAGATGGAGACTTCATTATGTTAATGAACGAGATATGAAGAAAATGGCGCTCATTGTGGCCTTGTTGAATTATGTTGTGTTTGTTCTAACATCTCTGATGCTCTGTTACTATAATTACAAGGACCTGATTTTTAAAAGGCCAGAACAGTTGTTTGACATTAGTAACAATGCTGCATCTAGATTGGAGTGCTGCACAAACAAACATAAAAACAAAGCAAAACTGTATCACATAGTGGTTTTTAGTCACTCACAACCTGAATTCACCACAGTGGGAATAGCTGTGGAATACAAAATAAAACAACAAATTAATAATGAAATGGAGGGGAATTCTAGAATTATATGCTAAATGCATATTTTATGATTTGCTGTATTAACTGATGATAAAACTAATGGCAGAAAAAAAATTGAACAATTTCTATGTAATGTACAGATACTAGCATTGCACATATAGTCAGCTTTCTGTTCCTCCAGAATTTGAGTCCTGTTAATGTAGTGGAAAAAAAGAGATATTTTTTCTTTTTCTTTCGTGCTGGTCTTGCAAGTTTGTCTGCCAGTAAGAGAGCAAAGTTTCCTTCCTTCCTTCCTTCTTTTCTTTCTTCCTTCATTTTCTTTGCTTTTTCTTCTCTTTTTCCTTTCTTCTTTTTTTCTTTCCTTTTATTTTTCCTTATTTTTTCTTTAAAATTTCACCTGGCAAAAAAAATAAATAAATAAATAAATAAATGAAACTATCACTTTATAAGAATCATTTTCTAGTAATGCAAACAAATTATTTTTTACAAAAAAATAAAATAAATAAAATTAGACTTCCTTCCCTCACTATATATCTTTATTCAGTCAGAATATTTCCAAGAGCATTTTTGCAGATTAGAGCAGGACGAACTTTTATGTTTACAGTATACATCTGTTGTAATGCAAAGTATATTTGGCAAGCAGTTGATCACCAAGACAGTAGCTATGATTCTAGAAGTCAAGAGGCGTCAATAGAACTAGTGGGGCTTCTGCATGTGAAAAAAAAAAACGGTATCCCATAGGCATTAAAGTGCTGAATGCTCAGTCTGATCCCCAAGTGGGCACCCGCACTACCAATTTTTAAAGGAAATTCACTCCCTTGTAGTAAGAAATGAAAGGTCAAGTTATTTTGAAGTGATTTTTTTAAACTCTTCTGTTTATTAACAGGAAAATTTATTTATTTGACAGGATTTTAAGTAATGTAGGAATACAAGAGGTAAATTAGCAGCACATATAATTTTTTTTTAAATTTATGATCCATTTTGTATGGTCTCAAAGTTGGATGACCTCATTACTAATATTTGTTGTAAAAGTGAAACTTGTTTGCCAACCAATAAACAACTGATTGAGATTTAGAAGACTTTGATGTATGTACTATATGATGAATTATTCTTTTCATTTTTCTCGTCTTTCCTTCTGTTTTCATTATATATACTTTGCTAATCGATTACTCTATGGCCCAAATGAGCCATGCAATAGAAATCAGATCTGCCTAGAAGAATAACCTAAGCACAAAATTTTACCATTTTTGCAGACAAAGTAAACCAGAAAAATGGGATGGGCATGTTTATGTTGAATGAAATAAGATGCATAACTTACTTTTAAGCAGGTTAATATAAGCTACTATGTGCTTATTTTATAAGCAGCAGCCATCATGCTTACTATAAAAACCAGCTTCAATCAGAGATTTATGTATTGAATTGAAGAGGGGGTGAGTCACTTATTTTCCTTTCCTGTAAGTTCTATTTTGAGGTCAGAAATTTAAAGTCATTCAGTTGGCTCAAAGCTGCCAGTTTAATGGCAAAGAGAATATCCATTTTATAAAGATAGTAGAAGACATTTTTATTCTAATTTTTCTTGCCCCATATATGAAACAAAGTCCTTTCAAAGAAACTTTCTAGATCTCCAATTACTGAAGAACCTTTACCAGCAGTGTCTAAACATAGAGTCCCTTCTAGAGCAAAGCTAGAATGAATTTGCCAAATTGTAATTTATCTTGTAGTGTATGATATTTTGGTGACTTCTTCCCCCCCCCCCCCCCAAATCTGAACACCACCTACCTATTAATTAATTTCTTAACTTAAGATGAGATGGAATAGTTTATGGAATAACCAGTAATCTCTATATAGTTTAAGAATATATGACAAAAGAAAGAATTCTGTGCTGGGCCAGAGTACATCATAATCTTAATATTCACCTCAGAATATTTTATGCATCATTCCTTTTTAGTCACTTAACACGAGTAATTTTTAAGTCTCTAGAATTGTTCTTGAGTTGCAGGAGAACCTCAAGCTTTAATGGTAATTAGGTTTTCACATCCCACACTGTGGCAATATTAGCACCTGAAAGGTGGTTTGCCTATCTGTTGCATAGAATACATTTGGTAATGAAAAAGCCCCTTTTAGACAACTTGTCTAAAGTTGGCCTGTGGATTATGAGCGCTTATGCTTGTTTCGCCAATTCAGCAGAGATCTATATGAAAGCAGCTCGTCAGTAAGAAGCTAGTTTCACAGAACAATGGGGAAACTACCTCAAGTCAGCTTGCTGAGGCTGCCAATTCTGATTTTCTGATATTGCTACCTCCCTGCCCGCTATCTTTTATGTGTCATTACATGGAATTTGAAACAGGTAGCCTCCCCAGCTTTACACAGACCAACTGAAGAAAATCACTTGAATACATAACTGGTGCAGAAGGCCATTTAGGACTGTCAGTTACTACCAAGCCCTTGCATAAAGATGAAAGGGTGAGATGTTTGAATTCGAATACATCACAATTGATGTGCTATCAGAGAGACAAGATCCCAAAGACTTTTACAGAGATTGTTCCCTCAAGTTTTATGTGACTATACTGAAACAAAACAGTAGATATAGGAGCTAATTATGTGTACATTTCAATAGAAATTTGTGTATATCTAACATGTATTCATTTAGTCCTTTTTATACTAGCAAGGCTTGAGTTCCTAAACTTGACTTTTTTTCACATGTATTTTCATGCATAGCTATTGATAAATTAATAATTTTTAAAAAGTTTATTGTTTTTTGCCACCTTTGGTTGACTATACTTCAATACCCTGTGCCATTCATGACTTACTTATCTGCCTACTTCTGATATACTTATCTGAAATTCTATAAAAAACTAAATTTTCATCAAGCAGACGGACTGTACCTACATAGCACATCATTTGGATAGCTGGAAGTAAAAGTTATGCCAATAAAACAAACCAATTATTATTTCCTAGTAAAATAATATTTTTGTAATATTTTACTCTCGAGCTTTTTTTTTTTTTTTTTTTTTCTTTTGAGGTCTATCTCCCAAGGTACTTTGCAGGACACTAGCTAACAGATCTCATGTCTAGTTGACTCACAGACTGTTGGATTGTTGCAAAGCCCATGTTCCTAATTGATAATATTTATGGAGAAAACTACATTTTGTGAAGGAAAAATAGATTTGAATTTCAATTTAAGTTTTTGAACATCTCTCCAGTTCCACTCTATTAAAAGTAAAAAATACTATAGTTGAATAATAAATTGCCATGCTTAAATAATCATGACAAAAAAGAACTTGCATGAGAACAATTATGTCAAAGTGAAAATAATCAGGAAACTGTATTAATAAAATGTAGATAATGGAAATATCCTTAACTTCCTATCAGGCAAATTCACAAAGACTCAAAACTAAAGTGTAGTTTATGATATATACTTTGAAAATCCCCATTAACCTAAAAATGTCAACATATTGATAAAAGATCTTTAAGATTTAGTGTTTTTAAAAAATTAGTTGGTGTGACGAAACTTTCCATGGTAATAGAGATAAACATATAAGAGAATTAGTAATAGTCATATAGAACCCATGGACTTAATTTTAGCCAGTATCTTCAGCTTTTTCCCCCACACATGTTCCAATCCATTGACAAAGGTTTACTTAGTTTAAAAAATGACATTAAAAACTTTTAAAGACTGACTTTCTGCAGTATAGAGAACAAAAGGGAGAGGGAAACCAGTTTCTGGGTTGTCTAAAGATCAACTCCAGACTAATCAATAATCAGCTCCTATTAGTGAAAGAAGCATTTGTTTTCAGAAGTTGTGCGTTAGTATTATACCAAAGTGCTACTGATTGAGGTGTTTTAGAAAAAACAAAAACACTACAGAACTACTATATTACTGCAAATTTAGAGAGAGAAAGAAAGAAACCCAGACTCTGATTTTGAGCAATTCTAAAAATACTGACAAGAATGTCCTTTCTTCTGTTACAAAACTATTTGAGATAAAATAACAATATGTACGATCTTCTAGTATATGTAGTACCAAGGTATTAAGATTTGATGAGTTCATGTTTAGTGGTTCATAATTATAACTCACAACATAAAAAATTACTATGCATTTCTAAAAATACTTTACATACATCCTCTGTTAGATTTCTGCACATTAATAAATTAGTTAGGAACATGGGAGCACAAGAGTGAAACAGCAACATTAGAAAATAGCTTATGGAAGCATTTTTGTGCAAATGAATTCTACGTGGAAAGCTTCTTTGAGCTCATAAAATAGATTTGATGGATCCCAACCAGAAATTCAATTTTGTAATCAGCAAATACATACTTCTGAAGCCATCTGAAAAAATATTGATAAATATCTAAATTTTCATTTCTAAATTAAAATGTTGGTAGCTGCTTCTTTCCTGCTTAGGCCATAAGAGGAATCTTTCCTATTTTCTAATTAACCTGATTAGTTTCTACTTCACTTTTGCTTTAAAAGGGAAATCAATCTTTAACTTTCACCTATACACTTACATACTTTGATTCCTTTTATTTACAGCTTGCAGAAGAAATAGCTTGTTTACAATATTGCAAACTTTGTGATTTTTGCAATATAACAGGTAGTTACTATAGTTTTGCATATTTTCATTTTCAATAAACTTATTGCCCTACCCTCTTTAAAAAAATTAAAAGCACGTCTCCAACATCCAGGACCTGTAGGTTATTATTCAAATGTCTTCATTTCAGCTATGTTTTGATGTTTATTTCTCTCTTAATAGTATGTCACACAAACTTTTCTCATTTCACTTGTGTCCCATCAGAGTATTTCAAAGGTAAAGGCAAACTATGATTTTTAAGAAGGCACGTGAAAGGAGAACTTTGATTTATAATGGAGAAGTTGAGGAAGACTACACAAGGAAAAACCTCTGTTGGGATAAGCAAGTCTTTTCCATCACAATATGAACAGAAGGGCAGATCCAAGTTGGCATACTTATGGTGAGGCAGCAGGACCTAAATTCGAGTTCAAAAGAAAAAAAAAATCCAGGAAAAAATAATGAAATTGTTTAGAGTGGTAAAAACTTTAAACAGTGTAACAAGTGCTACTGGTGTGTTAAAACAAAAATTGAAGTATACCATATGATAATTTTATCCTGCTGTTTACACAGGAAACTCTAAACACTTTCAGCACTCCTTAGATATTTCTTGTCTAGCCACACCTTATCTCAAGGACACATGGATTTTTATAAATGTTTCTTAAATATAAGTATTTTTGCCTCAATTCACTTTCACTCTCTAATCTGCTTATTCTATTGTATGCCAACACAGTTAATGCTACCAGTAGCTATGCACCTTTTAGAGCTTTATTATGAATCTTTCTAATAAACATTAAATTAATATTAAATTGGAATTACGTACATTGTGCAAAATAATCCGTAACCAAGCAATATGCATATTATAGGCTAATTTATTATATATATGAATATTACATTGAGACTGAACAAATAATTACACAGCTGAAAATTTTACTCTCAAGTCCTTTCTCTCTTCAATTATTGTAGTCCATTCGTAAAATTCTGCAGACAGTTGTATGACATGTATCAAAGTACTCCATAATCCAAATGTGTCTAAAAGTATTCCCAATGCTTCTTTCATTCTAGAATGCTAAAGAAAAGAGCTTGAAAGAAGAGGAAAGGAAAGCCGACTCCTAAGGATCTAATTTAGATTAACATTGCCATTCAGAATGAGTGATTTTAAAATGAGAATGTTCCACTCTGTGATCTGAGGTTATTAAAATTTTACAGTTAGTCCAATATTGGAGGATTTTAAATTTAAAAAGAGTTAAGTTTGTCTCAATGGCCCAAGACTGCAGAATTTCACACTACATTGGCAAGGAAATGTGTTTGAAATCCATACCTGAAGTAGCTTTTTAAAGGTTAAAAATTCCCTGATTCTTCTGAAGGTAAAACTGGTAAATGATCCTGGCTTCAAAATGAAATGGACTGGTTGACTTCAAAAGGTGTTTGGCAAAAATCAAGAATGTCATCAACCCTTTAACAGTAGGTAGAGGTCTTTGGGGATACAGAATACAGTGACTAGAACACAATGTCCTCTTCTGCTGACCACTGCCTCATGTTGGAGAGCATTTTTAATGCCTTGAATTTCAAGTTGTCACAATGTCTTATGTTTTAAATACCATCATGAATCAAGAAAGATGAGGAAAAAAACATTTAAAGTTGATTTTCATGCCTCATTTCAGAATAAAGATTTCCTTTACCATTCTAAGTAATAAAAATGATGTGTCTTGAAACAGCTGTAGACAATCAGAATGTGTTCATTTATAAACAAGTCTTTGTATATTCTAACACTATTCTTTGCCTATGACCTCCAAAATCAGTAAGTGTAGAAAGAGTCAGCTGGATTTCCTTTCATTTGGCTTCTGTAAATGCATTGGAAGTAGAAGGATAATCTGGGACATTTTTCCACACTGTTTTCCCACTTGCCAATCATTAAATCTAATTCAAAATATATCTTTTTTTAAAATGATAGTTTATTTTTAAAAATAACAACTAATTAAGTTATTTCTCATTGATAGGAACGATTTCTCTTTTTAGGAACAAGAATATAGCTATCGCAGGCTCTGGTCTCTTACCATTCTCATATATTTACATGTGGAATTAATCTTATCATATACACCTACCAGGTTTCTATCTATTGGATTTTTTTCCCTTGTACAACCTTTCCAACCTCTTTTTTTTTTTTCTTAAATGCTCTGTACAATCACATGTAAAATCATGAGCTACAAACCTCAATAAAAAATGTCAGTAAACAATAAGTGATGTAGTCACTGTTATTATATGGGAGTACCAAAACTTTGGTTTTGGGACAGTTTTTCAGACTGCAGGATAATTGAAACATAGACTCCTAATATATTTCCTTGCTATCCCTACACCCTGCCACCCTTCTCTTCACACATCCAAAGTAAAATGCAAGGGCTTTTATTCTTTTTTTCTCTTTTAACTTTTTCAGAGAGCTGCCACCACCCAAGGTATCTATGAGGTTATTTGTTCTTTCCAGAAAAGATAGGAAGTTAAATTAAGAACTGCGTGCCCTTAAAGTCGGCCGATACTGAGATATAATCAAATGTAGTCATATCTGTCCCCTGATCTTATTTCTTCCCACCTCAAACTAGGGTATTGTTGGGTAGAAGTAAGGACAGTCAGTCACTGATGACTTTGGTGCACAGAACACTACAGAGGTCTGTGCTGTGACATGCTTTTCCTGTTTTGAATAAAGGGCCCTATCAATATTAGTGTATGTTGCGGATCACAAAGATAGACATTATATAATCATCATTTTGTAGTGTCAGGGATTCTGATTATTTAGTTTACTAACACTGAGCATCAGAAAAATGAACAAAATATCAGCTGGGAAAATCTAATCCAGATATTTCTCCCTTATAATGTTAAAAATACATTTTCATAAGAGATATTTTGAAAAGAAATTAAGAGGAATCCTCAGATACTGAGTGCCCAGGATGTGCCTGGTACTTTGCATTGCTTCATTTAATCTCTCTAATAATACAGTGAAATGGATTTTTATTCATGCTCACTTTACAGAGGACATTGAAATTCAGATCTCACAGTCATAGAGCTAGTGAGTTTTGAAACACACTCTCGCAGCCTAAAGTCCATTTTGAGTTTTTTTACAATGTTATACTGTATCAACTAAATGATTCGTTGAAAAAAAAATTAACCCAGCCCTTTTCATTTAAATAAGAGGCCGGGGGTAACAGACAGCCAAGGAATCATTGAAAACATACGGAATCTACTTTTAAGACAAAGTTTATGTAAACTCCATTTTACTTGGCGGACTGAGGTTTCACCAATTCTTTATCTTTGAACAAATTACTTTTCTAAGCTCATTTCTAAAGTAAATATAATATCTGAAAAAATAAACAAAACAATGTAAATACACTATTTTGTATGTAATATATATGTGTAAAAGTGTATTACATATATAGCGTGATATATATGTATTACCATATATATATATATATATATATATATATATATGCTGTACTTGGTGCACATGAAACCCTTATTTAGAAAATTCTGAAACACATTCTGAGTTAGTACTAGTATCTTGTTTGTATTTTTACACCCTCACCCCCAATACACATAATGGATAAAGAATAGTACTATACACCCACATCAAATTCTAGTGAAAGGTTCACATTGATCTATAGGATTATTTCATCCCTTATCAAAACAGCATAATAACTGCACGTTTCTTTGTCTTTATGTATGCAATTTCTCAGTATTTAATCTTTATAAAACGGTTTTAACAGCTGTACTTCTAGTGATCAAATACACCATTTTATAATCTGTTTTCAAATGGTCTTATTTGATGGAAAAAAATGGTTCTAAGTTTAATTATATTTGGAGATGCCAGATTAAACAAAGTAAAATAGATATTTTTTTAATTGCAGACTTCAGAGAACACACTGCAAAGAGTACTATATATTGCGCTCTTTCGTAAAACTATCTGGCCCTGAAATCCTCAAGGAACCTGAAGAGCAATGCATTGAGCACTATTAACCCATGGAACTCAGTTTGTGATACACCACCCAAAATATTTTTCTTACAACTGAGTTTTTTTTCCCTAATTTATGTTAATGAAATACTGGAGGTGTGACGCCCTCCAATATTAATTTATAACTTTATAACTCATGATAAGATAATGTTATAGTAACATTATTTCCGCTAATGTCTGGTCCCAATCTTTAGGTGGAGGAAGAACAATTCATGAAATGAGTCCTGCCGTAAGAATTCTGCCCTAACCATTGACTCCCTTCCTTTTAGCATAGTTCCCTACCTTCTAATGCTACCAGTCCATTTGGCTACAGCAACTGGAGACAGAGTTCATTCTCAGCAACTGTGGTTCTCATTTGTAAAGTGCACATGAATAACATGAGAATCTTGTTAAAATGCAAATTTGGGGGGCATGTGGGTGGCTCAGTCAGTTAAGTCTTCGACTTGGGCTTCAGTCATGATCTCCCCTGTCAGGCTCTGTGCTGACAGCTCAGATCCTGGAGCTTGCTTCGGATTGTGTCTCCTTCTCTTTCTCTCTCTCTCTCTCTGCCCCTCCCCCATTCGTGCTCTGTCTCTCTGTCTCAAAAATAATAAATAAACATTAAAAAAATAATGCAAATTTTGATTTGCGTTAGTCCGGTAGTCTGGGGTTTCAATCTCAAACAAGCGCTCACACGTTTGCGTGGCCACTCCTCCCAATACCAAGGTTTTCGACTGTCTCGTTCTGTTTCTTCCCCAGTAACACATTATGCCTTAGGGTATTTTTCCCCTAACTGGTTATTTTTGGATACTAAGGGATATATTATAGAAAAGGGGAAATGAGTTTCTCTTTGTGGACAATCAAGAAAGTTCTCAATTTTACCAAAAAAAATCTATTAATATTTTGGAAAATATATATGGAGTGGATTCTCAAAGTAGGTTATGGATATAGTAGAACTGAAGCAGAAGCCATTACTGTTGTACTCCATCATTTTGGGTCCAAAATAACATGGAAAAATGGGGAGACTGTGTGTGTGTGTTTCTGTGTTTGTGTCTATATGTAATTGCATGTATATGTAAAAGACATATATGTAGCAATTGCCTATAAGAAAGATCTTAGCAAAGTGGAATTTTCCTCATTAACATTATATATAACACACTAGAAATATTTACTAGAAAATTTTAAACTGATTTTTTGAGTATGTAAAAGAGTTCATTGTTGCAGTTAGAGATACTTGCTGGTCTTCTATTTGTATGTAGAGTGGGAAATAGTCACACAGGTAGATGCAGCAAAAATCGAAAAGTTAAAGAATGCCCAGAAAGTTACATCATCTTGAATTTTATAGATAAATCCATTTCTAAAAATAGTTATAATTATGTGTTTCATTACAATACTAAAAAGTTTCTTGTTTATTGACAGTGAAGAATCTTGTCTCAGTATAATATCTAATGAGGTGAAAGTCAGCTCACTGTTTTCTACTTACTTGGGATGCTTTACCTAGGATTCACTCCCAGTCACAGGATCAGAAAATATTAATATCTATCCCAAAGTATCAAGAATGTTAACAGGCTCCGAAGATGTTATGTATAAATTGAAATAAAAGATCTTGTCTATATTGGTAATTGTGTGTTAAGTGTGTTGAAGTCAAACACACCATGGTATTAAACACAAATGCCCGGATAATTATGAATTAGATTATAATGAACATGATCTTCAGATAATCACGATTCTTTAAAAAGCAAGAACCCTGTCTGATCTCCAAAATAATAATTCTCCTTATATTTCCAAATGGTGAAAGCATCTCACTAAACCTCATTATTATTTTTATTTTGATATTCATGCTTTGCTTATATAAGATATGACAATATGTATTTTATACTTAGTATATACTGTTGATTCTACCAATTAAGTCATGGTCTAGAAATTCACAGTTATTTTTAAATGTGGGGGGGGCATTGTGGAAAGGTAAAGTGAATTAAAATATAAGCTTTATACGTCCTAAAGCTAATAATTTCTCACATTCTTAGAAAGTCTTTAGCACAGTGGTGATTGTCACAATTTCATTGTAACTGATGAAAACAGAATTCCATTAATTCTGTTAATGCAGAAAAACCTACCAAGAAGAAATAGGAAAGTGAAAAAAGAATATAAACTTTCTTTTTAAGCTTGGTCTTTTGTTTTAAAATTTTAAGTATAGGGGCGCCTGGGTGGCTCAGTTGGTTACGCGGCCGACTTCAGCTCAGGTCATGATCTCACGGTCCGTGAGTTCGAGCCCCGCGCCGGGCTCTGTGCTGACGGCTCAGAGCCTGGAGCCTGTTTCGGATTCTGTGTCTCCCTCTCTCTGACCCTCCCCTGTTCATGCTCTGTCTCTCCCTGTCTCAAAAATAAATAAAAAATGTTAAAAAAAAATTTTTTAAATAAAATTTTAAGTATAGAATGTTATTTTTCTATAATGTACAATTTTTAAATTAATGTGTTTACAGTTGTAAATTGAGTACATAGTTTCTGTAGTTTATAAATTGCCTAAAAGGTTAAAAATAATAACTAATAACATTTGGCTTTAAAAATTCAAATCGGAGTAATATCTAAGATTGAGGACTCAAGACTAATTCAAATCCCTGTGTAAAACACACTAATTCAATGTTATATTTTATTCACTTATTTTGAAAACAGAATGATATTAGCTTATTTTGCTATGTTTATATGTTATTATGAGGGTCAATAAAAATAGTTCAGTGTTTCCCAGCTCTGGCTTCAATTAGAATCACCTAGAGCATATTTAAAAAACAAATAGCCCATGTCTCACTCCATATCAATTAAATCAGAATCTCTAGGGATGGTGCCCAGGTATAAGTTAATTTTAAAAGCTCACAGGTGATTTAATGTGCAGTTTGGGCTAAGAATCACAGAGTTAACTGTTTAATAAATATTGGATAAGTATCTGCATTAATCATGTTTAAATATTACACAACTTTTCTTTTTTTTTTTGAAGCAGGGAAGATGTATGGGAAAGACCAAAATAGTAAACTTCTTATCCTCAGATGAATCTAGTTAATCACCTAAATATGCTTTTCCTCCCAATTTATGAAAATGGATAACATATCGTTCAAATAAAATTCAGCTAGATTATTACCCATATCTTTCATTATTTAATGAACGGAAGAAAAATTCTTATTCAAAATATCTGGGTTCCTATCACTAGTTTCAAAGTCCATAAATACTATCATAGCAGAAAAAAAGTCAGTTATTAATTTTACATCAGGCAAAATTCACAGACACATATCAGGAATTGTTTACATGGATCAAAAGCTTCTTCAAGATTTCTCTGAATATTTGTTATCAGACCATGTATATACACGTGGTATTCAGCACAGTATCACAGCTATCCCAAAATATCCTTGTTAAAGTGAATTCTAAATTCCCTAGATACTTAACACATAACGTTCATGGATAGAGTAACAGAATGTCAAATAAGTTTTTATTCTCTTGGCAACTGATAAAATGGTAATGCCTGCTTGGAGCACTGTCTTCAATAGGCTTTACCCAAAATTAGTAAGAAAGAATTCGATGATGGATTATTTGTATCTGTTACAATCAGGGAAGGGGACCAGAGGGGAAATGATCCATCAATTCACATGGAATTTATATGCCCTCCCTGGGAGAGAAGTTGTGAATAGAAATATCAGATGTTCCTATTTTAGAAGAACCTAGAGCCCTAACTCCTTTGTAAAAACCTTTTTATTCTTGCACGTAATTGACATAACAATTACACTAGTTATAGTAATTTCAGGTGTGCTACATACTGATTTGACACTTGAATGTGTGTCTCATTGCTCACCGCGGTAAGCGTACTCACCAAACAGCATTAGTATAATATTGACTATATTGCCCGCGCTGTACTTGTCATTGCCATGACTTATTTATTTTATAACTGGAAGTTGGTATCTCTTAATCCCTTTCACCTATTTTGCCCATGCTCCACCCCTTCTTTATGACAACAGCTACTTCAGTTATGCAATAATAGAAAATAGTGCACAAGGGAAGAAGAAAAGTTATTTACATCATCTATTCCACTTCTTCCACATGTTTGTTTTATGTTATCCACTGGGTTGAGTTTAGAATGATTTTCTATCCCATTATTTTTCACAAAGCCATACCTGAGCTCTTCTCTGCTCTAGCCGGTCATCACCTCCAGCTGACCACATCCCTCACCAGGCTCCCTCACATTCGGCCTAAATTCCATCCAGTTCTCATAGAAATGGGGAAGCCTTTTTCTCTTTTATAATCTTTCCTACATATCAATCTAAGTCTGCCTCTTATGTTTAATCTTTTTTTTTCAATATATGAAATTTATTGTCAAATTGGTTTCCATACAACACCCAGTGCTCATCCCAAAAGGTGCCCTCCTCAATACCCATCACCCACCCTCCCCTCCCTCCCAACCCCCATCAACCCTGTTCTCAGTTTTTAAGAGTCTCTTATGCTTTGGCTCTCTCCCACTCTAACCTCCTTTTTTTTTTTTTTTTTTTTTTTTTCTTCCTCTCCCCCATGGGTTTCTGTTAAGTTTCTCAGGATCCACCTAAGAGTGAAACCATATGGTATCTGTCTTTCTCTGTATGGCTTATTTCATTTAGCATAACACTCTCCAGTTCCATCCATGTTGCTACAAAGTGCCATATTTCATTCTTTCTCATTGCCACTTAGTTCTCCATTGTGTCTTATGTTTAATCTTAGCCTTACTCTTTTTGCCCATTTGTTTCTGTGTTTTGTAAAGGTCATTTACATATTAATTGATGTTTCTCTGCTCCATAAATCAGCATCTTCTCTTACTCAGCCTTGAGATCAACTCACCAGCCAGGAATTTGCTTTGTTTCCCTTCTTTCTAATTTTTAATATATTTTTTACTGTTCATACATTTTTGAGAGAGAGACAGAGACAGAGACAGAGTGTGAGCAGGGCAGAAGCAGAGAAACAGGGAGACACAGAATCCGAAGTAGGCTCCAGGCTCTGAGCTGTCAGCACAGAGACCGATGCGGGGCTCGAACCCACAAGCCATGAGATCATGACCTGAGCCAAAGTCGGATGTCTAACTGAGCCACTCAGGCGCCCCTGTTTCCCTGCTTTCTAAGCTATTCATTTATTTACTTATTTTCCATGTACAGTGTAAATTCACAGAATTGCAGATGTGAAACAACCCTTGAAATCATTTAATTCAATCCCTTTACTTCACAGGTGAGTACACTGAGGACTACAGAGAACATGTGATTGTTCAATATCATACCTCATTCACACTGGAGCTAATTCTTGGATCAGAATTTCCTGATCAGTTCATTTCTCATCTTCATATTTTCCTGGCTAAGTCCTCCTACTACAATATGTCTGCCTCACATGTGATCTAGTTTCTCTTCTCTTACTAGAGTATTTTTTGAGATCCTTTGTCTTTATTTTTTAATGTTTATATATAGGAGAGAGAGAGAGAGAGAGGGAGAGAGAGAGTGCAAGCAGGGGAGGGGCAGAGAGAGAGAGGGAGACACAGAATCGAGGCAGGCTCCAGAACCTGTCAGCACAGAACCCAAGGCGGGGCTTAATCTCATGGACCTTGAGATCATGACCTGAGCCGAAGTGGGACGCTTAACCTACTGAGTCTCCCAGGCGCCCCTGAGAGCCTTTGGTTTTAAATAAAGAACCATAATTCAAACTTAGTTAAGCTAAACAAATAAAAACATAAAATACCTTTAATGAGATTTATTGACTCACCTTAATCAGGGAAGGAAAAGGTGAGGCAAGGGCTAATTGGAAACTAGACGATGAACACAAAGACTTTCCCTGTGTCTGATTTCTCTGTTTTTCCTTGTTTTCCCTATGCGCCAGCTTGATTTTTTTCCCACTAAGAGTCAGTATTTTATGGTGGTCAAGTGCCCAGGCTTTGAATACAGGCTGCCTGGGTTGAAAGCATCCTTCTCCATTTTCTAGTTTTGTGACTAGAAAGTTCCTCTCTGTATCTCAAATTCCCTCCTCTGTAAAATAAGGATAATGATAAAATCTACTGAATAGGGTTTTTGGAATAATGGAGTTAAAATCATGAGTTACTGGAGTGTTTAGGACAGTGCTTGACACAAAATAAATCTTAAGAATTGTTCCCTATTCTTATTGTAGTAACAGGCCAATCTCTTTTTATAGACAGAGTCATGTTTGGTAGAAGCTTTGGATTTTCAATCAAATAGCTCCATGGAAATATATAAAGGCTCCGCTTAGAAAAATCCAAGGATTGCAGTGCCTGGGTGGCTCAGTTGGTTAAGCATCCAACTCTAGATTTCAGCTCAGGTCATGATCTCAGGGTCCTGAGATGGAGCCCCATTTCAGACTCCATGCTGGGCATGGGGCCCACTTGAGATTCTCTCTCACCCTCTACCTCTGCCCCTCCCCTGCTCTCTCTCTCTCTCTCTCTCTAAAAAGAAAAAAAGGAAAAATCCAAGGAAACTGGGACCTGGCTGGCTTAGGCAGTAGAGCACACGACTCTTGATCTCAGGGTTGTGGGTTCAAACCCCACGTTGGCTGTAGAGTCTACTTAAAATGAAAAGAAAAAAAGAAAATTAAGAAAAGAAAAGAAAAGAAAAGCCCGAGGAAGGATTTAGATTCACCATGATTGGTTTACTCCTTACCCTGGACCAGTTTTTGCCTGAGGGATTGACTACCATAATATAGGCACAGCCTAAGTTACTGGTTACATCTCCAACTAGGGCAGCAAAGTCCTACCAGAAGCTGATGTGAGGGGGAAGCTGGACAAAGACACCTAGGCTACTATCAGTTGTCACAATGCTACAGCTTGCATGGTCCATCTGAGACATGAGCCTTGTAAACTTCATTCTTTCATATCTATATTATGCTTCATATTCAACTGACCTCTGTTATCTTTATTCAGTTCCATTTCTATCTCACCAGTGTAATGCTAATTTAAAACAACTATTAAACTCACAATTCAATTGCAATTGCAAAGCTGCATATTTATGTTGGTTACAATTAATTTCTATCTTCTCCTTAATAAACTTGAATTGTAAACATTTGAAAATCAGAAATGAATACTTAGTTTTTCTATGGACTCTTCTCTTATACCGAGGTCCTGAATTTCACTCTGTAAGTTTGGAAATTTGAAGTAGAGAAATACTACTTTTTCTAAACACTTACATGTCCTTGAAAAGATAATTAAATTGGTTTTGATGAAAGCTCTTCCTGAAAAAAAGGGTAGAAATAAAAATGCTATTAGGTTTAATCCAGGATTAGCAAGAGATAGCCAGAAAAGCTGGTATTCTCACCAAGCCTGAAGGCTAAGAGCTGAGGGATACACCCCACCACCATATATATATCTAAATAAAATAACAGTTTAAAAGAATGCTGCTACCAGTTAGAAATAATCTTTGAGATAACATTGTGGGGATTTTTCCAAAGGTATACTTTGTAATGAAGCATTTTTTAAAATATGGATTGCTTATCTTATCATCTAACAAGCACACACACACACACACCCATACACATACTCACACGCAACTGTTAGAAAGAAAAATAAGTTAAACAATATTATATATATATATATATATATATGCAATTCTAGTAAAGAAACAGAAATCTTAGCATTCCCTCCCCCCACTTTCACAAATACTTGAGGAAGAACATGTATGCAGTGTATTTCGTGAGTCAAGGGAAATATCCAACGTCTCGTATAATGCCATAGGATTTCCAGCACTACCCAAAGAATGTCAGAAGTGAAAAACAATTACAGTTCTGCCTCTTTTGCTCAATGAGCCTTATGTGTGTAGAGTTGTGTTTTATTTATTAGAAGCTTCAGTTTTATTCTAAGTGGAAGTGGTTGAGTTTTTGTGAATAAACAAAGTAGAAGTGCTGCTAAATTTTGATTTTTCTTTTGAAGCATTTCCAGCATTTCCATAGACAGAAGGAAAAACTAATTGAGTGGCCTCAATAAAAAGATAGATTGAAGTGTTCCAAATGTGAGATGCAGACACTTGGACATACATCAGAAGAAATTACTTATTATTTCCAGTAGATTTAATTTAAAACAAACTACAGGGGAGACCATCATAAGGAAATGATACGAATCTTTAATTAGAATAATTAAAGACTAATTGTGATTTAATTACACATACGATTAAATTTTGCCAAGTTTAAAAACAAAATTCAGTTGAATGGTAATGCTTTATTGAAGGTTTGCTAGATTTAAATGCCTAGATTTTGGAATTGTGGAATCTGATTGCTGAAAGGGGCTATTCCTTTGTCTATGTATATGGGCTTTATGTTAGAGCAGTTGCATACTTTAAGGACACTAACATTTTTAAGGTGATAGGATGATCATTTCTCATTATCCTACATAAATGCGAACAACATACAAAACCAACATATACTTTCACTAGGAATAGCACCTTCAAGAACAAACCAAAATACTGAGGATTAAATCACATTTGAGACTTATATAGTCTCATGCCCAAAGTGTTTGAAAATGCTTTTAAGAGAAGGGAGAGCTTAAGAGGATTATAACTCTCAAGACTATTGTAACAAAGCATACCGTGCTACAAATAAATCTTGATGTGACTGTTACAGAAAATAGGTGCTGTAAAGGCCATCCTTTAGAGGGAAAAGATAAGCTGTCTATGCAAATAATAAAACCCTATTGAATAAATGAGCTGAAGCTCTGATGGCTCCAGAGTTTTAGTATGCTATTCGGCAATTATATCCCTATTGAGATTTAATTATCCCATTAGATATTTATTTACTACTACATATTAAGTTACAGTATACCATTAGAGTCAGTAGACTAATAAATACATAACTACTGCTAGATAGAAACAGCTTACCCAAATAATTATTTCCAATTATTTCACAAACATTTAACATTATACCCAGAACAATGCCTTGTACATAGCAGGCATCCTCTTAGTGCATTTCTTGTTCTTTTGTTTTTTGTTTTCCTAAATGAGAAGATAGATGGCCTGACCTGCATTTTATTTGGCTGGTATTATCTGTCTTCCTTTGTAATATATACCTATAGCGATCAACTTAGAACTTTAACCTGAACCCCAAACTACATTAAGCAGGTTTGGGGAAGAAAAGTAACAGAGAAATGAAAGAATGTGGAGGGTTGCTGGCAAGAAACAGGTTTTATTCTTTCTTTCTTTCTTTCTTTCTTTCTTTCTTTCTTTCTTTCTTTCTTTCTTCTTTCTTTTTTAAATACATCCTCCTAGGGTTATTTTCT
Source organism: Panthera leo (assembly GCF_018350215.1). Taxonomy (NCBI): domain Eukaryota; kingdom Metazoa; phylum Chordata; class Mammalia; order Carnivora; family Felidae; genus Panthera; species Panthera leo. The sequence goes on along the minus strand of NC_056682.1, from coordinate 154,528,751 downwards.
CTGCCAAAATCTACCATAGCTTGGCAACAGAGTGTTTACTGTGTTGAAAACGGAGACACAAAGCACTAGAGATAAAACCTTTGGATAACTATTTCCATTTTGTAGTTATTCAAAAGAAAAGAAAAAATGATCTACTGAGCTCAAAGGTTAGTGGTTCCCCTGTAAATTGATGTTTATATTACACCTCTTATTCAAAGAGTTTAGAAGAAGTTATCAGCCTTCAAAATGATCTCTATCATGATGACATTTCCACAGCAAGGAAGCATACTGGAAGGAAGTTACTCGAAGACTTAGGTCACTGTTTCCCAAACTACTTTAATAAACTTCCGTTTTGAGACATTGTGGGGGTGTGGGAGGGGGGAATGTCATGGGTAGGGGGAACTCTACCCATGGGTCAAGGAAATTCAGGAAGACCAAATTAAAATAAACATGTTTCTTAATCACAAAATCCACAAAAGATTTAATATACTAACCTTCATTGTGAGTCTCCTCCAAGAAAGCATAAACTGAATATTTATTAAGAGGATAGGATATAAAAGAAGGAAACCAAATTAGAACAAACATTAGTCATCCATTACTAAGTCCATGATCCATTGATGTCTAAACTTAGTTCTCGATAAGCAGGATTTCAGTTGTGCTCTATTTTACACATCAAGTGTTGGGGGCAGAATAAACTCACTCTTTGGTGAACAAACAACTCTGTGTTACCTACATAGTCATCACTGCTCCTTTTGGAGAGGAAGGATGGATATTTGCAGGGGATAAACAAAGTATGGCCTGCAGCTGTTACTGGAACGCAGTCATGCCCACTCCTTTTGTGGCATCAATGGCTGTTTTTGAGTGACAGTGCCGAGATGCATAGCTTCAGAAAGACCTCATGGCTGACAAGCCTAACATATTTAGTAGCTGGCTCTTTAAAAAAAAAAGGTGGGAAGAGTGGTGGTTAGGGGCACACACTTCACAACCAAAAATCGATCTTCAAATCTTGGCTCACATTTGACTTTAGGCAAGTTACTTAATCCTTCAGTGCCTCAATTTCCTCTTCTGCAAAACAAATAATAATTTTATCTACTCCATAGGGTTGTTCCAAAAACTAAGCAAATTAATCTATGAAAAGCACTTAGAAATTGTGATACACATTTGTGCCTGACACACATAAAATGTGTATAATTAAACTATTATTATTATTACCAATAAGACCTGATGTTATAGTACAGTTGCAATTTGTCCAGCTAAAAATCTCTATTACCTACCCTTTTTTATAGCTACAGGTGATAAATGAGACATAGGTAGAAATCGTTAATGTTGCTTCTAGGAAGTTTCCTTATTTCTTTATTTTTTTAAATATAATTTATTGTCAAATTCACTATCATACAGTGTGTAAAGTGTGCTCTTGGTTTTGGGGGTAGATTCCCATGGCTCATCGCTTACATACAATACCCAGTGTTCATCCCAAGTGCCCTCCTCAATGCCAATCACCCATTTTCCCCTTCTCCCCCACTCCCCCATCAACCCTCAGTTTGCTCTCTGTATTTAAGAGTCTCTTATGGTTTTCCACCCTCCCTCCCTGTTTGTAACTATTTTTCCCCTTCCCCTTCCCCATGGTCTTCTGTTAAGTTTCTCAAGATCCACATATGAGTGAAAACATATGATATCTGTCTTTCTCTGACTGACTTATTTCACTTAGCATAATACCCTCCAGTTCCATCCACACTGCTGTAAATGGCATGATTTCATCCTTTCTCATTACCAAGTAGTATTCCATCGTATATATAAACCACATCTTCTTTATCCATTCCTCAGTTGATGGACATTTAGGCTCTTTCCATAATTTGGTTATTGTTGAAAGCACTGCTATAAACATTGGGGTACATGTGCCCCTATGAATCAGCACTCCTGTATCCTTTGGATAAATTTTGGGAAGTTTCTTTAAAGGGGGTTGCCTCAGCGAGGCAGTGTGTTTGCTCTTTACCCTTCTTTCCCTACTTCTTTTTTCTTGCTGGAATATAACCATAAGGTTAGAACTCTAGCAGCCATCTTGGACCGTTAGGTCACCTTGAAAAAGAAAAGAGCTATGCTAAAAATGGCAAAGCAGAAAGACTGATGGAGCATAGGTCCCTGCTGACTGTGCAGCTCCTGTATGGCCCTGAATTGTCCACCTTCAGACCTATATTTTAACGTGATCAATAATAAATCACCATGTTGTTCTAGTCATTGTTATTTAGACTTTTCTGTCACATGCAACTAGCCATAATTCCTGATAGAGTAGTAAGTCAGTTAAACTTGTTTTCTTTTTTTGACCAAAATAGGAAGAGGGCATCTTAATGCCATTTTTTAAAAGGCAAAAGCAGGCAGATTAATACAATTAGCTGAGGATTTTTGGCATTTGGTCCTTGCCTATCCAAGAAATATTTGGAAATAATGTGGGATGCTTCCGAAGATGATGATGGAGAGGGTGCCAGAGACCCAAGGCACAAACCAATCATGCCATTTTTTTTTTAAACATAAAAGTGACAGGGCCTTACATTTCAACGTTAAACTGCAGCTTGCATCAAGGTCTCACTGTAGACTGTTTAAGACAGGACCATTCCATTTAATTCTAATCTCTTCATGGAGTATGTATTACTGTGGGGAAAATCTCAGCTATCAGTTAGCTGCAGCACAGCATGATTTCTCATGCCTAGCCAGCAGTTATTAGAAGAGTTCCCTCTCAAGGTTGTAATCATTGTGAGAACGGCAATGAAGTAGTCAAAAGACACTAAAGTATGCTTCAATTAAAACCCAGTAGCAACACAAATCGTTCTTTTCTTTCTTGACTCATGTAGAAAAACTGTCTATACCAACACTTGATCACTCAATTAGAAACCAGCCCTAGAGAAGGCTTAGCAGGGGCCATAGTCGCAAACACACCATGAGGAGGCATTTAACAAATGGTGTAGTATCCTATTAGGGGGCTGATGGCCACATAGGTAATTTAGCTTTTCTCCTGATAAGGCCATGTCATTTTACTGGAAGTCTTGAGTAAGATGGACCTCTCTGTTCATGTAACACATGACACACCATGACTGGCATGATATAATCACTTATAGATGATAAATATTTACCTTTTGGTAAAACCACTTGGTAAAACATTGCTTAGGGAGGCATTTCTGGATGTATCTACCTTCTCCGTCTTTTGTCCATATGCACATAACTCTGTTATGAGAATTAAGAGGAGCAAGCAGGAGGAGTATAATTAGATGTAGTAGCAGGTGAGACTAGTTTTAGCAAGTGGTTACCAGGAAAAATAGTGAAGATTATTAGAGGTAAACACCCAAGTATTTAAAAACGACTCAAAGTTTGATTTGATAGCTTCTTAAAGAGATGACTGCCAGCTGACGGGCAGGCCAATGTTTTCTTTTTTTTGGAAATGGTCAGACTTCCAAATTATATGAAGACAGTTGCAGATGTTTTTTTATAAATATTTTCGTACGGAAACAATACAAACTTATAAATCACAGCAATATAGCTACACAAGCAAAATCCTCAAAGCTAGGGTTGCAAAACCACAAAAATCATCTGATGGCCTCTCCCATCTCATCAGCAACCAAAAGTAAATCCATACTAAGACCTACACGGCCCTACATGACGAACTACATGCAGCACCCTCTGCATTCAGCTCCTACTACTCTCCCCTCGCCCTGTCCTCTCAGCCACACTTCTCTGTGCTGCTAGTCCTCAAGGACAGAAGATGTGCTCCTGCTAATGGAACTTGCAATTGCTGTTCTCTCTACTGCGGTGCTCCTTCCCAACCAAATCCCCATAGTTGCTTCACACACTTCCTCAGTGAGGCTTGTGCTAGCAAACCTATCGAAAAATCCAGCAATCTTCCCCTACTACTCTCTTTCTTGACTTTTTCTTATCACATAACATTTTCACTTATTTATCTGGCATATACTTTGTCCCTCCACGTTCTATTTTCAAGAGGATTGTGATTTATGTCTGTGTTATTCCTTGTTCCCAGTTCCTGGAATAGCACACGACACAGGGAAGGCCTGTATGAATATATGTTGAATGGATGAGTAGATGAATGGATAAGCAATAATAAAAATTTTAAAAATAGCATTTTATAAAATTTGTCACAGGTATCAATTTGGTGTATATTCTTCTAAAACCTTTCTGGGGATGTGCCAATGTGTATGTACTTACAGACATGTATATGTCTGTCTTCATGCATATATATATGTATATATACATCTTATGTAATTATATATTTTTCACTGACCCACAATTATATATACAGATTTAATATGTATATTTAATATGGTATGAGAAATAATTTTCTGCAATTTTTTACATTATAAGTAGTCCATAGACAGCTTCTTATGCTATATATATATATATTTTCATCTTTTTAAAATGGTTATTTTGAGAGAGAGAGAGCTCACCCGTGTGTGAGTGTGGGAGGAGTAAAGAGAGAGAGGGAGACAGAGAATCCCAAGCAGGTTCCATGCTGTCTGTGCAGAGCTGGATGCAGGGCTTGAACCCATGAATTGTGAGATCATGACCTGAGCCAAAATCAAGGGTCGGATGCTCAACTGACTGAGCCACCCAGGCGTCCCTCAGTTTTTATAATAGTAGGTTTTTCAACCAAGTTCAACCTTCAATTTAAGTTAATTCTAGACTTCTGGTGTCCTTTCTACATATAATCTTTATACTTCGGTTAGCATATCTGTAGATAAACTTCTAGAAGTAAAATTGCCAAGTCAGAAGCGGGTGCATTTGTAACTTATTATGGAACATATTTAACATATAATAAAATAGATAAATATAACCCCCCATAGATTTACTGACCATCTTCAAACATTATCAAAAATTGGTCAGTGTTGTTTCATTTATATTCCTATCCATGTCCTCCTCTCCTATTTCATTTTGAAGGAAATAATCTTTATAATTTACATCCTTTTTTATGAAACAATTCAACCATTTCATTCATACATATTTCAATATGTATTTCTAAGAGATGATGACTGTTTTAACTTAAATGTAGCTGATACCATTTGCTCTTTTTTAAATTAAAAATAATTCTTTTAAAATCCTAAAATATCTAGTCAGCGTTTATATTTTCAACTGCCAATTGTTTTATAGTTTGGATCAGGAACCAGATATAGTTCACGGATTAGATCTCTCAAGTTTTATGTTGTTGTTGTTGTTGTTTTCTTGCCTTGTGTGTGTGTGTGTGTGTGTGTGTGTGTGTGTACCTTAAAGAAATCATGTTGTTTGTTCTGTGATGTTTACAACAATCTGGATTTTGCTTGATATATCATTGTGGTGTCTTTGCAATATTCCTTCATTCTCTGAATGTCTTCTACAACAATATCGTTGAATCCAGAAACTTCAGTAGATTCAGGTAAAATAGTTTTGGCAAGACTTTCATAGGTGATATTTTATGCCATCAGGAAGCAAATAATGTCTGGTTATCTCTCTTTATAAGGTATTAGTAGCCACTGATAATCACATCAATATTCATCTCAATATATTTCCAGTCATTTTCATTGCCTGAGGCTAATTTCTCAGTGGATTTCTCAAGGAAGATTCATTTTAAGCAATATTTGCTGAATTCATAGATTTTCAAAAAGTGTAATTGTGACAAAAGTCATAAATGCTGGAAAGACAATTTGGCTGAAAAAAATTATTGACTCACATTTGCTTTTTTGAGTATGTAAAATATAAATATGTTATCCTTGGTCTTTTGGCATAAAATGCTGCTATTAAAAATCTGATGACATTCTGATTTTGTTTTCCTCATAGGTAACTTGGTATTTTTGCCTTAATGTTCACAGAGCTATTTTTTCATTTTTTCTGCAAATATCTATAACAATATTAAAATACATTCTCAAAGTTGGCAATTATGGTTCAAGTTTTCCAGTATGCATACCTTTCCAATATGGTTATTTCCTGAATTATAATTTTTAATATTTTTCTATTTCTTGGTATTGATATTCTTGTTTGGATACTTCTGTTATACATATTTTAGAGTTAATTTTCCTTCCATTTCATTTTATTGAATTCCTGTTCTAGATATATTGGAGCTTATTTTCCCATTTTAAAAAGTATGCCTTCCCAGGGCACCTGGGTGGCTCAGTTGGTCAAGCAGCTGACTCCAGCGCAGGTCATGATCTCACAGTTTGTGGGTTGGAGCCCAGCATCAGGCTTTGTACTGACAGCTCAGAGCCTGGAACCTGCTTTAGATTCTGTGTCTCTCTGCCCCTCCCCTGCTTGCACTCTGTCTCTCTCCCTCTCAAAAATAAACATTAAAAAAAATAATAAAAAGTTTGCCTTTCCCTCAAAATTTCTTATTGCTTTTCTCACTTTTTTTGTTTGTACAATTTTCCTTTTTCCTTTGTATTTCTTTTAAGATTATCTGAGTTTAGTAGCCCACCTGTTTTTTATAATTATTTTTATTACTGAATTTATATTTCCTTTAATTTGTAATTTTTTCTGAGTTCAGTCACCTTATATGAACTTTTAAAATTCTAATCTATATTGTTCTTCTATAACTTCTTTTATTTAACTATTTTCTTAATTCATTTGAAATTTTTAGTTAATAATTTTCATCTCTTTTGAGCATTTCTGGCCTACTTTCATGTCCGTAGGTGGTTTTTTACTCCACTTTCTTTTGTTACTTCCAAAAACTTTGTATAGGCTTCAAACCAATTCCTTTCTGTCACCTGTTTCTTATGTGAAATTGCTTTTCCTGAACTGTTAGAAGGAGAGGTGTGTCAGAACACCTTTTCTAGCTTCTTAGTTCCAGGGCTCCTTCTTATTTTCATGAGATGTTAAAAAATATGATTTTACTCCTGAAACCAGTACTACACTATTTGTTAAAGTGCCTGGATTTAAATAAAATTAAAAAAAAAAATTAGGGCCCCTGAGTGGCTCAGTGGGTTAAGCATCTGACTTAAATTCATCTTAGGTTATGATTTCACAGTTCGTGGGTTTGGGCCCCACATTGGGCTCTGCACTGACAGTCCAGAACCTGCTTGGGATTCTCTCTCTCTTTCTCTCTCTCTCTCTTTCTCCCCCCTCCCCTGCTCTCAAACTGTCAAAATAAATAAATAAATAAATAAAAATTTTAAAAAATAGGATTTTATACTCTCTGAACTCTCCCTGTCTGGACATACTCTTTTTTCACCTATGTTGTCTCTGTCTTGCTCACCTTGGATTCTACTCCCAACAATTTCTTCTCATTGTGGAACTCTGTCCAGGATGGAAGTTTCCACTGGTTAGTTTTGAGTGTTTATGGAAACCAGACTGTTCCATCCTGTGAGACTGTTGTGGAACTCAAGCACCAGGAATCAGATTGTGCAAAAAGCTTGTCTGTGTTCAGTTGTGCTTTCTAGTGAGACCCTGTTGGAATTTGGGCTTTCTTCTTTCAGGTCATTCAGATGCCCATTTCCTTCATTCTTATCCCTCCTATAGGTGCTATGCATTGCAAGTTTATGGTGACAGGTGGTTTATCTCCATAGAGAGCCCAAAGAGATACTATCTCATCATTTTGACTCTAGTTGCCTGTTGTGAGGCTTTGGTTTTGCTATCTTAGTTTCTCTGTCTCTTTTTATGGTGGAATTTTGGAAAATACAACATTATGCTACCACAACCATGTCTTTAGTATTTTCTAGAAGAGTGGGTGTGTAGATTTTTAATTTTGATAGTGGCAAATTTTCCTCAGTAAAGTCTACTTCATTCTACTCTTACATAAAGATTATGAGAGTTTGTTATCTGACAACCTGGCTAACATTAGATATCATCATTAGTTTTTATCTTTGGTGGCCTATGAATGAACAGCTGTACAACCCTGTTTTAGGTTACTTTTCATGAATGAACTTAAAAAAGAAGAAGTAATTTGAGGTCTTTTCATGGTTGTATTAAGCAAATCATGTATATTTTCCTGTGAAATAATGCTTTACATCCTTTGAACATCTTTCTAACAGATTGTATTCTTTTACTATTTAGCATAGTAACAAATTAGGTCATTTTTTTTCTGTTTAAACAAATTAGGTTACTTTTTTTCTGTTTTTTGTCATTTAAAATTATTATCTTTATAATATATTTTAATATCTATAAAGACTATGTCTCTCTTGACACATTTTCATTTTTTTTTTGTTCTATCAGATTAAATTTTAGGGGTAATTTTCACTTTCTAAGGAAATAATTGACTTGCGTGAGGTCATATAATGGTGTGGGCAGAGGCAGCATTTGGAATTAACTTTGCTGGTGGTTCCAAAATGTATGTTCTATTTGCACCGTTCTTTTTTAAAAATCCAGTTGCTTTCATTCAGCAAGAAAAACAAACATGTGCCATGGTCTGTGTGCTGCATTCTGTGCTACCTGCTTAGTCTACAAAGAGAAATTACTTTGTTTCTGGACTTGAGAGCTTATTGCCTAATATCCTATGGTTATCCTTTTTTATTGCCAATTTTGCTCCAGAAAAATCATATATAAATCTTTATAAAGCCTTTTAAACCCACAGAAGTAGTCATTTTTAATAGCATAAATACATCAGTTGGGCACAGAGACAGTTTTTGAAATAATTTTTGTTTGGATTCATTTTTATGGGAGAAAAATACTTAAAAAGGAATAAGAAGGAGGTTTATATCTTTAAAAAACAGGGTAGGTATAATCTCTTTTACAAATGGTTGCTGCTGGAGTTTATACATAAAGACTTCTCACTCACATTCCCAATTCACTTTTAAAGATCATTTGATATATTGGAAAACATGGCTCAGGTTTCAAGTCCTTCTTCTTTACACTGGTTGTTTATAGCTGCATACAATACAAGTCTGAAAATTAGTGGCCTAAAACCACAATATTTATTATTTCAGTTTCAGTCCATCAGCTGTCCAAGCGAGGGTTGGCTAGGTGTTTTGGCTCAAGTTGCAATCAATCAAGATATCAGCCAAGATCCTCATCGTCATCATAAAGTCCAACTAAGGCTGCACTTCCAAGTTTGCTCACCAGCTTGTTGGCAAATTCAGGGCCTCAGTTTCTCACTCGTTGTTGGTCAGAGTCCGCCCTCAGTTCCTTGCCCTTTAGACCTCTCTCTAGCACACTTCACAACCTGGCAGCTTGCTTCATCAGAACAAACAAGCAAGAAGAAAAGTGGAAGGTGAGCTGGCAATGGCCGTCAGATTTTAATCTAGTGTTAGGAGTACCATCCTATCTCCTTTGCTGGATTCACTTCCTCAGAAGCAGATCACTAGGTTCATGCCACAGACGGGTAGAGGGAATCATAAAAGGACTGGAATAACAGGAGGCAGGAATCATTATAGACCATCTTAGAAGTCTGCCTACAACTCTCTGGAATGATTCTGCAACCTTGGCTTATCTATACAATAGAGAGTGCTAGAAGAAAAGAAGCATTTATAAATCATTATCAATAAAATTATATCTAGAGATGCAGGGGATAAAATTATGTCAATATTTTCTTTTTAGTATTTTTAGTAATATTTTTACTCTTAACGATAAGCTAACATTTACTAAACCTAACTGTATGGCCAATGCCAGACTAAAACGTCGTTCATGTTTATGTCACTTGGTAGTCACATAAGATTACTAGCACAGTCTTATGAGTTAGGTGATACTATTTCCTTCGTGTTGTATTTGAGAATCTAAGTAACTTGTCCCAAGTCCTACAAACTAGTAAAAAATATCTGGCCTGTCTTCAATTCCATGACTACATCATAAACAAAACATTTTGATTTTTTTTAAGTCTTTGTTTAAATATCGCGACGCTTGCTATTTCATTGCTAGGGACTAATTTTGAGGCCAATATCATCTTCTAGGTAAGACATTTCAGTGTCTAAAAAACCCAGCCAGCTACGGGTTAAAGTCCGCATAAACATCATGCAGTAAGGCTTTGCTGCATAGGAATTTTATAAGCCTGCAGCAGCTATTACCCTGAACTGTGAAAAAAACCTGGACAGAAACAAACCGTTTGCAAATAATTGTACTGACATTCCTACTTCATTACTTTTAATAGAACTTAGTTTGCGGTGCCCAGGACAGGATGCATGCGCACTACCTTTAGGAGGAAGTCGTGTCAGATGTCCTTATTCTCAGTTGAATGAAATGCTTTTGGCAGGAGGTCACTTTGCAGCATGAAGGACATAGTCACTTAACTAAGGCACCAGCCTTAATTAAAATAAAATAATTTTTTAAATGTTTTCAGATGGAGGAGACTGGGTGGCTCAGACACTTAAGCATCTGATTTCAGCTCAGATCATGATCTCACGGGCTCGTGAGTTCAAGTCCCACATCAGGCTTTTTGCTGTCAGCGCAGAGCCCATTTAGGATCCTTTGTCCCCCTCTCTTTCTGCCCCTCCTCTGCTTGTGCTGTTTGTCTCTCTCAAAACAAATATATTGACTTTAAAATACAATAAAGAATAACAAAAAAATGAAATGGTTTCGGATGATCTTGTGCATCCAGCCTAGCTATAGATAAAAGAGATTAGATAATAGAAAATAGTTACATAATGGCACTCTCTGTGCAAATTTGGTTGTTAATTCCAATCTATATCCAGCATCTACTAGATAACCCTCTCTTTTAAACTCTGAGGAAGAATAAAGACTGAGTGAGACAAGCAGGTGTGTTGTTGAATACTTTTACATTCAATGAGTAATGAGATTGAGAAAACTTGAGAACATTTTATTTGGGAACAAAACTAAACAGTTTAACTTAGTACTCAGGTTTCTTTGTCTATCTAAGTGAACTTCATGGCCACGAAACCAGTCCGTTTTCTGTACCATGACTCTTCAATTAGCCCTTCAAGTCACTTTATTAAATGAGCATCTGCTGAAAATAGGTTGTGTATCACTGCTAATTCCCTCATTCTTTCAACTACCGATTGCGTATTCTCCACTAGATGGATGGCAATAGAGTGGCCATGGAATTTGGGAGGGTAGTTCAGCTAAAGTGAGAAGTACTCTAGGTGTAGAAAGATATGTTTGCATAATTTATAGAGTCACTGTCCTGAATATTAATTCTCATTTGCCATATTGGTGTCAGAATGCCTTCCAGAAGACCTCAGACTGTACATCTTGCTGACTTAGCTGACATCATAGCACAGAACTTATGACCCTGACACTGAATTGCCACATGAACTTTTCCTACAATACCTGGCACCAAAAATTTGTGTGAAGTGGAGGAAAAATGAGTTTTGAAAAGTATGAATGCAGGAATTTAGCCGTGGAAAATTCTTCTAATCAAAGAGGTTTAAAATTGTCAGCATAAGATTTGGTTCTTCTTTTTCTTCCCTTTTATTTTATTTTATTTTATTTTATTTTTTATTTTTTGGTTCTTCTTGATGCTTGGTTAGAATAGAAGCTCTATCCTGGCAGGTGTATATTCAATAATTCACATGTACAATTATAAATATACAGTTTAAAATATTATATGACACAGTAGAATCTATCAGACCTCCTGTGTTTTATAGGACACAAGCCTGTAAGGATGCTACAAATAAGCACACCATTGTGTTCAATCTTACGTTTTATGCATCTCAACATAAAGGACCACATCTTAGCATATCTGATGCATCTTGTCCTTTATGTTTCAGATGACATGGCTTATATTAAATATATATATATATTTTTTCTGCTAATGTGACCACAAACACTAGCATCTATAAATATGCCATTCAATGAGGCTATCAAAAATAATTTGGTTAATGAATACATAATTCTTTAATATATTTCTCTGCACAGGAAAATTTTAAATGCCCTGAAATTTCCCAGCTCACGTATGAAACAAATTTAGAGGTTTTCCTAATTTTTATTGAAATCCTTAATAAATTGACATATTACTAGTGATAAGTCATAAAGTTGATACATTTTCTATGCTCTGAACATTAAAAACAAATCTCAACCATCTTGAAAATATTGGAAGTAACTTTCTTTTCTGTTTACTGGAAATTTTCCAAAATTGTTATTACATGAGAAGCCATAAAAAAGTATGCAGCCCCAAGATCTAGGCAAATACTATTATGTAGCTGTGACCACAAGGAAGTATTTGTTTTGGCTTCTGTTTTGTAGTATTTATCAGCTTTTTAAAACTTGTAATTTGTTATGATTTATTTTCTCATTCTAAATGAATATTATATATTGTACCTAATTTGTTATTATTCTTTCTTTCTTTTTCTTAGAGAGAGAAATTAAATAAACGTCTGGCCCTTTACAAAACCCGGATTTGTTTCTATCTCTTCTTCTTGGAATGGTTATTCATTTTAATCTTTGTTATTAAGTATATATAAAATGGTATTTCACTGTGGTACTATTTTGCACTGCCCTGGTCACTACTAATGCTCTTATTGGCCATATGAATTTTTCTTGGGAAAGACTTTTTATCCCTTTGACCATTTTTTTTTTATCATTTAAAAGTTTTTCATATTGATTTGTGGAAGTTTTTTTATGACATCTCAATATTTTGAATATTTCGTTGTTTATATTGTAAATATTTTTTCCACTTTATAACATTTTTCACTTAATGTGTCTTTTGCTTAACAACCATTCTCAACTGAGATGTACTCAATTTTATAAGTCTTTTTATTTATGGTCAACCTTTTTTAAATGTATTTTTAAGAAACTTTTCCATACCCCTCAATCTAAAAACATTTCAGATAGGTTTTTCTCCAAGACATTTAAAACATTACATTTCTGACATTTAAGTCTTTATTTCTTTGCACTTTTACATGGGGTGAAGTGGTTTCAATTTAATCTTTTTTCCATATGGATGGCCATTTTTTCCCCAAACATTCTTCCTTTCCCAACCAATCTGAAATGTCACCTCTGTCATATGTCAACACGTGTGGAAATGTTTTTGAGTTTTCTATTTCGGTTGTCGTTTTCTTTATCCTTGCGCCATTTTATCCTGTAATAATTCCTGGTAATTTGGTGGGCAATTCATTTCCCCCTGTTCTCTGGCTACTATTTGTCTGTTACTCTTCCATATAAAATTTTAGAATAATCTTATGTTTTTTGAATAACTTGGTTACACATTGGAATTGTAATGGACATGATCAAGAGATGTACTATTTCTAAGTATCAGGTTTTCCAGCCAATGGCATGGTACATCACTCCCTATATTTAGATGTTTTTTAATATCATTTAATAAAACCTTAAAAAAATTTCCCTGAGCAGTCTTGAACATTTTTAAATATTCTTGATAGCCTGTGACAGTATTATAAATTGTGATATCTGTTTAATTGCATTTTAAGGTTGTTTGTTACTAGTAATTAGAAATGCAACTGCTATAAATTTCGTTTTCCTATTTAATTAAATATTAGTTGTATGTGTTGCCAGTTTACTAAATTATTTGCAGCAATTTACAGACCTTTTGATTTTCTATGTAATGATATAATTTCTACTTTGCATCTTTATATTCATTTTTTTGTCTTGTTTTATACTTGCTAAGACTACTAATACAATGCTGCATAAAAGCACTAGTATTATAAGAGAACTCTTCTAATGTTTCCCCTTTCAGAATGTTATTCCTCTTTATAAGGTTAAAGACATTCTATTGTATTCCTATTTACTAATAATATTTATAATAAATCAGTATTGGATTTTATTAAACATTTTTTTCAACCTCAAGTAGATGATTACTTTTTTCCCCTTTAACCTGTTAACATGTTCAATTACATGTATGAATTTGATAATATTCACCTATTCTCATATAACTGGCGTACCATTTGGCCAAGATATATTATTTGAAAAATTCATTTGGCTTCAATGTGCTATTTTGTTTAGGATATTGCATCTATCTTGAGAGAAATCTTTCTCTAATTTTCCTTCTTACAATAAATTTTTCTGAGTTTAATGTCAGATCTATCTAGAAATGGTGGAATGAGTTTGAAAGACTTCCTGGTTTCTATTGTCTGCAATATTTGGCATGATTTTTTTCTTTGAAAACTGGATAGAACTGTCTTATCTTCTGGATTCACTTTTTATTGTTAAAAAGTTAACTATCTTTAGTTCCTTAGGAAATAACCTCTCCTTTTCTTTACCCCATGTTGATACTCTGAGTTTTTATTTGATGTTCTGTGGTTTCATTAAGATGTTCCTGTGTATGGATTTTTAAAAATTTATTCTAAAAATGCTGCATTGGGTTTCTGGAATCTTTTGTTTGATATTTTACATTAGTTATAGAATGTTCCCATCCCTGTTCTTTTCACCAATTAATGCCCTTCTCTCTTACTGGATCACCAAATAGAACTATGTTAGACATTCTCAGTTAACTTCATTATCTCTTAACCTTCTTCCCAGTGTCTACTTACTTGAAATCCTTAATAAATTGACATATTACTAGTGATAAGTCATAAAGTTGATACATTTTCTATGCTCTGTCTGTGCTGCACTATGTGTAACTTCTTCCATCTTTCATTTTACTAACTCTCCTTCTGTTGTGTCTAATTTGATATTATAACCATTCATTGAGCTTTTAATTTCAATGTTCATATTTATATGAAAGTTAAAAATACAATTTTTTTATATGTTTTTTCAAAACTGCTGGTTGTTATTGTTTCTAGTTCCTTGAACATAAATTCAAACTAGTGTTTTCTTTAATTTTAGTCAGCATAATTATTTTTTATTCTAATAACGTGAGTATATGATGAATTTATCATCTATTTCTGGTCTCTAATAAATAAATCCACTGTTTGATATGTGCTACATAAGGGACTATACTTACATGTCTGTGTGTTTCTACACATAGTGTCTTAATTTTTTGAGGACTTTTTGACATTCTTATTGGTGCTGCTCATGTTTTGAAGGGAATTTATTCATGGGAATTATTTGAGTCCTAGGATAGAGTTTGGTCCTCTAGAGAAGATTTCATTTGCCTCTTCCAGATCCCTGGAAGTCTTGGCAATCTCCAATAACTTTACCGTGATTTATGACAAGTTGCTTTTGTTGTTGGTGGTGGTGGTGTTTTTTTCTGTTTGTTTTGTTTTTTGTTGTTGCTGTTGTGGCTGTTGTTGTTTTGGGTTAACTCTCCAATGTGAATCTGGGCTGCCAATTCACCAGAGGACCAGTCTGAGTTACTGCTTCACAAAGCCAATTCTATAGATTTGCTCCTGTAATTTAATATTGGTGATTTATTCAAACAATGTAATTAGTTCTGTTTAAGATTAACAACCACACTTTAAGCTTACATTGCACTTAATATAAATATTTGAGAAAAAATAAGTCTGATCTGTCCCTTAGATCCTAGTTTCTGTGATAGTTTTATAACACCTGTGTTACTGAAATGATCTGATTGCTACAAATGTGTGGATTCAGTATAAGATTTAAGTTTAGATGGGTTTATTAGCTATTCAGTTATAGAATTCATCATTAAATGCTTACAGGAAGTTGATTTGGCCAGAGCCCCAAAACTGGAGATGTTTTTATGGCATTGCTTATTTGTAAACATTTTGCTTAATCAGGCTAAACTTTCAAGCAGTTAAATATGAATAGATACTGTGAATAATATGGAGTAGTTTAAAATACCTTTATCTAAAGGAAAATACCATTCTGGTGCCTTTGTTAGCAATCAACACATGTATTTAATGTGAGATTTTCATCATTATAATAACTACTGAGCTTTTGAAAGGAGAAATGCATACATTTTTAAAAGACAGTTTGTTTAGCTCATGGAATATAATATTCACTCTTATATATCATTTAATAGATTTTTCTATCATTGCACATCTGTAAGTTAAATGAGTGCTATGTTTATTTATTTAGAACCAAATTCTAAAGTAACAGATGTACTGAAGTAAAATATTTGATGCAAAAATTCATTACAATAATGCCCATGTGTGTAACATATATTATTATATACATACTTAGTGCAGATTCCTAGCACTTCACGTAAATGAGGCTGTGATTATGGATCCCAAGCTCACGTGCTTTTAGATGTATAAAGATAAAGTACATTACACTTTAGAGTGTAAAGTTAGCACTCCTTAGGTTGTATGAAATAGAAACCCACTCGGCTTGAGCAAAAGGTAATTTATTAAGGCAGCAATATACTTGGGCCTCGGGAATAGAATTTGAATGCGAACACACTAAAAAATCCATTAAGTTACTCTCTTGGTGCCTCTCATGTCTATTTCTGTCTGTATATCGTACTTTATTTTTTCTCCTTCATTGCAAAACAGTTTTTCTCTTTCCCTGTCCCCTAGGTAGAAAATGACCAAAAACACTTGCTCTGAAATTTATGTAAAGTCACAAGGTCATTGAGAATTACTAAATTGATTCTCTCTGTGCCTCAGGTCTCAATATTTGAAAAGTAACTGATTGGTTGAGCTCAGGGCACACCCCTGACGTGTGAATGACAATCAGGTATTATCATGATGACTGCCATTGTACCAGTATTGAGGGAAAGAAAAAGGAATATTTCCAGAAAAGAGATATTGGCACATAATTTATTCAGGGTCTCTTGTATGTGAACAGTCGCTGCATTCTCTAACCCCTTGCCATTCAAAATGAGGTCAATGGAACAACCCTGGTATTACTAGGGAGTTTGTTAGAAATTTAAAATCTCAGGCCTGCCCTATCCCTTATGAATCACGATTTGCATTTAATAAATTCTCAAGTGATTTATATGCACATTAAAAATTAAAAACATGGTTCTAGTCAGCATCAGGTGCATGAAAATTGGTTTTATTTCAAGGTACATTTTACTCTTAATCAGATATAATCCTTTAATTTCTTGAGTTAACCCTTTATATCCAAGAAGAATCTCTATCAAATGTTTTTGTGCATATTTTTTTATATATTATGTAATTATAACATAAAGGGAATGTTGAGAGTTATAGATCACTACAAATTCATTCATACTAGTGGAAAAATCAAACAATTTAAGGTTCAGATCCTAATACTTTGAATCAATAGTTCCAAATTTATATATGAATGATAGCATAATATATCCGTTGATAATGCATCTCTAAATTTTATTGGTATGACATATTTATATTCATTAACAAAAAATAATAGCTGAATGGACAACTCAAATGGAAACAAGTAATCCAGGTAACCTTGATGTAGGTATTTATGATATTGGAAATCTTCAGTTCTGAGGTAAAATATATCTTAATTTTTAATTTTTTTTTGAGAGAAAGAGGGAGTGGGAAGAAGGGGGCAGAGGGAGAAAGAGGGAGAGAGACAGAGACAGAGAGAGAGAGAGTGAGAGAGAGAGAGAGAGAGAGAGAGAATCTTAAGCAGGCTCAACACTCACTGTGGAGCCTGACATGGGGCTTGATTTCATAACCCTGGGATCATGACCTGAGTTAAAATCAAGAGTCGAACACTTAACTGAGCTTACCTTAATTTTTGTGTAAGTACATCTTGTAGAGTAAAAAATTATTAGCCAAGTATTATTAAGGTTTTTTTTACAAGCCAGAAGCTTTTCTAAATAATTTATATAGGGGTGCCTGGGTGACTCAGTCAGTTAAGTAACCAACTCTTGATTTCATTGTGGGATTGAGCTCCACTGAGCATGTAATCTGCTTAAGAGTCTCTCTCTCTCTCTCTCTCTCTCTCTCTCTCTCTCTCTCTCTCCTCTCTCTTTCTATCGGTCTACCCCTCTCACTGACTCAAGTGTTCTCTTTCTCTCTCTAAAATAAAAACAATAAATAATTTACATAGATTTACAGAGATTTTTTGGTCATGTTCAGATTTGATCCACTATAACTGCAATTTTGCAAATAGAATTTTTTTAACTAGTAACCTAGAAACTAATGTTTCTTTCTTTCTTTCTTTCCCTTTTCTTTATTTCTTCTTCTTCTTCTTCTTCTTCTTCTTCTTCTTCTTCTTCTTTATCATCATGGTACACATTTTAACTTGAGCTTGGGATATGGAGTTGGACTGCCCTGGATTTGAATTTGGGTTCTATGTTTTACTAGTTGCCTATGCTTAGGCTTCTTATATCAACCTCCTAGGCTTCATTTCCCTGTCTGTAAAGTGGACACAATAGTTACAATACTTTTATTGAGTTGTTGATTAAAAGAGAAAATAAATGTACATGTCCTGACGTAAGATTAGCCTCGGTAAGGATTAGTTATTATTATAATTATTTAACTTATATGCTCACCATTACTTAATTTCATTTGGCTCATGACAGCAAGTGTTCTCGTGTTACTTTTGGAAATGGTTTTACTCAATCTAACATCTTGCAAAAAGAAGCCTTCTTCTTTGGTAAGCCTCTTTTTACTGAGACAAGTATAGCTGGTTTGGGTTAGATATTTATTGCCATTAGGTCTCCTTCCTGAATGGGAACATGAAAACAGTGTATGCTGTCTCTATTTGATTATGAATTCCCATTTCGAGTTTTTAATTTGAGCCTTTGTTTAGGTTGACTTCATGTAATCTTACACCATGTATATGTACTACTCAGAAACAGGTAAGCACAAAAAAGACAACATGGAAGAGATTGTTTGATGATGTTTATATATTTTTTGCAAAGCTTCCTTTCCATAAATAGAACTTCAGCTTCTTGATTTCCTGGTTCAATGTTAGATTTGCTGCAGATAATTCATGAAACATTAAAAAAATCTTTTTTAACGTTTTATTTTATTTTTTGAGAGACTCAAGGAGACAGAGCACAAGCAGGGGAGGAGCAGAGAGAGGGAGACACAGAGTCTGAAGCAGGGTCCAGGCTCTGAGCTGTTAGCACAGACCCTGACACGGGGTTCAAACTCATGAATGTGAGATCAGAACCTGAGCCGAAATCGGAGGCTCAATGAATGGACTGAGCCACCCAGGCACCCCTCATGCAACATTTTAGAGGTTAGAACCTCCAGGTTACAAGTTTTGTGGTAAATTTCTGCCTTCCTATAATCATAAAGGCAATCCTTGATCTCATAAAAATTGATTTTAAAGAACTTTGCAAATATCCTTTAATATCTCTGTAGGACATGAGGTTAGGTGGAATATTATTTTGATTCAATATTTTGTTTCTTATTTCTCATGTATTTCATACGATGAAAAATTCAGGTAGAGTGTACTTTGCATAAAACACATAGAATTCTTTATTTTTTTTCTCAAGTTTCATTCTGTTCTCAAGTTTGGAACCAATGGAAAGATAGACTTAAAGGTCAAACAAAGGGCAAAATGTCACATTCATTTCTCTCATGACTAACTGGAAAAGGTGAATTTAGATGTAAGGGTAAATCGGTTTGTTAATAATTAATCTCTATTAGACTAACTCACTCATTAATGGGAATATTGCACATTCCCAGAGTAGACAAAGCATACTTCTTCCCATACCTTTGAATGGGACCGCAAACAGACCAGAATAGGTGCCTCCTACAGACAAAATAGAAGCATTGAAGTTGCCAACAGTCTCACGCTCAGTTCTGTCTTCCAGAATCACCATCAGGAAAGTCATTCCTCCTTCTGTGATCAAGGTAATTTGAGGTTCAATGCATTTTTTTTCTCATGGTAATGCAGTGAGATGCCATCAAACTTTATACCACTATGGAATTGAAGACATCCTAAGCACTGGTAAATAATGGCGTTCTAATGTTCTGGGTAGTTTTCAGGATAAGGATAGATCGTTCACTTGAAATTTTAATTGTCCTTTTATATTTTATATAAGATTAAGTAGTGATTTGTGACATCCTCAGAGAAGTAAAATCTAGCCCAAATGTTGGAATTATGAATTCAGACTTATTTTGACATTGAATGTATAATTAAAATGCTGTTAATTTCCTCTTACCATTCACAATTGAAGGATGCACCTTCTTTACTAAAACACTTCTCACTGCATGTATTTTCTTCTGCTCAACTTCCCTTCTAATAGTTCAAGTTTCAGGGTGGGAGGAATCTCATTGGGCAGGATCCAGAGCAAACCAATAATTACAATGCAATCGTGTTGATAAAAAAATTCCAAGTATCAAATTTAGAATTTATTTTTACTTTTCTTCTTCATTGAATCGACTCGATTTATGTTGATTCCTCCAGTTCCAACCTCAGTTAAACTTATTCTTTCATCATAAGAAACTAATCTCTTCCCATGACATTGTGTATGTGGAATGCATAAGAAAACCACGGAGACAAGATTTATTTGTCAAATCTCTGGGCTATAAAGTTTCCTGAGTGGACAGAGAAGCTTGAGTTCTGCTTCTCCTTTCCCATTTTTTATTTTCCTGTTTGTGTGTTTCCCTTCCAAACTTCTTTAGTAGTTTCTTTTCTTTGTGTTTTTAGACATGAAAAAAAATTACAGCTCCTTACTTGTAGTATGGTACAAATTTTAATGTCATTCATTTTATTGTATGGCAGCAAAATTGCTAGCTGCTATACAGAAATGTATCTTAATCAAAGTTTTTAAGACTATTTCTTAGGGAAAGGTTGCTTTTTGAAAAAAAAGTTCTGCAACTTTTATCATTTAGTTTAATTAAGAATTGTCTGAGACAGATTTGGGACCTCAGTTTTTTTCAATACAAACACCCGTTCAAAAATACACATGTTGGATATTAGTGACATTCTTAAAGATTATTAAACTATTCTCTCTGGACAACTTAACAGCATTCTTACTGCATACACATTCAACCATCTGGTTTGCCTAAAGAGAATTTAAAGGATGATGTCACCAGAGTACCTCATCTACATTGAAAACACTGCATTGCATACACAAGAGAGTTATTAGAAACATATGTTTGGTTTTAAAATGCTTCCCATTTCATTCATTGTGAGCCAGATTCTCTCAGTGACAAAAATTTCTCAGGAAGTTAGCTGGCACTTGAATTTATTAAATTACTCCTAAAAGGCACAACATCTTAAAACTTGTCTCAAATTTCTGTTGCATCAATCAAAATACTTTATTTACTCTAAGGACAATACTCTCCTCTAAAAAAAGAACTGTGTATTGTACTTGAAAAGGAATTGTGGATTGTACTCTAAATCTAGTGAAGATTTAGAGAGTCCATATACCAGCATTTATATTTTTTCATGTCTAAGGTCAGGAAGGTCAACATTTAATCTCACAGTGAAATTATTGACCTATTTCCACAGTTGGTTAAAAAACTTGAAAAAATGTCTGACTTCAGAGAGGAAATGCAAAAGACATATTATGGGAGAACATTTAAAAGAAATAATCAGAACAAAGTACTATTTTTAGTGTTTCAGTGACTTTATTTTAAAAAGGAAGAGCTGTTTATAATAAACTACCCTTAAAGTACAAGGAAAATGGTAATGATAAAAAATGAAATATTAAGGACTTTTTTGTAATAATGGTTGGGGTTAGAATGCAATAAATATAGGATATATATTTTGTCAGTGAATTTTAAGTTTTACTTTAAAATGTTATTTGAGAAGTTCCTCCTCCTAATTGTCATATTATTTCTTTTAAAGATTCTTTTCCGGGAAGACAAAAATCTTTAGATTAGCAAATTTTATTTTACTTACTTTTAAAAACAGTCTATTCCCAGCAGGAAAGAGGGCTGGTAAATACCAAAAAATATCAGATTTCTGAGAGCAAAATCAAAGCTAGAATAAATAGTTTTTGGATAGACAACCAACCACATATGTTTCCAAGTGCTTATTTGAAATCAATTTTGATGTAGTCAAATTATTCAATGTATTTGAAGTATAACATTATTGCATTACTATATTAATGTATTAATTGCTGTCCATCTTGTGAAGGCTAAAACTCTCAAAAACAAACAAAATGAAACAAAATCCTATGCTTTCCAATGTAAAATGACAAAATAAAAATATATACCAAAGTCATTGAAACTGATAAAATAGATACAAAATATAAATGGCCTAGAAATAATATGGTTTCCTAAAATCATATTATTTGCTTTTGCTTGTTTTTTGATGCACCAGATTACATATAGAGAATGGCCTTGGACTTACCAAATAATATAATTTAATGTCATATAGGCTGGTGAGTATCCATAAAGTTCAACAACTTCCAAATTGCTATTCTTTTAGGAGATAATAAAATAGAGTGAATGGGACATGAGTACTGGGGGGAAAGTTCTGATTTTTTGTTAATTTTCATTATTTTTTTTTGAGAGGGAGAGAGAGCATGCGAGAGCAGTGGAGAGGGGCAGAGGTAGAGACAGAGAGAATCTTAAGCAGGCTCCACGCTCAATGCGGAGCCCTGTGCAGGGCTCGATCTCACGACCCTGGGATCATAGCCTAAGCCAAAATCAAGAGTCGGATGCTCAACCAACTGAGTCACTCAAGCACCCCAAAACAGCCTGATTTCTAATTTAGTATCTTTATATATTAACTGTGTGGCTCAGAGTGAGTCATATAATCTCTGCCTGTTTTCACTTCTGTAAAATGGAAAATTTGTAAGTTATTCTGTACATGTTACATGTTACATACTTATTCTAGTTACTGGGGCTTCCCAGTAGAGGGAATTTGCTTGGAATAACAAATTATTCCAAAACTTAACGGTGCAAAACATCCATGTTTGTGGGTTCCTTAGGTCCAGAAATACAGTGGGGATGGTTTGTATCCACTCTACAATGTCCTTGGCCTGAGATGAAAGATGGAGGCTGGAGTTAACTTAAGAAATCATCAATTCATACGTCTAGAGTTGATGCTAGCTGCTACCTGGGGGCCTCAATGTCTCCTCCCATGAGCTTCTTCACGTGAGAGCTAGTTTGAGTTTCCTCACAGCATAGTGGCTGGGGTTCAAGGATGACTGTCCTGAGTGGGTGCCAGGTGGCAGCTGCATTTATTATGAAATGTAGCCTCAGAAGTCACATAAAATCAATCTCTCATACTCCATTGGTTAGAGCAGCCACAACCCCCTGCCCACATACAATGATACCCCACCTCTTGGTGAGAAGATTTTGAGTCACATTGCCAGAACATATGGGATGGGGTACATACATTGTGTAAACATCTTTATTTTTTTTAATGTTTATTTATTTTTGAGACAGAGAGAGACAGAGCATGAATGGGGGAGGGGCAGAGAGAGACACACACACAGAATCTGAAGCTGGCTCCAGGCTTTGAGCTGTCAGCACAGAGCCTGACGTGGGGTTCAAACTCATGAACTGCGAGATCATGACCTGAGCTGAAGTCAGACACTCAACCGACTGAGCCACCCAGGTGCCCCTGTGTAAACATCTTTAGAAAATAAAACCTTACACGGTGTTCAACATACAGAAACTATTATTTTTATATCATATATTATGAATTGTGGGAAAGACAAGGATTTGGGATAACAATATTTGCCACTTATTAACTTAAAGATCCTGTTAAATTATTTACTATCTGACAAATTCTTCATTATTTCATTAGGAGGATGCACTTATTTTGAAGGGTCTTTGCAAGGATTAGAGATAATCTGCAAAAGTATTTGTTAGATGCTAATCACCAAATAAATGCTCCCCCACCACCTCTACCAAATTTTGGCTATGCAGATAGTGTCACTAAAAATGTCTCAGTCTGCTACTAAATCATAGTTCCTAACAGACCAAAGCAGTTGTTAATAGGCCAAAGGATGGATTTCTGTTTAGAAGCAAACTATAAGCAATATGTTCAGGACAGGGCAAAATATAACTTTTTATATGGAAAAATCCAGTGTCACCAATATGCTTGAGGAGAAAATTGAATCACAGACTCATAGAATCTTAGAAAAGAAAGGTGGCTGAAAGGGCAAATGACACATTTTATAGATAAGGGAATCAAGAGAGGTTAAACTGCTTGTTCAAGGTTATACTCTAAGAAGCAAATCTGATGCTGAAATTCACATCTCCTAACTAACAGGTTCAAGTTTCTAGTACTCAACTATGCACATCAGGAATTTTTTTAATATCTTTTTTTTGTTTGGAATGGAATCATGCATTAGTTACAGTTGAGTGTATTGTTTATGTAAATATAATAACAACATGATTATAACCACAAATGAGTTAATATGTCTTAGGATAGTTTTTAAAAATCTTTAATAAAATAGAAGGAATCATTATCTTAACGTGGGAATCAGTCTGGAAACTGAAACATAAAAGTAACTGAAACCATTTCCAAAAAAATTTCCCCAAAATGTACATTTCCATTTTTGTATACTTATTACATTGGTTAATCAAAAACCCGCATGTGGTTGGACCGACCACGAATACGTACTCAGGAGGTTTTCTTGCCATGGAATGCAGTGTAGTGGTTTGAGGACAAGGCATTTGGAATCAGACTGCCTGAGTTGAATCGTGCTTCTGTCAATGTATTCAACTTCTCTGTGCTTCCAATAATGGTTTGAGTAGTTGTGAGAACTAAGTGGTGGATGAGTTTCCTGTTGCTGCTGTGACAATTTACCACAAACTTAGTGACATAAATACACAAGTTGATTCTCCTACATTTCTAGACTCGAGTGTCCTATATTGGTTTCACTGGGTTAAAATCAAAGTGTTGGTCAGGTGGGTTCCTTCTAGAGGCTCAGTGGGGAGAATCTGTTTCCTGCTTTTTTCAATGTCTGGTGGCTTCCTGGTGATTATATTTAGGACCCACAAGGATAATCCAGGATCATTTTCCCATTTCAAGATACTTAATTTAATCACATCTTCAAAGTCCCTTTTACTAGATAATGAAATATTCACAGGTTCTGGGATTAGGATGTAGATAAATTTAGGAGCCATTATTCAGCCTACCTTAATTGTGATGATGCACACAAAGTATTTCACACCTTGTCTGGCCTTAAGTGAATGCTAGTAAATGCTAGAAGCTATATGATTATTATGAAATAGGGCCAATTTTTAATTACACACATAGATATTACTTGCTTCCCTTACAGCCACACCATCGTATCTTATGTTATTCAAAGAATATGGATGACAAAGGCAATAAAGGTAAACATTGTCTTTATCTCTGAGCATCACCTGGTGCAATCACTGGAGTTCCAAGCACACCTGGATCTCTTCCTTTTCCTCACAAGATCCTACGTAGGCACCTCTACATTCTATGGTACTTCTAAAACTTCTTTTTTCCCGACCTCTTCATTGCTCTGATGCTTTGACCCATTTTTGGTCCCTTCTACCTAGGTTTCTATTTTTTCTTTCTTTTTTACCAACTTTAATGTTGCACACTCCTGTATTAATTGACATCTACAGGTCTCTTCTAGCCTTCTCAATAAGGCACTTCAAGCAGATTTCCTCAGGTTAGATTAGAGGACATTACCATCAGCTGCCTCCTCGACTGAAGATGTTTGAGATGACAACTTTCCTTTTGCCAAACACAGGGTGAGTTCTCTGTTGTCAGGACATAAATAATGACCAAAAATCTGGTTTACATCAGGACAGGGTTGATAAAGACAAAAGCTCCAGTCTCTGCCTAAGAAGTTCATAGTAAGTATGACCAAAAAACCCAAAACAAAACTGAAAACAGGTAATAGTAATACAGAGTGATATGCTAAGGAATATTAGATATTCAGGCCCACAAAGGAGAGGCAGCTAACCCTAAGTTGGAGTGTCTGATGGATAAGATTTAAAGAATCATCTCTCCTTAAACTAGTAAAATGCAAGATAAGACATATGGCTGCAAGGAGAATATGATATTCAAAGAGGAAAGAAAAGCCTGAAGCAAGACTTGGGGAATAAGAGTGTGTGTCATTCGAAAGCTTCAGTATGGCTAAATTGCATATGCCAGGAGACGGGGAAGAGAGAAAACTGGAGAGGTTAGCCAGATCATGAAGACACTGGGGTCATTTTAAGATGTTTAGATTTCATAGAAAGAGCAAAGACAAGTCCCTGAAATGGAAAGGTATTTTAAGATTGATGTTTAGGAAGATCTTTCTTTCACTCATGTTATAATGGAAAGGAGGAAAATGGCAAGATTGAACATGGATTGGGTGGGGCAGCATGGATCGTAGTACAGTTATACAATTGAGGCATGATGGTGGCTTCATTCTAAAATGGCAATTGTGAGAGGCACCTGGGTGGCTTGGTCTGTTGAGTGTCCAAATCTTGATCTTGGCTCAGGTCATGATCTCGGCTCAGGTCATGATCTCACATTTTGTGAGATTAAGCCCCGTGTCAGGGTCTTTCTTGACAGTGCGGAGCCTGCCTGGGATTCTCTCTCTCCCTTTCTCTCCGCCCCTACACACCCCCCTCTCTCTCGCTCTCTCATCAAAATAAGTAAATTTAAAAAATAAAATGGCCAGAGTGATAAAGTGGACAAGTTTAAGAACTAGGTAAAAGGTAATTGTCACAGTATATGAAGCTTGTTTGAACGTAAATCTCATGCATAGATTTTTGTGGGTTCCTAGGTTACCTGCCAGAATTTAGGGTCCTTTCACACTTTTTCTAAGGAGACTTTTCATTTTTGCATTAAAAGAAGTACAGAATTCATAGTGTACTCAATATCTGGCCCTTCAATTAGGCCCCTGTTGCACATATACATTTATTACAATCATTGTTTAAACCATTTCACTGGGTTTCTCCAATGCTCCCATAGAATTAGATGGTGCTAATTCTCACAGGCCCCACCAATCAAGAAAAAGATAGAAAACAGATGGCTACAAATTAGTCAGAAAGTCATGCTATTTAGAAGACTATGGCATTTTAGTGAAGCCCTTGGGAATGTTTTAACTGAGAGGATCTTGACAGTCTCCTTCTGCTATTTAAGAGGTATCAGAGGCAATGGTCTTGTTCCAGACAATGAGACAAAATTTTCCTACTCTGCTCCTGTCTTCCAGTATTTTCAGGATTGTTTCCTGGTGTGATTCCAGGATATTGCAAGGTGCTGAATTTTGAGGAAATCCAAATAAGAAAAAGACAAGAGTAAAAGGTTCTATAACTAGGAGATAAGATAAAATCTTTATCCAATGGATTACTTCCTCTCCCTTCTGATTGTTTCCTGGTGTGATTCCAGGATATTGCAAGGTGCTGAATTTTGAGGAAATCCAAATAAGAAAAAGACAAGAGTAAAAGGTTCTATAACTAGGAGATAAGATAAAATCTTTATCCAATGGATTACTTCCTCTCCCTTCTGAGGAATGACCTTAGACTGTCAAATAATAGCAAACATGACCACAAAACACACTATACAGTCATTAGGAATTCATCCCTTGTCATGATGGGAATTGGTAAGATCTGTGGTTGCAAAGCTCTATGGACAGCTGGTCTTTGCAAACAATGTGGAAGAAGCACAATTCTTAGGTTTCTACAGTATGACAGGATTCTTTAATTTTTTATTAAAGGATATGAACAGTTTACACAGTTCTGTGCATTTTCAAACAGCAAAAACCAGGCAGGTCAAATTTCAGGAAGATATGCAGTACTCTTTCAGCATGCCAATGTGTTTTTCTTTGTATGTTATACAGAAAACAATAAACAAGTATGAAATTACTATTCAAAAATATACAATACAAAACAAAATGCAAAAATAATACAATAAACAATATGAGAATATATAGGTGATTTTTTAAAAAACATTTTTTTTAACTGGGCCCTATGCCCAATGTGGGGCTTGAACTCACTACCCTGAGATTAAAGTCTCATGCTTTGCCAACTGAGCCAGCCAGGTGCCCCCAACAGGTAAATTTTTATTACAGGGAGGACTTTAAGAAAAAAAAAATGAAAGAAGTTACAAAAGATGTTCAGTTTTGGTCCCTTAGAAAAATTTCTATATATGAAAAAATTATTCGAATTAAATGTACATGAAAAACTGGGAAGTAATTATATGTTTAAGAAATATAACAGACAAAAATGTATTACCTTAATACCTTACTTTTTTAAATGTTTATTTTTGAGACAGAGAGAGACAGAGCATGAATGGGGGAGGGTCAGAGAGAGGGAGACACAGAATCCGAAGCAGGCTCCAGGCTCTGAGCCATCAGCCCAGAGCCTGACGCGGGGCTTGAACTCACGGACCGTGAGATCGTGACCTGAGCTGAAGTCAGATGCTTAACCAACTGAGCCACCCAGGCGCCCCAATACCTTACTTTTTAAAAAAACATTCCCCAAAGAAACTCTACAAATTTTTGGTGAATTTTGTAAATAGCTCATAGAGAAATGCTAGTGGCCTATAATACTAATACTAATAGTCTATAAGTATAATGTGATGAACCATTGATTGATTCATTGATTGATTTTTGCTTGAACTTTCCAACAGTTATTTCCCCCTCTTCTGACAAAGGCCCTGAAAGTTATTTAGAGACTCCAGCCTGTACCCCGGTGATGAAACATGTAATCTAGGCTCAAACCAATCAGTACTTCATGGCTGGGCATGTGTCTTGTGAGGATCCATTCAGATCTTAGGATGTTCCCAGGGTTACTAGTACAGAAGCTTTTCTCCTGAAATTGAACCTGAGAATATATGAAGTTAGAGACTGCAGGCATCTTATCACTGGGTCAAGTCTGAGAATAAAGTTTACATATAGAAGAAAGAAGAGCATAACAAGTAAACAAATAAAGATATTAGAACATGACATTATTTGAGCCTAGGAATCCAACTGTGCCTAGGAGGTAGTTCAACCTTTCTGCAGAGCAATATTTCAGTAATATTATCTCATGTGACCCAGAATATATAAATTAATACACTACTATGTTAACATGCTCATATTGCATTATACCTGGATGGTATGATTTCTGATGATTTTAATTTTCTTTCTTATTTTCTATTTTATTACCTAAAATTTTCTAAAGTGACATGTATTACTTTTTGTTTGGCATATCAGAAAAATATACATGAGTAATGTGTTAATCAGATCAGTTGTATTGACAACATTACTTATGTGAATTCCATTAGACTGAAAAATATTCTTACAGAGTTAGCCAAACTGTAAGTTTTGAGGACACAGTCCTCCAGACTGCTAACTCTGGCCAAGACTTCCGACATCGACTGCAAATTGTGGGAGTAACCAAAACCATCAGTTTCATCATACCAACACTATTGATCTCAATAATTTGGTAGAAGAACTCAAAGAACTCACTGAATGCTAGCATACTTATGGTTATGAATTATTGCAGGGAAATAATACAAAGTAAAAAATCAGCCAAAGGGAGAGATGCATTGGGCAGAATCTGGGAGGTATCTATCATGAAGCTTCCCTTGCCTTTTGGACGAGTCACTCTCCTGTCATTGGTATGTGACAGCATACTCCAAGCATTGGCAAGTAAGGCAGTTCACCTGAGTTTCAGTGTCCACAGTTTTTGAGGCTTCACTTGTTTGTTGCCCGTGCAGTTTAACTCAGTCACCAGGTGTATTACTCTGCTTGGACTTCTGTAGCAAAATATCATAGACTATGTGGCTTTAACAACAGACATTTATTTTTTTATAGTTCTGAAAGCTGAAAAGTTAAGGCTTAGGATGTTGGTAAGGTGGGTTTTATTCTGAAGCCTCTTCTCTTGGCTTGTTGGTAGCTACCCTGTTGCTGTGTGTTCACAGAGATAGAGCTCTTTAGTGTCTCTTCTTATAAAGTCACTAATCTCATCAGACCAGGGCTGTACCCACATTAACTTCTCTAACCCTAATTATCTCCCAAAAGCCCCATCCCCAAATACTAGGCATTAGGGCTTCACCATATGAAGTTTGGGGAAACACAAACAGTCAACCCCTAATACCAGGTCAACTGATACCATGTGACTCAGAGTGCCTACCCTAAATCATGTGGTTGGTTTTTCTAGGATGCCCAGTTCCACAGTAAGATCCAGTGTGGCCAGCCCCCAATTCTCAACAAAGACATAGATTACATTCTGGAAGCTGAGGGCAAAGGCCAGACCTCTCTCTAAGGAAGACCAAGTCTTTACCACACAGGTGCTATACATACAGACATACATACACACATACGCTCATATACACATGTATGGCTAGTTTTTTTTAATGGGTTTAAATGAGTAAAGTTAAATAAAAGAAAAGCCTTAATCTTTATTCTTTACCTATTACTGTCTTCTGATATAGGTCTCCTTTCCCTACCTGATAGAAATATCTCTGGCAGATTCTGTAGCTGTATATAGTCACTGTCTATTTTAAAAATGATCTCTTTTGCTTTTAAATACATTTTAAAGCTTTTTCTCTCCCTCTCCTCATACCAGATCTGTAGCCTGGTACCTGCAGTAGGGATGAGGCCTAATTTTGTTTTTCTCTCCTGCTCCACCTCCTTCCCAGTCCTTCTGATACTACCAAGGTAGGATTTGAATGCAACAGAGAAATAGGACATATATTTTATTGGTTGAATACCACTGTAATCTATCAATACGGTGTGTCGTGCTGGGTGTCTATGAATTTATGTAAGCTTATACACTGCACGTAACACTTTTTGGCTGGCCCTCCTTTCACCCTTTTCTTGGGTGAAACCCCAGTGGTTCTGGCCACTCCTCCACAGCTCCAGATCAAGTGGCCCAAGGAAACTCATGCTTCCTGGTTGAACAAAATTATAAATTTAGCCAAGTTGTTTGAATCGATAGGAAATGTTCAACATCCTAAAACATAACGTATCCTACTATGCTCATTTGCTGTGCAGAAAAACGAAGGTGCACCACGGCCTGATTCCTATACTGTCCACTCCCTTTACTTTGTCATTAAGTGCTTCCTTGGCTGGCATCCTACCTTCTGAATTTCCTGAGGGAAATGTGTACCATATTTTTCTCCTCACATATTGTCCCAAATCCTGGGGACTCATGCCACTTTTTCCTAAGAATTCTCTGATGCTCTATATCGCTAGGAGATTGGTAGCTCAGCAAGCCTAAGATCCAGTTAGTGAAAGAGATGTAGTCTTCTTTCTTGTAGACTTCACTGTCATCCCTATGAATGATTGTCTCAGGCATCTCTCTTCACATGATGGTGGTGGGACAGTGGAGATACACACCCTCCTCTCCCCACAGAGGAAGGAAAGAGAGAAGCCATCACAGCATTCTTTATTCTTACAGATTTCCTTTAAGTAGTTTCCTCAATGAACCTTCCAGTCATTTTTAACAGAGACCGGGAAGTGGGTGATGGTAGCTAACAGTCAAGGACCAATTTAATCACATATTAGTAACTTCTGTGGGAATATTTTTGTAGCTCTCTTTGAATGCAGGAGTAATATTTCACCTACTATCTGCAGTTTTGGTGATTGGTGACTATCTTGCAATTTTTCAAGCTGATAACATGGCATATATTACTATGCTCATTTGCTGCTCAGAAAAGCTAAAGCATACTGAACTAAGATAGACTTAGTGAAAAGTATTTTTTTTTTTTAAATATTATTTCTGATTGCTAGCTCTCATTCTAACATAGTATTTCTTTTTTTGTTTTTTATTTTTTTTAACATTTATTTATTTTTGAGACAGAGAGAGAGCATGAACAGGGGAGGGTCAGAGAGAGAGGGAGACACAGAATCTGAAACAGGCTCCAGGCTCTGAGCTGTCAGCACCGAGCCCGATGCGGGGCTTGAACTCACAGACCGCGAGATCATGACCTGAGCCGAAGTCAGACGCTTAACCGACTGAGCCACCCAGGCACCCCTAACAGAGTATTTCTTAATGCCAGTTTAGAGGAGCACTCCAAAAGAGGGGTCGTCAGACTCCCAGTGTTTTAAAGATTCTGAGAAATCACAAAATGCTCTGTACCAAACCATTTCAAAATTCAATAGATTAAAATAACACTCATTTATTCTGGTCATCTGTTTGTCTTCTGGGACTTGGCTAATCTCGGTTGGACATTACTAGGTAGCAGGCTACACACAGTAGTGAGACTGAAGACAGAATGGATAGCCCTGCTTCAGTGTCTCTCATTCTTCTTGTGTCAGAGAGGTAGTCAGAGATGTCCCTGCCTCTCACAGCACTGGCAAAGGTGCAAAATAATCAGCACAAACATGTGTGACCCCCTAAGGTCCATGCTCAGCACTGGCACTGTTACTTCTGCTTATATGTCCTTGGTCAAAGAAAATTATTTCATCAAGTCCAAAGTCAAGGGATGGTAAAACATACCCATATTGAGGCCATGGTAAGTATGTGGAGGCAATGAAGTGAAAAGTTTCAGAGTACTAATTCAATCTAAAACAACACTGTTCAATAAAGATTGTGCAACTTTTTTTATAGAGCTCTTTTTGTTTTTATGTAATGAGTAATAAAATACTAGGCACATTGGAAAATGTTATTCTAAACCATCCCCCCAAATGGACAATATGCTACCTATTGGATCACAGATATCCTCTAATGGCTTACGTCAACAACCAGCCAACATATTTCAAACAGGAGATGATGAAATCCTTAGACAGGCTGCAACCTTGGAGTCAGAACCTATTTGTGTCACCCTTTACCTGAGTGATCACAGGGGAGACACCTCAATTCTCTAAAGTTTAGCTTCCCCATATGCAAATTGAAGATAAATAATAAAAGAATAATAACTTCCACTTCCCTGAAGTGATGATGAGTAAAAAAGATAATATGAATAATTAAATAATTCTTAGTTTTATGATTGTCTTGTTTATCTTTTACCGGCATCATGTATATATTAAATTTCACAACTTCTAGTCTTTTCTTAAACTATCCAACTGCCTCTCAGTTTTAGACAGTAATTGTGAACCCTCCAGTGCTTCATCACCTGTATCCTCAAACTTATTTTCTTCTTTACCATCTTCTGCTCCATCCTGGTTATAATCACCTCAGTCTCAACAGCTTCCTACCTGGGCCCCATACATCTCCTGTTGCCTTATCATCCATCAACCCATTTTCCACGATATACTAATGTGGTGCTTTAAGTAGAAATCTAGTCATATTCCACACATATGTGTGAATTCTCTAGCTGGGGCTCTGTTAATTAGACTGGCCCAAACCAGAGAAAAACTAACAGAAGTTTATTAACATGTGCATCATGAACGTGTACATGGGATCACCCAGCAATGAATAACCCAAAAGGGTGTTTAGAATTTAGGCTTAGGGGTAAGGGGTAGGAGAAATGGGTGAAGGTCATGAAAAGGTATAAACTTCCTGTTATAAAATGAGTAAGTCCTAGAGATGTAATGTACAGCCTGATGACTATAGTTAATGATATTGTATTGCATGTTTGAAAGTTGCTAAGAAAGTAAATCTTAAAAGTCCCCATCATAAGAAAAAAAAACCTGTAACTACGTGTGGTGATGCATGTTAACTAAACTTCCTGTGACCATTTTGCAATGTATACAAATATCAAATTATTATGCTGCACACCCAAAACTAACGTAACAAACACATGTCCATTATATTTCAATTAAAAAACAGAATTTAGGCTTATATGCCATCTTAGGCTAAGACGAAAGAAGAGAGGTTTTACTCTTCTGGGGAAGAGGGACAAGATGACCAGGAAAAGTATAGTAAACAAGGTTCATTCGGTAAGGTTTGCTATGCAGATTTAAGCAGTCTAGCCTTCTCTGTTGATAAAAGTTGTTAAGAGTCCTCTTCTTGGCATGGGAGAAGGAGGCCTTTTACAAATAGGAGTTTCCTTTACAAATGTAATTTTCCTTCATAAAGGAAAATTAAAAACTTGTACCCTGTTTTTAGAGCTTTCCTGCATCTCCTGGTCCTCAATGGCAAAACAAAACAAAACAGAAACAAAAGAAAACAAAAGACCAAAATAATCCATAAGCAAAAGGGGCGTATTTTGGAGAGGCATATTCTGGTACCTTTCGTATTACTTATTAAAATGACAGCATTATATTTCTTTGTGTGATCATTTGATTAATGTCACTCTTACTAACTCACTTAGAGACTCAGTACAGGCCAGGACAGGAAACACGTTCTGTTTAGTCTCTGTGATATCACTAGTGCATTGCAAAGCACCTCTACAAATTCAACAAATATATTTATTGGACTGTTTTAACTATTATTTCCTATAGTGTAAGATAATAGTAATTTATAATATCTAGTATTACACTATGATAGGTAAAAAAAAAAAAAAAGGAAATATCTTGTGTAGATATTCATTACTTGTCATAGAATTGTTACTGACTTATCATAGTCACTAAATCAGAAAACGAATGGGTAAGCCCTGGCTTGCTGCCATAGCCACCTGCTTCATCCCAGGGAATCCTGGGGCGGGGTGGGGGGGAGCTGGACAAATCAAAAGCACAGCTTCTGGCTGGGTGTGCCAATACTGTTGCTGAACAAAACCCAGATAAACTTATTGCAAGAGAAGCCAATAAATCAAGAGATGAGAGTTTGAAAAAGAGAAAGGGAGAAATTTATTTCAGGTGCCAGCATCTGGGGGAGGTTATGGGCTAAAGCTTTAACAACTGACCCCTCCTCCACCAAGAGGGACACCCAGAGTTTTAGAGAGAGAGAGGTTTAGGGGTACACATGCAAGATAGCAGGAGGGAAGCCTGTGATCATGGGCGGGGCTCAGTATGTGTTCAGCGCGCATTGGTGGGTAGTGAAGGGGTTGTGTGGGGTGTGATCTATGCATTCTGTTGCTATCAGGGCTTTTCTGGTCTGGACATTGGAATATTCCCATCATGGCAAAATGTCTGTCAATGCCTCAAGAAAGTGTGATAAGAAATAAGCACAATGGGTTTTAGATCATGTGGTAAGTGGTCTTATCTATTTCTGGTTTTAAATGTTTGGGTCTATAGTTGATCAAGAGGGCTTGCTGACAGAATGTTTACAACTTTTTCTTAGAGTCTGATTTCTTCTTTTTTTTTAATATTTAATTTTCTGTTAAATTATGCCTGTCAGTAAAGAGAGTCTACCTTTGTTTATAACTTTTCTTTCTTCCTTCTTTCACATCTTTCTGTTCTTTCACCTGAAAAATTCTCTTTTAATACTCAATCCTAGAGTAACTTGATTCCATACCCGGAAAATCTGAATTTTGGTAAACTCCAAGAGCTTCAAACCAAAGCTAAAGGAAACACTGATTTACATGAATGGATGAAGTCTTTACCATCGCAAATTCCTGTTATAATTAGTTTCAGAAGAACAGATCCATGTTATGTCTATTTCTATTCCTTTCCTCATCTGTGACAGGGGAATGAGTCATTAGAATTTTAATGTGCGCATTACATGCCAGCAGTGGTCTGTTGTTATGCTTTAACTACTTAAATACTCTGAATTCTGACCAGCTAATCCATTCTACCTTTTATTGTAAGAGACCTGGAATGGGCTGCTAATCAAACAGAGCATGGAAAAGGTCGAATGAGTGCAAAATCATCTGTCTATCATGAAATGGTGACAGAATTAGAAGACTTGCTTTTGTGACTAAGATTGAAATTGGAACATAAAATGTCACCACATGAATCCTCTAGATTGACAACGAATATGGTTGGAGTAGGAATGGTGAAGAATTAATTAGTTTTTCACAACTTTGTTGCATAAGAAAAATTTAAAAGGATATGTTCTTTAGCCACAGGCTATAGTTCTAATAATAATTCAATGGTTAAATAATAGTGGGGTGATAGGATGTTGTTTTGAACTCATCTGAATGCAATTTTTTTGACTAAACATTTAAAAAGAAGCCAAGTCCTATTCGTAAAGCAATCCATAAATTTTACTACTAAGATGGCTTATCTTTTTTTTTTTAATATATGAAATTTATTGTCAAATTGGTTTCCATACAACACCCAGTGCTCATCCCAAAAGGTGCCCTGCTCAACCCATCACCCACCCTCCCCTCCCTCCCACCCCCCATCTACCCTCAGTTTGTTCTCAGTTTTTAAGAGTCTCTTATGCTTTGGCTCTCTCCAACTCTAACCTCTTTTTTTTTTTTTCCTTCCCCTCCCCCATTGGTTTCTGTTAAGTTTCTCAGGATCCACATAAGAGTGAAACCATATGGTATCTGTCTTTCTCTGTATGGCTTATTTCACTTAGCATCACACTCTCCAGTTCCATCCACGTTGCTACAAAAGGCCATATTTCATTCTTTCTCATTGCCACGTAGTATTCCATTGTGTATATAAACCACAATTTCTTTATCCATTCATCAGTTGATGGACATTTAGGCTCTTTCCATAATTTGGCTATTGTTGAGAGTGCTGCTATAAACATTGGGGTACAAGTGCCCCTATGCATCAGTACTCCTGTATCCCTTGGATAAATTCCTAGCAGTGCTATTGCTGGGTCATAGGGTAGGTCTATTTTTAATTTTCTGAGGAACCTCCACACTGCTTTCCAGAGCGGCTGCACCAATTTGCATTCCCACCAACAGTGCAAGAGGGTTCCCGTTTCTCCACATCCTCTCCAGCATCTATAGTCTCCTGATTTGTTCATTTTGGCCACTCTGACTGGCGTGAGGTGATATCTGAGTGTGGTTTTGATTTGTATTTCCCTGATAAGGAGAGATGTTGACCATCTTTTCATGTGCCTGTTGGCCATCCGGATGTCTTCTTTAGAGAAGTGTCTATTCATGTTTTCTGCCCATTTCTTCACTGGGTTATTTGTTTTTTGGGTGTGGAGTTTGGTGAGCTCTTTATAGATTTTGGATACTAGCCCTTTGTTCGATATGTCATTGGCAAATGTCTTTTCCCATTCCGTTGGTTGCCTTTTAGTTTTGTTGGTTGTTTCCTTTGCTGTGCAGAAGCTTTTTATCTTCATAAGGTCCCAGTAATTCATTTTTGCTTTTAATTCCCTTGCCTTTGGGGATGTGTCGAGTAAGAGATTGCTACGGCTGAGGTCAGAGAGGTCTTTTCCTGCTTTCTCCTCTAAGGTTTTGATGGTTTCCTGTCTCACATTCAGGTCCTTTATCCATTTTGAGTTTATTTTTGTGAATGGTGTGAGAAAGTGGTCTAGTTTCAACCTTCTGCATGTTGCTGTCCAGTTCTCCCAGCACCATTTGTTAAAGAGACTGTCTTTTTTCCATTGGATGTTCTTTCCTGCTTTGTCAAAGATGAGTTGGCCATATGTTTGTGGGTCTAGTTCTGGGGTTTCTATTCTATTCCATTGGTCTATGTGTCTGTTTTTGTGCCAATACCATGCTGTCTTGATGATGACAGCTTTGTAGTAGAGGCTAAAGTCTGGGATTGTGATGCCTCCTGCTTTGGTCTTCTTCTTCAAAATTACTTTGGCTATTCGGGGCCTTTTGTGGTTCCATATGAATTTTAGGATTGCTTGTTCTAGGTTTGAGAAGAATGCTGGTGCAATTTTGATTGGGATTGCATTGAATGTGTAGATAGCTTTGGGTAGTATTGACATTTGGACAATATTTATTCTTCCAATCCATGAGCAGGGAATGTCTTTCCATTTCTTTATATCTTCTTCAATTACCTTCATAGGCTTTCTATAGTTTTCAGCATACAGATCTTTTACATCTTTGGTTAGATTTATTCCTAGGTATTTTATGCTTCTTGGTGCAATTGTGAATGGGATCAGTTTCTTTATTTGTCTTTCTATTTCTTCATTGTTAGTGTATAAGAATGCAACTGATTTCTGTACATTGATTTTGTATCCTGCAACTTTGCTGAATTCATGTATCAGTTCTAGCAGACTTGTGGTGGAGTCTATCGGATTTTCCATGTATAATATCATGTCATCTGCAAAAAGCGAAAGCTTGACTTCATCTTTGCCAATTTTGATGCCTTTGATTTCCTTTTGTTGTCTGATAGCTGATGCTAGAACTTCCAGCACTATGTTAAACAACAGCGGTGAGAGTGGGCATCCCTGTTGTGTTCCTAATCTCAGGGAAAAAGCTCTCAGTTTTTCCCCATTGAGGATGATGTTAGCTGTGGGCTTTTCATAAATGGCTTTCATGATCTTTAAGTATGTTCCTTCTATCCCAACTTTCTCAAGTGTTTTTATTAAGAAAGGGTGCTGGATTTTGTCAAGGGCCTTTTCTGCATCGATTGACAGGATCATATGGTTCTTCTCTTTTTTTTTGTTAATGTGATGTATCACGTTGATTGATTTGCGAATGTTGAACCAGCCCTGCATCCCAGGAATGAATCCCACTTGATCATGGTGAATAATTCTTTTTATATGCCATTGAATTCGATTTGCTAGTATCTTATTGAGAATTTTTGCATCCATATTCATCAGGGATATTGGCCTGTAGTTCTCTTTTTTTACTGGGTCTCTGTCTGGTTTAGGAATCAAAGTAATACTGGCTTCATAGAATGAGTCTGGAAGTTTTCCTCCCCTTTCTATTTCTTGGAATAGCTTGAGAAGGATAGGTATTATCTCTGCTTTAAACATCTGGTAGAACTCCCCTGGGAAGCCATCTGGTCCTGGATTCTTATTTGTTGGGAGATTTAAAAAAAAATTTTTTTTTCAACGTTTTTTATTTATTTTTGGGACAGAGAGAGACAGAGCATGAACGGAGGAGGGGCAGAGAGAGAGAGAGAGAGGGAGACACAGAATCGGAAACAGGCTCCAGGCTCCAAGCCATCAGCCCAGAGCCTAACACGGGGCTCGAACTCACGGACTGCGAGATCGTGACCTGGCTGAAGTCGGACGCTTAACCGACTGCGCCACCCAGGCGCCCCTGTTGGGAGATTTTTGATAACCGATTCAATTTATTCGCTGGTTATGGGTCTGTTCAAGCTATTTCCTCCTGATTGAGTTTTGCAAGAGTGTGGGTGTTTAGGAATTTGTCCATTTCTTCCAGGTTGTCCAATTTGTTGGCATATAATTTTTCATAGTATTCCCTGATAATTGTTTGTATCTCTGAGGGACTGGTTGTAATAATTCCATTTTCATTCATGATTTTATCTATTTGGGTCATCTCCCTTTTCTTTTTGAGAAGGCTGGCTAGAGGTTTGTCAATTTTATTTTTTCAAAAAAACAACTCTTGGTTTCGTTGATCTGCTCTACAGTTTTTTTAGATTCTATATTGTTTATTTCTGCTCTGATCTTTATTATTTCTCTTCTTCTGCTGGGTTTAGGCTGCCTTTGCTGTTCTGCTTCTATTTCCTTTAGGTGTGCTGTTAGATTTTGAATTTGGGATTTTTCTTGTTTCTTGAGATAGGCCTGGATTGCAATGTATTTTCCTCTCAGGACTGCCTTCGCTGTGTCCCAAAGCGTTTGGATTGTTGTGTTTTCATTTTCGTTTGTTTCCATATGTTTTTTAATTTCTTCTCTAATTGCCTGGTTGACCCACTCATTCGTTAGTAGGGTGTTCTTTAACCTCCATGCTTTTGGAGGTTTTCCAGACTTTTTCCTGTGGTTGATTTCAAGCTTCATAGCATTGTGGTCTGAAAGTATGCATGGTATAATTTCAATTCTTGTAAACTTATGAAGGGCTGTTTTGTGACCCAGTATATGATCTATCTTGGAGAACGTTCCATGTGCACTCGAGAAGAAAGTATATTCTGTTGCTTTGGGATGCAGAGTTCTAAATATATCTGTCAAGTCCATCTGATCCAATGTATCATTCAGGGCCCTTGTTTCTTTATTGACCGTGTGTCTAGATGATCTATCCATTTCTGTAAGTGGGGTGTTAAAGTCCCCTGCAATGACCACATTGTTATCAATAAGGTTGCTTATGTTTGTGAGTAATTGTTTTATATATTTGGGGGCTCCCGTATTTGGCACATAGACATTTATAATTGTTAGCTCTTCCTGATGGATAGACCCTGTAATTATTATATAATGCCCTTCTTCATCTCTTGTTACAGCCTTTAATTTAAAGTCTAGTTTGTCTGATATAAGTATGGCTACTCCAGCTTTCTTTTGGCTTCCAGTAGCATGATAAATAGTTCTCCATCCCCTCACTCTCAATCTAAAGGTGTCCTCAGATCCAAAATGAGTCTCTTGTAGACAGCAAATAGATAGGTCTTGTTTTTTTTATCCATTCTGATACCCTATGTCTTTTGGTTGGCGCATTTAATCCATTTACATTCAGTGTTATTATAGAAAGATACGGGTTTAGAGTCATTGTGATATCTGTACGTTTTATGCTTGTAGTGATGTCTCTGGTACTTTGTCTCACGGGATCCCCCTTAGGATCTCTTGTAGGGCTGTTTTAGTGGTGACAAATTCCTTCAGTTTGTTTGGGAAGACCTTTATCTCTCCTTCTATTCTAAATGACAGACTTGCTGGATAAAGGATTCTCGGCTGCATATTTTTCCTGTTTAGCACACTGAAGATATCGTGCCACTCCTTTCTGGCCTGCCAAGTTTCAAAAGAGAGATCAGTCACGAGTCTTATAGGTCTCCCTTTATATGTGAGGGCACGTTTATCCCTTGCTGCTTTCAGAATTTTCTCTTTATCCTTGTATTTTGCCAGTTTCACTATGATATGTCGTGCAGAAGATCGATTCAAGTTACGTCTGAAGGGAGTTCTCTGTGCCTCTTGGATTTCAATGCCTTTTTCCTTCCCCAGTTCAGGGAAGTTCTCAGCTATAATTTCTTCAAGTACCCCTTCAGCACCTTTCCCTCTCTCTTCCTCCTCTGGGATACCAATTATGCGTATATTATTTCTTTTTTTTTTTTAATTTTTTTAACGTTTATTTATTTTTGAGACAGAGAGTGACAGAGCATGAACGGGGGAGGGGCAGAGAGAGAGGGAGACACAGAAACGGAAGCAGGCTCCAGGCTCTGAGCCATCAGCCCAGAGCCCGACACGGGGCTTGAACTCACGGACCGCGAGATTGTTACCTGAGCTGAAGTCGGACGCCTAACCGACTGAGCCACCCAGGCGCCCCAATTATTTCTTTTTAGTGTATCACTTAGTTCTCTAATTTTCCCCTCATACTCCTGGATTTTTTTATCTCTCTTTCTCTCAGCTTCCTCTTTTTCCATAACTTTATCTTCTAGTTCACCTATTCTCTCCTCTGCCTCTTCAATCCGAGCTGTCGTCGTTTCCATTTTGTTTTGCATTTCATTCAAAGCGCTTTTCAGCTCCTTGTGACTGTTCCTTAGTCCCTTGATCTCTGTAGCAAGAGATTCTCTGCTGTCCTCTATACTGTTTTCAAGCCCAGCGATTAATTTTATGACTATTATTCTAAATTCACTTTCTGTTATATTATTTAAATCCTTTTTGATCAGCTCATTGGCTGTTGTTATTTCCTGGAGATTCTTCTGAGGGGAATTCTTCCGTTTGGTCATTTTGGATAGTCCCTGGAGTCGTGCTGACCTGCAGGGCCCTTCCCCTGTGCTGTGGTGTATAACTGGAGTTGGTGGGCGGGGCTGCAGTCCGACCTGATGTCTGCCCCCAGCCCACAGCTGGGGCCACAGTCAGACTGGTGTGTGCCTTCTCTTCCCCTCTCCTAGGGGCGGGATTCACTGTGGGGTGGCGTGGCCTGTCTGGGCTACTTGCACCCTGCCAGGCTTGTGGTGCTGGGGATCTGGCATATTAGCTGGGGTGGGTAGGCAAGGTGCACGGGGGCAGGAGGGGCAGGCTTAGCTCGCTTCTCCTTAGGTGATCCACTTCAGGAGGGGCCCTGTGGCAGCGGGAGGGAGTCAGATCCGCTGCCAGAGGTTTGGCTCCGCAGAAGCACAGAGTTGGGTGTTTGTGTGGAGCGAGCAAGTTCCCTGGCAGGAACTGGTTCCCTTTGGGATTTTGGCTGGGGGATGGGCGAGGGATTGGCGCTGGCGAGCGCCTTTGTTCCCCACCAAACTGAGCTCTGTCGTCCGGGGGCTCAGCAGCTCTCCCTCCCTTTGTCCCCCAGCCTTCCCGCTTTCTGAGCAGAGCTGTTAACTTATGACCTCCCAGACGCTAAG
Organism: Panthera leo; assembly: GCF_018350215.1. Taxonomy (NCBI): domain Eukaryota; kingdom Metazoa; phylum Chordata; class Mammalia; order Carnivora; family Felidae; genus Panthera; species Panthera leo. The sequence continues at coordinate 154,487,236 of NC_056682.1, read as the reverse complement.
TTGCTCTTGTTGTCGGAACACAGTCCGTCCGGCCCCTCCGCTTTTGCCAGCCAGACTCGGGGGCTCTGCTTGGCCGGCGAGCCGCCCCTCCGCCCCGGCTCCCTCCCGCCAGTCCGTGGAGCGCGCACCGCCTCGCCGCCCTTCCTACCCTCTTCCGTGGGCCTCTCGTCTGCGCTTGGCTCTGGAGACTCCGTTCTGCTAATCCTCTGGCGGTTTTCTGGGTTATTTAGGCAGGTGTAGGTGGAATCTCTTCTGCTTGCCTCTTCAGTCTTTAAGGACCCTTGAGATTCGATGGCTTATCTTTTTAATTTCATCTTGTGCTTTTATTTTTTTTTTTTAATTCAGAAATGATTGTTTTGAGTTTGTAAACCGAAGTGCTATATTTAGAAATGAATTTGTCTCTATTTCATTTATTGTTTGGCTACATTACAATCCTTATACTCACTTTTTTTTCCCCAAGAAAGTCTGCCAAGTAATATTCCTTCAGATTTCTAATTCATTGAGTATTTAAATACTTTCAAAGAAGTCATTCTACAAGGTGCCATTTTCTTTCTGTGGATTAGCTTGAATTTGCTTTTAACTTCTTTCTCATTAAAAAAAAAATCACAACAACAGGTATCTGCCATCATCTCAGGACTGAAGCTATGTACCAGCTACCAACTTAGATTTTTTTTAAAAAGACACTCAACTTATTTGTGGACAATTCACAACTATCACTTTTCCTTCCATTTCCATTGTCCCTTGCAGATTCACTTTGCTTGCTGCATCCCATTTCAGAAGCATCATGTAGAAATAAAGGAGAGATAGGGGTGCCTAAGTGGCTCAGTTGGTTAAGCATCTGACTCTTGGTGTTGGATCAGGTCATGATCTCACAGTTTGTGAGTTCAAGTTCCTCGTTGGTCTCAGTGCTGTCAGTGTGGAGCCTGCTTGGAATTCTATCTTCCTCTTTCTCTGGCCCTCCCTGCTTGTTCTTTCTCTCTCTCTCTCTCTTTCTCTCTCTCTCCGTCTCTCAAAAATAAATCAATAAACTTTAAAAAAGAAAGAAAAAAACAGAGATAAAACTGAGACGGGGAACTAAGGGGACCCCAAGAAAAACTGTTGTTTTTTTTTTTTGCTCCTTTTCTTGCTTTTATTCTTGCTAGGACCTACACCCCTGTCTTACACACAACTTATAGAACACAGAATGTATGTCCTGCTTGTAGAAGTCAAGGAGTTAATGATTTCTTTGGAATCTTCAGGCACAATAGATAACATCTAAGGAGTGACTGGGCAGGGTCATCATGAATGGTTCCAAGACCACTGACTCATCAAGACCCTTGGCTTTGTCCATAAGTGACTTATGGAGGACACCTAAACACTCATCTTTGTTCCTGGATTACTGAGAAAGCATGTGCACAAGACCACCATCCTCAATAAAAACCCTAGACCCCAAGCAAAGATTAAACTCACTCTTCTTTCCTTTCTGAGTCTCCTGGACACTCTGTTCATTTCTATACTCTATATATCTTTAATAAACTCTGCTCTTACTGCCTCTCAGCTTTAGTTTGATTTCCATCCTGTGCGAAGCCAAGGACCCACTTGACTAGCCCTACTGGACCCCTCTGGGTCCTCAGACCCAGCCAGCTTGCATCAAAACTGCTAGAGTATGTGTCAGTAATGATTAAATGAAGTTTGTGGTGTTATCTGTATAGTTTAGTCTTCTCTGCCCCCTTTATCTTCCTAAGTATTAATCTTTGGCAATTAAATTTACTTATTCCTTTGCCAGGTTTTGATGCTTCTATAAGGTCATCTCATCTCAAGGGTTCTTTGTTTTATATGGATAACAACTCTAGAGCACTTGACCACTTATCATAAGGTGAATTCTTTGGCACAGCAATTTCTTTGTTAGCTAACAGGCTCAGAAAAGTTTCTTGATCATTGCTGTTAGAGACATGCATTCTGTAATAGCAATAGAAATTTTGGAAGTTCAGAAGCAGCTGTGGACAGAGTATAAGATAAATTACTATTACTCTCATGATAAAAGTAAAGAGTGAAATTAGCTGATCCAGAAAAAATCAGAACACCATGCTAAAGGATATAACTTTATATTTCATGGAAGTTGAGAGGCTGACAACAAAATCTTATGTGCAAACTAAATAGAAAAATAGAGAAGGCCCAGAAAATAGAAGTCATTATTACAGCATATGATTTATAGATCTGCCAGAGGGGACTCTAAGAATCCTGATTTCAGTGAAATTATTTGAAAAATCTATTCAGAGATGTGCGATGTAGAGGGCAAGGGAAGAGCGGAATAAAATTGATAGAATCCTTCACCTTCGCATGCTCAACACATGACTTAAAGGCTCAGTAAAAGTGCAGTTGACAGTATTTTAAGTCCCTGATATATAAGGAAGCTGTGTCATGGCCATGAATCCCCATTAAATCTGACTAAAATTCACAGTCGGATTAGGCAAGTTTGGCTTGTCCAATATTTGTGCATGTTGATTATAACACTGTTTTTTGTCATTGCAGAGGAGAAAAACAGTCAAACCTGGAGAATACCCTGGACCTAGGATTTTATATTTATAAATCCAATTTTATTTTCATTATGCTTTCTCTGCATTGTCTTAGTTTTGCACTAAAAAAGGAATGGATCAAATAAAGAAAGACTTTGTGGGTATTTTTGTGGATTGCAAAAAAACCTAAGAGGATTAAAATCATAACTGGATATGGCAATGTATGTGATGTGGTGATAGAACATGTCTCAAAGGGAAGCATATCACAAGATCTCTGATCATTGCAAACACCTGACTTCGTGTGTATTTCAGCCTTGTTGCATCTGAAACATGCATAAGAGCATTGTACGAGACTGCCCATGGTTGAAGGAGAGTCTAAGATCATTTTTTTTCATTTGTGGCTCTTTAATAATAGTAAATTCACTTGTTCACTAAGACATTGATGTAAGAACAAGAAGTAATCTTAAAAGTATACTATTTCTATGGTCTTTGACCCTTTAAAGGGCTCTTAAGAATAGCTGAAGCCCATGAAAAGAATGGAGTCCTTACTATGTTTCAGACACTGTGCCCAGAATGTTGTGTTAAATGTTGCATAGGATCCATTCATTTATTTATTCATTCATTCATTCATTGGAAGAATAGAGAAATGGCTGGAATGAGGACACTAATTCATATCTACTTTCTTTAGCCTCTCTTTATACTGTCACACACTCTTAAATATTAGAACATGGAAAGTGAAAATGGGAGAAAGGAGAGGTAGCTGGGTTGACCTTTTGCTAATTGCTCTTTAACTCAATTACAATTGGATATGTAAATGTAGAAAAACAAAGAATACAGATGTAGAGCAGGAAAAAACAATTTTCCCTTTACCCTTCTGAGTTCTTAGCTGGGATTGCTGTAATAAAAGATTAACAAGAGAAAAACAAACAGAAATTTATTAACATGTATGCCTCATGTATACATGGGAGATATCCAGGGGAAAATGAATAACTCTGAGATGGCTTAGAACTCAGGCTTAAATACCATCTTTAGCTAAAGACACACACACAAAAAGAAAGGGGTGTGTGTGTGTGTGGAGGGTGGAGGGGAGGCTAGTTATAGAGGTTACCAGGAAAAGTAAAGCAAAGGAGGGTAAAGTTTGTTATACAGATTTAAGTGAGGCCTTCTCCAATGATAAGATTTTCCTGTGATTTAAAGTCATCCTTCTCAAAATAAAAACAATCAAATAAATAAATAAAATCATCCTTCTCTTCTTGGTACTTAGCTGAAGACACCTTTATAAATGGAGATTTCCTTTATAAATATAAATTTCCTTTTCAAAAGGGTAACTTCTACTTGTTTCCAGAGCTTCTCCTATGTCTGCTGTTTCTCAAAATAATCATCTCAAAATAATACTTATGCCAAGAAAGGATATTTTGGATCAATAAATTCTGCTATCATTCACAGAATATAAGCATAATTTGATTACATAATTATGTAGGTCAGTATAATCTAGAAGAAAATTTAAATTACACGGTATGTCTTAATTTTGTTAATTTTATATATTTTTCAGAATATACAGGAAAGGTGTATGAAAGTGTTAGGTACTTAACTAATACAAATATTTTTCCCCTTAAATTTTGATTTTATGCTACAATCAGCTTTTTGAAGAATGTAAGTTTATTTTTCTTAAATAGAGCCCCAAGTCATATGAATTTTAGGCTCTATAAAACTTGTATCAACCCCTGGTAAATACTTAGCAATAATAATTGGCAAGATATATTTGGTTAAATAAACACGAATTCTTAGTCAATTAACCAGAAATAAGATATAATTCTATTTTTGGCCTAGTTTTCTATCAAGCTTGTGATAATGATCTTATAAGTATCAACTGGCATATAAATGACAGAGACTATTGAAAAAGCAAGGAAGTTAGTTCTTAGGAACATTAGATAAATGGGGGGGAAGCTATAAAAGTGGCAGTGTTATGAGTATCGCATGGAGAATAAGAATGCATATGAAACTTGCCACAAATTGTATGAAAAAAATTCTTAGCATAGGAAAAATACATTGATACCCATAAAACATAGCTCTTACACATCATCTTAGTTGAAAAAATTGCTTTTCATATTTTTATAAGGGTTCATCAATACTTAGAGATCAGTGTCTTTGAAATAGCTCAGCAGATTTGTTAATAGAAATTCTCTCATATTTATAAAAGCTTTTCAATAGACTATTTCAATAACAAAAATTCTGGAAGAATTGGTCAATAATCATTTTTCCCTAAATAGATGTACTCACTCCCTAGTGAGTACATTTTAATATAATGGTAAACATATCAGACTCTAAAATGAAGCTAAAATAATGTCAAGGTGTTTATCTTAATAATTGGCATTTCTAAAACTTATGGTTTTTGATTACCATGTCTGGAAAAAATGAATCTGCATCTACAGAAATGATTCCCTCACCTGGCAACTCTTTCCTATGATAAATCTTTTCTTCTTCAAATTATACTTCTTCAAAAAGGACATCCTTTTTGACCCTCTTTAACCGTCTCTTCTCTGAAATCTTATGTTATTGTTTTGCAAATACTCTTTATAAATTTTTCCACACTGGTATCTAAATTCTTCAGGTTTCTTTTCCAGGTCTAATGTCTCCAGTTAGCTTTTAATTTCCATCAAGACAGGACCTGTGTCTTTTCCCTTCTTGGTACTACTCACAGTAATACATAAGTAATTAAGATTTAATGTAATTGAGTTTAATTTAATTTGATATATATTCCAATGGATTTTTTTCTGATTAGATGGTGTGAGATTTTTATCCATTAAAAATATTGAAATTATTATTAATTTCAGCCCTTTTCACTTATCCAAAGGATGAACTAAGACTTAAGTTATATTTTGCAGTCTTGAGATAAATTTCCTACACTCTTCATCTAACCACTTTACTATTCATCCTCTATAAATTCTGGCCATAAAATAGAACATGCAATTGTTTCAGCTCAGATTTACCCACAAATCCTGGTTGAAAAGATACCATGTATTTGTATATTCATGAAAAACATAACACCAGAGATAGGAGAAAGGACATATTAATAAATTTTTAAATACATGATTCAAGAGGTGATAATGTGTCAGGTAGATTTTGGTCCTGGATGTGGGGATACATTCTGGGTGGGGAGGTGATCTGATTACTGGTGTCCTGTCACTTCCCCCTTCCTCTAACAATTTGACTACCCTTTTCAAACTTCATATATATATATATATATATTTTAATATAATATATATTTATATATATTATATTAAATATATTAATATAAAAATATAAATATTATAAATAATATTATTATTAAAATATTATAAATACTAATAAATAATATTATTATAATATATATTATATATAATATATATTAATATATGTAATATATATTATATAATATATATTATTATAAAAATTATATATAATTATATATATTATAAAAATATGTATTATTATAAAAATATTATAAATAATATAAATATTAATATAAAATATATTAAATATATTAATATATATTTAATATAATATATAAATATATATTATATATATATTTAAAATGTTTAAATATATATATACTTAAAACATATATTTAAATATATATATATATATTTAAAACATATGTTTTAAATATATATATATATTTAAAACATATGTTTTAAATATATATATATATATATTTAAAACATATATATATATATTTAAAACTCTGAAGTTCATGTAACTAATCTGTTGAACTGTCTATATTCAATTGCCTAAAAACATGAAGCAGTTTTATTTTTCTTTTTTTTATTTTTCTTCTATCATTGCTTTCATCTAGACTATAACAAATCTCTTCTTCTGGTTCCTTAAGCAGTATCTGGGAGATTTTCTAAACCCTGTCACTCTCACTATTAAAGCAGTCCAGTTAGAAAATTGGGCCTCAAATACATTTAAATCTCCTCCCCTCTCCTCCCCTCCTCCTCCTCCCCTCTCCTCCCATCTCTCCCCTCCCTTCTTCTCTCCTCACTCCTCTCCTCTCCTCTCCTCTCCTCTCCTCTCCTCTCCTCTCCTCTCCTCAGAACAGACTAGATTCCTGGCTGTAGGACATGATGACAGCACTGAGAAGTGTAGTGTGGCTCTGGGATACATCCTCCACCACTCTCTTCCAGGTCCAAAATATTCTCTGTCAAGAACTGGGAGCAAAACTTAGGAGACAAGACTTATCTTATTATTTAGGTGGGAAGTGATGAAATCCCCTTCTGTGGCACATACAGCTTCTCAAGATACACAACAGTGGCCTCAAAAAGATATGTCCTAACCCCTGATACCTGTGAATGTGACCATATATGGAAATAGGGTCTTTGCAGATGTAATTAATTTAAGGATCTCAACATGAGGTTCTCCTGCATGTATAGTGGTCTCTAAATCCAATGATGAGTGTCCTGATGATAGAGAGAAAAGGAGAAAACACAAACATACAGAGAGGAAGGCTATGTGAATGTAGAACCAGAAGCTGGAGTTTTCTATCTGCAAGCCAAGGAGCATCAAGAATGGCTGGCAGCCACCATGAACAACACCTTTGGATATTTGAGAAGAAACCAACACTACAGACACCTTGAGTTTGGACTTCTGGACTCGAGAACTGTGTGCTAATAAATTTCTGTTGGGTTAAGCTGCTTCATTTGTGGCAATTTGTTATGATAGCCTTAGGAAACAAATACAGACGTATTCTTGACACCTCTGTGGCAGACATCCAATATTTGCTATGTTGGATTGCATATGCGAGTTATTAAGAGAATGGTAGGGAATATCCCCACTCTAAGTTTTCTGATCTGGAAGGTGAGTCTTAAGCTCAGCTTTCCTTCCTCTCTTAGCTCCTGTGGCAAGCAGTCTCTCTAAAACTTTGTGCTGCTGTCTTCCTTTTGCTTTGGGGTCAGTCCTCATACATGGTATACTGGTAAGATAGCACAGACATTCAGTTATATTTCCCTGAACTCTGAGAAATCCACATATTCTTAACATGCCAAATACTGAAGAGAAGCCACTCTATTCCTTCTGCTTCCACACACACCCCTCTTTAATTTTCTTGTCCTGCTATGAAGGGTCTACAGCCTAACAGATATTTAACTTAAGTACTGTTATGCCAGGCTCCCTTTCTTGCAGGAAATCTATTTCTAAGAGTATCACATGGTTTCAGAGTTTTTGAGGAGCAGCACCCCTTTCCCTGTGGGAACAGAGAGTAATCATTTTCTTCGAAGAGCTTACAGTTTCTGCAAGAAACACAACCTAATGTATGTATCTTTTACTCCACATTGACCCACCCTCTTTCTTAGATTAGGAAAAATGATGGAATAGTAGCTGGGTGCAAAGTTAAGGCTGGTTCTCCAAAACCATAATTAGCTCAGGAGTGAGAGTGAGGGCTGTGATTGCTCTTAGCTGTTGACCAGATCTCTTTAAAATGTTGAATAGTCAGTGCCTCTTTGTCTTCAACTTCAGACATTGAACATTGATTCTTGGACATTGGAAAACGTTTCATTCAATGACCAGTTACATGTGCTTTACATGAAATCCCTCCACTTGTTATTGCCAAGTTTGTGGGTTTAGATCCTTCCAGCGAAAAAGAAATTAGAAGATTTGATTTCCCTGTTATTCAATGTCCAACTCACTTTTGAACTTAGTTTTTTATAAAATGAGAAGTTGGACTAAAATCAGGTATTTTTTACTTATATGATTTTAGGAGCTAGAAGGGAAAGTGAGCATAGAATAATCAGTATAAATGGGGAATCTGTGACCAACCTAAGAATTTCAATACCTACCTGAGGCATTGACATCATTTGTCAAACCAATTTCAGCAGATCTTCTTGAAACCACTCACTAACCTCTGCTAGATAGCCTTTAATGTTCATTCTGTATTTAATTGGCCATGCATCCATTCTCTGTATCATTTAGATATTATTTGAGGCCTTTCTTTTTCATAATGATTAGAAGTAGGTGCAACTTGCTGTTTTAGTGAGAAGTGACCAGAAATGTTATATATTCAATTGTTCTTTGTTCCATATGATTTTCAAATGACACATAGGGCATTCACACAGGAAAAAAAAAGATTGTTCAGATTTATTTGAATAGAAATTCAAGCATGTTTTTATAGAGAGAGATATAAATAGTTTTTTTGCATAATTCCAGAGATTTTTTTTTTCAGCAAAACAAATTACTGTGTATATCGAGGGATTATTGCATTTTATTTTATTTAGAATAGTACCCAGAATTATCCAGTATCAGCTGCTGTTCCAGAAAAATCATTTTAGCAATAGCAAGTTGTTCATAGAATTTTAGTCCTCAATGCTTCACACCTGAATTAGACAACATTTATAGTTTCGTATTTACGTGATTATACACATAGAGATCAGCACCTATTTCATGAATCTTCTTGTGTAGTTGTGCCTAAAAGTATACATACTGAATGTCAGATTGTTTTTCCTAAGTTGCTTTCTTATTACTTATAATTAAATTGCAGACAGGGCATTATATATATTTAAAAAGCTATGTGTAGGGGTTCCTGGGTTGCTTGGTCGGTTAAGCATCTGATCTTAATTTCATTTCAGGTCATTATCTCATGGTTCATGAGTTCCAGCCCCACATGGGCCCAGGCTGACAGCGTGGTGCCTGCTTGGGATTCTCTTTCTCCCCCTGTCTCTGCCCTTCCCCCAGTCAAACTCTCGTGCACTATCTCTCTCTCTTGCTCTCTCTCAAAATAAACAAATAAACTTTAAAAAAAATTTAAAAATCTATGTGTAAGTAGATCTTCGTATCTATGATCTTCATTTCTGGGTATTAAAGTGTGTATTTGCAAATAATTTGCAAATATTTGTTATAAAAAGACAAAGTTGGTTTGATAGCACTGATCTATGCCCACTTCTAGAGATCTATGAAATCCTGAAGTCCTTATGTATGTACATGTATAGATCTTCATCTATTCCCTGGTGTATAAATCTGGTATGTCCTTTACCACACCATTGTCCTCAGACTATGGTATTCTTTTCTGAGGAACAGGAGCCTAAAATAATCTGGTTTGACTTATAGCATAGTGGAAACTTCAACCTGAGACCAGTGGCCAGAGAGCCTATTCATTTGATGGTCTCCTGACTAGATAAAGTTTTCAACTCTAGATTTAAAATGAGAGAAATACAGCTTCCTAAATATTGTCTCGTTATTTTTAGATATATACAAAATATTTTTTGTTATAATTGAAATATTAATGAGACTGAGGAAATTTTAAAATGCAAACTAATAAATTGGTTAAGCTCAGTGTTACATGGCAAAGCATTTTCAGCATTATAAAGAGAATACGTCATTTAATTTTCAAATGCTTTACTTCTCTAATTGAATTTCTAATTAGTGAGCACATGCTGAAAAGGTGAAAATAGTAATGAGAATTCATAGATGTTTCATAGAATGAGGTCAAATATTATCTGATATATATATATATATATACACACACATGCACACACACACACATACAAACAGACACTTGTGCACATATTATGGGGAAAATTCTCATTATGAAGATCAATGTCACTTGTCAGAAAAATTTCCCAAAGAGATACAGAAGGCATAAAATTGCAGGAAGCCAATTATCTGATCTTTTCCCTTTTAGTTATTTATCCCTTTTGTCTATAGATGGTTCTTCCTATTTCCTCGTTTCTAAAAATCCCCTTAATAAAACTGAAAAATAAGACAGCAATTTTTAGTAATAATTTAAACTAAATGTTTGCTTAATTTGCACATGTAAGGTGGGCATCTAATATATTCAGGAGGCAGTATAGATGTTGTGAGGAAGAGAAAGTGTAGGATGGGGTTATACCTAAGATTTCTCCCCATTCAGCAATTATAGAAACTTCATTTATATTTTATTTTAAAGATTTGTGTTTTTCACTTGGGTACATTTAGTGAGTTGGGCAACAAAAATAAAGTGATTTTTAGAACTGGCATTTCTGTATCTTCATTCTCTTTACTTTGTATTTTCATATTATTTTTGTCCTCACCATAGAGTTTTATAGAATTTTATATATCTGTGATATAATATCTAAATTTGGAGATTGAAATAAAGCCCAGGTTGCCATTATAGATGAGCAGGAGCAAACTCCAGGAGGAATACCTTTATATTGTTTTTCATAAACGTTTCTATTATGGACTCTAATTATTGAAGGGATCCACTAACAGAAGTTCGTTAGGCAAAGGATGTAACCACAGTGTTATCTAACACACAAATTGCTCCTCTAAGCAGCAACCTCACTTAACAAATAACTGTCATGTCCCTGAGGGGTGCTAAACTAAAGTTCATGACTGAAATTGTATGCAATAATTTTAAGCCTGTGTGTGTGTGTGTGTGTGTGTGTGTGTGTCTGTGTGTGTGTGTGTTTGTTTTTTTTTTTTTTTTGGAGGGGTGTATTTCGCATTAGGTATCAGATTCTAAATTCTGATGGTCTATGACTCCCAACACCTTTAGTTCCCCTGAAGCCCCAGCTTTCTGCCTCTATATAATTCCACAGGAAAAGATTTAATTTCCCCTTCATTTTCAGTGTTTCACTGAATAAATGAATTATCTTGCCCTTTAACTGATGGAGGCAATACATTACTTCAGTGATTAAAATCCACTAACACTATTGGCTTTGACAGGCCCTGCTCAAATACAGACTAGTCCCACTTCATTTCCAAGCCATTCAACACCATCCAAGTGACATTCCTGAAAGCTGTACATTTCATTTGTGCATTCTAATGATTTAATTTAGTAAGCTTAATAAGCTTATCTCTAGTCAAAGATAACATGACATTTATATGACTCTAGGCTGTGTGATAGTATTGGATTCTTCCTGCTTCAGTTTCAGCCTAGACTCTATTTTCATAATATCAGATACCAAAGTGAGTATGAGAAATATCTACCCATAGGGATTTTAAAAGAAACTAAGAATGCACTCTTGTACTTTTTGAACACCTTCGTGTACTTAGAGAATATACAAGAGGATCATGGTCTCGAGAGAGGATTTTATGAAGGGGATTAGTAAAGAGATTTCTTTGGAGAGAGCTGTTGACTTTTCCATCCTCTTTTTTTTTTAATGTTTATTTATTTTTGAGAGAGAGAGAGAGAATGAGCAGGGGAGGGGCAGAGAGAGAGGGAGACACAGAATCCAAATCAGGCTCCAGGCTCTGAGCTGTCAGCACAGAGCCCGACATGGGGTTCAAACCTATGAACTGGAAGATCATGGCCTAAGCAGAAGTCAGACACTTAACTGACTAAGCCACCCAGGAGCCTCTCTTCCATCCTTTTTTGAAGGAGAGAAATTCAATCCCTAGCTTGAAGAGGAGGAGCTCCTAGGCTTGGAGTTGAAGATCTTTAAGATAATCAGGAAATTTTGATTACCAGTGCCTGACCACAACAAAGGAAGCTAAAGCAGAATGTGTTCTGAGGTCTTTCCTGACCAGGAAATCAAGAGGAAGAGAGAAGTTCTGACTAAATAGCTTTGGTGGCTTCATTGGGATTGGCCCTCCCTCTCCAGGCTTATCAAGGCAAGGAGGTGTGTGATTTTCTAGGGAACCAGATGTGGGCCATACCATGAGGATTTGTGTTTGCTTGTTTGTTTTGCAGGGGTTTTGTTTATTAGGGATCTAATAGACATGAGGGCTGGAAGCACCCTCGTAATACCCTGGGACTAGGAGACGGTCACAAGAGTTCACTTACAGCAGAGACAAATCAACCCAGGACAAGGGAATTTTAGGTAAGAGGAGGAACAGAACCATTCCACAGCTCATAAAATCAAGGTCATGAGAATGAGCTTTCATCATCTGTTAAGGGCTTTCCCGTGAAGCAAATCTAGTAAGGAGCCAAATAACAGCTTGCAAGCAAAGGAAAGATAGGACCCAGTGGCAGATAGCAGAAGCACTAAGCACCATCCCAGCCCACCTTCCTTGAGCTTCTAGTTGGGGGCAAGGAAGAGAATTAAACCTATATCAAGACTAGAGTGTTTCAAATATTTTACGGTGGGTATTCTGACTGCTGAACTTAAATTTTATTTGCAATTAAAACGATCATATTGTGATCTATTCTTCAGGAATGTGCAAAAAGCCTCAGCACCTGCCTGAGCCTCCCTCCAGGTCTACACAAAGATGGACTGTATTGAAGACAGTTTAAAAGAGTGGTGAGAGAGCAAAAGAAACTTGGTTTATTCATGTCTCAAGTCCTGTTTGTTCATCATACAAGTTAGGCTGCTTAACTAGAATCCAAGCAATCAGTGCCCATATTGTTAACTGATTCATTTTTTTAACGCAACATATTTTTTATAGTGCCATCAATGCGTAGATAGGGTGTAATAGTACTTAGCACTCAATGGAAACATTTTAGTTTCTATCATTTCCATTATTAGAAAGTTTGAATCATACATGCTCAACATTTCGTGTGTGCGCCATACTATTTCAGGCTATGGTATAACAGTTCATTTTGAAACGTAGGGATCCCCAGAAGAGTTTGAGTCCCACTTATGTTGCTTAGATTTTGTCATTCAGGGTCAGAACACTGCTGTGTCCACCACATCTCCCACTGGAGATGAGAAAACTGGGTTTTAGAGACAGACTGTCTGGAAGTCACAATGTGAAATTACCTTCTAAGAGAATTCAGCTAAATCACATTTAATATCAGATTTTAGTGACTTTCTCATGACTGTTTATCAGCTCTCTCAACTCCCAAATGACTCGTTAATTAATTGTTCCCCCCATTCATGGCTTATTTTCTGTCAGGTCTCTTTCCTTAGAGCACTGTTTTACCCTGTATGGCAGAAAGGCTGTCTGAGATTCCGTTAGTATTAAATGTAGCCTGGTATCATTTAAGTACGTTACCTTGATGATGGTGACATCACTCAGGTACTTGGCCTACAAGGAACTAGCACAATTTCACTTATTTCATTTTAATGGGTCCCCTTGGCTTTGGGGCTATAAACTAAAATACCATTGCAGTCTCCTCCGGCAATCTCAAACTTAATTATTCCACTCCAGGAAGCTGTCTGATGGCCCTGTAGAGACCTGCTTTTGCATTAAAATGCAATCCCTTATTGTGTGACAAAATTACCTTTCTTTCATGTTCTTTTTAAAATTTATTTACAAACAGCATGGAAAAGCATTTATCAGCACAAGTTAATAGGTGATTACCACAAATTTGATTCAATGATTTAATCAGACATTTTTTTAGGGTTTTCTTTTATTCTTTCCTATGTAATCATGACTTCTTAAGCACTATTCCAAGTACTGGGCATTGTGGGTAATGTGATGTAAATTGCCAGGATAGCTGACTCAAATCCTTTCCCCTACTAAGGTTTGATATATTTATTAAATTTCATAGTTTAGATGACACATCTTATATGCCCATCTCTACCAATATCTTTTTTGCTGCTTTGAGCAAATTTAGTTTTCTAAACTAAAATTTCTAAGTGATTTTGCAGAAAGAAGAGAGAGGCATATTGCAAGAGAAAGAACCAGAGAGATCAGAGATTTACAAGTATGGTCATTTGCAATACATAGTTATCTATGAAAACTAAAATGGTCAGTAATATATTTGATGAGCAATCAGAATTTTTAAATTTCAGAATATTTTTATAATACCAAGGAACGTTCAGTTCTGCTCATAGTCAAAAACAAAGTTGAGCTGAGAGCCAGAAACTCTGTAATATTATTTACAAGGGAAGCAGTTGGGCTCTATTCATCACTTTGGTCTGTAGAGACTAATAGGAAAGTTATTTCTTGCTTCTGTTTCACATTCTTTAAAGACAAAGGGATAGTCCATGCATATGCTGTGTTTCCTATCAATAACATTTTCTATTTCCAGTTCTTTGGGCTTTGGAAGAAATGGGGGGGTGAGAGAGAAAAAAGCGAGAAAGATTGGCATCATTATACTTTATGTGTGCGAGTAGTTTTTAATTTTGCTCTTTTCACCCTAATGCTCTCATCTGTGCAAGAAATTAAATGCATGAGAATTAATATGTTCAAGTCAATAGGTGAAGCAATAAAATACAACTGAAGAGAAAAATCCCCCATCATGCACATGCTTTATAGGCCTTTAATTCCCCATGTGGATGGGGCGTTTACTTCTCAGAACTATAGCTTCATGCAAAACAAGAATTAGGTTTTCTTCATTTTGAGCTTGCGATCCAACTTCATTTAACAACTGTGGAATTGAGGGGAAAAAAACCCAGATATGGAGTCAAACAATATTTGGAAAAAGAGTCAGGAGGAAGCTGAATTCTGCCTGTTTACTTTGGGTTTGGGAGAATGTGAAAAGAGAGATTGAATTTATACACATAAAAATCACGAACACTTTTTTCTAAAACTCATTTTAGTTTATCCTCCCTGAGCAAACTGAACAATATTTAGTGAAGTTCTGTCTTAGTCCCAGTGACCACTTTTAAATTATAGGATGGCCAGGGGAGGATTGATGAGTACATCAAAGACTGACAAGTCATTGCAGACAGAGTAGATAGATGAAGGTTTCACGTTATCTTTTGTCTCAAAATGAAAGGATTTCCATAAAATGAGTCACTATGCTTTGCAAACATATAGGTAGTCATAGATGTTACTTGATTAGTTTTAGAGATAAACAAAAACTAAGATTAAGATCACATAAAGAAATGCCAGTTTAAATAGTCTTCCTAAGACCTACAATCAAAGATTTTATTATTGATGGCTTACTATACTAAAACATGAAACCCTATACACTGTTACCACATAAATGAAGCATATCATTCCTACTCAAAAAGAACTATTGGATAAAATGGGGCAATAATCCTAAAATAAGTTTGAAAGTGTTCAGAAAGTGACATAAACCTACAACTTTGGTTCTCACTTTGATCATAATAAATTTCATTCTTTTACTTCCCCTTCAAACATATCGTTTCACATATTAAACAAAATAGAGATTATATTCTTTCAAAATTATGAGGATTTATTTATTCAACAAATGCTAATTAATGATACTTAGTACTATGTGACTAGATTTGTTTTGCCCTGTGTCCATCAAATGGGAGACTTTTAGGCAGGGTGGATACAGATTTTGTGGTGCCTGAAGCCTGTTTAACATTTCGGGAGCCCTTTGTAAGACATAAAGTACAAACTTAGGAAGACACACGTAGTAGGCCTCCTCCCAGGGCCTTGGGAGAAGTGTGGTCTAATGAGAGCCCTGAAGTGTAAACTACATTAACTTCATAGTTAATCTTGTAAACTGATCTCTTGTAATTTTATGAAAAACATGATACTTCTTATCCTTTAAATGGAAACAAAGTGCATCAACTTGAAAAAGCAGAGAAAACTGCACCCTCCTTTGCTTTTCAATAAAATGCTCAGCAAGATTTTTCTCAATTTTCCAGCATCAGATGGTGATAACTATGCCTTTCTGTACCTCCTTAGTGGTATTATTAAAAGGACAAGTGTTTGGGGGCCAGATAATCTAAATGATAGGTAACAGGAGATGAAACCTACACCTTCAGGAAGTGTATTACAGAGATGTTGGTCAATGCAAGTGACTTAAGATCCCAGAAGTATTAAGAGATAGTCTGTGCCCCAGTCCTATAAAACCAGGAGTAAACTGCAAGACATCTGAACAGTCAATCAGGGTAGGGACACTGAGGCCCATCACAACTATCCACATACTAAATGAAACTATTTTGGTAACACCTTTATGAAGCACCTACCCCTAGGCCACTTTCATGCTTGGTAGCATTGATATAACTTATTTCTGAATTACAAAAAGCCTATGTAAACCATGAAGTAACTTAAGTGATTTTGATTTGTTTACTCAGTCAATCCAGAATTACTTCACTCATCCTCTACCTGAAACATAGCCTGATGATTCAGGAGGTATCCCCTTGATTAGTTCCACTGCTATTTAATCTAATCTCTATCAGATTTTAGTTTTGCACGGATAGTGGAACTTGGTTAGCTCTGAGAAGTACACCTGGGGCAGGGTGTGCTCTGTGTGGTAAAATTAGTGGTCTCATGTTTGGATGCGAGAAGAATTAAAAGAGAGACAAACAGATCATTTTGTTGTTCATGATGCCTTCACTATGGATGGGAAGGGATTTCTTGCTGCATAATCTTAGGAAAGAGGAGGTTTCTGACTTCCTGCTTCATGTAAAACAATTCTTTCTCTAGAAGTCTCCTCATAGTCTCCCACATGGAAGCCTTCATAAGAAAATGAAGCCTTAGAAAACAGTTGGACCTGAGTATTTCATGCTAGGTTTGTTGAGGAGTGCAGTCATGGAGAAATGTAAATTAAGAAACATGAGGTAATTGTAATAAACTGGAGGAAATGTAGCAGGATGTTTGTTAGGATTCTTCTTGGTGTCCCTTTGTTTTTGCAGAGAAGGATGCTCCTTTCCCCCAGGTATAGGCATCTCAGTTGAGGGTTTGATGGCTGTTTCAGGGGAAAAAGTATGAGCAGTAGTAGAGGTCAGAGGGATCTTCCTGCTCCTGTTCTTTTCTCCAACTCCTTTTGCTTAAAATATTCAATATATCAAAGTGTTGTATTTTGAGGTAACATGTCCCGAGCCCCAACAGCAACATTTGCAGTATTTCATCACTCCTTTCTTAAAACACTTTCTTTCCTGAATTCTGGGATAAAATTCTCTCTCATTTTTTTTTTCCTACTTCACAGGCTGGTCTTCCTCAGCCTGCTCGTGTTGCTTCCACTCTTTATAATGTATACAGGTTCAGGTAAAATGTCTATAAGGCTCAGTCTTGAAGCTTTTATCCTGTCAATCTAGCAACTCACCTCCAGTGACCTCATTGGACCACATGGCTTCAAAAAGCATCAATATTCTGATGATTCCGAATTTCTAGCTCCAGCCTAAACTGTTTCCATGAAATCCAGGCATGTTTATCAAACTGCCATAGACATCTTCACTTAGATGTCTCAGACTGATGTATCGAAAATCAAGTTCCTGATTTTCTTTCTTAAAGTTGCTTTTCCCCCCTGCAATTCCCCATCCTAGTAAAAATCAGTTTAATTACTCAAGCTAGTTAGCCAATGTCTTTATGTTTTTTTTTAATATATGAAATTTATTGTCAAATTGGTTTCCATACAACACCCAGTGCTCATCCCAAAAGGTGCCCTCCTCAATACCCATCACCCACCCTCCTCTCCTTCCCACCCCCCATCAACCCTCAGTTTGTTCTCAGTTTTTAACAGTCTCTTATGCTTTGGCTCTCTCCCACTCTAACCTCTTTTTTTATTTTTTCCTTCCCCTCCCCCATGGGTTTCTGTTAAGTTTCTCAGGATCCACATAAGAGTGAAAACATATGGTATCTGTCTTTCTCTGTATGGCTTATTTCACTTAGCATCACACTCTCCAGTTCCATCCACATTGCCACAAAGGGCCATATTTCATTCTTTCTCATTGCCACGTAGTACTCCATTGTGTATATAAACCACAATTTCTTTATCCATTCATCAGTTGATGGACATTTAGGTTGTTTCCATAATTTTAGCCAATGTCTTTAAAGTTATCATTGACTTCTCTCTATAGTCCCATCCCAACGTCCAAACCAATAGCAAATTGTATCATGTCTGTCTTTGAAATACAATACAGAATCTGACTAATTCTCGCCACCTCCACTGCAATTCTTACCACGTCCATTGCTACCATCTTCATCCAAAACACCATCATTTCTTGCCTGGCCTTTGCAATAACCTTATAACTGACCTATCATCACCTTTGTCTCACTACAGTTCAGTCTCTTCACACAACCAGGAGGATTCTTTTTAACATGTCAAATCATGCCATTCCCTACAAAGCCCTAGAGTTGTCACCCATCTCCACAAGGCTAAAATCTGAAGCCCTAATGATGTGGCTTCCATGGCATTTTTACGATCTCATCCTCTATTTTCCTCCTGGTTTCATCTGAGTTCAAATACTCTGGCCAACGTGCAGTTTCTTGAATATGCAAAACATGTTCCTTTCTGAGGGCTTTTCACTTGCTATTCTCATTGTGCTCTTCACCAAGAGATTTCATGGGTATTTCTCATGTGATTCTTAACTGTCACCACACAGAGAAAAGACAATATCTATCATCTAGCATCTGAAATTCTCTATACATTGCCCCTTTCTTTGTTTCTTCATATAAGTTATTGTCATTTAATATATGACATGTTTTCCAGCTTTAGAAAGACATAGTTGACATAGAGCTTTGTGTAATTTTAAGTTGTAAGCATGATGATTTTATATACTTACATACTGTAATATGATTACTGCAGTAGGGTTAGTTAATACCTCTGTCACCTCACATAACAACCATTTCTTTTTTGCGGCAAGAACATTTAAGATATCCTCTCTGAGCAACTTTCAAGCACATAATACAGTATTGTTAAATGTAGTTACCATGCTATGTGTTAGATCTCCAGAAATTATTCATCTTATAACTGGAAGTTTGTACTCTTTGACTACTATCCCTTTATATCCTTTACCTCTACCCCTGACAATTCTCATTTACTCTATTTCTATGAGTTAGATTTTTTTTCTAGATTCCATACGTAAATGATATCATACAGTATTTATTTTGCTTTATTGGACTTATTCTAACATAGTATCCTCAGGGTGCACCCATGTTTTTGCAAATTGCAAGATTTCATTGTTTCTTATGGTGGAATAATATTCTATTGTATATATGTACTGCATCTTTATCCATTCATCCACTGATGCACACTTAGCTTGTTTCCATTTCTTGGCTTTTGTGGACTAATGCAATGAACATTAGAGTTCAGGTATCTCTTTGAGATCCTTTGGACATATACTCAGAAGCAGGATTGCTGGATCATAGAATCATGAAAAACCTCTGTACTATTTTCCATAGTGGCAGAAATCAATCCACATTCCCACCAATAGTGTACAAGTTTCCTCTTTCCTCCACATTCTTGTCAACATTTCTTATCTATTGTCTTTTTGATAGTAGCCATTCGGACAGGTGTGAGGTGATATTTCATTGTGGTTTTGATTTGCATTTTCCTGATTAGTCATGTTGGGCATCTTTTCACATACATGATGGCCATTTGTATGTCTTCTTTGGAAAAAAGTCTGTTCAGATCCTCTTCCCATTTATAAATCATATTGTTAATTATTTTGCTGTTGAGCTGTAAGTGTCCTTTATATAATTTGGATGTTAACCCCTTATCAGATATATGATTTGCAACTATTTTCTCCACTCCATAGGTTGCTATTTAATTTTGTTAATTGTTTCTTTTGCCAAGCAGAAGCTTTTCAGTTTGATTTAGTCTAACTTATTTTTGCTTTGTTTGCTTGTGCTTTTGATGTCATATTCAAAAAGCATTGCCAAGGCGATGTCAAGTAGCTTTCCCCCTTTTTTTTAATCTCTGGGAGCAGGTCTTATGTTTAAGTCTATTCTGAATTATTTTTTTGTGAACAATGTATAATAAGGGTCCAATTTTATTCTTCTGCCTGTGATTGTCCAGTTTTTGCTACACTATTTAAGAGACTATCCTTTCCCTATTGATCATTCTTGGTTCACTTGTCAAATATTAGTTGATTGCAAAGGTAATGCTTTATCTTTGGACTCTTTCTTGGGGTTGCTTTGGCTGTTTGAGGTCTTTTGTGATTCCATGTGGATTTTAGGATGGTTGTCTTTATTTCTGTAAAAAATACCATTGGAATTTTGATAAGAATTGCATTAAATCTATAAATGGCTTTGGGTGCTATGGACACTTGAACAATGCTAATAATATTTGTTAACAATACTTAGGATTAACAATATTTGTTAAAATGTCTTACTGGACAATTGAAAACATTTGGAAAAATAATGCCAATATCCTGTTACATAAAACTGATTTTTTAGGAATTTGAATATATTTCCAGGAAAAGATGTCTAAAAAATTGCAAGTGAAAGGGGCAATTTTCCAGAGAGTGTAGATAATAGGATGCAGAATATCTGGTTGGCCTTGTGGCTTTTCCGTCTTCTACAGTGTGGATGAAGAAGGGCCATGTCATTTTGGTTGGTCACCATGTTACCATTGGTATAATTCCTTTTCAACGTTAACGGTTTTATATGAATAGGTGACATACTTGCATATTTCACTGATGGCCTGATATGCTCACTTAGTTTACAAATACCCAGAAACATTGGCTTTAGAAGCTGCCAAGACATTCAGCAACCACAAGGCTTCTTTTGGGTCTGTGTCAGCTTTATATCTCAGGTGGGGTTGGTGACTGTTATTTCTAGAACTTGACAGTTGTATTTCCAATATGTGAAGAGTAATTCTTACTGCTTTCAGTAATAAGCTTAATCTAGGAGTAACAAAACTCTTATTTCTTCCTCCTGGGGCCTTCAACACTTCAACATGTGGGACCAAGAGCCATCTTTTTTAAGAAATGAGAGAAATTGCAAGTAGATATAAACAATTTTTGAGTAACATAATCTGTGAAAACAGTTTTATTATTCAACACTTCTGAAATGTGAAAATGAAATAAACAAAACAAAACCAAAGGCACCATGACACTGAATAGCTTATAAAATACAAGAATTATCTACAGGCATGTTTTTGGTGGATTTAGATACTTAATATGCAGCTTAATAGGAAAGAGGGTGTAAGCAAAAGGCTTTATGCCTTATGCCAGGAAAATCACCCTATAAACACTGAATTATCTGTGGCAAATCAATATACAGATTTTATCAAGTTACTTAAACTTATATTTGTAAGAAACATCTATGGAAGAGTTGTTTGACTTTATTAACTTTTAATTCCTAGTAAGATAAATTTTTATACATTTTGATGGAATTGAAAAGTAATTTATGATGTTTTATAATTATAAGATACTTTGGCAGGAGAAAATGTCAAACCCTAAGGTTCAGAAGATTGTAGAAAGGTAAAAAATCTTGAAAGGTCTTTCTAAGAAAGTGAAAATTAAATCGATTTATCGGTGAAATAATTTAACATCTAGACTCAAATTCAAGGTTATTCTAACCCTTTGATATAGATTTTAATAGTTTTATTGACTACATATTAATCTTTTAAAATATATTAAGTACCTTTTAAAAATTCTGGTTCTCTCCAATATAATTTAGATTAAATATTAGATAAAGGGTAGACATAAAATGATAAATCATTTAAGGGAAATACACTTACTTCATATATGTTTTATATTTTCTAAAATAATCCCAAATTCATATAGATTTTCAATATAACTTGATAGTGTTTGGTGTAACATTTGGCATATGATAGTTACATCAGTCTGGATTCTGGGTTGCAAGTGACGAAAACAAGGTCTGGCTAACTTATCAGAAAAGAAATTTATTGGAAGTGTATCAGCCCATCTTGTTGTGAAGACTGGTGAATCAGGCTCAGAAAATGGACAGGAAACAAGGAAGCATTAGTATCAAGATTCCAAGCTCTGGAAACATTGCAAAGTTGCCTGGTCTGGTCTGGTCTTTGTGACCAAATACTATTACTACTGATGGTTGCCCACGAGAATATATTGAAAACCACACCTTTGTCTTCACATCCTAACTCAACATTCAATATCTCACTTCAAATGACTGAAACTGTCAGGTGACTATACCCTTACTGCCAAGATTATGAAGAGACAATATCTGGATCTCTTCAGCTTGCCAACTTACATGCCAACCAAGGCTTAAATAATAGGAGAATCTTCTCCATCAAATAAGAAGAAATCTTGAGTAGTGGAAAACTGAAGAAAAACAGATGTCCTCTGAACTTGGCATTCCATTATACACACACACACACACACACACACACATACATACATACAGTCGATTCTTGTTATTTGTGGTAGTTATGTTCTGTAAAATCTCCTTGAACACTGAAGGATTAGTGAATACTAAGCATTACACCCGGGGAAAAATACAGAATTAGGTTCATGTGAGCCTTTGATCACATTTTCATCAGCTGATCAATACTTAACTTCTTTTTATTTCTGTTTATGCTTAAAGACATCCTACTTAACATACATTGTTAATTCATTAACATTGAACTTATGACCAACAGTACTATAACTTATGCTGGAATGAAGCCTATCTAACACATGTATATTCTCCTTAAGGCATACCACAGCCTTCTTGCCCTTAGGAACACTACACAGCACTTTGCCAATGTGCTTAGGGAACATTTTAAAAAGCAAAACAACCAACAAAAAGCACGAAAATGTTTTTTAAAAATGTGGTGCTACATAAACTGCAAGAAGGACACATTTGCAGTATGAAAGCTAAAACAAGAAGGCAGAGTGTTGCCTTGTTTAATTTCTGCTGGGAATGTGAATGTCCAGCAGCTGAAATTTTTTGCTGCTCTGTGCATGAGTATGATTGCAAATGACAGCAAAAGTACCAAGAGTATTGATTTGGGGTTACAAATAAATTTCAGCAAGTAGATAAATTCACAAATATGAAATCTGTGAACAATGAAGATAGACTGCATATATATATATATATATATATATATGTATACATATACATATATAATGCATATATATGTATACATATATATCATGCATATATATACATATATATATTGCATACACACACACACACACATATATATTTAGAATTGACAAGTACTGCTGTAATTCTGAAAACTGTAAAGCATACACATGCATATAAACCCTGAAGTCATAGTAATGTAAGTCAATGATCTAACATACACAAAAATTCTGTAGTGGCATCGACACCTTTCAATGTTTAAAATTCTTAGTATATTTCTGTTATTAGATAAATGTCATAATGTAGGAAATTATATGTCTCCTATATTTGATTTTCTGGCTTAACTGCTAATACTTCGAATATGTTTTTACGTCTATGAATTGCTTATCATTTGTGGGTTTTACTTAGCTATGTCAAAATCTCTTAGCCATTATTCAAGTTTTTAGTATAAAAAGCTAGTGCCCAACTCCTGTATAATATTTTCAGTTTCTAAATTACATTGAAAGTTAATTATCTAAAGTATTAATTGCACTCCTTTGTTTAAAGATACTTCAGATTGAAGTAATTTTTTTCTACTATTTACACATTTGATGAGTTGGATAGATCTTATCAGTCAAGTGACTTCTCGAGCCCTTAGCAAATTAAAGATATTAAAACACAAATAATTTAGCCTAATTCCTGTCAACATTCCCACCTGTGGTTTCTTTCTGGACACGAACAGAAAGAAACCACAAGATGTTGGTATGGCTAAGTGCTTTCTGTACTTTAATGTTTAAACTTTTCCGGCTTTCTCTTGGTTTACTTACTCTTGACCTTTGGTGTATGACAATGGAGATAATGATATGAAATGTAGCTTTTGAAGAAACAAGGAGGAAAAGCCATCCAATTCCAAAACCATGATCCAGATGGTTTTGGGATTGGAAACCTTCCTTGCCAGCCCCATGGTTAATGTCAGCATTAGTGATAACTTCTGGCAGAGATGGATCAGAAGGGGGTGTTAGGACTTATTTGAAGCAGAGACTTGGATCAAAGATTCAGAAGCCTTTTATTTCAACATAATGCTGATAAGGGAGACAGGACCAAAATAGGTGTAGTCTGGTAGACATCTCAGTCCTAGAATCCAAAGACATCCAACTGAAAAATATCAGAAGATAGAATTCAACTTCTAGGTAATAGGAGAACAAAAATGATTCTAGAACTTGAAGGCTGTTTGGCCTCTGCCCTGTTTTATACTATCTCCTACAGTGGGTGGGCTAAGGTCATGAGATATCATTTTAAGCAAGAAGGAGGTGGGAAGCTTGCAGGATAAGGTCGGACATGCTAAAATAATCTTTCAGAAATAATAGGTCTACAATAAAATCAGGTACACGTGTATGAATTTCTGAAGGAAAGTGAATTCAGTTCTTGGAAAATAATAGAGAAAAATGGCAAAGACTCTAAGACCTACTATTCATATATTCATTTATTTGAAGTAAATTCATATCTAAAATAAAAAATGAAATACCATAATTCATTGATTCTTAGATGCACTTAATTTTTTTTTTCATTTTATTTATTTTAGAGAGAGAAAGGGAGGGAACAGAGGGAGAGAGAGAGAATCCCAAGCAGGCTCCACTCTCTCACAGCAGAGCCTAATTCCAGGCTCGATCCCATAATCTTGGGATCACCACCTGAGCTGAAATCAAGAATCCACTGCTCAACCAACTGAGCCACCCAGGCACCCCTAAGATGCACTTTTTAAAACATTTTTAATATCTCTGAAACCTGTAGACATCTTACAATCAGTGGTATCCTACAGTTAAAATTGGATGATTCTTTTCTTCATGAAACATAAAATAAGGAGCCTTGTTACAATTGAAGTTAACTTTGATCTGATTAAATATAGTAATACACCTTAAATTTAGAAAAAGATATTCATTACTAAAAGTAAGATTAATAAACTATATAAAATATACATTTAAAAATAATTTTAACATGACACTAGAATTTAAACCTAGAGATCAGTAGATGCCTGGACCCTAAAGTGGATCAACTTTCCATTATTTTGCACAAAATTCTTTTTGTCTACATGTATGTATACTTTTCTCCATAAAGAGTCTTTAGTTTTCATCAAATTCTAAGCTAGTAATCAAAAGCAAAAAACATCTTAAATAATTATAGATGATTATTTTTTAATAGTTCAAATGATGATTGCATAGTAGATGAACATTTTCTAATTATTACATTAAAATAATTCATCAGGGCGCCTCAGTGGCTCAGTCAGTTAAGCATCCAACTTTGGCTCAGGTCACGACCTCATGGCTCATGGGTTCGAGCCCCACAATGGGTTCTGTGCTGACAGCTCAGAGCCTGGAGCCTGCTTTGGATTCTGTGTCTCCCTCTCTCTCTCTCTCTGCCCCTCTCCTATTTGTGCTCTTTCTCCAAAATAAATAAATAAATAAACATTTTTAAAAAGTTGGAAGAAAAAAATATTCATGCAAGTAACTTTTTTGTTTGTTTGTTTGTTTTGGATTCTTTATGAATATCCTAATATCCCATAGCTTAACAGACATAAGTTCATTTGATTTATAGTAGAGTCCTTCATTTATACCCAGAATGAAAAAGCAGAAAGGACTCTTTACTATTCCAGTAGAATGTATCACAGTATTACATTTTAGTGGCTAGAAAACAGTGTCAATTTCCATATTGACACTTTAAAGAATTAAGTGTAAATCCAACTTTATAACTTTAGAATAATTTCTTCTAGTTTCCAAACAATCTGTTCTTTTTGTAAAATCCACGCAATGGGAAGAAGAATGTCAACTGAAATTCAACTATATTCACAGTCTCATTTTAAAAGGAAAAGTAGAAATTTTTAAAAAGAGGAAACTTTAAAGGAAACTCAGAATAATAGAGTTTTGATTATGAAGGTTAAAGCCCAGGCTACTGTGGAGAGGAGACAAAAGAGAAATAGTTTTTATTCAAAACAATAATATGATATTTGAGCTGTCCTTTGTCTATTAAAGACCCAAGAGATTGGGGCGCCTGGGTGGCTCAGTCCATTGAGCGTCCGACTTCAGCTCAGGTCATGATCTCACGGTCCGTGAGTTCGAGCCCCACGTTGGGCTCTGTGCTGACAGCTCAGAGGCTGGAGCCTGTTTCAGATTCTGTGTCTCCCTCTCTCTCTGACCCTCCCCTGTTCATGCTCTGTCTCAAAAATAAATAAACATTTTAAAAAATTTAAAAAAAAGACTCAAGAAAGAAAACTGGTTTGCTCCAACGATTCAAGTCAAGAGGAAAAAGAGGAAAAGATGACCCTAAAAGGGGAACAAGAATGCGAGAAATTATGGGGGCACCTGGGTGGCTCAGTTGGCTAAGTATCCAAATCTTGATTTCACACGTTGTGAAATCTCATGGTTTGTGAGTTCAAGCCCTGCATCGGCCTCTGTGCTGACAGCGTGAAGCCAGCTTGGGATTCTCAGTCTCTCTCTCTCTGTCCCTCCCCTGCTCAATTTCTTTTTCACTCTCTCAAAGTAAATGAATAAACATTAATTTTTTTTTTTAATGTGAGAAATTGGAGAACAAATAAAAGAAAGAGATTTTTTTGTGGCAGAGATGTCTAGGAACTTAGAAACAATGCTGTCATTAAATTTTTATTTTTTATTTTTTGCACTGCAGTAATTATGCTCCAGCATACTATGGATCTGGTAGAAGATTTGCATAACAGCATTATATTAGTTGTACCTTTGGAAGTGAAATAGAAGCAGTACAGACATGTTTGAGATCTCAGCCTTTGTAGCCAGGCTTATTTTGGTTCAAATCTAGGCTCCAACAATACAACTACCAACCTCTCTGTGCTTCATTTACCTAAGCCCCAAAATGGAGGTAAAGTGTACTTAATCCATAGAGTTGTACTCAGGATGAAATCAGTTAATGCATATAAAGTTCTTATACCACTTTTAGGCATATGATAAACATTAAACAAAAGATGTCGGATAAAATGACACATAGAAAACCCAAGCAACTTGTGGCAGTATTGGGTGTTACTGAGTAATGGAAAACTGAGTCAGGAGCAGGGATTTAAAACAAAGTATCTGGACAAGTCTATGTGCTCCTTTGTGACCCTTTTGTATGGCATCTCAGGAAGGTTCAGAGATAGCAAGAGTAGGAACGAACCTGTTCCAGTTTTATGGAATGGAGACTCGAGTTGATTTTGTGAAGATGTTAATAAAGGGTAACTCTGGAAGGCTGAAAGACTGTGGGATATTCTGGTTACATATGCAACATGGAAAGTGAAATTTTTCAGTTATCTCCCTCCTCAGAAATAACCTCTGTTAACAATATAATGTATAGAATATGCTTTTTTCTTCGTAGTCTTAATAAAATTATTTTTCTTTTAAATGAAGAAAAATACATGTTCAATAATCATTTTCATTTCCGTGAATTGACCGGCATGAAACGATTCTTTGTTTCCATTTTCACTGTTCTCAAAAAAAGGTGCGGGGCGCCTGGGTGGCTCATTCGGTTGAGCGTCCGACTTCACCTCAGGTCATGATCTCGCGGTCCGTGAGTTCGAGCCCCGCGTCGGGCTCTGGGCTGATGGCTCAGAGCCTGGAGCCTGCTTCGGATTCTGTGTCTCCCTCTCTCTCTGCCCCTCCCCTGCTCATGCTCTGTCTCTCTCTGTCTCAAAAATAAATAAAATTATTAAAAAAAAAAAAAAAAAAAAAAAAAAGGTGCTACTCTGAAAATTGGGAGACATAGACCTTCCAGCTTTAACTTGTGCTACCCTATGCAAATGGATTTTTATCTCAGGGATTCAATACCATCATATTTTAAATGAAAGTATTTAGCTAAATCATCTCTAAAGTGCTTTCCAATTCTAAAATTATATAATTTTAAGTGCTCAATAGCAACTTGGTTGATTGAATTATAACCAGTCACAAACCATTCATAATGTTAAAATTGGTGATGGCAATGGAAGAGGAAGCAGGCAGATTTATAACCTAAGCAGTGGCATTTGGAGCTGGGGGTGGGGGGGGGGGGCGGGGAGGAGGAAAAAAGGATGGCCAGAGATTACTAGACAAGGCATTGATTTCTGGAATTTTTGTCTCCAATCTCTTGAAGTCTTTGCTTTAACTATCCTCTACCACTCAATCTGCAGTTGTCATAATACTTGCTGGAAGTAGATGTTTTCTTAGAATGAGTAGCATGTAAATCAGTGATTTAAGTCTTGGGATTGTCAGATTCATGAGTTGCCTGGGTGGCTCAGTCCTTTAAGATGCTTTAAGCATCTGACTTCAGCTCAGGTCATGATCTCATAGTTCATGAGTTCAAGCCCTGCATCAGGCTCTCTGCTGTCAGCACAGAGCCAGCTTCAGATTCTCTGTCCCCCTTTCTCTCTGTGCGTCCCTGCTTGCACTCTGTCTCTCCCAAAAATAAATAAACATTAAAAAATAAATTGTTGGGTTTGTTTCTGACATTAAGGACAGTAAACCAGAGCCATTTTGGGGAATATTGTGGGGAACTAGCATTGAAAGAGCCCATGGGAAGTAAATAACTGAATGGGAGTTATAGACCCATTGGTGGGTGGCAGGCTTGGCATAAAGAGAAGAGGGAGTTAATAGACAAGTCTGGAAACTTTTGAGTTCCTTAGTTTCCGTGAAAGCCGGCCCCCAAAGTTCCAAAGGAAACTGAGTTAATTCAAAATGTAGATACTCTAGCCTGAGATGCTTTGAATTTATTCAGCTCGAGGCATTTGCTCTCTATATATGTTATTTTAGGATTATGATGCCAGATGTTTCTTGTGCAGGATGCTGGCAATGAAATTCTTCGCATATTTACCTTTTGATTTTTATCTGGGAGGCTTTGACTGGCTGTCACATGACTGCGATGAAAAGAAATAAACAATCTAACTTTTTAAACTTAAAGTTTAATAACTCTTCTCACATTGATATACTTATCAAGCTTAGTATCATTGATAGTCATAGGCCCTTTTCTCAACTTTTGTTCATTCTTTCTTGTCTGCAATCATACCCTGTGAAATAAAATTAAAAATATATAATTACAGTCCTCTTGGTAGGCTGTTGACTATTTTGAGTTAAAAAGCATTCCGTGCTGGCAGCAGAAACACAGCAGCAGTGGTCTAATTTCCTCTAATCCACTAGGTGCCTGCTTAATTACAACCTTCCATTTACTAGCTCTCTGGCTGTATTCCATCTTTGCTTGTATATATTTTTTTCATTCAGTTTATCATCCATTTCTATTTCATCGAGCAACATATAATACAGATTGTGCCTGTTCTGCTGCCTGGCTTGCACACATTCAGTGGAGCCATTTCTATATTTTGTTGTAGAGTTGATTTTGACTTTTTTTTTTAACTCAGAAGAAAGACATTTATAATGAAGTTTAATCTTTAACAGTTTTTTTTAAATGTCAGAATATTATGGGAAATAACAGAAGCGTTTAAAAATCTTTTCAACTGTCAAATTGATAAGGAAGCTGGCAGATACGGGGGAGAAAATGAAGAGATGTTGGTGGAAGTGTTTGGCTGCCATATAATGTATCTTGTTAATTACTTTCAATGAAAGAAGACTCTTACAACTAGTTTTCAAAACCACTCTCTTGTATATACATGCAGATCATACTTCTTCAAACCAACCAAATGAATGAAGTCAATAAATGTTAAATTTAATAATTCAATATGCAATTATTATTTATGAAAGGACTTATTGATTATATAGATTTAATTATATGCATATAACATATATGAAAATTCTGTACAGCTAAAATATTTTTGGTGTCAAAATTGTACATGATATACTATAGGATTCAATAGAATATTGGGTCTGTTTATAGTAAATTTATTCAATTCCTTAGATTGTAATATACATGAAGGCAGGGACATTGTTTAATCTTTTCAGCACCATATTTTGACACTAAATATAATGTGTGGCACAAAGTAAATTCTCAATAATATTTGAAATACAGGGATATAAAGATTTAAATGATTTTTTTCCCTATTGCAGGCATAAAGAGATATACGCCTACAGATTTAACAACATTCCATGACAGACAAACATAATGGTTAAGTGTAGAATGAGTTTAACCTTGTGAAGACTGTTGTCAGCTGTTATGAGAAGACAAATTTGGGAGGCTACAGAGACGCAGAGACAATGAAATGTCCATCTAGAAGTTTAGGATATATATCCCATTTTTTAGATTAAAAAATAATTGAAAATACAAATGTTAGGGGTTTTTGTAGGTTAAAAATAAAAGATGGTGAGGAGGCAGGAGGAGGGATCATAAACAGAAAGGGGAACAAAGGATTACTTTAGAGTGATAATTGTGTTTTATAACTTGATGATGGTGGTGGCTACATGCCTGTATGCATTTTATGCATTTGCCAAAATGCATTGAACTATACACTTAAAATGGGTGCTTTCTGCTGTTTGTCAGTTATATTCAATATGGTTGATTTAAAAAATGTTCCCAAGTAAGCAAGCAAATAAAATAAAATAAAATAAAATAAAATAAAATAAAATGAAATAAGATGATGCGTGATATAGTGCCTTTTTAAAAAAAGTTTAGCCAGAGAAACATTTCACACCCTGACTGGAAGCTTGACCTGGAAATAATTTATCAACTTGGAATTTGTTGACCAAAAAAATCAATGACTCTGTCATTTTCATTTTATTCATTCTTTCATTGTTTCTGGCTATTGGCACTGCAAAAGCAATGCCTAGAAAACATTACAGACCAGAAAGAACCAAGACATCTCACTAAGTTCTTTAATCACTATGAAGGAATGGATTAGAAATTAGTGCCATTCAATATAGCTCATTGCATTTCTGGACAAACACATTTTTGTGATGACATCAAAATTCTCTCTCTTTTTTAATAGAGTTTTTTATCTTTAATTTTGCTGTCTCTGCTCACTTTTATTCAGTAAGCAACAGACTTGCCTCATTTGTTGGGACTAGCTCCATATTTGGCAATGCTTTGAGGGTCTGTATCATAGAGTTCTGTCTGACTTCAAATTATATGATTCTTTAAGCTTTCCTACTGGAATGCAGGCAATGTTCTAACTTTAGTGCTTAGCAATGAAGTCATCATGTCATATGCTCTAAATAAATAGCACAGATAAATGAATTACTCTTTCCAGTGGATTTTTTGAACTTCCTTTGAAAGAATATCTAGATCAGACAATTTAGCTTTTTCTTTTATTTTTTTACCACTATCTTCTACCAAAAAGTATGTAATATGTCGTTATTTGATTCTTTGTCTCAATATCTTTAATTTGGATGAGAATTCTATCTGCATCTAGGATCTATGAGTATGTTGCCATGATTATTTTTCATATTTAGTGGTTATTCACCACATTTTGAACACTCCTTTTCATGTTTGGGGTGATTTTCTTCCTTATAAGTCCTGTCTTCTCAAGAAAAATACCAGGTATTGACTTTCCCAGCCTCCCTTGCAACTTGGATCATGGAATTAGAAGGCTCTGCCAATTCAAAGCATCTATTTGAGTTTCATTTGGACGAGGAGCTACCATTATGTATGAGGTGTTACCTGATGTAACAAATCATAAATTTGGGCATGTATAGTAAGTCTCCATCATCAAGTGAATTCATCCATCTCATTAATTTATTCCTATGATCTCATTAGAAGTTCCCAATGACTAATTAACAAAGAAGGAAAAGGTTGAACTTGCTTTGGTTTATAGACCATCCTGCATGGTATATAAGAAATATGGACCTCCGCAGTGTTAGAATAGTACTCAGGGATGTACCTAAAAGACAGTGGAGAATTAATATCCTAAAGGGAAGAATTTTGGGCAATATCTTTCATTGCCCACTTAGAAGGAAATAAGACTCGAAGTACCTTTTATACCCATTCATAGATACTGATTAATAATTCAGCATGGACTCAAACTCAGAAGAAATGAGAACGGAGGGCTGCTGACAAGACATGTTAAGGAAGAGCTATTTAGATGGAGAACAAAATGTACCTAGAATGTGAGACTATTTGTTTCCCACACTAATGATAAACTAAGGGCTCTCACTGTGAAGGAGGTTATTAATATTCAGATACAAAAGATGACCTCACTAATAAATGTCAGTAATTACGCCAATACTGAATGGGCCCATTCTTGCTTTCAGTGTGGAGAATATGTACCAAATCAACATGTCCTTCCTTAACACGATCTAGCCATTTATTGATTATGTTACATTTGCAGTTTGCCAGTGATAGAAGTCTCAGGCAGCAAAACGCTTAACCCTGATATAATCCTTAACAACCCACATTGTTGTGTGTGACAACTTATTATGAATTAGACAGTGATTTGGACTCACTGAAATAAATTACTAGTTTGGATTTGGATATTTAAAGTTACATTCTTTCTTTTCCAGGAATAATATCTGTGGATTAATTGAATGTCTTGTCTGCCTTTATGATAGCCAATGTACCACTGCTTCTGACCAAGGAACTGATTTTACAGGGACAGAATTACAGCATAGACGTATTAGACATACTAGACTTAGAGGTCCAGCTATGTACTTCTATCACCCAAAAGCAGCTTGTCTTGATAGATGTGTAAAAGATTATTGAATACACATTATGGTACGAATCTTGTGACATGACTGGTATGCCACCTTGAAGAATGTGGCATATGTTATGTGCCACTAATTAGTATATGGTGCTTTTTCTTCCAACAATCTGGGAACAAAGATGTTAGGAGTCAGAATATCACCTCTACTTTTACTCCTTATGACCTATTGGCAAAAATTATGATTCATGGCTGTTGGTTTGGAAGTCTTAGCAGCCAAGTGAATAATGCTTCTCCCTGACACTTAACTATATTTTTATAGAACTAGGAGCTGAAAGTGCTTCGTGATCATTACAAGCTTCTTATAAGTTGACCAGTAATGGGAGTTAGAATGTTGATAGGATGATTGATCCTGATTATCAAAGATAAGGAGAGACTACACAATGGGTATAGGAATAAATATTTGAAATATAGGATATATTCTCATCTTAATAGTGTTATTATAGCTAGTGGTATAGTGAATGGAAGACTACCATAGATAGAAATACACAAGAAGGACCACCAATGCTTCTGTATTTAAGAAATAAAATTTGGTTTTCCGTCACAAATCGGAACCTTGAACAACTGAGGAATGGTTTGAAGGAAAAAGAAACCTCAAATATATATTGGAAAAAGAAAATCAAAACTTGATATAATGAACAATTCCAGAAATGGGGAATATAGTATCTATTCATACTCCCTGCAGTATCTTACACGTATTTACATACCTTCAAATATTTTTCTTCTCTTCCTTTCCCCTATTAATTTATATTTATATATTTATATTTTACAATTTAGTTCACAAGTTAGGAAACATTAAGATGGCATTATCATACACTTAGAAGAGTTATGACTATCATCTAGATACTATCTTTGATTTGGAACTGGACACTGAAGCCTATGAGGCTTTGGGTATGTCACTCTTTGAGAATAAGGGCACTTGTATTTTCATATGCATGAAGAATAGTTTTGCAATATGTTAGGTGGGGCACTTTCTCGTTTGAAATTTAAATGTGCAAGAAAAATATCTGGTGATGCTGGGAGGCTAGAAAATGGATAGTATTTATTCTACTTTTCCAGATTCTCTTGTAGCTAAAATATGGGTATGTGACCTAAATGCTACCAGACACACTATTTAAGAATTCTGTTTGGAAGAGAGAGATATGAAGAGGGAGGCACTCATAGGATCTTTCTGGCAGTTGTGGCACAGCCTGTTGAAGAGATTTCAGTTTTTTGGAATCTAAGTAGCAGAGACCCTAATGTCTGTGTCCATGATCAGCTTCTATTATTTTTCTGGGAAATGTCTCTAACTATGTAGCTTCTGAGCATGATTCCAGAGAATCTTGGGACCACCTACTCACTAATATATTCATTTTCTATGGAACCTGCCTGAAAGGGTTCTATCGTTTGCATCTTGACTGAAATATACATATAAGTGTATGGCGCACATGTGTGTCACATGCACGTGCATGCATGTGTGCACACACTTGTAGACACGAATATAATACAAATTTTCCTCCATATGTGTCTATTTATTTGCAATATGTTCCCTAAACATAATAGAATTCAAAGGACAAATAATGGGAAGAGCTGTTCATTTATGCATGTATCTACATGTTTATGTATGACATAGAATTAATTCAACTTGAATATTTCTTCATTTTTAGAATTTTTAGTATGTAAGTTTTCAGACTGTCTTTCATTCTTATACTTATTTGATGAAATAAATTATTTATTTTCCAAGTATCTTTATGGTAGAGTAAAATAGGTTATGAGATTCTCAATGTCACCCAATTGAAAATTTTGAAATAGTGCTATAGGATATTTTTTTTTAATTTCAAGGTATTTCTAGTCTTATAAATATAATAGCAAGAGGAAATGCAAAAATCACTAAATAATATGAAAGTCACAGCTCGCCGTGATCGTATAGTGGTTAGTACTCTGCGTTGTGAAAGTCATTATCACATATATGATTTTTAAAACATTACTTATTTAAAATAATTTTTAATTGTTTGAGGTTACTAATTTTACATTTTTGCTCAGGGATCTGGAAAGTCCTGGCACTTATGATTTTTTTTATATTCCAATCATGCATATATATTTTATGAAAGCAAATTTATGTTTTAAAAAAAACACACTTTTACAAATATTTGCTATGATTTCTACTCATTGCTAATCAGGCCTGTTAGTAATTGAGTTGAACACATTTTGACTGAACTTGGCAGCACCTAAGATAATTTGTTTTTAACTATTTAAGCAAGTAGCTCATGTTAGAACTAAACTTTTCATTTATTCAGATGGCCCAAGGTAACCAATAGGCCTTTTTGCATTGTGGTGCTTGTCTCTGAATGGCCAGGTCCTCATTCAGGAAGCTATCCTTCTTTATTAGGTTTATTTATTTGTTTGTTTGTTATTATTTATTTATTGTTTTTATTATTTTTTTAATGTTTATTTATTTTTGACAGAGAGACAGAGCATGAGCAGGGGAGGGGCAGAGAGAGAGGGAGACATAGAATCTAAAGCAGGCTCCAGGCTCAGAGCTGTCAGCACAGAGCCCGATGCGGGGTTCGAACCCACGAACTGTGGGATCATGACCTGAGCCGAAGTCGGACGCTCAACCGACTGACCCACCCAGGCGCCCCATTTATTTATTTATTTAAAAGATGCTATTCTTTATTTATTAGGTTCTCACGCCCGGGTTAAGAACCTGAGGCATAAGGCTTGTGCTGGTTTATAAGCTTAAATCACTATTGTATTTTTCTTGTAGTTCAAGGTCGAATCTATTCATAGTTGAAGAGGAGAAAATCCCAAGACAACCAAGAGACCTTCCCAAATGTCTACCCTTCAGGCCTCTTGCCATACAAAAATATTTCTTATGGGCTCTCTGCCTTTATTTCCTCTGCTTTCTTTGATTCAAGTATTTGAAGAGGGAGTCCTTTAAATAGACCAAGGGAATCATGTCCTAGGTGGACAGATCCAAGAGCTCACTTCTGGTGTTTTCAGGGCACCCAGAGCAAAATAACAATTGAGCCTTGAGGAATTTGGGAAGGTATAAGGAGCCTGGAAACAATCCAGCTATTGTCACCAGGGTTTTTGTGCAATCAGGTCATCAACAGGGATTACATATGAAAGAATAGAAGTTCTTTGCTCACTGGCCGCTCAACAGGTCAAGCACGAAATCTCCCAGTCCCTCATATTTGCGGATTTTAACTGATGGGGCTGGGACACAGATAAAGCCTCTTTGGCACAAATGACATGTGTTGGCATTTAAACGAGAGGAGTGATTTTAATTTTATCATCATTCCAAATTAGGAAGGAAAAAAAATCAAAGAAGAAAAACCCTGTTGTTTTGTCAAAGAAAACGTTTTTTTGTTTGTTTTTAATTTCGTTTCCAGGAATAAAGATAAAAAATAATTAAAACAAAACTTGACTATGTCCTTTTAAAGCAGTTGGTTAATAAGCTCTGGCTGGCCATTTCAATCTGGAATTTCCCTAGACTATCCCATTTATGATAGAGGCTGGATTTTACAGTGAGGTTTTATGTGCCTGGTCTACATTGGAAAGCCCAGCCCTGTTGTTTAGGACCAGAAATGGACACAATTTAATTCTGTTTATTATAGAAATCAAGTGCTTTTGGAGAGAGACTTGTGAGCAGCTGTTTAATATTGTCTTTCTGCTAATATAGAGGTTCATTTCTCTTGCCCTCTAAGGAAAAAGCAGTTCATGAGATTTCTGGAGGCTCTTTTCTACAGAAAGGGTCTGCTGCCAGGATTTAGCAGCAAAAAAGATTTGCTGTTAATTGGTGGGTCTGGCTGTCTCTGACAGGTGTCTGTTTAAGGCCTATACACCAGTAGGATTTCTAGGGATTCTGCAAAGAACACATCAATAATCAAAATAGAAAACGAAAACATCATTTTGTTATAAAATTTCCCAGGTACCTTTAAAATCTTTTTTAGCTCAATTCAATATGAAGAAAGTTTTTGAACTGATGATGGGCAAGGATTTACTGCCTTCCTCAGAGGCTGTTTAATAGTTAAGGAAATTAAAAAAAGTTTTTTTAAACAATAAAGTTAAAATAATTGAGTAAATTTTAAGGTGAGATGATGGTTTTAATAATTGTGCTTATGACGATAAGTAAATGAAACTCACAGTCTCTCAAATGTATGCTACAATGATGTAAAGGAGACAGACTTCCTGGAAAATCAAAATGGCTTTAGTCCTTAGGTCATTTTTTTATTTTTGGTATTGATATGAGTAAACATGTACCTCTAGGATAAGTAAGACATTCTCCTATTCTCTCAAGGGCCAGTTCTGGCTCTATACCTACTATATCACATCTTAGGGTCTTTTTTGTCAGTGTTAAGAGAGGGACAGCCAACTGTATCTAAGAATTCTTGAGTGAAATTTATGAATATATAAACTATATGTGAATTACTTTGAAAGTTGGAATAACATTGAGGAATTATTAAATGGAGAGGATTTGTACTACACATGAATTTGGGGCCAAATAGCCACTTAAAATATGCCTTGAGAACATACCCTGGTGGGTTTCTAAAAGCGTGTGGGTAGTCTTATAGGTAGAGTGAGCTTTCTGCATTAAGACTACATGGGGTAAATGTGGGCACCTGGCTGGCTCAGTTAGAAGAGCATACGACTCTTGATCTCTGGTTCATGAGTTCAAGCCCCACGTTTGCAGTAGAGATTATTTAAAATAAATAAAACAAGATGGTTAAAGTGTTAAAGATCATGTGTACTTTATCATCATCATCATCATCATCATAATAGTAATAATAATAAAGACTACATAGGGTGAGTTTATTTCTCTCTGTGTTCCATGTTTATTTTTGCTGTTGTTTTACATGATTTTGAAAAATTTACTTTGGATTCCTTCATTCATTGTCTTTTTTTGGGGGGAAAAAAAGGACTAATTTTAAACTTTATTGCAGAAATGAATTGTGTAAAATGATTCAGAAACAAATTGTTTAACAGTCAGAGTGTTTGCCACCTGCCGGCCTAAGAAGCTGAATTATTAGAGAACGGATTTTAATTCTTATTTTTTTGTGTTAGTTTTTAGAGAGATAGAGAGAGCACAGGCATGCTAGCAGGGGAGGGGCAGAGAGAGAGAGAGGGGACAGAGAATCTGGAGCAGGCTCCATGCTATTATTGCAAACTCAGTGTGGGGCTTGAACTCACAAGCCGTGAGACAATGACCTGAGCCGAAGTCAGATGCTCAACTGACTGAGCCACCCAGGCACCCCGATTTTATTTCTTTCACACCCTGTAAATCTGTATTCCAAGATGAGCCTTTTTTAGTTTCCAACTGAAATAAGGAGTATCCCTGAATAAGGTGGAAATAAAAATATACAGGATAGCACCTTGAAAGCATGACTTACAAAGAAAGCTCTTTGAAATAAAAGACAATCCTTAGGTAAGTACTTGTATCCTTTATGGATGAAAAATATCTTTAATAAGAAATTTTAATCCCTGAGAATTGTTGGATCTCAAGGAAATATGTAACCTCAAGATCTTGGAAGCAAGGATTTTAGAGAAAAAGGGAGAAGAAATTTGGGGACTGCGTGACCGTGGTGCTGCTATCTCCAGCCTGGACTACTCATTAGAGAGAATTACACGTTTTTTTGTTTTTGTTTTTGTTTTTGTTTTTGTTTTTGTTTTTGTTTTTTTGCATGTAATTCTGTAAGCCCTGTTTATGCTGTTATATAAAGGTGACCATAATACTAACGGATACATTGACCCAAGCAAGTTGGGGTGGACAAACTGCAGAAATCTCTCTCCTTCCCTCCTTCTCTCGGTCCCTCCCTTCCTCCCCCTCTCCTATGGGTTGAGAAGTAGGATGTCATAAGCCTATATTTACCAAAATACACTTGGAATAATAAGCAATAAAGCTTGACTTCAAGCTGTAGGCTCTGCCTTCACACCTTCTTTCTCTACTGCACAGTTATTTTAATAATATTTATCATTTATGTGCACAATTCCACAGCATTTTTGTATTCAAGGTTAGACTGATGATGAATGAAATAATATGAGAAAACGAAACTTGACAAGGAGTGACGATAAAAAAAAATTTTCCTCTTTTTCTTCCCTCTAGGTAATGGTAGAGTTTACAGCGTTCACGCAGGGATCAGGAGCACTTTTTAGGCTTTTTGAAGGTCATGTTATTCTTGTGTTTTAAAATGAAATCATTAGATAGTAACATGTAGTTATGCTGTAGAGTACTATTTGGGAAGAGAGGGGGAATGAAATTTATATCCTACATTTGCAAGCATGTTGTCCTCACTCGAATGGAGATGAGAATTAAATTAGCTCTGGGGCAGTTAGTTGGTGGCTCAGTTGGTTAAGTGTCTGACTCTTGGTTTCAGCTCAGGTCATGATCTCCAGGTTGGTGAGTTCAAGCCCCTCACTGGATCCTGAGCTGACAGCATGAAGACTGCTTGGGATTCTCCCTCTTACTCTGCCCCTCCCCTGCTCTCTCTAAATAGATAGATAAATAAATAAATAAATAAATAAGCTTATAAAAAGTTTTTTTTAAAAAGGAGTAAATTAGCTGATATCTTTTAAACGACAGTATGATTTCTGTTCTAAAGAATTTTATAATCATTGACCAAGGTTTTTATCAGCCTATAAGAAGACTCGTATTCCTAATATAGATATCTATATCTATGTATATATTTACACCTGTAAATATATACATATGTTTAATATACACATATATAATAGCACCAGGGTATATTTCTGTATATATACACATATATATATTTGGATTTTAAATGGAGAATGATGATTCTCTCTCTCTCTTTTACTGTACGTAAGAAATTGGTGGGTTTCTTTACTTGGCTGTTTTTAATTTCTTTTTTTTTTTCTTTTTTTTTTAACTTGGCTGTTTTAATCTGCTTTCACAATTTAGTTTAGGAGAAAGCCATCACCTGAACCATTCACTTTTCACCCTCTTGAGCTGCCACATGGGAGTGCTTTTAAAACAACTTGAACTTTATACATGAGCATGATCCAACTTTAGTCTTGTCCTGTATTTCACAAAAATGTGGGTAATTTTCATCAATTACTTTTACATATGTTTCTAGTCCTCTGTTATGGTTATATGAAGAGGCAAAATTTGTGGAAATAGTACCAGACAGTGATCCTGTTTTAATAAGATTTCCAGTCTAATTATATGTGCTCTAAAGGTTCAAATAACATTTGGATCAACTGCCAAATTTTTTGGGTACTTAGCTGAACTGAACTTCTGAACTTCTGAACAAGTTCACTTTTCAGGGGTTGAAAGATTCTTCTAGAGAAAGCAAATCCCTTGGTCTGGTCAGGAGTTACTTAATTCTTTTTTTTTTTTTTTACAGTGTAACTTGTTACATCTGACCTGTATATACCTTTCCTGCTTAGCTTACTTGTAAGGAAGTGGAACCACTACTTTCAGAACACAGAGGGTTTTTTTTTCCCCGAAGGTGGTGAATGCATGTTTTGAATTGTGTCCAGTTATGTTCAAATTCGGAAAGAAAAAAAAATGTCCTCTTTTATGTTTGTAATTTACATTACATTAAGCTTATGCCCAGATGATGTCACTTCTGACTATAAAAGATAACATTTTCCAATTAATAATAACAACTAAGCTTTATACAGATTTTATAATGCCATCCCCATTTTTAAAAATGCATAATGTGATTCTGACAAGTCCCTCTGAAATTTCTTATTAATCTCATTTTACAGGAAAAGAATGAGTCTTGGAAGTTTAATGACTGGGCGAGCATCTGAGTTCTTGAACTGAGATTTTCTGACTTTTGGTTCATTTGTCAGTCTGCTATACCACAGCTACCTCTAACCTCATGTGAGTAGCCCTTTGCAAGTCACAAAAGAAAACACAATGACTAATATGAAAGAGCTAAATTTTATCCACAAGCTACCAAGTGAGTTACCTTAAGTCGAGGTGGAGTCCAACGTACGTAAGCCACACGTAAGCTGAAGCTACTGGAGAGCAGAAGAGTCAGGCTTGAGAAAAGTGCCACCAAAGAGACAGGGAGAGTGGTCCTGGTTTCCTATTTTCTAGCTCTAGTCTGTGGTCAGATGGAATCATGAGGCTCCTCTCTACAGATTTTTTTTGAAAGAAATAAAGAGAATAAAAACAATCTGGGGGCACCTGGTTGGCTCAGTCAGTTAAACATCTGACTTCGGCTCAGGTCATAATCTCAGGGTTTGTGAGTTTGAGCCCCCGTGTCGGGCTCTGTGCTGATAGCTCAGAGCCTGGAGCCTGCTTCAGATTCTGTGTCTCCCTTTCTCTCTGCCCCTCCCAGCTCACACTGTGTCTCTCTGTGTCTCAAAAATGAATAAACATTAAAAAAAAATTTTTTAATCTGATGTTCTCAAGGAACTGATAGATTCAAAAGGCATTTTAATTTTACCTTAATTCTTAGAAGGTGGAAAATTGCTGTCTATTTCTTTGCACCAATGCCTCCATACCAAAAAAAAAAAAAGTTAAATTATAACCTATTTGAATGTTTTAAGCCAGATCTAGAAAATAACCATTCAAATTCTATCATAGATCAAGTTAATATATTACTATGAATGGCTGCAATCATTTGAAAAATATCTCTGGCTGAATTCAACCATTTAAAAGAGTCTCCAAATACTAAGTTCAGGCAACTATTTCCTCTTCCCTGAGGATTCTACTGAAATTATAGAAAAACCTTATAAGCAACAAACAGCAATACTGTCATTAGAAATCAAGAAAAGGTTTGCTAGAACAACAAAAGGTTAAGGAATTCTTAGAGAATAGAAATCAGGTGATAAAGCTGAAAGAGTAAGAAAAGAAAACTAGTGCTTGGTACTAGACATAAGCATAGATCTTCTGTAGAAACTCCAAGGTCAGAGTCAACATGTAAAAGTGAGAGTGGGCCAGGGAGCAATCAGCACAGTGATTCATTAAAGAGCTGCCTCTTTCTTTCTCCTGTAAATAATTAGGCTGGCAGCAATGACTTTTACCCTCAGGCTCAAGCCAGGGAACTACTCTAGGAAACAGTTTGCAAGTGGCCTCAGGGGTGAGTTCACTGAGTTCTGAGAGAGAAGCACAGTGAAATTAGAAGTTAACATAGATTTGAAAAGTGGATGTAGCAAAAAGACATCCTTCCCTAAAAAAAAAAAAAATACCCTATACATACCTTTCTGAAGTTGTACCATATTGCTGGAGGGCAAGAGTTGGGGGGGGGCAGAGAAGAAGCTTCTAGTTGCCTTAGTGACTTGCTATCTATATACCCTAATGGCAAAAATATCACTGGGCCCTACCCAATAACCTAAAAATATCAATTAGTGTCCTCTATTCAAGGAATGTGGACTATTGGTAAGGGAGGGATTCTCTCTCTCTTTCTATCTCTTTCTTTATCACTTTCTCTCTGTCTCATCATCTATACAAGGAAGAAAGCCAAGTACAGTCCACCTACATTAATTAATCTAACAGACTTCTTTCAAAATAGGAACTGACTCCATGTCTAGTAGGTACACTAAACAAGGAGAATTCATGGAGTATAATCATAAATGCAAATTTAGTCTTATCTGCCACTGTTCTTTTTATCCCCCTGGTCAAGCAGGATAGACTTTCCTTACTTTTGGAAGAAAATGCATGGCTTTTCACTCTTCATGGATAGAAGTATTTTGGTTAGTGTCAATAGCAAAGCAAGTTTGGGTTCATGGCCTTAATTAAAGTCTCAGCTTCACTATATTAACTGACACTTCAGTATTTATTCAAAGCTAAGACTTTTCCCAGGTCCCTCAGCTTCTGCGGATGCACTGCCTGCTTTTTGGGAAGATGTTATTCTGATTTTTTCCTCTTTCTCTCTCATTTCTTTCCCTACTGATAAACTTTTATTTCTGACCTTAAGGGTTTGAGAAGGAAAAAAAGGGAAAATATCACTTATTTCATAGGGTTGTTGTGAGAAATGAAATAATACACCATATTTAACAGAATCTAAGATGCTAATGATCGTAAAACCATACTTATGTGATGTACCACAAAAAAGGGAAAACAGATGTTGCCCCTTAAAATGTGACACAATACTACTTTAAATCATTTTTACTGTTTATTTTATAATTTTTGAAATAATTTTTGTATCTACTTATATCTAGTTTTTTTGACCCTTCTAATATATAAATAAGGAAGCTATAAGTGAGATAAATTTATTAATGTAGTTCTAAAACTCTTTCACATTCAGTCTAACATGTTGGAATCACTATCTGACTGTCATTAACGTCTGTGTGTTTCTACATACTTTCCTTTTTTTATGCCATGAACATCATTAGTGATAGGGCATTTCTTAAAAGAATGTTCCATTACTGTTTATGGAATTTTCTTCCAAGTGGCTGACTCCCTTCTTTCAAGTTTTGATGAAGGTGTCATTTTAATTTTATCAGAAGATATTAAGAAAAGTGTTTTAGACAAACAGGTAATCAGGACTTTTCCTTCTTCCTCAAATAATCCTTAAATGGCTTACTGATTAAAATATTAAGGGGCGGAGGGCAGTAGTCCAGTCATGTCATGGAAACGACCAAATAAAGG
Organism: Panthera leo; assembly: GCF_018350215.1. Taxonomy (NCBI): domain Eukaryota; kingdom Metazoa; phylum Chordata; class Mammalia; order Carnivora; family Felidae; genus Panthera; species Panthera leo. The sequence goes on along the minus strand of NC_056682.1, from coordinate 154,444,134 downwards.
TCTGCACAGACAATGATAACTGTGCCATAACTGGCTAATGGCTAATCATAAAAGTATATTGATTGTAAAATGCATCTGGATTTCAAAAGTGTTATGATGTGAGAATGTGGACACACTGAAATTGATAAAATATGATATGTGCACACGTGTATTTGTGTGTGTATATATCAACAGTGTCTGGCAAATATTAAACCCTCTATATGCATTAGCTATCATTATATGATTAATGATTGTTATAATAGGGGCATCTGGGTGGCTCAGTCTGTTAAGCATCCGACTTTAGCTCAGGTTGTGACCTCACAGTTCAGGGGTTCAAGCCCCACGCTGGGCTCTGTGCTGATAGCTCAGAGCCTATAGCCTATATTAGATTCTGCGTCTCCCTCTCTTTCTGCCTTTCACCTACTCGTGATATGTCTCTCTCTCCTTCAAAAATAATAAATAACCATAAAAAAATTAAAAATGATTATTATAATAACTTGAATGATACCCTAAAAGAATGGTTTTGTGTGCTCTGGCTCTGGCATGTATTTAAAATTAACTTTTTCTGGGGCGCCTGGGTGGCTCAGTCGGTTGAGCGTCCGACTTTGGCTCAGGTCACAATCTCGTGGTCCGTGAGTTCGAGCCCCGCGCCGGGCTCTGGGCTGACGGCTCAGAGCCTGGAGCCTGCTTCCGGTTCTGTGTCTCCCTCTCTCTCTGCCCCTCCCCCGTTCATGCTCTGTCTCTCTCTGTCTCAAAATAAATAAACGTTAAAAAAAATTTAAAATAAAAAAAATAAAATTAACTTTTTCTATTGCCAGAAATTTTGTAGGTATTTTGAAGACTCCTTTTTTTTTTGGAGAAAATTGCATACTTTGTCAGTCTACTCCACAAATATTCTTTCTTGTGTACTCATAGCACCCTCTCAGGTGGTTCTTTTGGGGAAGACAAAACTAAAAGACAACCCGCAGAATGGAAGAAGATATTTGCAAATGACATGTCTGACAAATGGTTAGTATCCATGATCTATAACCAACTTATCAAACTCAACACCCCAAAAGCAAATAGCCCAGTTAAGAAATGGGCAGAAGACATAAATAGATATTTTCCAAGGAAGACACCCAGATGGCCAAAAGACACATGGAAAGATGCTCAATATCACTCATAATCAGAGGAATACATGTCAAAACCATGATGAGTACCTCTCAATTCTGTCAAAATGTCTAAACATAACAACACAAGAAACAAGAGGTGTTGGTGAGGATGTGGAGAAAGGAGAACCCTCTCCCACTGTTGGTGGGAATGCAAACTGGTATAACCACTCTGGAGAACAGTATGGAGTTTCCTCAAGAAACTAAAAATAGAACTACCCTACAATCCAGCAATTGCACTGTTATGTATTTACCCAAAGGATAGAAAAACACAGATTCAAAGGGGTACATGCACCCAGATGTTTATAGTAGCATTATAAACAATAGCCAAAACAATGGAGACAGCCAAAATGTCCATTGACTGATGAGTGAAAAAGATGTTATATATATACAAAATGGAGTATTACTCAGCCATCAAAAAGAATGAAATATTGTCATTTGCAATGATGTGGATAGAGCTAGAGTGCATTATGCTAAGCGAAATAAGTCAGAGAAAAACAAATACCATGTGATTTCACTCATACGTGGAAATTAAGAACCATTAACAGATGAACACGTGGAAAGGGGGAAAAAAGAGAGAGGCAAACAAACCACAAGAGACTCTTAATGATAGAAAATAAACTGAGGGTTGATGAATGGAGATGGGTGAGAGATGGGCTAAAGGGGTGATGGGTATTAAAAAGTGAACCGGGGTGCCTGGGTGGCTCAGTCAGTTAAATGTCTGACACCTGATTTCAGCTCAGTTCATGATCTCACAGTTCGTGGGTTCAAGCCCCGCATCGGCCTCTGTGCTGTTAGCACAGAGCATGATTGGGATTCTCTCTCTCTCTCCCTGTCTCTCTGCCCCTCCCTTGTTCATGCTCTCTCTCAAAATAAATAAATAAACTTAAAAAAAAAAGAAGTGAGGAACAGGAATTGAGCTATTAAAAAAAAAGGGGGGGGACTTGTTGTAATAAGCACTGGGTGTTGTATGTAAGTGATGAATCACTGAATTACTCCTGAAATGAATATTGCACTGTATATTAGCTAACTAAAATTTAAATTAAAATAAATAAATAAATAAATGGTAAGATATAAATTAAAAAAAAAGTAGAATTACATCTATAGTCATACCTCCGTGATTCATCTTTCATTAAGAACTTGGTAAAGATATAATTGCCTAATTTCATTCTGATCCTACTTACACAGAGGCAGTCTCCCCTGGTTCATTCTTACCTTAGTGTTCCATGTTTTCCTCCACATTCATAGCTTCATGCATGCTACTTTTTCTGTGTAAAACATGTAGTCTTTGCTTAGGCTCCCTACACTCATCTACTCCTTCATGACTGAATGATTTCACCACATCCTCCAGAAGGTTCTCCTCTCTTTGCTTCTGAGCCTTTTTGTTTTGTTTTGTTTTGTTTTGTTTTGTTTTGTTTTTAAGTAGCCTTCACACCCAGCATGGAGCCCAAGGCAGGGCTTGAACTCACAACCCTGACATCAAGACCTGAGCTGAGTTCAAGTGTTGGATGCTTAACCAACTGAGCCACGCATGTGCCCCCTCTGAGATTTTCTTTATAATAGCGTTTAACACACTATTAATCACGCATAGAAAAATTATAATATTAATTATACCTATGAAAACTTGAAGTTGGTTAAAGAAGATTCTGAGTTTTCAGGTGGTTTGGCTATCACCTCTTAATAGAAGGCTAGTGCAGGTTATTATTTATTTTTCCAATTCCAGTACCAACCACACAACCTAGCAGGTAATAGGTATGCAATACATATTTACTGAGGAAATTTGAATGGATATAATTTTGTTAAGAATACAGAAATATTTATAGCTCATAATTTCCCAACATGTGTAAAACTAAACAGAGATGTCTTCTCTATTATTTATTTGATCATGCCTATCTTAAAAATTATGCCCTGAAATTATGTATGTGCATATTATGTGCAGTTTCTTTCTTTCTACAGTTTTGCTGAGAGCAACTTAAGATTCTTAACATCAGACCTGTAAAACAAAGTCTATTAAGTTCACTTATGTGAACTGAAATTTTCCAAGTAGAATGCAGAATTAAAGTCCATGTATGTAAACAATTCTCTATAGAATACCATATTTGTTGAGTAAAAGCTAATTTTGTTTGTTTTTATTTTTGTTTTTATTGAGAATCAGATTTCTTTTTTTTAATGTTTATTTAGTTTTTGAGGGGTGGGGGATGTCAGAGAGAGAGACAGACAGACAGACAGACAGAATCCGAAGCAGGCTCCAGGCTCTGAACTGTCAGCACAGAACCCGATGGGGGACTTAAACTCACAAACTGTGAGATCATGACCTGAGCTGATGTTGGATGCTTAATCAACTGAGCCGCCTAGGTGCCCCAAGAATCAGATTTCTTAAGGAATTATTTGATGAAACATTTTGAGAGTTTGAAGACCTTTGAGAACTGTTTAAGCCACAGAAATCTTAACTGGGCAAGTCCCATCTTTACACTAAATTTACAAATTTAAATGTGTAAGTTTCTCTGAGAGGGCAAGGACTCTCTTGTGCAAACATTATGACTTTTCTTCCATTGGCCTCAACTGTTTGAACTGGTTTCCTAGAATGTGCTTCCCTTATCTCTTCAGTTGGATACCCTACCTGTCATTTGGTTCCTTATTCAATGTCACTTTAGTCAGCAAGCCTTCTTCACCTGCAGATGGTATAGGCTCTCTATTCCTTCCATGGCCTTATATTTACTTTTCTTTTCTTTTTTAAAACCTGCCCTCATGGTTGTATCAAAATTGACATTCACTCATTCATTCACTCACTCCCTAACTTATCAATCCAATTATCTATTTGGTATCTCTCTCCTCTTCTAAAACCACAAATTCTATTAGGGCAGGAAACCATATAGATCTTATTCTTCCTGTATCCAGTGCTTAGATGAACACCTCCTATACTATAGGATCTCAATAAGATCTAGTAAATTAATGAATTAAAAGAATCAAGATTATTAGGAAGGGAATTTGCAGGTAATTGAACAAAATTGGAGGGACCTACATGATTTGCCTTGTATGGGCAAATGTGAATTCTTTCAGTTGTAAAAGACCTACTTCCATTTTTCTTTAAAAAACATGTTTTATAAACTTTTCATTTTTACTTTAAAAAGACACCCAGAAACTTCTTTGCCACATCAGCATGTCTCGAATAAGTGAGCAATTAAAAAGTGCAGTGTATTGCATAAGATTGTCTATAGTGCTCATCTAATTACTTAGGACCTTTCCACTGTTAAAATACATCCTGACCCTGCCAGGCTAGCCATGCTCCAAATTTAGAAGGAAGAATTCCTACTCCTAGGGGAATGGTAGTTATTTGCTTCTTTCATTCCATTGTGTGGCCAAACTTTTTTTTTTCTGTCTATACTTAAAAAAAAAATTCTTTTAAACAGATACACATGATTAGTCAAAGGGCAGTAATTTTCAGAAACAAAAATGGTGTAAATAATTTATAATTTTGAATTTTTTTCTGTCTTCCTCCTTTTACATTGGTGTAAAGATCCCTCATACCCTTAACTTGCAGCTTCTTTGGGTCAACTAGGGAGCTACATGCAGAAACAAACCAAACTCCCAGCAGTGTAATATTCTTAGGTTTGTTCTGAAAATGACTAATAACTCTGCCAGCTTCCCAGTTCCAAGCAGTCTTTTTTAAGGCATTGTTAATCTAGACAGAGTACAGAGCATCAGACAAAATAGACATAGACCTTTTATTCTTAAGGGATCTTAGCTTAAGTGGTATTGTTACATGGCTTCCTGCTGTGCCTTGGAAAAGTAACTTTTCCTTGTAGTTGGCTCAGGGTGATAGATTTCTGTTCTTCAGGCAACAGATACTTTGCAAACAAGTTGGTTTTCAAACTGGGGTCACCTCAGGTCATTCTTAGAAGCAGAAGTGGTGAGTGAGCTCAGCACCTGGTAGCTACCACTAATACCCATGTGGGAGATTTTGCTGCGGCAGCTGAGTCAACAGCTGGGATTCTAAAATCCTTAACTTGCACATAGGATTTAGCTTTCTCACCCACAAAATTATGGTCCTATATTTACCATCTGTGTGTCACTTTATATTTATGAAATTATAAAAAAAAGAATTTATTGGGGAAGTAAAGAAATAGTTTTGAAAATAATTTGAGACCATGAAGCTGTGCCTTAGAAATGCAGTTTTGATAAGACATAGCCCATTAGACATAACAATAGTTCATTAACAAAACTTTTGAAAGGAATCATTATTAATTAAAAAGAAGAAAACAAAAACTGTGAGCTATTGAAAAGGCTATGCATCCCCTTTACCAATAATGGCAGAAGCTTTCTAAACTGCTACAGAATTCATCCAATAGTTTATTCTCTTTAACTCTATCAATTTTAATATACAAAGGAAAAAAAATGAAAACTCACCTTATGGCACCTTTGAATGTGTTGTTGTTGTTGTTGTTGTTGTTGTTGTTGTTGCCTGGTATGCAAGGGCATTTGCTTTTTGGTAGAGTCTTTGAATTGAAGGAATGGCTGCCAAAATGCAGGTCACTTTGTCAGGTGTGGGACCTTTTATGAAACAGAGAAGCCTGATTTTACCAGGCTAATATGCATGGGTAGATGCAAATCTACCACCAACAGTTCCCATTGGTGTCATTAGCCCTCCTGTCCGATAAACAAATAGCCTCTCTGAGAAAGTGCTTCTAGCCATTGTGCTGCCGCTTCTGAGTGGTAGCCTGCAAAGAAAGAAAGAGTGATCAAAGAGAAAGTGGTCCCCAAACAGGCTATCACTGTGGACCGACTCATGGTGCTGGTCTGGGGAACAAAGGGCATAACTCCTATGTGCTTCTATAGAATAGTGTGTCAGTTTTCATACACACTCTTCTCTTGATAAGTAATCAGAGGGTGTTTTTCAGGTCTCTGCAGTATGGCTGTCTTAAATTCATTGCTGATATTATTGCATAGGGAGAAGGGACCTGAGAGATGAACCGCTTACAGAGGAGAAACATTTTCACCTTTGCCATTTTCTAGAACTGTAGGCTCACATACGTATTTTTCTTACTGCAAATGGCTGAGTTCGACAGGGAGTGGAGAATTTTTTTCTTTTTTAATTCGAGTTTGGCAAAATATCAATTCAAATACGCTGCTTAGTTTGGGGAATTAAAAAAAAATCAAGTAGAATTCTGCTTGAAATGTTTACTCTTTCTCCAGATTTTGGATATGACTTAACATTAACTTGTACAGAGATACATTTTCCTTCTTTCAAAATAGCTTTCGGTTATTAATCTGATGTTAAAGTTTATAATCTGAGGTGATTTGTTTTTTCTTATAAAAGATTTCCAGTGTCAGTAATTCCATAACTGTATGGTCCTAATTTAAAATAATTGTTCTGAAGTAAAAATAAGCAACTCTGTCAGCGTGGGACTTTAAAGGAAAGGGCACTCTTCCAAGCAAATTATAAACAAATTGACCCTCTTAAGATTTTTATTCTCATCTAAAAACCCGTTCTTTGCCAGTAAGCCTCATGATTTTTTTTTGTGGCTAGGAAAGTACAGTTCTTAATGGTCCATTATCCTCAGCCTTTCTGATCCAGACAAGTAAAAGCAAGCCCATGCCTCAGGAAGGATGATTGATTTAGTTATATGGCCATAATTGTCCTATTAGGAAGATTCAGTTCGTTAAAGCTTAGGGGAATGAGAAAGTTAGAGGTGAGGCTGGCTAGACTTACCTTGACATGGAGACAATCAAGTGAGGAGAAATCAATTGGCATCCACTTAATCGTCCATGATGTGTAAAAACTATTCCAAGAAATTAAGTTGCTATTTCCATTTTTTCTCTCAAAAATGAGAAATCAGTACTTTTAGTTCAATTAAAATGTACATTTCACTTATAAATAAAGATAGAATAATTTATAGGTATATGAAGTTTCTTTAGAAATAGAATTTCATGCTAATATATATATATTATAAATATTGCTAGCATATATATATGTGTGTGTGTATATATATATATATATATATATATTATAAATATTGCTAGTACAGACACAGACTCTTTGCATTTAAGGCTTGGGGTTACCAAACGACAGAGGAGTGTATTATAGAAACAAGTTGATATTGTAAGAGTAAGGAAAATTATATATATATGTGTGTGTGTGTGTGTATGTAAATATATATAATATAATTGTATATATTATACAGTGTATATATAGTATATATTATATAATAGTACATATAATTATATTATTTTTAGACAACAGGATATATTACTGATAGATCCATGGCATTACAAGATTATAATAATTATAATACATTTTTTATTTTTACTTTTTGCAGTTTTCGTAGGAATTTGATTTTTCACAGAGACTTGAAAGTTAGCTACTTCCTTTTAACCCTATTACTCATGTGGAAACTGAATCTCAGAGTCATTTTATTGTGAGTACTGGAACTGGACTTCATTCTAGACCTTTCAGACTTTGAGAATATCTAGGTAATCCCATTCATTTTACATGTAATAAAATTAAAGTTTTTGGATTTCAGATGTGTTCAAGATCATGGCTTTAACTGACTTACATTAAAATAAACTTCATTTAATTTTTAAATAATTTGTAACTACATTTTATTATAAAGGATTTAAACTGTATAGATGCCAAAATCAAAACAGGAACAAAATCAAAACACCTTTCTTTCCTATTCTATCTACAACTGTTGTCAGTTTGCTGTGAATCATTTCACACATAACTATATAGATGTATCCATAAAAGAACATGTATACACACATACACATACTCTCTCTCACACACACAGTGTATGATTTTTTTCAATTTTTTTTAAATGTTTATTTTTGAGAGAGAGAGAGAGACAGAGAGAAAGAGAGAGAGCATGAGTCGGGGAGGTGCAGAAAGAGCCAGAGACACAGAATCTGAAGCAGGCTCCAGGCTCTGAGCTGTCAGCACAGAGCCCAACATGGGGCTCAAACCCACAGACCGGGAGATTATGAACTGAGCCGAAGTTGAACACTTAACAGACTGAGTCACCCAGGTGACCCTCTGCACCTGATTTTAAATTCCAATACAGGCAGAGAAACTCTTGTATTCAGAATAGATCTCCTATTCTTTTAAATTGCTACATAGTATTCTTAATATAGAAAACCATAGTTTACATAACCATTTACCTGTTTTGATGGGCATTTATATAGCGTTTAATTTATTTCTTTAAACAAGTGGTAGCTTGTAAAAATATTGGAATATTTTAAAGAATAAATTTCTGGAGGTGATAGTGGAAAATTGCCTTTCATCAAGGTTCTACACATTTTTACTCAATAAATTGTTAGAGGAGGTCCTCAAGAGGATGTGACCCCTAGTTGACCTCAGAGCTAGATCCGGGCATTCCGTGGCTCCTCGCCACCTCCTCCACTGTCCTTGGAATATATATTGCCTCCGTGGTTCCCCCAGCCAGAGCTATTTTCAAGCACATAGCCCTAAGAGAGTAACGTGCTATTGGCACCGCCTGGACTTCATGCCTGAACCCAGTTGAGGCCTGATGGAAGCTTTTAAGATTCTGGCGGAGATCTACTCGTCTTGCAGCTACCCAAGATAAACCTGGTAAGGAAATTCGCTTGTTGTTTAAACTGCCACCAACCAACCTGGGGTGGCCTGCCTCTCTCCTTGGTCCCTCTTTGCCCTCCGTGTTCGCGGACAAGTTTCAGATTTCACCCAGGAAGCTCCCAAGTTTCGGAATCAACATACATCCGCTGACTTATATTGAAAAAATATACATATTCTTATTTGCGCAATGGAAAAATGGATATCTATTTTAAAAATATTCAGTGTGGGGTGTCTGGGTGGCTCAATGAGTTAAGTGTCAGACTCTTGATCTCAACTGAGGTCTGATCACAGGGTCGTGAGTTCAAGCCCTCCGTTGGGCTCTATGCTGTGCGTGAAGCCTACTTAAAAAAAAAATTGTGTCTGAGCAAATTTTCATTTGTTTAGTGGCTGCTTATATGCTTTTCTCTGAAATATCTTAAACTTAATCCATTTTTTCTAATGAGTAATTTATATTTTCCTTTTGGTTTTAGAAGTAATTTACATATTAAGGATATTAATCTATTGTGTATTATCTAAATTAAAAATAATTTTCTTCTGACATTGGACTTTTAACTTTTTAATAATTTCTTTTGTATTTTAGAAGTTTTACATTTTTATGTAATTCAACAGGTCAGTCTTTTTCTTTATGGCCTCTGAGTTTTGTTAGAATTTGTTACCTCCAAATAATTAAAAATAAGCTATCCATATCTTTCATAAATTTGTTCTTTAAGATACTAAATTTTTTGTTAAATGTAGTGTGAAGTATTTCACTTAAAAAAAAACTTCTCAATGATTTCTAACCTATTTGGTTTTTTATCACTGTATTTCCTTAATTTTTTTCATTTAAGTTTTTCTTTTATTTATTTTTTAATGTTTCAAATTTTTGTTTATAGTTCATTAACTCACAGTGTAATAATAGTTTCAGCTGTGCAATATAGTAATTCAACACTTTCATACAACACCTGGTGCTCATCACAGGTGTCCTCCTTAACCCATCCCCTGACCTCCTTCCCCTCTGGTAACCATCAGTTTATTCTCCATAGTTAAGAGTCTGTTTCTTGTTTTGCCTCTCTTTTTTTTTTTTCCCTTTGCTCATTTGTTTTGTTTCTTAAATACCACAAATGAGTGAAATCATATGGTATTTGTCTTTCTCTGCCTGGCTTGCTTTGCTTAGCATAATAATACTCTCTAGCTCCATCTATGTCCTTGCAAATGGCAAAATGTCATTCTTTTTTAAGGCTGAATATTATTCTAACCTATTTGTTAAACTCTATATTCCCTACTGATCTCACAAGTTAAAAAGTAAGTGCACTGACTTCTTATTTATGTATAACATGAAAGTGTTTCTGGAATGTCTCTTCTGTTCTATTGCTGCACTTTACCTATCTCTGTTCTTAACACCTCATTTAACTCTATATTTCTAGAAGCTTTTACTAGAGCATGTAATCATACATTATTTCTTTTTTTCCCCTCAAAAAAGGTGGCTTTTCTTTTGTACAAATATCTTCCATTCATTAGAATTAGCTTTTCAAATTCCATTAAAAAGTTGGAATTTTGGGGGTGCCTGGGTAGCTCAGTTGGTTAAGGGTCTGACTTTGGTTCAGATAATGATCTCATGGTTTGTGAGTTCGGCCCCACATCAGTCTCCTTACCGACAGTGCAGAGCCTGCTTGGGATTCTCTCTGCCTCTCTCTCAGAATAAACATATTTTTTCAAAAGTTGGAATTTTGGTTGAGATTTCCTGTCGCTTGTACATGAATTTGGTAAGAATTATTATGTTCATGCTGTTGACTCTTTTCATCATTTAAGAGACTGAGTGTAAGTGTATCTTCAGTACGTTTCATAGTTTTTAAAAAAATTTTGTTCAAGTTTTGTAAATTTCTTATTAGTTTTATTCTTAGAATTTTACATTTAAAATTTTTGCCTCTTGGGGCGCCTGGGTGGCTCAATTGGTTAAGTGTCTAACTTCGGCTCAGGTCATGATCTCGCTGTTCATGAGTTCGAGCCCCACATCGGGCTCTGTGCTGACAGCTCAGAGCCTACAGCCTGCTTTGGATTCTGTGTCTCCCTTTCTCTCTGCCCCTCCCATGCTCATGCTCTTTCTCTTTCTCTCTCTCTCTCTTAAAAATAAACACTTAAAAAGGAAAAATTTTAAAGTTTGCCTTTTATTTAGATATAATCACGTAAAACATTGCAAATTCAAGGTATACAACATGTTGATTTGATACATGAATATATTGCAATATTTTTTTATCTATTTTTTTCACTACTTGTTTGCTTTTCAGTTTTTAAAGTTTCTATTGATACATCGTCGAGCTCAGAGATTCATTCCTCAACTATGTCCAGTATACTCATAAGCCCATCAAAGGTATCCTTCATTTCTGTTACATTGTTTTTCATCCCTAGCATTTCTTTTTGGTTCTTTTCAGATTAGGATTTCCATCTCTCTACTTGCATTGCCCATCTATTTTTGTGTGCCATCTACTATATCCGTTAGAGTCCTTAACACAAGAGTTGTTTTAAATTCCTGGTTTGAGAAGTCCAACATCTCTGCCATGTCTGGTTCTGATGCTTGTTCAGGTTCTTCAAACTGACCTTTACCTTTTGGGATGCTTTGTCACTTTTTCTTGATACCTGGACCTGATGTACTGGCTAAAAGGAACTGGTGTAAATAGGCCTTTATTAATGTGGTAGTGAGGGATGTGGGGGAGGGGAAGTGTTCTAGCTTGTGCCTCTGGACTATGTGCTTCACGAGAGTTTCTCACTCCCTGCCCCAACCCCTGTTAAGTGGGACAGATGGCTAGAATGGGCTAGAGTTGGGTATTTCCCTTCTCTCACATGGGAGGCTAGAGCCAGAGTTAGGAATTCTTTCCCCGGGTCAGTTAGGCTCCGATAATAAATAACTGAGCAGGTTAGGCTGTGGTTCCCTGGTTTCACCTGAGGACAGGCCTGGTTAAGAAGAACCCCATGTTGTGGTATAATTCAAAATGGCTGTCCCCCGCCCCACCTTCCCTTGCTATAGGCCAAAGGGAATTTCCCTCTGTGGTGTGCTGTGGAAACCCAGTCATGCTCCTGGTGGCAAATCTCACAGTATTGTGGGGTCCCCTATGATTAAGTCCCATTGGAGTTTTAATGGTCAGAGATGTACTGAGGTCTGGCAGTTGGTCAGTTACCGTTCAGGTTTTTCTATCCTGGTACTTCTTCCTGCACTTTGAGTCCCTGCTCCAAGAAGCTGCCATTTCCTGTAGGTGCCTGTCTCTCTAGTCCTGAGGGCAGCAGAGTGCCCTATGTGTACACCCCTTTCTAGGATCCTAGAAGACTTGCTGACCTTTTAGCCTTCTCAACTTTTTACTTGCTGTTACAATGGAGTGATAACTTCCAAGCCAACAGTTTATTTTCTTTATATCTGGTTGTAATTATTTATAGAAAAAACTACTGATTTTCACTTCTGAGTAGTTTATGACAATCCTGATAATTAGTAAATCTATTAGTGCCTGAGTTTATATTTTTATTGCCTAGGTATAAAATTATGTTATCTGCACAAATGATAATTTTCATTTTCTTTTAAATATTCACACTCATTATTTTTTATTGGTTATTATATTGATTAGAACTTCATTATTTTGTTTCTGAATTTACTAGAAAGTCTCTAGGAATATTTTCCCTCCTCATATTTTTAATGAAAAATAATCATTTGACTTTATGAATATTGAATTCGATAATTTCATTTTTATCTTCAAATGCGTGGATGGTAAAATTATATATAATAGTTATTTATACATTTTAGATTTCTATCATAGTTATAGTTGTGTCTCGTAGATGCCTAATGATACTTTTTATCTTCTTTTTTTCTCAGGATAAAAATTAAAAATGCTTATCATTTTATACGCAATTGTGATGAGAGCCAATTTGGCTTTATTAATGTGTTTTGTTTTTTACTTGGTTTGCTTGTTCTTCTGCTTTCTAGTTTAAGAATTTGTGCTTTAAGATTCATTTTTCCCCAATTTTGAGTTTCTTTTCTTGAATATCTGAATGTCTCAATTTTGGGGGTTGTTTGGATTGAATTCAAAGATCAAAATAATAGTCCTTGTGTGGTATTATGTTCCAAGATTCAATATTATTGATAAAAAGGTATCAATATAATTTCATTCTTTGTGAGAATCCTGTGTTACAGAAAAAGATAGCAAAGCCTCAGTAAAGGCCAAGTTATAAAATACAAACGAGGGGAAACTAGATGGCTAACAGTTATATGAAGAGATGCTCAAACTTCTTTGTAATCCCAGAAATTAAAATCAAAATGTGATACTACTTTTTACTCATCAGATTGAGAAACAACGATACACAGTTTTATAATTCCAAGTGCTGGAAGATATGTAGGTAGAAAGGAATCTTGTATACTAATGTTGAAAGTGTCGGTGGGCTCAACTTCATTGTCAAGACATTTTATATCACTTGGTGAAGTATGCCTACCTGACATCCCAGAAACCCAGCTCCTAGGGGTATGTCCCAGAGAAATTCTACACAGGGTGTAAGGAGACATTGATGGTGATTTGTAGTAGCAAAGCGTTAGAGGCAATTTAACTATCACTGGGAAAATGGATACGTGTAATGTGGTTGTGTTCTCCAACATATCCTGGGGCAGCTGGAAACTATGACTAGATGTACACAAAGAACTTGATAACTCTTAGAAACATAGTTATTTGTGGGGAAAAAAAAGCAAAAGTAACATAATAAGCTTTCCAGCACAATACCACCTATCTATTCTAAATATAACAATACACAAAATAAAATCTTTATGCCCCTATTTACATGGAAGTGTAAAGGACCAAGAATAACAAAGATGTTTTTGAAGAATGATATTAAGAATAAAAGACTAGTCCTTTTAGATATCAGGACTTATTATAAACCTATAGTCATTAAAACAGATACCCCCATAAAGTGTAGAATAGGGGTGCCTGGGTGGCTCAGTCGATTAAGCGTCCAACTTCAGCTCAGGTCATGCATGATCTCACGGTTCATGGCTTCAAGCCCCACGTCAGACTCTGTGCTGACAGCTCAGAGCCTGGAGCCTGCTTCAGATTCTGTCTCCTTCCCTCTCTGCCCGCCCCCCCATCTCAAAAATAAATTTAAAAAAAGGAATAGAATAGAACACAGGGCTTGGAAACAGAAACATGCATTTATTGAATTTTATTTATGACACCAGTGATGTGATACATAGTGAAGAATGGAAGGACACTTAATCAGTGAAATTGTACAAATGCTTATCAATGTGGAAATATCAAAGTGTGGAATGGGAAGTGTGTGTACAATGTGCCCACCAACAAAGGAGAAATAGAATATTCCTAAATAATTTTAATTGCTTCTACAATTATTTTCTAAATAACCAGACATTTAGGTTCTTAAGTGTTTTCTTTTTAAAAAATGTTTTAATGTTTATTTATTTATTTATTTATTTATTTTTCAAAAATGTTTTAACGTTTATTCATTTTTTGAGAAACAGAGAGAGACAGAGCATGAGCAGGGGAGGGGTGGAGAGAGAATGAGACACAGAATCCAAAGCAGGCTTCAGGCTCTGAACTGACAGCACAGAGCCCAACATGGGGCTTGAACTCACAAACTGTGAGATCATGACCTGAGCCAAAGTCGGACGTTTAACCGACTGAGCCACCCAGGTGCCCCGTTTATTTATTTGTTTTGAGAGAGAGAGAGAGAGAGAGAGAGAGAGAGAGAGAGAGTGTGAACAAGGGAGGAGCAGAGAGATAGGGAGACAGAAGCAGCCTCCAGGCTCCGATGCAGGGCTCCAACTTACAAACCACAAGATCATGACCCAAGCTGAAGTCAGACACTTACCTGACTGAGCCACTCAGACACCCCATAGGTTGTTAACTGTATTCTACCCTAAGAGTGTTTAAGATAAAGTCTTAAAATTTCCAAGTGATAAAGTATTTTTTTTCTAACTTCGAAAACTTTTCAGAATGATTACATAGTGAGCTAATAGAATCTGTAGTTTAAAAATATTTTGCAAATTATTGAGGATTTTACATGATCAGTTTTTTTTTTTTTTAATTTTAGAGAGAGAGAGTATGAGAGCATAAGCAGGGGAGAGGGGCAGAGGGAGAGAGAGAGAATTGTATGGTTTCTCCACGCTCAGCATGGAGTGTGACACGGGGCTTGATCCCACCACCCTAGGACCATGACCTGACTCAAAATCAAGTCAGCAGCTCAACTGAATGAGCCACCCAGGCACCCCCCGTATGATCAGTTTTTATAAAATGTTGAAAAGAAAACTTCTATCATAGTAGTATGTTGTATATGTATTATGTGTCAGAGTATCATTTATATTTTCTGTATTTTGTTTATAGATTTGCTATTTAGTTTTAATTTTTTTGATTTTTTTTCTATTTCTGCTATTTTGGGAAGTTTACACTTTTATTTTGGTATTCATTGAAGTTAGCTTTATAAACTTATATAACGTGGTTTTATTTAATGTTTATGTATATATTTTGAAGGGGGAGGAGCAGAGAGAGGGAGAAAGAGAGAATTTCAAACAGGCTCTGCACTGTCAGCACAAAGCTGAACGCAGGGCTTGAACTCACGAGCTGAGCCGTGAGATCATGACCTGAGCTGAAATCAAGAGTTGGACACCTAACCAACTGAGCCACAGGTGCCCCAAGGACAGAATTTTCAATAGTAGTATATCTTGATAGTAAGTGATATATAATATGCTTAAACATGTTTTTTGTTGACTCATAGACTTTAGAGGTTGTCTTTTATTGACCACGTACTAAGATGGATTAAAAAAAATTGGGACATTTGTCAGTGTTCCTTCTACATCTCTTTATGGCCACTCCAGTTTTGTGGTAGTTTAGTTTGTTTAGTTTCATTACTACCGAATGAGTAAATACAAACCAGAACAACTGTTGATCTGTTTTTCTCTTGTCATGTGGTATCCCCTCCTCAGTTCTTCTTTTCAGATAGAGTTATGGGAAAATAATTATTACAGATTTGATCTCTGCTCTTATTCCTTTGTAATTTTGTTAGAAGTTCTATTTAAATGTTCGGTTCCTCTGGACAAACGTATAGCTCATGATCTTAAAATACCTTTATACTTCCTTTCTTTATTTCCACTCAATTCTTTAGCTTCATTAGATGTATCACTTCTTCCAGACAGAATATGCAAAAGATAACAAAACTTGACTTTGGCCAACCAGTTTGTAGGGAAGGACACAGGTTTCTTGATGTTTTCCCCTTGGCCATTAACTTCCTTAGAGCTTCTACTCTATGTTCTCTTTTGATTTTTGTTCTGGTTAGACCCAGACAAATGTTTGTTTGTTTGTTTTAGCATTTCAATATTATTCTGAAAAAAATTAAACGTATTCAAAAGAAGAGAAAATTATATAATATAACGTCATATAGTCATCATTTCTGTAGTTACCAACCTCATGTCCAGTTGGGTTCAAGTATACTCTCATCCTATTCCTATTCCTTTATTCTGGATTATTTTGGAGAGAACACACTATATATCATATTATATCATTTATATGTAATTTCAATACATCTCTAAAAGATAACTCATTTAAAAATGTAACCTCTATTATTATATAAAACACTAACTAGAATCCCTTAATATGATGAAACATACAAAGATTTGTTTAAATTCTCATACTTATATCTAATTCTTTCTAAAAATTTTATTCTTTAAGTCAGGATCCAAATAAATTCCATGCATGGCAATTGGTGGTCATGTATCTTAAGTCTCATACTATAGCTATAGCTTCTACCTCCATCTCACTATTATTTTTCTTACATTTTTTGTTGAAGAAAACATAATTTGTGTTACAGAGTTTCAATTTTTGTTCAAGAAAACATAGTTTGTGTTACAGAGTTTCTCACAGTCTGAATTGTGCTGATTGCATCCTGTGGTATTTCTACATTTAAAAAATATAAGCAAATATACTCTTTCTTAGGTTAATGGTGAGATATAAAGCATCTTTAAAGATGAATAATGTGTGTGTGTGTGTGTGTGTGTGTGTGTGTGTGTGTGAAGTTGGGGAAGAGAGGGAGGGATGGAGAGAGAGCAACAACACAGGTTCAAGAATGTAGGCTCAATTTTGGCTTGGCAAATAAGTTTGTTTGGATTTACAGAAACTTGTCAAGATGCTTTCTGGGTACACATTTATAACTGGGAGTCTGTTTAATTTGATAACATGCTAAGGTTTATGATTACATGACTTTTTTCCTAACAGATTCTCTGAGATAGTCTACTTTTCAAAGAATACATAGATTCCATTGAGTTTATATGAGTAATTGTGAATATGGTGTTTGTTCACATTCCCAAGTGTGAAGATATTTTTGACAAATACAAGGTTATCTGGACATTTTTTAAAATTAAAACTACTGAAAGTTAGCAATGAGCTGAATGTGACTTAATATTCACTTTTATCTATGAATGAAATAAGCTTATCAATATTATATATTAACATTGCTGTATTGATTCTTCAAATTTAATTTAATATAGCTCTAGTCTTTGAAAGTAATTTCTCTATTTTGCTTATTTGATAATTGCCAATGATTCTTGTCTTCTGGTTTTTAGGGCCCTTTATTTTCTCCTCTCACATGTGACCCAGCTTGATTCAGTAAACTTTTCTCTGTTATTTTTAATTAGTTTTATCACTTCTTTTAGTATTTATGTATATTGATAACTGTCAAATTTTGACATGTTATAATAAGACTTTATTTACTTGGATTCTAGGCAAAATGCTCATGTCAAGAATTGCAGTTAATGGATGATGGACGATGCTTTCCAAGGGACTAGTCATGGTTGGAAATGTGTCAAGACTTGGAGGAAATGTAGTGAAAGGTGAACAGTGTGACATTGTGGTTGTGCTGACACAAAATAGAAGGAAAGGGAGATTCTTAGTATTTTGAAAATAAAATTTGAGAGCATGAGGGTCTAAAGAGATTATTGAAAAATGCTTACCAGTGTGATGGCACATATCCTTGGGCCACATTCTCAGGAAAACCTGTAATCAAACTCTCCTGATTAGTCAGTGTATAAAGAGTTAGATTCTCCTAAAAACTGAGAACAGACAGGGCTGATGGGGGGTGGGAGGGAGGGGAGGGTGGGTGATGGGTATTGAGGAGGGCATCTTTTGGGATGAGCACTGGGTGTTGTATGGAAACCAATTTGACAATAAATTTCATATAATAATAAAAAAAAAGAGATTCATACTTCTTTGTGGTGAATCTTGGGTTTTACAGCCAGAGCATGCCTGCCTAGTTTTATATTGATTTTTATCTATTATTCCCTCTCTCTTCTTCCCTGAACTCACTGTTCTCATCCTGTCCACAATCCAGATCTGCTCTTCTGACTGTCTGTACAGCATGGAATACTCTCTGTGTTTCCAATGCATGGAAATACCATCTAACTTACCAGTCAAAATTGAGACCAGAGAGTCATCTTTAGCATTTACCTGTCCCTTAATTTTCATAATCATTCATTGAGCCTTGTCCAGATTCTTCCTGAAATATCTCTCAGATCTGTCTTCTCTGATCACAACCTCACTGACATTGCTTTAAATTAGAAACTCTGTGTGTGTTCTAAACTATGAAAATAGCTTCCTGACTCTTATGTCTATCTCTAGAAACTGTCTAGTTCTAAACTATTTTCTCCATTTCCATTAATTTTTGTTACTGTTGTTACAAAACAGATATGACACTGCCAAATTTTAGATAGAAACCTTAAATGGCAATGAATTACCAACTGTTAAAAGTCCAGATACCTTAGGAAGGCATGCCAGATTCATGACCTTGACCCAATAGATCTTTGGGAATTTCACTACTGTCCAAAGAATTCCCTTAACTGTAAAAGAGAATCCATTACTCTTTTTTAAAAAAATAAAATAAAATGTTTATTTTGAGAGCGGGGGGGAGGGGCAGAGAGAGAGGGAGACAGAGGATCTGAAGAAGGCTCCATGCGGGACTCAGACTCACAAACCATGAGATCATGAACTGAACTGTGAGATCATGACCTGAGCTGAAGTCGGACACCCAACCAACTGAGCCACCCAAGTGCCCTGTTATTGAAACTCTTGATAGCCCTTTGTTCGGTCCAGGGATGGGCAATGGACAGTGCAGAGGCAATTAAAAACTTTTCGTGGAGGTTGGATAGTGGGAGGAGTTTGGAGTTGGGCTGGAGAAATAGAGAAAAATAAAGATTAAAATTTGGTCTGCAATTTGGTCTGTCTCCATGTGACTGGATTTAAGGGGCAGTTGGTGGTCATTTTTATGTGGCTTGAGTAGCAAAGAGAATATGCTGAGAAAAATTATTTAAACAGATAATCAGAAAGAATCAGATATATGAGACAGAAAGAGAATGCTCCTTGGGTTCCTTGAAGCCTTCTACTTGCTGATTTCCAGAGACTTGGGTTTCTGTTTGTTTAAAGAAAATGAACAAAACATTAAGCCAATGGATCTAACTGTATTGGGGAAGACATGGAAGATATAAATAATTCTACTAATTACTGAGTGAAAAGAGTAATTCTATTAAACATTTGTTCAATTATAACACAAAGAATTGACAGAGGTTTTGAAATTTGTTATATCTCTACAAAATCTGTTCATGACCATTTACGGTTTTGAATTAAAGTTAGATAAATGAACTATTAAAAATTTTTTTAACGTTTATTTATTTTTGAGACACAGAGAGAGACATGGCACGAGTGCAGGAGAGGCAGAGAGAGAGGAAGACACAGAATCTGAAGGAGGCTCCAGGCTCCGAGCTGTCAGTGCAGAGCCCGAAGCGGAGCTCGAACTCATGAGCTGTGAGATCGTAACCTAAGCTGAAGTCAGACCCTCAGCCTACTGAGTCACCCAGGTGCCCTGATAAATGAACTATTAACAGGATAGTAACACAATTATTAATTTCTCTTTGACTTTGGTTTATCTGAAATTTGAATCTCTGCCACTAGTTCAGAAAAAAAACAACAAAACCTCCGTAAACAGTATTTAACATTGTAATTGGAATGAGATATGTTTTTCTCAGCTAAAGGTAAAGTGTGAAAACTATACCCTCTACCCTACCTCTAAGTTCACCTATTCATGACCATAGGTTAGTTTCTTGTTAAAGAACAATGTCAATGTAAGCTCTCTGGAATGTCTCTATTGGCCTCAAATTGAATATAAGGCTTAAAGCTGAAGATAAATGGGCCCTCAGTACCCGGTCTCTAAAAAGGGCCACCAGCAATTAAGTCTAGAATCTTCCCACTCTAATCCCTTCATATTAATCTTGAGGATGTCTCCTATCCTGGCTAGACTGTATTGGAGACAGATATAAATATGTATCTAGTGATTTAAGAAAGGTAACTTCTGAGATCAGTAAGTGCTCTGAAGGATATAAACACTGTCATGTGATAGAATGCGACTGGGGCAGGCACTTTGGAGAGGGTGGTCAGCAAAGAACTTTGAAAAGATGACAGAGGTGCTGCGAATTGAATAATAAAAAAGATTCAACCACCTGAACATCTACAGGAAGAGCATACCACCCAAAGGAATGGCAAGTGCAAAGATTAGGACGTGGGAACATGTCTGGAGTGGTTGCAGAACAGAAAGAAGGCTGATGGGCATCTGAGAGGCATAGAGCAGAGTAGTTACTTTTATGACTGTTAATGTTTTGCTAGAATAAGTCTCACTATGCTAATATAAACAATTTGACCTTTTTAGTTTTCAGGATATAATAACAATGAAATATATATTTATCTTCAGCCTTTTCTTAATTCAAATTATTATAATTAATTAGAAAAATTGTTGATCCTTAGATACGTATTGCAAAATCAAGTCATATGTTCTACCTGTAGCTTTTTTTCATAAGAAATAGCTTTCACTGGGGACATGAATACCTGGAAATTTTATATAAACTTCCATCAGTACCATGGGACAAAACATTCCAGTCAATATCATTCACATACTTTTGTCTGAACATAGAGGGAAATACTATCGACTGTTCATGCCCACTTTCATGAACAATTTGAACTTGTGTACCTAATGTGGGCCATCATGTACATTTTGGAGGGGGGGGGGGGTCAAATCGTGCGTCCTCTCTCCTTAGCAGAATTAGCAAGTACATAACTTTTAACTTACTGTAAAACTTTCAAAGTCATCACTCTGAGCAGGTCTTTACTTTGTCATCCTAAGAAGACTATCAATAGCTAAGAGTTCCATGGCGATTTTAATCCATTGATGACTTGTGGGGAGTTATTGTAGGTCAATATACAAGGTTCATCAGTGCAGCGTCTGAAGCAGCGGAAATTGACTTGAAGGCGTAGGTGTACTTCAGTACTGTAGTTATTAGCTCCATTTGTCAATATGGAGAAATGAAGGCTAAGAAAGATTAATTGGGTTTGCCAGGGTTATAAAACATTGGAGTGACAGAACGAGAAAAAGAGCCTATGCTGTCTGACACCCAAATCCCAGCTCAGAGTCCTACATAATATTGCCTCCAGCTAAGCACTACCAGTTTGGTGCATAACAGGCTCAATGTAATGCTTTTTATTGTGACTTTTTGATAATTAATGACTAGGGATGCCTTCTCTGTTCTTGCTAAGATGTTAAACTGTTTCTCAGTGAGTTCTTAGTCATGAATCTTTGTTCTGTACTTGCCTATATTTCTCGCCCCATTGACTTCACAGCGAGATGGAATACGGGAAAGATGTAAAGCCTCTGCCCTTTTTTCCATTAGTGACAATATTTTTCCAGTTCAGTTACAGGTTTAAGCATAGGCTCTTTGTTAACTAATTCATCTAACACCTCACTCACACAGAGCCCAGAATATACAAATGCTTCCTAAATCTTTATGTTCTTATTCTATTAATTTCAGAGACAAAGAATTGTGGTATTTTTTTTTTTCATTTTTACTTTATATCTTTTTATCATGAAATATATATGAGTTCTGCAGTAACTTACTGATAGTATGGGTTAGCAAGAATTATTGATTAAACCTTACTCAGTTGTGAACAACTACTTTTTAACCCAATTTCTCATGGGCTAGGATTTGTTTCATAAATAAGATTTGCCTCTGTGATATGTAGCAATATTTTGAGAAATGTAAATGATGACACTGAAGTCCTTCAGTCAATAATATGATATAATACATTTAATTAATTTTCTGACCACATCCCAGAGGCAATTGAAAATTGGAGACTTTTCTTCTTCAAAATGTGCTGAGCACACTTGACATAGTATATCTTGATAAAAAGACTATGGCAAGATGCAAAGGAAAGAAAATGCAATAAAATGTCTTGTTGCTCTGGAAGCAGAAGGGATTGAATAATCAGTTACCAGTCAATTGCGGTTTCACCCCAGAGAACATAACAAGACATTAGTAACACTAAATGTGGAAGGAATATACACAAAGCTGTTTTTCTAGTGTGTGATCTTTAAAATATTTGAGTGATTTACTTATTACATGCCCTTTTCACTTAATACATGCATTATAAATTCTGATTGCATTTAAAAAATTAGAACAGTCAAGTTTTATTTCTTTTCAAAAGTTTACCTGTTTTGTCATTGCATTTAATCAACATGATTTAAAGTTATAGTTACCATGCATGTTTCCATATAGTTTCATTTTATTATATACAATTTAATGAACAGTATTTCAACAAAATAAGTAAAGCTTATTTTTTTCACAATATACCCTTGTAATTATTAAAATTCTTGGGCTTTTCTTGTATAGAGAATAATTGCATAACCATATGCATCTGTTAGAAGAGTTAACATCTAATCTAAAGAATTTTTCTTCCTTTGATTGATGGACAATTTTTAAAGAATGTAGTTTGTCAAGAAGCCTTTGCCTTTTCTGTCCTGAAATCCCTGTTTCAAACCAGTGCTAGCAATTTCCTGTCTGTGATGGCATTCGAGACATGAGATATCCTTGTCTTTGACAGCAAAGGACATTTGTTTTGTTTGAGCTGCACTCTTATCACTGACAACAATAAAATTGTCAAGTGTGTTATTTGAAACATCAGATCCAATAAGAACCTTTGTGTAAGTAAGGGACATTGGAAATAGTAATGTTTTCTTTCTTAACCAATGGAGCACAGCTAGAATTTGGAGTATTTGTGGATTCTATGATAAAATATGATATAATTGCAAAAGAATATAATAATAAAGAATCAAGGAGGATATTTTTGTAAATGATAGAGTAGAATGTAAGCTATTTGTGAAATAATGCGTTAAGAATCAAGGGGATTACAACAATCAGGTTTTAAAATACAAATTTAATTTTCAACAAAGTTTTGGTGTTGAAAACTTGAGTTGTCACAGACAAAAATGAATAAAGTAAGACAAAAATTCTAATCCAATTTATTTCTAACCCATATTTCTGAATTGATTCAGTCCTTGCAAATGAAAGGAAATTTACCTAACTACTTTGTGACTTGCTGAGGTAAATTAAATGGAAAGAAGTTAAAGGATTAAGTGTAAGGTACACAACTTTTAAAGTCCTACATTTTATACTACTGCTGGCAAAAATTACATTGAATCTCAAATAATTTCAGTTAGAATAAATTCATAGTTCTGTGAACATATAACTAAGTTCCATTACATTAAAATAGTAGTAAATCTGCCGCAGTATAAGATCCTACACACAGAGTAGGAGCTCTGAAATTATTAAAATAGTCATTGGCAATTTTTATTTTTAGCATCTGTGAAGCAACTCTAAGTAATAATAATAATTATAGTTAGGTCATATTTTTATTTTACAAGCACAGTAATTTAGTCTTTAACTTTTTGGTTTCTTTGCTTTGCAAGGTTCCTAAAATGCAAATTTAGAAAATATACCTTGTAACACAAAATTAGTGAACATGTATGATAGGGACAAGGCTGTATTATAATTTTTTCATCTTAAATGTATTATATTTTGTTGGGACGCTATATAGCCAAAGGGGAAAAATATGCATGCTATTGCAGTCCTTACCAACAAAATTTAGGTAAGAATTCTCATGTCAGTTTTTCTTAAGTGTAAATATGAAATATCCTATGAAATTCTATTCTTTCTGGAGTGATGCATAAGCTCCATATGTCCAAGAAGATACAACTTCTTTTTAAGTGGCAGGGGATTTAAAATGGAATGTATTTCCTATGTGCTTATACATCTGAAGGGGCATCCAGAGTAGAATCCATTAATACTTAAAATGTGTCTAGAGCTGCACTGGTGTCTAAAATGGAGGAAAGATGGGGTGCCTGGGTGGTTCAGTTGGTTAAACTTCCGACTTCGGCTCAGGTCATGATCTCGCGGTTCGTGTGTTCCACCCCCAGGTCCGGCTCTGTGCTGACAGCTCAGAGCCTGGAGCCTGCTTCTGATTCTGTCTCTCTCTCTCTCTCTCTGCCCCTCCCCTGCTCATGCTCTGTATCTCAAAACATAAAATAAATCGTTAAAAAATTAGAAAAAAAAAACGGAGGAAAGGAGAAGGGGAACACTCTCTATTCTATTATCATTCCATTTGTTTCCTTTCGTTTTATTTCCTCCTTGCTTCTTGTCTTCTGTCACTTGCTCACATATGCACACCCAGGAATGATAGATTCATTTCTAGATTTGCTGCTGAGCTGAAGCTGTTTCCCTGCCACTGAGTAGGTGAACTGCAGGAGACCATTTAGGCATTTGGGACATAATGTTTTATTTTTAAAGATTTTATTGAGAAAAAGCTCTGAACTTTAGAAGGTGAAAAGAATAGGTAAATACATAATGACAGTTACTTAGTATGAGAACTATGCATCATTTAAATTTTTTCAAGCCATGGAAAAAATGGCTTGGTATATTAAGTTATTAAAATGCACCAAAATGAAAATAAGTCTTGGACCATCTACTCTTTTTAAAAATGTTAATATATATTTATAATATATATAATATATGCAGTTATTACTAATCTAATGATAATTAGAATTTAGTCAGTCTGTCACATGGCTTTTCCCTCTAAGTCATAGTATGTAGTTGGAACTCTAGCCGACTCTATTACGTCTAGGCTTTTGCCAGATGTCCTTCCTTTAGAACTTCTGGTGGTCTCCAGAGAATGCATATACACCTGTTCTGGTCACTGTCACCTCACGTGGCCATCTGGCTCTAGAATCCTGCTATGCACCCAGCTCAAGGGTTACCACATGCTCCATACCATGTAATCTCACCCGTTATCTTAAGACTCACTTCTCTCAGGTGGCTGCTGCTGCTCCAAACTGCTTCATTTTCAGTTTGGGCAGAGAGCTGGCTGTTTAGTTCCCCACAGGAATCGCTGAGAACAGGTTGGAATGTTTAACAAGATTTTACTGAAGGCTTGGGAACAATAGAAGAGAAATATAATACAAAGAACTTTAAAAAGGTTGCTCAATAGACTACTCTCCATGCAAGCCAGTAGCAAAACGATTCCTCCTGCACCTAGCCCTCTCTCATATATAAAGGTGCCAGTCATTATTTGTTGTTGAATTAATTAA
Organism: Panthera leo; assembly: GCF_018350215.1. Lineage (NCBI taxonomy): Eukaryota > Metazoa > Chordata > Mammalia > Carnivora > Felidae > Panthera > Panthera leo. The sequence goes on along the minus strand of NC_056682.1, from coordinate 154,418,958 downwards.
CCGAATTAAATATTTTTAGAACCCACACATTCAAATGTATTTGCAGAGTTTTGGACTAGAAGTCTCTTGACCTCCAACTGGCCAACTTGCATTGGGATTCAGTTTACCTTCCCTCAAGAGTGTCTTTGCGAAGGTCTCAAATCCAGGTCTCTTCCCTTCAAAGTGAGCACAAACTCAGCTCTTTCTCTTCATCCAAGGATAAGGGTTATGTCTGAAGTAGTGATTGTTATTCCACTTCCAATAATCTACTATTTGGTGTGCCATGCTACTTTTAAGTACAAGAAAAATAGCATTGCTTTAGTTGCTCTGATACCAGTCAGCAACTCCATTCTCTTTTTGGGTGTCTTTTTTTTGTCACCCCTCTTTTATTTTTCTGACTCTGTCACTCTTGAAACTTGGTATTCTTACTGCAAGGCCATCAACCGCTCATTCCTACTCACTTCCTGTAATCTCCTTCCTACCCATTCCATTTTTCCATGCCCCCCCTCCTGTCTGGCAATCCCACAAACTCTCCAAGTTCATTTTTCACTTGAAAAAGGGGAGAAGTTAGGTCAAAATAAGGGGCATTTTATAATCAAATGTTCTGTGAAATTGTCCTTAAAGAAGTTCCTGAGAACTTCTCTCGGGGTGAATAAACATGTCAAGAAACTCTGAAGCCTAATGAGCACAGCTATCCCAGAGCTGGGAGCTCTTATTTTGAAGCTGCCTTCGGTACACTAGACTAAAGTCAAAGGGAACCAGGGAGCCTAGGGCAGCTATCAATTTAAATTAACATGATAATACCTGATATGCAAGCACATATATGCATTAACATTTTACCCAATGCTTTGCTTTAAAGGTAAATTATTTGTGTTTTCATAATTTCTAGCATACTATTAGTATATAGTAAAATGCTAGGAATTTACTAAGCTATTTCTTTAAGAGTCTCCGAACCTACACAAGATTTTATTTAATAAAATTTTAATTTTCCAAAGTCATGTAATATAAAAAAGTTAGATAATTATAACATGCATTAATAATATTTCTTGACTGGCTTACTACTCCTTGAAATAACATCATTTATATGTGTATATTATCAAAGGAATGCTGTTTGGGTCCTTAGAGAGTGTAGTTAGGGCATTCCCAAAGTGAAGTGGAACATGGTCAAGGTCAGAGATAGGAGAGAACTTCCATTAGGGACAGCACAGGTCAAATTGCGTTACCAAAGCAGTACTGGGTGTTGGAGAGTAATAGAAGGTATGTTTGGGTTGATGAGAATTTGTATTTTCAAGTCAGTAAAGAAATTTTGCATTGAGGAAGTAAGATACAGCAAATGCAAAGAAATTTAGTTTGTTAAAGAACCCCAGAAATTTTACAGCTTTTTGATTTAGTGTTAATGCGACAGCTGGCCATATTATCTAATAAAATGGCAACATTGTTGTATATGTTTTATAACAAAAGGTATAAAAATATATGTCTTCTGTTTATTCTAGAGCTGAAATTGTAGTGGTACATCCTATTACTCACATAAAATCCAATAGTTCGTTTAACTTAAAAACAATATCTTTGGAAAAAATGTCCCAGTTTCTGAAGTAAAATTCATGTGACAGTTATTTAGGATACAAATCTCTAGTGCAGAATTTTCTTGTGAAGGAAAATGCTCTGAATAGTTTACAAACATTTGAGAGAAGCTGTGAATCTCCTTTGTGAATCTCTGAGGGGAAAAAAAAAACGAATTAAATAGTAAAACAACTAAAACTTAGCAACTTAAGGAAAATGAAAAATATTTCTTTATAGTGTGTATGTGTACTAGATCTTGTATTGATTTTGATACTGATGTAGGAGGCACCATAAACACAAGCATCGCATGCAAGCTACGGAGCTACAAACTGGAAGCATATTGTTGTATAAACTTTGTGACAAATACTGTCACAGGTGCCAAGATAGGTGCAAAATTTCCAAATTATCACCTGGTTTGCTTACAAGAAAGAAAAGTGTCATGCAGCTTATCAGAAATGTTGTGACACTGTGATCCCAACACCTACTCTCTGTGCAAGATAAACCCTTAAACTTTTCCATCTGTGATGCCACATTTCATTGAGAAGAATCTTTGCCAGCGGTATAGCTTTATGATGGTAGCCAACAATAAAGGCATTTTTCTAGTTCAAAGTTTACAATCTTTTAAAAAATCCTTAATTTTAAAAACTAGGGACACATTTTGGTTTCTTTAGGTCAGGTTTTTGGTGGATTTTAGAAATAATCCCACAACTGAATTAGTGAAGAACTCAATATTCATACCTTCAGTCTTAACATCAATACATACACATGAGTAAAAAGAGAATGGTATTGCCATGTTAGCTTTTTTTACACGAATATGTTCTGCTGACTTATACTAAATACTCAAGCAATGGTTAATTAACTATCTCTAATACTCCTGTTTTAGAGCGCTAAGCTGTTCATGTTGAAAGTGTCACCGCTTGCCATTTGCTTGTGTGGCACCGTTCTTGTGAGCTGCTAATGCTCACAAGACAAAGAAATATAGTGCTTTTAGATGTTGAAAAATCTTATGCATTATGTAATATCCTTTTGTATCAACGGGAGTGAATAAGAGGCCTGGGTTGCTCTGATAGCATGGTAGTTTTAGAAACAAAACTGCAACGTCGTTTCACATCATCTATAAGAGTTCTGTGAATTGTTACAAGAAACAGTCTGCAAGGTAAAATGGTATTAGAAAATGTCCTGATTGCTGGAGGCAGGAAGAATTTGGTGTTTGAAAGTCCGTATACTCTGTACAATGGCTGGCTGCCCATGAACATACTAAGTTCTACAACCTTGACTTTGATTTCCATTCTCCTGATCTCTCAGTAATGCTTTTTCACACAGTTCTTTTTTTTTTTTTTTAATAATTTTTTAACCATTTATTTATTTTTCAGAGAGAGAGAGAGAGAGAGAGAGAGAGAGAGAGAGGCAGAGAGAGAGGGAGATATAGAATCCAAAGCAGGCCTCAGGCTCCCATATGTCAGCACAGAGCCCGGCACAGGACTAGAACTCACAAACTGTGAGATCATGACCTGAGCCGAAGTAAGATGCTTAACCGAAACCGACTGATCCACCCAGGCGCCCCCTTTTTCACCCAGTTCTTTTTTTTTTTTTTTAATTTTTTTTTTTCAACGTTTTTTATTTATTTTTGGGACAGAGAGAGACAGAGCATGAACGGGGGAGGGGCAGAGAGAGACGGAGACACAGAATCGGAAACAGGCTCCAGGCTCCGAGCCATCAGCCCAGAGTCTGACGTGGGGCTCGAACCCACAGACCGCGAGATCGTGACCTGGCTGAAGTCGGACGCTTAACCGACTGCGCCACCCAGGCGCCCCTCACCCAGTTCTTAATAGTGGTTAGCTCATTGTCAATAGAGCACCCTTTCTCTCTCAAGAGAGTCCCTCAAGATTCTCTGTGGCTTGCGTTTATGACTTGCCCTCATTTTCCTCATTTTGTGTCCTTCTAGTACTCCCATTTTATGCAACTCCTACTTTTTGCTCTATTTTATGCTTTATTTTCTCCATCTGAATATGCAGGACAAAAACTAGACATCTGGATGTGTTGGGGCTAATATTTGTGAGTCTGCTCTGTATCTTAGGATTTAAATTCCATCAGCCCAAGCACATAAGTTCCTGGTTTGATTGACATGCTATTTACATTGTGGTTTGCATATTAAATGTTTATAAATTCTGTAATTTGAAGATGTTGTCATATAACTGTTGCATTAATAGTAAAATAATTTTTGTGCCTTTGTCTTTGTGACCCATTTTTATTTCCATTATTATTTTGTACACACACACACACACACACACACACATACACACACACAGAGGCACGTACCCCAAAACACTCTCAGTGGATTAGACACAGAGCAGTATCCCTTATGATGCAGTATAGAAGAGAACAGAAATTCTGACCACCATTAAACAGTAGTTTGGAGCCCTGAATTAATTTTCCATGAGCCACCACTAATTTGGAAAAAGACTAGACTATTTTGTACCAGCAGTTTTCAACTATTTTTGCTGTAGACTTGTTGAATGCTATTACATTTTTAGTTGCACTGGTTTTATAAATTGATCCCTGTGGAACCATCTTTTCCATAGGTAGTGTGCCTTCTTTCAAGCCTGGATTAATGCCACTAAATTCGCCCTTTGATGTTAATAATTAAAAAAGAATAAAAACTCCTTGTGGAGTTTTTCTTCAATGTAATTTAAGCTTAGTTTCCTTCTCAGTAATAGCTGTTTGATAAGATTTACATCAATGATGAAGACTAGTTGGAGTGTATAGTTCATTTTTGAACTGACAGGAATAATACTAAGTATGTTCCTGGAGTCTCTCTGGAATCATCAGGCTGTCTACAGAAAATCTTTTCATTTTCAGTGAGTATGTGTGAGTATATATATATATACACTATACCATGACTATATATGTGTGTGTGTGTGTGTGTGTGTGCGCGCGCGCGTGCGCGCGCGTGCACATGTGCTGGTTACATCCAGTCTAGAAGTATATATTGTATTTGAGCCATTTTGAGTGATACTGTGCATGTAGAAATCAAACCAAACAATGTAAGGTAATTTTCATAAATTACTATATTAGGAAACATAAGACAATTGCAAGTAACTATTAAAATTCAAACATATAATAAATTCTAAAAATGGTAAAATGCATTGTAGGAGTGCAGAGAAGGGAATTTTTTCAATTGTTATTTTATTTCCACATAATAATACAAAAGTGACCCTAAAATATTTGAGGTTTTGGTATGGCAATTTACTTTAAGGACACCCTCTTCAAATTTTATTAAATAGCCACATTCTTATTTTCAAAATATTATGGGAGAAAAGATATTTGTAAATTTAGTACTTCTGATTTTATGGTGTTACAATTGCTACTCTTACTTGATTTTTAACAAATAGTGCAAACAGTTTAGGAAATCCTGGATAGAGTATGTAACTCTTTGAAAAAAAATCTAATATGTGAGCTTTAATCTTCCCAGTAAATATTATGAATTTATGAAGGTAGAAATCACTGGTATAAAGTATTCCACCACCCCCCCCCCCCCGAAAAGTAATATGACTCATTGATAAGATGCTGGGCCATTTTTTAAATTTCAGAAACCCACTAGTATTGAGACTGCTACACAGCTACCAGAAAACAAACAAACAAACAAACAAACAAACAAAGTTAAAAGCCTGCAGGAGATTCATAGTGGTGCTAGAAGTTTTATGAAGTAGAGTCTGAGGGCCAGAAATCTGGTTGGAAGATAGGTTAGTGAATTTACCTCTTGGCTGTATTTATTTATTTAGTTAGCTTTATTATTATTATTATTATTATTATTATTATTATTATTATTTTACATTTTTATTTATTTATCTTTTAATTTAAATCCAAGCCTGTATTATCTTTTTCTTGTTAGAGGACTGATGGAGAGGAGTATGTGTGTGTATGCGTGTGTGTGTGTGTGTGGGGGGGGTATCTTCCTCAAGACAATCCATGGCATAACCACTGCATGAGATCATTAATTGAATGATTTTACTGTGTTAACCTAAGTTGTCATGATTAGTTTCTTGAGACATTTTCCACTGGCCTGAACAAATCGTGAAATTACTTGCAATGGCATTAAACTGAGAAAGAGTATTTGTTATAACATAGTATTTGCTATCCTTCATTAAAAGCTATGTTTTTAAACATGTATACTATACCTAGACTTTTTTCTTTTAAGTTTCTTTTTTAAATTTATTTTGAGAGAGAGTGAGAACTAGCAGGGGAGGGGCAGAGAGAGAGGGAGAGAGAGAGAATCCCAAGCAGACGCCACACTGTCAGTACAGAGCCTGACGTGGGTATTGAACCCATGAACTGTGAGATCATGACCTGAGCCAAAGTCCAGAGTCAGAAGCTTAACAGACTGAGCTATCCAGGTGCCCCACTATACCTGGACTTTAACATAATCTCTCATAAATGGGATATCTTTCCTATATGATTTTGGGGAATTTGCTTTTTAGTTGAATTCTGATTTGGGGCTGTATTAGTTTCTAGGTCTGCTATAACAAAATACCACACTGGATGACTTATATAGCAGAAATTCATTTTCTCACAGTTCTAGAGGGAAAAAATCCGAGACTCAAGACATCAGTTCCTCCTGAGACCTTTTCCCTTAGCTTGTAAATGACCATCTTCTCTCTGTCTCCTCACATGACTTATTCTCTGTTTCTCTCTATAGGTCCTAATCTCTTCTTCTTGTGAGGACACCAATCATATTGGATTAGGGACCCACCCTAGGAGCTCATTTAACTCTAATTACCTCTTTAAGGGACCTACCTCCAAATACAGTCACATTTGGGGCTATGGCTTCCACACATGGATGTGAGGGGAACACAGTTCAGTCCATAACAGAGAGTTACAGGGGTTTAGATTTGTTGAATAATGAGAAACTCTTCAAAAAATAGGCTGAGTAACTAGGGAAATACGATAGGCTATGAAAAGAGGTTCTGTCTGATATGTACACACTTGTGTCACCTGTTGAGAATGTAGCATCTGGTTGAGTCAGGAATTTGGGAGTCATTCATAACTCTTCAATCTTCTGATATTTAATGAATTACCTGGGAGAATAAAATTTGTTCTATCCCTTCAATATCTATGCAAGCCATCAACTTTTTTCCACTCTCAATATGAATATGGTAACTTAGATCTTGGCTAGAATATTATGGAAATTTCCTAGTTCGTATTTCTGCCATTCTTCCAATTCAACTCTTTCCAGTTCATTCCTAACTCGACATACAGAATGATGTCTGCGTAAACTCTTCAGTGTTTCTGGTGACCACTGGATTGAATGAAATTCCTTGCACAATTTAATACAGCTTCTGTCGGCTTCTCTACCCTTTTCTTTTCTTGCTCACTTCTTATACTCTATGCTTCAGCTAAATTACACTTGCATTTCTTGAAAAAGTCCATGTTCCTTCTTACTCTGGTACTTTGTACAAGTTGAAATTTTGGCCTGGCGCCCTTTCTGCCAAGAATCTAATTCATATTTAAGGTCTCAGTTTAGATAACACTTTCTACAGGAAGCCTTTATTGACCTTCAAATCTGGGTGAGGTGCTCTTTTAAGGTACTACCAAAACCTTTTTTTTTTTTTTTTGGTATTTAATTAATCCATACTTCTCTCCTGATAGCATTTCTCTCATTACATTGGAATTACATTTTTATCAGTATGTATCTACTAAAATGTAAGCTCCTTATGAAATAGAAATCCTGTCTTGCTCACTGCTCTAATTCTAGCACCAGTGTTAAGCCCGGCAAATGGTAGGCATTCAACAGGACTAAAGTTACTAACTGAATGATATTGTGGAATCTCTTCTAACATATATCATAGTTTACAATTAGGGAATAATGGCAGGGTAATTATTCCCAAACTATAAATTTTCCTTAGTTATCTTTCTTTTGCTGTCTTTAATATTTGCTTCCATTTCTATTACTTTCTATTCTGGAGAGTTCTTTATATTTTTGATCCCAAGAATCGGGTCATCACTTGGATTTTTTTCACCTTGCATGATACAAAGAGACACTTGAAAGATACTGATATCTCATATAAACTGACAACTGGGATGAATTGAAAAACTGACCAAATTAGCCAAGAGGAAGAGAGTAAAAGGACAGTGTCCGTGACTCAGGGAATGCTTCAGGGCAGCTGAGGCTGCTGCCCTCAGGTTTCTGAGTGATAACAGAGCTGGTAGCTATCATTTCAAGATCGCTTTCAGAAGACAGTAGACTCTGTAGCAATGTGTGCATGTGCATTTTTAGAGAAGAAACATCCACCCAAACATCAGTGTTGTAAATTGCATGTGGTGATGAATAAGAGCTTTATTCTCCAAACAGTGAAACCGGGTGGTTTGAAAGTGAGTGAGGCATGAGGAAGGAGCTCACATACAAAACACTCCCAGAAAAAAACGAATGCTTGTGTAATGACTGTGTTAAAAACGTGTAATTTCTAAATATATGCTATCAGCTTCACCAGAAATTGGGTCCAAGTTTGTAAACATTCCGTCACATAATACGTTTCGAAATAGAATTACCCTTTTACTTCAGATAGAGGCTTGACCCTATGATTACCATGAGAAATTCTTCTGTTGTTTGTTCCTTATGTCTCTCATATGCTCAATGTTCAGAAATGTTTATGATGTATTACTATCGTGCCCCTTTAAGTAAAGTATATATTGAGCAGATCAAGTCTTCCGTGGACTTTGAGTGAAAGTGTTAGAAAACCATATTTACAAATCATGCTGTTTCTGTGAGTGTAAAGAAACTGCCTTGTTGTCCCTAAGAGGACAGTTTCCCTTTCGGACTATGTGGAACGAGGTAATGCCCTGTTATGGGATTTGTAGTCCTAGAAAGGGAAGTCTTTAGTAAACAATGTACAGATGACTAGACAACATGTTTGCCTAATTATAATATCAGACCAACCACTTAAATCTTTCCTCAAAGAACTAGACCACCACCAGGAGTGGGCTTATGGTTGTCTTCTGTGCATTGCTTTCATAACTACTTTGAAATTGGTAATTAAACTCACATTTATTGAGTAGTTGTCATCATGTCTAGGACTGTGCTGGGCAGTGGAGATGCAAACATAAAAATAAAGATTCTAAACGTTATGTTTGCCGTCACTGTGTTCACAGCTCCTTGGAATGCTGAGCATTTTTTTCAGCAATGTGATCTTTAAAATTTTTAAGTCTCATCATGATAATTCCTTGCTGAGAGACTTCAGCATTTCCTTTTTACACGGAGAATAAGCTGAAACTGGAAACCATGATACACAAGGTTCCAACTGACCCAGTCTGTTTCTTATCCCCCACTGTCTCCTCTTCCTTGGCTGTGCTACCTCCCCTGTCTGAACAGGACACCTTCAGTTCTTGATGTGACTCACTCCTTCTGTATACACAGCCATTTCCTCAGCAGGGCTTTCCCTGACTGTAATAGTTATTCATTTTTGAGAGAGAGACAGAGACAGAGTGTGAGCAGGGAGGGGCAGAGAGAGAGGGAGACACAGAATCAAAGCAGGCTCCAGGCTCTAAGCTGTCAGCACAGTGCTTGATGCGGGGCTCGAACCCACAAACTGTGAGATCATGACCTGAGCCAAAGTTGGATGCTTAACTGACTGAGCCACCCAGGCGCCCCATCATCACAGTTAACAACCAGTCCCCATTCCAATCTCTGTTCCTTTCCACTGCTTAATATTCTTTATAGCACTTGTCACTATCTGAAATATTTGTTTTTGTTTAGAAGAAGAAAAAGAGAAAACTAAGAAAATTAAAAATAAAATCCCAATAGAATTAAGTTCCATGGGGTAAAGCCTGTTACTCTTCTTAACTGTTGTATTCATATCATATGAAAGTAAATATGTGGCCAACGGGACATGTTTGGTAAATGTATGTCACATGAGTGAATGAAGGTCTGGAGAGGCCGTGGCACTCAGCATACAGTGCTTGTGCCACAGTCCTTCATGTTCCAGTAGTTTCTGTACAACTGGAATGATGGAGAAGGCTCAGGAAGTCAATCAAAATGCTTTTGTAAAATATTTTGTCCAGTCTCTCATTAAATGTACGTTTATAAAATATAATTTGGCACTTAGATGCAAGAGGAGATGCAGACTTTCCCCCCAACTAAGCCCTCAATATTTTTTTTAAATTTGTTTTTACATTTATTTATTTTTGATAGAGAGAGAGAGAGAGAGAGAGAGAGTGTGTGTGTGAGCACACAAGTGGGGGAGGGGCAGAGGGAGAGGGAGACACAGAATCTGAAGCAGGCTCCAGTCTCCCAGCTGTCAGCACAGAGCCCAATGTGGGGCTCGAACTCACAAATCACGTAGATCATGACCTGAGGTGAAGTCGGAGGCTTAACCAACTGAGCCACCCAGGCGCTCCAGCCCTCAATATTGAAACAACCATCTTACATGCTAATTTTCCCACCGCCTTACAGGTCAGATGCAGTCCTTAACAGTCCTTTCCAAACACTTGGGTATAAAATCAATGTTTATTAAAAATTTCGAAAAACATGAAGTGTTGTAAATGGATCACATATTTACAATTTAAATTGTATTTTTTATAAAAATACATATTTGGAAAGGTGTATTCATGTCAGGATTTCTTAAAATAGAATGTATCTATCATAGGTATATGAATTATAAAATAAAAGTAGCACTTCTGGTTATCTTAAAGCATGGCTAGGTTTCAGGCTTTACAAATGCTTAATATAGTGTGCCAAGAAAGACAGCCAACTTCCAAAAATGGTTTGGACCAAATTTACACACATGTTAGCCACTGCACCACACCATTGTTCAACCTGCTTAAACTGTATCCATCTTGTTTTAAAGACTGCACTTGCAAATACTAAGGGTGCACTGGAATGTTTATTATCTACCAATTTCCTTTTTAGCTTGAGAGACAGTACTCAATATGATAAATTACCTTTCTGGTAGAAAATCCATTCCAGAAAAGCCCTCTGAAGTGAATACCTGTTAAACTACAAGATCTTTAAAATGAATACATTTTATAATGAGAAAAAGAAATTGAAAAGTGAAGCACTGAAATGAAATGCCTGACGCTTGAAAGAAAAAATGAAACCGTAACCTATAAAATTTACTTTTTTTAGCCATGCCTCATTTAAAAAAAAAAAAAAAGGTATAACAGTAGAGGTAACAGGAAATGGCAAATGTCATGCTCAATAAATGTTTTTGCTCTATGTAATTATGTTATTTTAATTCATATTAAACCATAGCATTGTAGATTGCTTTAACTTTAAAGATCTGATATTGTAAACAGAGTTTATGGGAAGACATGATTCATAGATGAGAAATTTTTAGTTGTACCACTGGGCAATGTTCAGATTGAATTCTTCCATTTCCCGTCTACCCGTCAGGTTCCTCAGAGCAAATATTGTTGAAGAACATGCCTCAGTAATATTTCCTTAGAAAACACAGAACTTTCTGGGTGAAAAAATACATTCTACCTACAACAGGTAAATAACTTGCTTCTGTGTAAACCGCTCTCAGCCTTTCCTTCTTCCCTCCATCCACCCCTCCTGGCCATCCTGGACTTTCTTCCTGACAAGTTACCTTTAAAGTGACTCAGTGACCGTTTTCTCAGTCTCAAGTCATATGCAGTGGAGTCTGTCAGAAGGAAGATGCTCCTGAACTGCTGTAATAAGAGAAGCTCTCCTAAACTTGGAAGTTTGTAACATAAAAGCACTCTAGGAAGAATGAAATGGCAGCTGGGAACAGCACTTTAGACACTGGAAGCAATATAGCAGCTGTTAGTGGACAGCATTCCTCTTATAGATGTCTATGTGATTTTCTTAGCCAGGGACACATCTGTGGGGCATTATGAATCTGCCAGAAGATTAAAAAATTCATTTACACTTATCGAAATGTCTGAGGGAACTATTTGAAGTGTGAGAGTCCTTTGTAGCTTTTATGAGGAGGCCTTTTCCAAAGCAAGAAAAGTCATGGTATTGGAAAGGCCAGTTTTAAATTCAAACTAAAAAAAAAATTCTTATTTTAGGACCAGAATAGTAGAGTGAATTTTAAAAAGAGGGGGGAAAAAAAGTAACATTCTTCTATAAGCTAACAAAATGACTATTAGTATAAAATTGTCATTAGACCATTTTTAATGTTCCAACTCATCACTTATGTATTAATTTCTCTCTCCATATGCATATATATATACTATATGTACACATATATACACAAACATATTCTAAAATAGCACACATATGAGACATTTGCTCAAATGAATATAATTATGTAAATAAATTTAAATAGGGCTTTTATGTTTTTCAAAAAATATCTTTAATTGTGAACTTTAAAATGGAAAGGTAATATCGGGCAAATATTTTTGTTTTCATAGTGTACTATGAATATCTACAGTCTGTAGAGTGGGGTTGAGAGAATATGCCTCTGGATTTCCAAAATCACCACAGCAATTGAATGTGAGTCTTCTGGTTCTAAGCAAGCACATTGCCTAGTATAGTGCCTAACACGAGCAGATAATTATTATTATTTTACATTAAGGAATATTATTTTCAATTAAAAAAATTTAGGTGGTATGTTGAATTAAAATTATAATGTGAAAATTATCATTTAGCAACATTAATTATGTAGCACTAATGAAACAAAAAAAAAGGGTTGAAAATAAATTCAGATGACTTGTGACTTTTGATAAGATGTGAAGGGAACTCTCCTGTTCTTGGAGCAAGTTGATAAGTGGCAAGTTGATAAGTTGATAAGTGCTTAGTATAAAATTTGAAGATCAGGAAGGGGCAAGCAGAAGTGAAGGTCACCTGCCCCAATGGAAAGTCCTGATTTCTTGCTCATTTCCTAGACATGAGCCAATTCTAAGATTTAGAAATCGTTAAACAGCAGTACCGACTCCCTCCCCAAAATGACCTATGACCATTTATCTGGGTAACCATATGACCCCAAACTAGAATAATAGGTGTTTAGAGGACTCTACGATGCAGGATGTGAGTTGACAATGATATTTGGGATCCAAAATGTTTTCATTCCCCCACCCCCATTAGAGGGGGGATCAGTTAATAAGAGGGGCTCAGTTTCATCTCATAGTGGGTCCACTGGATCCACCTTGGCTCAGCCTATGCTCATTTCTCTGGTACCTAAATGAATATATTTAGCTACTGGTACAATCCTCACACTTCTTTGATCTGTAGAATAAGAGCTAGAAGGGAAGGTCGGGAGGAAGCTCTTGGAATTTAGCCTCTCCTCGCGGTAGCAAATCTAAAGACACTGGCCATTCACTAACTTGCAGGGATGTGAGGCCAAGTTTCTGGGTCTGTTGATATCCCCCAGCTTCCCCATGGGATCAGATTGAAGCTAGTCTCTAGCTGAGACTACATTCTTATTAAGCTTTGCTCTTCTGCCCTATCCACTTCAAGTATTCCCCTTCTCCTGAGAATACTTAGCTGATAAGTCATTTGAACATTAATCCCTGACTTAGGCTCTTCTTATGGATCAAGACCAAGACATTTGAAATAGCACCCTCCTCTCTAACACCTTTCAGTTTTTTTATCCCCTTACTCATTTTATTTTATTTTTTACATAGCTCAAAACAACTTCACATTATATTTCTAAACAATTATTTTTAAATTTATTTAAATGAACTCCCTAATTAGATTCTAAACTATCTTGAGTTCAGATACTTTGTACTATTCACTACTTTAGTCCAGATAGAGTAGAGTAGGACCTAAGCAACAGTACATACCAAAAAAAAAAAAAAAAGTCTAACAAATGAACATATGAATAAGTAAGAGAATTTGAAATAGTCACTTTTCATTTACCTTTTAATTTGTTATACTTTGGTAGAAAATTTACTGACTTATTCCTAAAAGGGAAATTCAGTTGCTCAACTTAACATCTGCTTTTCTTTCTAGTCTTTTTGTGTATGTTGATTCAAATAGAATCAAGAAAATATTTTGACTAAAACTCTTAAGTAAAAATTTAGGAGTTTACATAAATATAAGTGCAACCTAATTTTATACGTAGATTATTTTTCCATATTTGCAAAGTGAGTTATTTCCTTTTTATGTTGATAATCCGTGGCTTGGATGGTTCTAGCCTTATATGCTATGAATTACCTACACTTAGGAACAAAGCATGTTCCTAATTGCTCCCTTCTGATTAACAGTTATTTTATAAATTGAACAGCATAACCTTTAATTATTACAAGATGTTATTAATCTAAAAAATGCAACCCTTTGTACATTTAAACTTCTGAAACCTGGTGTAAGGTGTTGGATATATTTTACTAACCCCAGTAAGTGATAAAACCTCTATAATTTTTGAAATAGAGAAGATTTTTGAAATCGCTGTAGTCTTTATAGCACTATTAACTTCTATAAAGATTTCCTTGCTTTTTTTTAACTTAAATAAATTGATTGAATTATTTCACTACATATTTTATAGAGCCTTTAAAATATAGTGAGGTGAGTTAAAAATATAGTAGATTAAATCAAGAAATTGACATATGCCGAGAGAGTGCAGACACTTCGAATTTGTCTTAATCTATTGTGAATATTATAAAGCCTAGAGATTTAAAACCTTGATACAATATTTTTTGGTAGGAGTTTAGGGACAACAACAAGAATAAAAACAAGACGATTCAATGCTTTTAAAGGTATCATCAAAGAATTAAGTCCAATAGAGGAGGCATTAGGAGAACTGATTATCATCCCAATATTGCTGTTAACTTGCTGTGTGATCTAGGATATAAGTAATGTCATCCAGAGAAGGATTTTATTTGAACCATATTTAGTGATTGATAGCATAAATTACTGTTGTGTTTTTACTCTACCCCACTCTTCCTTTAATCCTATACATGAGCCCATTTTGAGTCATGAGGTCACAGTTGTTCATGAGGTCACAGTTGCAAAGCCAGTAAATAGAAACTCTACGTGCTTGATTTTCAAGTAATAGAACACAGGTAAAGTTAAGAGATCTGGAAAAATACGTCCTGGATGTTACAGAATGTTTGTGTCCCCAATATTCATATGTTAAATCCTTGTAATGTGATGGTAACTGGAGGTGGAGACTTTGAGGGGTGATTAAATCATGAGATTAGAGCCTTCCTGAATGGGATTAGTGCCCTCAAAAGAGACCTCAGAGAACTCCTTTGCCCTTTATTCCAAGTAAGTTTACAGCTAGAAGGGGCTGTATGAACCTGGAAGTGGGCTCTCACCAGATACTGAATCTGCTTTGACCTTGGGCTTCCCATCCTTCAGAACTGTGAGGGATAAATTTCTCTTGTTCATAAGACAGCAGTCTATGGCATTTGTTATAGCAGATGGAGCATGTAAGACCCCAAGTGAGTTGCTCCCACACCAGAAGAGATTAAAGGTCTGGGCTGAGTTTTAAACACAGCAGTCATGGAAAGTGAGTAGTAAAGGAAGTGGTGCTTTAACCCCTCACCTCCTGAAGGTTACCATTCAAGTTTGGGGTAATAAAATTGGCAGATAACTTTGGGTATCTGAGAAACCATGCTCTCCAGATTTGTCTGTAAAACCTGGAAATCTTCAGCAGTGCAGGCATTTACTATGCCATCATGGCATGAGAACAGAGAAGATAGATTGCTATCAGTGTTGGACATAGAATAATTATATAGTTTAGTTTGCCCAGGACAGTCCTGATTTACATCTGCTTTTCAGTATCATTTGTCTCAGACAATATGTCCCAGTTTCAGGTGGTAAATTAGATAATCACTCTAGCTGTAAATGGCAAGTAGGGTTTGAAGTAGCCCTACCAAGTTTCCTATGGCACGAGATTGGGATAAGAATATAGTTGCATTTTACTGGGCCCCAGTCAAATGTAAGGCGACATAACAGTTGAAAGAGCCATACTTATGTAAACTGCATTTAACTTGGGGCACTTAGATGAATGGAGAGGTACCTATGACTATACAGTAATTTACATCGCAGTAGCTATAAATGGTGACACAGTAAGCAATAGGAGCAAATATCGTTACCTTCTCCACTGATGTCACTATGGCATTGTCAAATCCGTAGTTAAAAGGAGCTGCAGATGGTTCTAAACCTGACTACTTATAACCTGAAGTGACTTTATCTGAGATTGAATAAGATTATGTTTTTGGTAGTCATTTGGAATGAAAGTTTGAAACTAAGTTCAACCTCAGTTCAGGGATAATTTTTAAAAAAGGCAGACACAGATTGAGAAACGTGTACCAACAGTTTTTCAAACCGTTCTCTGAGGAGTTCTACAGGTCTTCCGAGTGACATTAGGGTCAAAAGGGTGCCTTGGGTGAGGGATCTGAGTTTAACACCTTTGATTCAATCAGTTTGACTGCTTCCATTTGTTAACAGTGGTTTAATTGAAGGAAAGATTTTTCTATTAAAATGGTGATATTAGAATCACCTTCATTCCTCTTTTTTTCTTACAGCCTATATCTGACACCTTCGGCTTACTGCTTCTATTTTCAAAAGTCTGATCATTTCCTACTGTCCCCACTGTTATAAACCATGTTCAAAACCATTATCATTTCTCACCTGTATTATTGCAATAACCTCCCAACTGGTTCCCTTTTGCCACCCTTGTTACCCTACAGTCTATTCTCAACAGAGCGGCTAGAATAATGCTTTTAAAAAGATAAGTAAAATCAGGTCACTTCTGCGCTCATGACTCTTCAATGGTATCCCATATCACTTAGGCCCTACACGACCTGCCCCATATGGTACCTCACATCACAAAGCCCTACATGAGCGGCCCTCCTCTACCTACTGTCCCTCTGATCTCATGCCTTTCCAAACTTCTCTTTCTTTTTCTGTTCTCTCTGGCTTTTGGGCATCTTTGCTCTGTGTACAAATACACAAATTATTCTTTTACTTCATGGGTTTTTGCACTTCCTATGCACTGTGACTAGCCCACCCTTTCCCTTGAGCAGGCTCTAAAAAGTAAATTTAATGATCCTAGACCAAATGATTTCTGAGAGCAATTTTTATGATTATAGTTCTGTAATTATAAGAAATTCTTGCATTGGAATACCTGGAATAGAATCAGATGTTCTCTCAAAACACTGGGGATGAACTCTGTGTTGCAGTGCAACTGTATCTATTTCTGAAATGTCTATTTGTCCTCTGATAGGGAAATATTGGACCAGCGATGTCAATACCACAAAGGTTACAAATACTACATATTCAACTACTGATATTTGTAGGATAAGGTTACCACCGCTATCTTATACCATGTAGCAAAGAATTTTAAAAATTGCATTTGTTAAAATTGCAAACCTTATCATTTTCACCATGATAAACTCAAAGAATCCTGTCTTTTGTTTATTATGCCAAACCATTCCCATACTCTTCATTATTCAGATGTTACTTATAACCACTTTTTTAAGATCCTGCCCAAAAAACTCACTGTCCAAAAATGTTAAGCAGCCATACGTGATTCTTAGAAATAGACACTTGAATGCAAACTGGTCAAGAGACCCAAGTTCTAATGACCAAGCCACTTAACTTTTTGAGGAGCCAGTTAATTTCTGTTTTGTAGTAGCAACCACCAAGAAAGCTCCCAGTGGTCTTCACCTCCTGGTAGTCACACCTGGTGTAACCCTGTCCCATGGATTATAAGATAAACTTGGATTGATTCATTTCTGATGAATAGAATACAAGGCGAAATGATGGGTAGTCCTTTCTGAGATAAGGTTTTAAACAGTCTGTGCTTCTGTCTCAGATGCTCTCCCTCCCTCTATTATATTGCTTGTTCTGGAGGAAGTCAGCTTTCATGTTCCAAAGCAGCCCTTTGGAGGATCCCCCATACATGAGCTTGGAAGCAGATCTTTCTGCCAACAGCTTATGTGAGTGAATTTGGGCATAAATCTTCGGAGGACTAAAAGCAATGATCCTCCCCAGTTGACCCTTGAGAGGACAGCTGTCCTGGCTGTCACAATGTTTGCAGCCTTGTGAGAGATGCCAAGGCGTAAACGCCCAGCTAAACTACTCTTATATCTCTAACGCTACACATTATAAAATAATAAATGTTTGTTCTCATCTCATATCATAGGAATATCATATCTAGGGATATGTTATCTAAGGATAATATGACTATCAAAGTCTTTCCTCTCTCTTAAATCCTTCCCTGCTTTTCTAGGTATGGTCATACTGGGCTATAAGAATTATCATTTTTCACCAGTCAGCGAGTGAAAGTAGTGAACTTGAGAAGAAATGTGATTTTGCATTGTGGTAAAACTGTTGACTGTCCAATTGGTCCATAAAATGTGTTTAATGTCCACTAATTTTTTCCTAAAACTTCAGAGTTTAAAATAAATTCCCTAAGTCATTTGCCCAACTTTAGACTGAAGTGATAAAATCAAGGCAACCAAGTCAGAGTGACTGCTCTAGCCCTCTTGCTTAAGAAAGGTCATGTAGAGGAGACTTAATTCTGTTCAGATCTGCGCTGCCTCAAAAGGACAGCAGTAGACAGTGTGGTCAGAAGGCCACAGCCTTGATCTTCATGATTCCTGTCCTTGCATTCCAAGCTTAAACCAATGCCCTTTGAAATAATATATTTTGATCCTTGTGGTCCATCTACATTGCTGTGGTTTTAATTGGTCAGAGTCCATGATATCAATCCATTACTCATGGCCTTTCTATATTACGGCTCTGTACCAGGAACCTCTAGCATCACCGATCCTTTTATTTGTATAAAAGGAGAACTCTTTCAACCGTACTTATATAGCTACACCTCTGCAACTCAAAGCGGCAGCCTTCAGCCTCAGCTTTCCTCCAGCCTTTTACAGCCTTTATAGGAGCATCAGTATTTTTATCTCCACTTTTCATAGCCAAACTCCAGTGTGCATTTGTATGTAAAGATACATGCAGAGAAATAGATGTAATCACATACAACAAATACACTTTTTTCCAGCTAAAAGCAGTGTAATAATAATTATGTAACAGTTAATGAAATAGATGCCAGAAATTATAATGTTTTTTACTGTATCATAGATGACACCATATATTAAAATGTACAAAAGAAGTACCTTAACCACAGACTAAAATTCATCTGTTTTTATGTCCCCATTAAAATAGGTAATAGAAAGTTGCCTCTTCACATACACACATGCACACGTTTACACAATTTTCTCCTTAGGGACAAAAAGCAACAACATGCTGCTATTTGTTCAGGTATTTTCATAAGCAAATCATTTTTAGAGTTCTCTGATAATTGTTCCCAAGTGCATTTCTTGGATTATTTTTAGTTAGGTGTTGACATATATACTAATAACCCTCAGGTTGCATATATTTGGAAAATGCCGGGTTAAAGTGAAATAAATTTTGTTACCTCAGGAAATATTAGACTTTAATAGGCTTACATGCATTATGGATCTGCAACAGGAGACTGTAGAATGAAACATTCCTCAAAAGAACTGATAAAGTTTTTTTAGATAGTGAAATATATTTTTGGAAAGAAAAAGAAAGGAGAAAGAAACAAAGAAAAAAGCAAGAAGGAAGGAGAGGAGATGGAAAGAAAGAAGGGAGAAAACTAGAGGGACATATATTACTTTTCCAAAGGGTTAAAAGACAGAGAAAAGATAATTCACTGGCTGAAATCTACCTAACATGTTATTGTGCATTTATACGTTATAACTAGTACATTGTAAGTGGCCCTAGAGATAGCTAATAATGAGAGACAAAGAGAGGGAGAGAGGAAGTAAAATATCGACTAATTGGATGAATCATTTAGGAGAACTAGAAAAGCATTGAAGAAGATGTTTAGCTTGCTGAGAGGCATCATTTAACTATCCAACAATAGAGGTCAGACTTGAGTGAGGCACAAATGAACATCTGTTTATCAGGTGCCCTAGGATGGAGGCAAGGTGGTGAAAAACACAGCACATCTCCTCCCTTTAGTCATTTTACTTAGACTTTTAAATAATGGCGTCGTTTTTGTGAGACAAAAATGCGGCAATGGTCTATTAAAATACTTCCTTATATTAAAAAGGTTTACCATATGAAACATCCATTTGATGTTGTAAGAAGTCTCCGTGATGAATAGGTTGTTGTGGGTGAATATTGAGAGGTACACAAACTGTGATCAGTAAATAGATGTTTACTAAAAATGACTAGAATCTTGGAAGTGTCCGTATATTTTTCTTTATTGATCTCATCTCTTAACAGTTTCTCCAGCCTTAGCACTATTTCCGTTCACCGATCTCAGACATTCCTTTTTTCTTTCTTCGACTATTGTCCCTCTCACATTTTCCTGCATACAGCTTTGTCCTTCTACATCCCTTTTCTACATTATGACCAGAACTTATATTTTCTGAAATGAAATCTGATCATGCTGTTCCAGTGCTCATATGCAGTGGCTCTCAGTTACCCTCAGGGAAAAGTCTTAACTCTTATGGTGTGTGTATATATGTTACTGTAATAGTTCAGTTATTTCATGATTTTATGTTTTGGTACCTGCTCTTTGCTCACCTAAAATGCTTTCTCCAGTTCTATGCAATTGACATGTTCCGTGAATTACTTAAAAGAAAAAAAAAACAAACAAACAAGATTCCTAAACGCATAATGTAGATAAGCTCTTTAAGATGTACAGTTTAAACTTTTTTTAACAGGCTTGTTTTTAACATGAACTCTTATTCAAATTCTTAAAGACATTTTCAGTTTCTTTTTTGTTCTTTGGGAAAGCCTTTAAATCATCTCAATGAATTTAAATTGAAATAGTCCTTATGCATCTAGGAAATAAAGAGAAAATATTATTAACCAACTCTCCCACCTCAGAGACATAGAGACTGAGGAGAGAGCCAAGTACTACAAGTGTTTAATGAAGATGTGAAATGGGAAATACCTAGTTAAGTAGCTCTTAATAATAATTTTGACTAACACAGTATGTTACCAATTGGTATTTTATTGTGCTATAAATCTTGCAACCACTTTCCTGCTTAAATATTAAAGTGTGCAATTTAAACTATTTGCCGAAAGGGCTTTCCAGATCTGAAGCTACACAAAGCAGTTACCTTAATCAGAAGAAACCAAAAACCAAAAACCAAACAATGACTTTTACAGTGGAGGAACTCCTCTTGACATTTCACTCTCCTCTTCAGTTATCACAGCATAGATCCATTTTTCTCCCCTGAGCTGATTAGAATGTATGTGCACATAGTATTCTTGAATGAATTAATCAAGAGGAGGGGTAAATAGCATCTAAAGAGAGATTATTTGGTATTGTAAGGATTTTAGCAACCTGGAGGCTTACAATGACTTTATGTACTATAAAGTGGATGATAATCCACAATTACCTTAGTCAAAAGATATAGTCAGTCTATAGGCAGTGGCTCCCTTTATGACTTTCTTCTTTAGACAAGGGCACTGGCTTTCATTTTAATATCTTTGCTTGGCCTGGTTTCTCTAAAATGGGACATCTCTCATAGATACGTTTCCATGTACTTCCCCTCAACATTACAGTGAAACAATAGGTGCTATTTTTCATAGGCTAAAAGTTTGATTGGACCTGAGTAGGCTAAAACCAACAATAGCAACAACAAAAAAACAACAAAAAACAAAACATTGAGCTCTTTTCCATGGTAACAGCCATTTTCCGATGATTCCCCAGAATGACCAACACAAAGGGAAACAAAAAACCACTCCTTGTGTATACTTTAGGTCTTTAAAAAAATACAGAATCATTTGTTTAGCCATATACATGTGAATCTACTAGTAAGGCAGTGCTGCAGCATCAGGGGAATGGGCACTGTTCCAAAAGGAGTGCCCTACAAAGGTTCCCATGATGAAAATAGAAGAGGCTACCATGTTTTGTATGCATGCTGTTGGCATTGTTGTATAAACAAACAGAGGCAAGATTCTTGCCAAGAGAGTCAATGTATGTATTGAGCATCCATACTCTAAGAACCATGATAGCTTCCAGGAACTCAATAGGGAAAATGATCAAAAAAGAAGGAAGCCAAACAGAAAGTTTCCTGGGTTCACTCAAAGTACCAACCAGCTCCACCCAGAGAAGCACGCTTTGTGAGAACCAATGGAAAGGAGCCTGAGCTGTGAGAACCTATTCCCTATGAATTAATTGCATAATTCATTGTATAAAAACAAACAAAAAGTGAGATTGTAAAATTTAGGCCTTTGTTTTTTCCCTTAATTGGATAGAAATGTAAGGTTCCCTCCCCCCATATAAGTCTTTAAAGCAAACTTTGTGTCCCAACTGGGTCATGTCTTTACTATTAAAATTTCATGTTTTTATTGCTGGAAAAAAAAAGTTTGAGAAAATCTGCTCTGCATAGAAAAGTATGATTCAAAGATTCTGCTGTATGTTTGCTAAACAAGTCACCATGAAAAGAGAGTGTGTTGAATGGGGCAGATTTGGCTTTCCTCAAATCATTTTGTTTTTCCACATTAATAGAAAACTCCCTTGTTTGTCAAATTTGTTTATTTCCATTTCTCATTTTTTAATTAATTTTTATTAACATCATTTTTACTCATTAATCTCTCCTCTCCTGATTTTTCTTTAGATTAGCTCAATTCCATTCCTGTATTTACCCACTCCTGGAGGTGAAGAAAAGATAAGTGAACCTAATTAGAGAGATTAAAAAGATAAACCAAAGGGCTAGGGGCAGGGCTATAGAGCAAGAGTATAATGGGGGTCAAATTGTAGAGATCCAGCTACATTTTTTTTTTCTTTCTGAAGGAAACAAAAAATTCAGCTCACCAATTAACTTCTTCCTTCTGCCTGGTACACCCTTCTCGATCAATGCCTGCTGAGCTTGTTCTCATAAATTAGAACTCAGCTCATATATTGCTTCCTTTTACAGGATTTTCTTGATCCTCCAACAGAAAATACTGCCACCTCTGCAATTAAATTACGTTGCTATGTTTTAATTTCTGCTGTATGTCACCTATAACTATCTGAATATATTTTATTGCATGTCGATTGTCTCCTTCAAATAAAAAGTAACCTCCATGTGGGTAGGGTTCTTGTTTTTATTCCAGCTCTCTATTCCTAGCATATAAAGAAAGGCATATTTAAAAGAATTCTATAAATATATTCTTTTTGTAGAAAGTTATAATTTAGCAGAATAACTAGAAAGAGACTGAATAGTCAAATGTGCCTTGCGAATGGTAAGTTCAGGTTCAATGATGAGAGAAACCAATATGGCTAAAAACATCTGGGAAAGACTTCACAGAGGATGTGAGCTTCAAAATGACCTCTGCAGAACAGGTAAAGAGAAGAAAGGGCATTCCCAGGGAGGGGAGGAACATTCTTAGAGATATGGGGGTAAGAATTAGCCTCAAATGCCATTAAATGCTTAATTCCACATCCACTGTTTCTAATTATTTTTTAATATGAGAGTGCCATTTGAAATTACCCTCCTGAATTTTTTAAAAACATGAAGCCAGATATTTAACACCACAGCTTCCTGAAGGAATTGGATGTAAAGGCATCACTTGTCTTTGTGCTCAAGTGTAGCACTCAATAAGCTTCTGTTCAATGAAGTGCTGCCTTTCTGACAAGACAGATGAGGCAGTGACATTGTGATCAGCAGTTGTAGACTGTGCAGGGCCATGGCTTTCACAGCAGGAGTTTGTCAGGCTAGTCTGGATTTCATTTGGGAAACCTTAAGCACATTTTCATGAGGATGTCTACATAAGGCTGCCTAAGAGTGCCTCACTGTTGCCGTAGGCCAACAGACACACATTGTCTTCTCTCACCTTTTGATTTAGAAGCTGGCTACGGATTCATCACTCTCCATCTGATAAAAACTAAAGACTGTTTATTCCATAGGGTATTTAGTTAGTTGAAGGAAGGCAGCTAAATATGCAATTTTTAACACTGGGGAAAGGGAGAAGTGGCACAACTGAATTTTTCTTGTCACTACCTTTGATATTGTCTTGTATGTTGGTGACTTTGTGTGGATGTGTATCTGTTTGTGTGTGTGTTTCTGCTCTTTTCTTCCTTTTCTCTTATTGCCATATTGACAGGAACCTGTGCCCTACTGGATTCGCACAATGTTGAAAGAGAAGGCAATCCATTTTGATATGGTCGTTTTAAAGAATAATTGACAGATGGAAACCCTAGTAAGAACGACAAAGAGAATACAGATAGCAAATAACTAGAGATCTGAGTGCTATGAACATTGAAAATATTGAGGTAGTGGATGACAAGAAGGCTTTGACTTACTGAATAACAAGGAAACCCTTAATTGGAGGCATCATTTTCTTGGTATCTAGTAAGGCCATATCTACAACCAAAGATTATAGATGACATAGGGAAGCTGAGGACACCATTTATATTCAGAATAGATAATCTTACTATTGGAAGCTTTTGGAGTCATGAAATATACTTTTTGTGACCATTAGTGACTTCCATAAAAATTCTGTAAAATACAGCTATCAAGTATAATGATATGCTAAATATTAGGTTAATCGTTACTTAAAAGCTTTCCCCAATGTGTGTATAATCTTATATATGTTAAGTACGTGTTGTTGTGGCACATTTCTATAAATGTACCATGGAGATTGTAAATGCAGCTGTCACCCAATATAAGTGCTTAGCACCTATGATGAATACTGGGTGACATTAGAAAAAAATAGAAATAATTCTTAGCAAAATTTTAAACTTATTAGAGATATTTTCCTTTAAAAGGAGACATTGTCGAAAAAGGTTAACTTAAGTAATGATATTTTAGGTTTGCATTCAATGTAAATGATAAAGCAGGACAAACGGGGGAGGGTCAGAGAGAAGGAGAGGCAGAATCCCAAGCAGGCTCCACACCATCAGTACAGAGCCTGATGTGGGGCTTGTACTCACGAACGGTGAGATCATGATCAGAGGTGAGATCAAGGTGACTGTGCCACCCAGGTGCCCCTGAAAATAAACCTTTCTTAAATGCTATTATGTGCCAATTACCTTACACATACATGTATGCATTTTGTCTTATTTAATGCTCAAAATAATCTCATGAGCTGGGAATTATCATATTATAAATAATATATATGTTTGGTAATGAGACCTAAAAATTACCCATCTGATATGGTTGCCAAGTATCTGACTACCCATTATAAGAGATTCGGGTCCCGTTATGATTCCATATAGTTCCTCGTCGGTAATGCATCCCACTATTGTGAGCAGGTGTCATATGATCCTCTTTATGTTGCTCTATGTTAACTGGTAATTGGGGAACTGGCACAAGTATGCTGATACTCTGGCTATTGCTATAATTGTGAATAATAAACTGTCCTTTATCTCAGACTCAGGACTATCATATTCTCTACCAGTGTTTGTGAAACTGAGGACAGCTAACTTGTCACGTTCCAAATAGACTAAGATCTTAGATCCTTTATGTTCTCAACAGTAATGTCAAGATTTAATTGGTAGTTTTATTTCTTAATATTACATGAAACAATGGTATGTTTAAAAATCAATGGCTTCTTAGATTCAATGGCATGCAGTATCTGAATATATATTCCCACATCTATAAAATATAGAAACAATAGATTTCTAAGAATCATGCCAAACTTTCATGTTCTTGTAGCATGGAGCTGAGCAGAACATGGCAGAATCCCAACACTTTCACTTAATATTAGAGCTAGAGGGAAGCCTCACCTCAGCTTTAATCATGATCTCTACTTCACCCTTTTTAGACTGCTTTTTTAGAAAGCTTTTAATACTGGTCCACCTAATCAATGCATACTCTTATTCTCACTTTTCTATTCCCATCTTGTAAATAGTCTCCTGGAATACTTCCTTGGAGGAGATTGGTTTGACAAGGCTGGCTTCAGGAAGTTTTGGCTATAACACGCATCTTTCTTTTGTCTTTTTAAAATGAAACCAGCAAGTGAATTTGTTACTTTCGAGTGAGGAATAACTGTGAAAGGGCCCAGACACTTCTGTCTTAGAGTTATATATTATCTCCCTATAGACAGGTAGTATGGGAAGACAAATCACCATTACAAGATTTTGTGGTAGGCACCGATTAGAGTAGATAATATTAATGTGATTCTGTTGTTTACTAGCATCTGATTGAAAAAAAGAAAAAGCTACAAAAAACACTGATATCCCTGCCTGGGACATGGCCCAGCGTATCATTTACCATATTGGCGATCTGGATGATTTCATTCTTCAGGATAATTGTTTAGCTTTGGACATAAGAAAAAATTCTGGCTGTTGAGATATGAGAGGAAGTATACTGAGGATTAATACCAAAGAAACACACTTTCTGTGAATATTGTTTTGGGTGGGCATTTGAAGATGGCTAGAAATGAACCTAACTTCAACCCTGTGCAGAATTAGCCTGTAGACAAAGCGAAAGTACTGAGAGACAAGATGAAATGTTAAATCTCCCAAATTGCCAAACTCCAATTTCGTCCCTCTGTACTCAACAGATAACTTTTCCGGGCTCACATTTTACATGTCTCTTTTTTGCTCTTCTTCTGTAGCAGGAGTTGAGGGTGGTACTGGGATGGAGGCGATAGGCACGGAAGACAGCACTGCGTGGGTTCTCACTCACTTTTTATCACAGCTCTTCTCATTCATTCTCAGCCTACTTGAATTCTTCCCTAGCCGAGAGGAGAGAAATCAGCTTTCTTAATTCATGTACAATTAATTGCTGGTCTTTTTTTCCCCCTTTCTCTCTGACACCAGGCATAGAATTCTTTTAATATTGGAGATTACAGTGTTCTTTTTTCTCTGATGTCCTTATGTAGGAGAGGAAGAGTATTCAGTGGAAATGAAAATAAGCCAGTCTTTGAAATAACCAGTTCCTAACTGTCATAAATGAATACTCCATGCATCATATTTTTATACACGTAATTAGCCAGTATATGTTTTTATTATTTATAGCCTTTTAAGCATAACATCTCTAAACAAAGTGTGGCTTCATGCATTACTTACTGTTTTATGTAATTTCTGTTAGTTCTTATACATTTTGTCATTTTCTTTACTTTTAATAATACTTTTAATGATTTGTTTTATGGTGGTTGATTGAGAATTTCAGTACAGGAGATATTGAAACTCATTTTTCAGACCATCACTCTTAATGGAGTTATTATCTGATTGAATTTTTTTTTCTGTTTTGTGCTTTATATTTGTTCTTATTGATAGAGGACTTACATGTAAAAAATAATTTTCCTATTTCAGCTGTTAGGTGTATTGTTCTGTAGGACATAATTCTCTTTCATAATCACAAAACTGTCTCAAAAGATAGTTTTGTACTATTTCTTTTGAAAAGGTCTTTTGAAACGTAATATTTTCATGACCGTATATAATTTCCTGAAGCCTTTTCATCAAAGGCTAAATGCTAGCTTTTATCTCACTTACTTGATACAATTTTTCACATTTTATATCTCAGGTTTTAATTTTCTTTCAGCACCTTTATTTTTAAACTTCAAATGGTAGTAGAATTCTATGTAGCTTCCAGACCATTGATCGGGCTATTATAAGCAACACTTCATTCTACATCATGATCCCCTGTGTTACTTTCCTTCACACTCGCTGCAGGTACAAATGGAAGAAGGGTTAAAGTGAGATCATTTCAATCACTTTGAGTATGAATGAATAGTGACCTCTGCAAGGTAGAGGCAAAGCTTGGAATTCGAGTTTGGCAACAAATACAGGGACCTGTTAATTCTAAGGATGCCCACCAGAATGTGAGGCAGAGTATGTTAAAGATTGGGGATCAGGAGATAGGCAAGACTCAAGTAGACTTGGAGATACATTTGAACCAAATTCCAGATCCAAGAAGCTGTCACCATTATTATTTAACATGGTCTGTAACATCCTGCCAATGTAATAAGATTGTACACAATAAATTTTAAAATAAATTCATTATTTACAATTCATACAACGTTACATTTCTTAGAAACTGCATCTTAGTTGAGAGTCCCAAGAAACAGTTACTTACACAAAATAATAACATTTATTATTATTACTGTTGTTGTTATTGTTAATAACAGTATTACTGTTAATACTGTTATTGTTATTATTATTTCTGTACATAAAAGACTACTGGAGGTAGGAATTTCAGTACTGGTATGAGTTTCCTGACATTATTGGAGAATGAAGCTTCTTCTAGTTTTTGTTCCATCTTCCTTAGGGCATGATTATTGTTCATGTTTTTTAAGATAGCTACTAGACCTAGTCATCATTATTTAGCTTGAGCAAGAGAAATCAGGACAAATGTAAAGGGAAAAAAAAAGATCATGGCTAGGTGATCTTCCTGCTATTTAAATATTTTTTTTTTTGAGAAACTCCATTTAAGAATTTACATTTATACAAACTACGTTCCATGATCATTTCTGCTCCCCAAGTGAGATTGAGAGATAGTTTTAAAATACGCATTGGGGGCATCTGGGTAGCTCATTTGGTTGAGCGCTGACTCTTGATTTCAGCTCAGGTCATGACCCCATGGTCATGGGATCCAGCCCCACATTGGGCTCCCTACTGAACATGGAGCCAGCTTGGGATTCTCTCTCTGTCTCTATGTCTCTCTCTCTCTCTCTCTCTGCCCTCTCCCCAACTTGTGCTGTCTCTCTCTAAAATAAAAATAAGTTAAATCTGCATTGGTACATCAAATAAAATCAGGGATCTCTTAGTAAGGGAGTTGAGAAGGACTATTGTGTGGGACAAAAGTAGTCTGTGCCACTACTTTGGTTAAAAAACCAAAGAGAAGCAACTGAAAATTCCTGGAAATAATGAGAACATTTAATATATTGATTATATTTAAGATAGTTACACACAATCTAAGAGCATTTTTATATGCCAGCTATACTCAGAAGTTACAGTGTGGAAACAGTAATAAGCACTACCAACAATAAATCATAAATAATTAGAAACTACTCTAAAAAGAAATACATGGTATTTGTTTGAAGTTCTTCACACAACTCTATTGAGAAATGTAAGGAACGTTTTAATAAGGTAAGATACATGCCATATCTTTAAATAAAATATAAAATTATTAAAAAAATCAGTTAACCCCAAATGTATTGGTTTAGTGGAAAGCCAAGGAAATGCCATTTCCCCCCTCTCTTCAACTCCATTCTCAAAATTATTGAAACAAATAGTAAGGACAGAATGTTAAAATGTTTTTGAATGTTACAAGGATAGATTTGCCTTACCAGGTATAAAAAGATGTTACATTATAAAAACAAAATAATGCAATTATGAAAATAGCATAAAACTGAACAAGGATTAGAAGCCAGATCAAAAGAAAAGACTAAACTATATTGTTCCCAAACTAAATATGTATACATATATTAACATAATAGACAAATATTTGTTATATACTTAGTATATAATAAAGACATCATTACACACCATAGGAAAGAAGTAAAAGTTTCAACAAATGTGTGGTTTTTCTCAGTGCTGCTATAAACATTGGGGTACAAGTGTGGAAAAGTGGTCTTTAAAACAAATTATCAAATTTTACCATTGTTATATCCCAAACACCCAAATCCCAGATGAATTAAACTATTAAAAGTAAAATACACAAACAACCAATGATTTTAAAAATCTAGAAAACATTAGTAATTAGCTGATCTCAAATCAAAAAAGTCTATCCGAGCCTTATAGGTGAAGATTATAAGGAAAAGACTGATAAATTTTCCAGATTAAAATTTTAAAACTTTCTCCATGTTAAAATACCACTTGGACATTCAGAAACATATTTAAGATAAAAGTGACAAAGAAAGTGGACATACAGATATGACTGAAGTCTAGTCACTGGACAATAGAGTACCCGTTACAGAAATAATTAACTGGGAAGTATTTTGTTGATAGTATAGTATAACTATGCACTGGGATTTGAAAAAAAAAAAAAAGGCCTTAATTTCAGTTTACATAGGACTTATAATTAGCAGGTATTTATTTATTTATTCATTCAATATATGAAATTTATTGTCAAATTGGTTTCCATACAACACCCAGTGCTCATCCCAAAAGGTGCCCTCCTCAATACCCATCACCCCTCCTCCCCTCCCTCCCACCCCCCATCAACCCTCAGTTTGTTCTCAGTTTTTAAGAGTCTCTTATGCTTTGGCTCTCTCCCACTCTAACCTCTTTTTTTTTTCCTTCCCCTTCCCCATGGGTTTCTGTTAAGTTTCTCAGGATCCACATAAGAGTGAAAACATATGGTATCTGTCTTTCTCTGTATGGCTTATTTCACTTAGCATCACACTCTCCAGTTCCATCCACGTTGCTACAAAAGGCCATATTCCATTCTTTCTCATTGCCACGTAGTATTCCATTGTGTATATAAACCACAATTTCTTTATCCATTCATCAGTTGATGGACATTTAGGCTCTTTCCATAATTTGGCTATTGTTGAGAGTGCTGCTATAAACATTGGGGTACAAGTTAATTAGCAGGTTTTTAAACTCCAATGATAGGTTTTCTCAAGGTAGACATATATCTAATATGCTTAATTTCATCACTATGAGTTACATTAAATCATAACTTAAATCATAAATTCTATCCAGTAGCATATGCCCTGATGTACATATAAAACATAACATATACAAACTTGTTTATCTACTTTATTATCTCCCAAGTTTTGTTACTATGTTCTTCCCAATTGTGTATTTCAGCTCAATATAATTTATTGTTTTGCTGCCATCCAGGAGAGTTCTATACTTTGCATGCTTCTATTTATCCTTAAGGTGCCTATGTGAATATATTTTATTTCAACAACTGTAAAATGTCTGCTAGTTACTAAGAAATCATTATATTTTGGAAAAGAATACCACCTTTAAATCAGATTGAATATTCATAGATCTTTAAAGGTCTGACCTTACTTAAACAAATGTTACCTTAACAGAGGAATTGATTTCAAGGAGGATCAATTATGATAAAAATCACTAACTCCAAAAGAGAAGACTTGTCTTTGGCAATGAACATGAAATGATTTCCTTGAATTCTAATAATATGTATGCCACTAGAAAAATGAAATGCCTTTACCACAGAGAAGATATAGAAATGTGTATGAGAGAATTGATTAGGTAATAATTAGTTTCTTGCTCTTTAACTTCATTATTATTATTCATGGACTAAATAGATCTTGTATGCCAGAGCTAGATCTTTTTCTAAATTCTATAAACCATTTTAAAGGAATAACTGCCTTTATTCTTAAGGAGGAAATTTAATAAGGGTTTTCTTGACTCAAAAAAACGTAATTGGTTTATTTTGGTTAGTGTTAGCCCAAGAACTCAGTTGATTTCTTTGCTGGATATATTATCTTTGAACATATCAGGAAATGAAATAATTCTTTCAGATATGGGAGTTAATTGTTCATATAAGTTATTTATCTATGGTTTATCTTTACTATTATCAAAACAGTGGCAAAAATTGTGATTTACACATGCTGTCTTGTTGAAAGTAAACCTAAGTCACAGAAATCAATATATTTAAATGATAATTAAAAGTTCGTTTCAATCTGTATAGACATTTGCAATTAAATATGTAGAATTAAGAAAACAGATTATTTAACTCATTGTCCACAAATAACACAAAATTTAAACAGCAATTGAGTGCTTAAACCTTCATTTCCTTCTTCCACATTTCTAATTTAAGCAAATTTTTACACAAATATTTAAAATTTAATAGCTATTTTAATAGGTGTTAAATTTGTTTTGTCTTCTCAAAAATATACCTTCTTCATTACAAAATGTCTTCATTTTTCTTTAAGGGAAAATATTGATGTATTCAATTACTCACTGCTGTGCTGCATAGACTGTCAGAGTTATGAGATAATGAGTTTGAGATGATTAAATAAAAGCCCTTCCTGAGTTGCTGTAGTGTGAAGACCAGGAGAAAAAAACTATGTTAATGGACTTGCAAAAGAAATGTCATATTGTCCCTGTTTCTGGCCAATGTGGACACGTTTTCTGCATGGACCTTGTCTTAGTTTGCTAGGCTGCCATAACAAAGTACCACAGACTGCATGGCGTAACCAACAGAAATTTATTATCTCAGAGTTTTGGAGGCTAGAAGTCCAAGATCAAGGTGTCAGCAAGGTTGATTTATTCTGTGGCGTCTCTTTGGCTTCTAAATACCCATTTTCTCCCTGAATGTTCACATGGTTTTTCCTCTGTGCCTTTCTGTGTCTTAATCTCCTGTTCATATAAGGACAGCAGTTATGATGGATTAGGACCCACACAATAATTTCATTTAACCTTAATTACCCCTTTAACGGTTTCATTTCCAAATATAGTCACATTCTGAAGTACTGGAAGTTAGTACTTCAACATATGAGATTTTGGGGGACATAATTCAGCTCATAACTTACCTTGGGCAAGAAATGAATCTTTCTGCCAAAGGATTTTAAACATCTCTACTGTTATCACTGTAGGCAAGGCTGTGAGGACAATGGGAATGCTGACTAGAGAAGAAAGAGTATGGCTTGTGATCAGCAGGAACAGAATAAGAAAGCTGACAGTAAAGAATGCAACAATACCCAGACATTTCTTGCAACTAAGGAGGCTGGTGGCCACCATTTTGGATAACATATTAAAAGGAAGGAAACTAATATAAGTAGTTCTGCTAACTTAAGGTGCAAGTGCTATTATATTCAGTTATTTGTCTATGTACCAGAACTCCCAAATGGTCTGAAGAAGATGAAGACTAAAATATCAGGTAGCGAGTGCTCTGGCACTCCAAAGTGAGGCGTCACACACTTATGCTAGACCTGCAGATGAAGAGATCCAGATGCAGCTTTGCAATCTTTGGCAAAATATCTTCCTCAGCCTCAAAGGTTGAGCTTGGGAATTGGGAGATTTCTCAGGAGAGATTTGTACTTGTTTAAAAAGGAGTAGGGGGGGATTGTGCTTTACCTCACTTGAAACCAATCATGAGGATCTTGATTTATGGTGCCTGCAGTTTGGAAACATAGTGGACCAGTATCACATTCATATCTGAATGTCTTGCCTACTCACGTTCTCCCCTCAAAAAGTTAAGAGGCAATGGGGCTCCTGGGTGGCTCAGTCTGTTAGTTGTCCGACCTCTGATCTCAGCACAGGTCATGATCTCATAGTTTGTGAGTTCAAGTTCTGTGACGGGCTCTGTGCTGTCAGCACATAAACTTGTGCTTGACACAAGCTGTCGGAATTCCACAGCTTGGAATTCTGTCTCTCCCTCTCTCTGCCCCTATCCTGCTTGTTCTACCTCTCTCTCTCTCTCTCTCTCTCTCTCTCTCCAAATTAATAAATAAACAAATGTTAATAGGCAAGAGGCTGGCTGAAATGGCCCGTGGCTGCAAAATAGGGTGCTGCATTAGGGAAGTAACTGCACTCTCACTCCCAACAAAATTGGCCAAGGCTTTATGTTTCTTTTTATCTAGATCTGAGCCATATGTAGAAAGGAAAGCTGACCTTGTTTGGGCTTAGACACTGTCCAAGAGCATTAGACATCTTGAGTAATGGAAGAGAGTCCAGAGAACCTAACACTACTCCATGAAAGAAAGAGTTAGCTTTAGATACTCACTGGTCCAGAATGTGCCATGACCCTTATGACAGTACTAGTCATATAAAATCTTCCCACTTGCATCATGTGCAATTTAGGGAAGGAGAGAAACTTATACTCAAAATGTTATTCAGAGTTCTATTTCATATAATCTGCATGTTAATTGTATAAATGAGGTTAGGCTCATAACTAAAGGCGAACAGAGAGCTTTTCTTTTTCAAGAGTCAGGAGATAAGTTTGGAGGCCTGCCTAGGATTTCACTCAGGGACAGGAAAACTGAAATAAAATTAAATTCTGTTCATGTGTCTGGAATTATGGGACTATTCTTGTGGGACTCCCTTTTTGTCTCATTGTTCATGAAACTCAAAGGGCTAACATATTTCATGGAAGTGAAGTTCCATATTCTTGTGTATTTACTTCGTGTCTCTCTAGTTTTGTTCCATTTTGCCCTGACTTCACATGTTGCCATAGTTAAGCCTTCATTATCTGCAATGCATGAAGCTTGGCTAGGCTCTAGTCCCCAGGAGAAGCCAGCATGATGATTTGAAGGTGAAGGATTGCATCCTGTTTATGCTAGGTTCCCCGGAAGAACTTTTCAGTTAGATTGCAACCTGTGGTCTTCTGCAATTTTTAACAACACACGTAGACATCATCTTCATCTGCCTTGCTACCTTTTACATGCTATACCTGAGATTCCACCAAGATGCCCATATTGCTGCCATCCATTCCAGTAGATCAGATGAGTTTCCCTTACCTACCATCCAAGGATGGCAGTCACCACCCCTTTTGTTCTCGGCAGTGATACAGTCACATCAGCCTTGCCCTCCCCTTCCTATCCCCACCCACTGCTCAGAGATATTTATGGAGAAAGGTACAGAAGGAATGACACACTCTCTCAGTTTTCAAGGAGTCATTCTAGTGCATCTCCTAAAATAAATTTAAGTTTTATTTATTTATTTTGAGAGAGAAAGAGCATGAGCAGTGGAGGGGCTTAGAGAGAGAGGGAGAGAGAGAGAGAGAGAGAGAGAGAGAGACAGAGAGAATCCAAAGCAGACTCTGCACTATTAGCCTGATGAAGAGATCAAACTCATGAATGTGAGATCATTACCTGAGCCGAAATCAGGAGTCGGACGCTTAACTGACTCAGCCACCCAGACACCCCAGTACATCTACTTTTTAAGAGCTGGAAATTGATTTTTGTCCTTTCAACAAATAGGTTTGCAAATAGTAACAAGTTTGCTAAAATAATACATGCACATCCTATTGCAAACAGCCTGAGACAAACTATAACCTGTTTGTAACAGGAAGTAATGCCTCGAACTTTCAGAGAGAAACCTATATTAGATCAAAATAGAATGATCTTAACACTGGTTAAGGATCACCAAATTTCTTTACTGAGAAACTGAAAATGGATTTGTGAATTTTCTACATATCACACACACATTTTAACTGTAGATTTTCTCATTACATCATCAAAATGCCTTCAGTTTCAAGAAATCCATTCATCAATTTTGTACAGCAATAAGTTAAAAAATCATTGAAGTGGAATTTCTCTGACTGTAAGAATCAAACTTTTGTACTGAAAGTGGGCAGAACCAGGTAAACAATATGTATTATAGAATAATGTCTTCAAGAGGTTTAATTCCATCTGGTATTAACATAACAGACAAATAAATTCCATGGTCATAATTGTATATTTTAAGCTAGAGAGCTTAATTATGACTGGCAGATGAGTTTTTCCCCTAAAGCAAGTATAATTTATAAAAATATTAAAAATCCTAAGGTAGACATGTATCTAAATTTGCACACCATCTGATGAATATTAAATGCTTTGGAAAGATGGGATGAATCTACACTAAGGCCTGATTGATCTTGATTGAACACATGAAAGTCTTTACCATTGAGAGAATTGATTTGAGGAGTTAGGACTAGTACCAGCACATAAAAACTCTGGGAAGTCGTATTCTCTGAGCAACGATTAGTTCCTTTTCACTCCCTTTGATATTTGCTGTATTTTAAACTCAACATGAGAACTACAAGAAAACAGGAATTAATTAAGCAAACATAAGTGTAAACAATTTATAAAGCAATGCCCAGAACTGGAATGCCTGAACAGCATCTTGAATACTATATATAAATAGGATTTTCCATATTTGACTTTTCATAGCTTTTAAAAATGAAACCAAATGTTGAAGTTTAGAAGTGGAGAAACCTAGGACAGAATTGTGCAGTGTTTTATTCTCCACATTACCAGATACTTTCCGGAAACAAAATGACAATGAAAACAATAAAACACATTTCCCAAGCCTCAACATCCCTCACACGGTAGATGCTGAGGCAGACACAATGATAAACAGATAAAGTAGAAACGTGTTAGAAGACAATATCTAAAAAGGGAAGTAGGCAAACAAAACAATATTCTTGAAATATTGCATGCCGTGTCACATTTTTTTTTCTTTATTGAAAAACTTTTGTGCCCTGAGACTCTCTTATGAAATTCATCACATTATTTTTTGTGATGGGGGCTGCAGAACAGCGATGGTGTGATCACATTTCCACAGACTTCAGTAGCACGCAAATAGCATTAACACAAGACCCTTGGTCTAAGGCAGCTGACTGTGATGTACCAGACAACACTAATCAATCAGAATTTGAGTTCCCTTTGTTCTGACAGGGCTTCTTAATACCAGCCATCAAAAGTAGTTTAAAACTTGATAGTCCTGCTGCCCTGTTTTTAATAGAATAGGTACATACCTCAGTTGCTGTCTTTACCTTTATTGAAAAACTGACAAAGCATTACACAGTGCATCTGCTGTAAATATTTGAAGCCAAGTATAAAGCATCAAAATGTGTGGTAATAAATGCACCAGTGATGATGTACTGTGAAAAGAAATATGCATACAACTGTCAAAAGGCAAAAAAACAAAAAACAGAAAACAAACAAAAAAAACCCCAAAAAACCCCAAAGAACAAAAAAAAAAAACCACACACACGCACATACATACACACATGTACATGCACACAGACTAACCGAACTTCAGCAGGATTGAAGTTAGAAAAATAATTTTGTCAGGGGCCTGGTGACTCAGTTGGTTAAACATCTGACTTGGCTCAGGTCATGATCTCGCAGTTCATGGGTTCAAGCCCTGCGTCGGGCTCTGTGCTGACAGCTCAGAGCCTGGAGCCTGCTTCAGATTCTGTCTCTCCCTCGCTCTCTGCCCCTCCCCTGCTCACACTCTGTCTCTCTCTCTCAAAAATAAATAAACGTTGAAAAAAGAAAAAGTTTTGCTAAGAAGGCCATAAATTTAGCGGAAAGAAATCCAGATTGAGTGTCAGGAGAACATACTTCTACTCCTTTTTTGAGAGCTATGACTTCGGTAAGGTAAGCAAGTTGCCAGGCCTCTCCAGGTTTCACTTCACACATTTAGAAAATAAGGGAGTAGACTGCATGATTTCCAGGGTTCCTTCCAAAGCCAAAATCCGACGATTTTTTGGTGATTTACAATTGTTTTTTTTTTCTTTTTAATTTTTTAATGTTTTTTTTTTTTTTAATTTTATTTTTGAGAGAGAGACAGAGCACGAGCAGGGGAGGTGGAGAGAGAGAGAGAGAGAGAGACAGACAGACAGACAGACAGAATCCAAAGCAGGCTCCAGGCTCTGAGCTGTCGGCACAGAGCCTGATGCGGGGCTCGAACTCTCAGACTCTGAGGTCATGGCCTGAGCCGAAGTCGGACGCTTAACCAACTGAGCCATTCAGGTGACCCAGAGACTTACAATTGTTAGAAATAAGACTTGCAAATTCAAGTTCTTCCTTAACAATCTTCAGATGAGAATAAAATTATTTTTTAACTTATAGAAAATATAATTGAAGTACAGAATAGCCACAGCTCTCTATATATGAATTTTTTGCAGCTTTTTTCTGACACCTGACTCGATATTTGTCATTATCACCTTCTACAAGTAAAGTATTCAATATCATCAAAATTACCTTCAGATACTTTCAAGTACTCACATGGCCATGAAGCAAATGAGTATGGAGTTTATGGCAAATTATTTTCTTAGACTTAATGGCCATTAAAAGAGGCTCTGTAAATGTCAACTGACCTTATACTATGTGCAAGGAACTGTTCTAGATTTTAATAATAAAGTGCTAAACAAGACAAGTGAGATGATTGTTCTAACTGATCTCACATTCTTGTGGAGAATAATAACAGATTAGTAAATTAGCAAACAGATAAAGGAGTAAGAGCATTTCTCATGATGGTAAGTTTTATGAAGAAAGTAAATCGAGCTAGGTGTGTGAAGTTTGGAGGAGGACAGTTATTTCTATTGATTTCTCATTTCCTTTATGGTAGGCACATTTTGACTTCTTTATTATGTGATTCACAGCCGCCAGTTAAAAAAAAAAAAAAAGTTCAACCTGGATAACCAAATACCTATTTCCATACCTGACCCAGAGACCAGTTTAACCCAATGGATGTAACTTCTGTGTTGCTCCCCACTGTCCTTCACTATTTTCCATTTATATTTGAAGCTAGAATTTAAGATATCAAAATTGATTTTCAGGGTAAATTCTGGAGATAAAATTTACTATTTCAGTTAATGCACTAGATGATGTGAAATATTTAACATACACCAAGGATGATGATTAATATTAAGTCGATATGTTTTTTTTATTTGTTTCCTGTAAAGACTTGTGGTACTGAGATTGAGTTTTGAGGTAATACCACTTTTTTGTTTAATTTGTATTTTCTTTATTAGGTACTTCTTCATTTGGAACTATATTAACTGGTTAAGAGAGGTTGCAGGTATAAAGAGTGAAAATTACTGAAGTATTAGAAAATATAATATGGAGAGTCCTCTCTCCTATGGAGAGAGAGAGGATCCCAGGCTACATGTGACACAGGCACTTCTGTGACAATTGGGGAAACAAAAAGCCCCCTAGATGGTTTGCAATTCCCTATTTCATTCTAGGAGTAGGAATGAAGTTTTCCAGGTTACAGGCCCTTAATGAGGTCTGCTTGTTCTGTGTTGGAACTCTGAAATCTCTGGCTGCACTTGGGAAGGAGTGGGCTCAACCCTGGGCAGCTGTGCAACTTCCAGCTTATTAGAGCTGCAGGTGCAATTCACATGTCTGGGCTAACTACTCTCCTGAGTGTAGTTTTAGTTTCAAGGAGAATTAGCAACTCCTACAATGGCATTGGGAAGGATAATTATTATTGGTCAGAACCTGAAGTTGAATCCCAATTCCAAACCCTTATAATAATATTAATAACTAATATTTGTTGTATTTTAGGCAAGCGCAAAATATTTTACATGTCATTTAAACTAATATTTGTAACAATCCATGCAGGTAAGAATTATTATCATTAGCACAGAGAGATTAAATAATTTGTTAAGTGGAGAGTTGTCATTTAAATGAAGATGTTTTGAAGTTTATTTTGAGAGAGAGAGAGAGAGAGCACGAGCAGGGGAAGGGCAGAGAGAGAGAGAGAGCAAGAATCCCAAGCAGGCTCCACGCTGTTAGCACAGAGCCCAGTGCAGGGCCCAAATCCATGAACTGTGAGATCATGACCTGAACTGAAATCAAGAGTCGGATGCTCAACTGACTGAGCCACCCAGATGCCCCTTAAATGAAATTTTTTAACTTAAATTCTCTTGTTCTTGGTTACTGTGTGTGACAACCAATATGTTATTTTATTTTCCTAAGAGTCATGGATTGTGTCCTCATGTGAAATAGGAATAATAATATTTCTCTCTCCTTATGTATATGAATATAATCTACATATTCATACAAACACGTCTCTCTAGGTCTCTGTCTTCATATCTATCTCATCATTTAGCACAAAGCCTGACCAACTATAGGCTCTTAGTAGACCATAGTTCATCTTTACTTGTGCAAAGGGTCTACTCTAATGTTCAATTGAAACCAGAGAAGGAAGCAAGAAGTTGGAATCCATTAGTGACAGATACTTTTGGTTTAGTTTAGGTCTGATGAATTTAATGAATTTTCTTAAGACAAAGTCAGGTCTCACTTCTGATACCTCACACAATGGCTAGACTATAAAAATGTCATTACCAACCATTTACAAATTCCTACATATTCATAATCTTTTGTTCATAGTGATAATAATGCAAAATAGTTATCACTTTTTAAAGATGAGGAGATTGAGGGTTAAAGAGGTTAAATGTTTTATCCTAAATCACACATAAAGGAATGGAAAGGGTCTGTTTGTCTAATTGTAAGTCTCATAATATATTAGTGAAACATATCACCTCTGCAGCATACAGATCCTAGGGGAGACCCCATGATCCTTATACCCTGATGTTCATGTCCCTTGAGTATAGGTAGGATCTGTGACTTGCTAATAGACAATAGAATATGGCAAAGGGTAAGGGATTTTGCAGATGTAATTCAAGTCCTAAATCAGTTGATTTTGCATTAATCAAAAGAGAGATTATTTTGAGTGGATCTGATCTAATTATACAAAAGCCCTTCAAATAGATACTGGGCCTTCTCCTTGTAGATTTGATGAAGTAAGCAGCCATGTTAAAGAAGCTTACATGGCAAGGAGCTGTGGATGGCCTCTAGGACCTGAAAGCATTCTCTAACAGAAAAAAAGCTGAGACCCTGAGTTATACAGCTGCAAGGAAATGAATTCTGTCAACAACTTAAACTAGCTTGCAAGTGGATTGTTCCTCAGACAAGCCTCCAGATGAGACCACAGCCTGGCCAACATATTGATTATTGCTATGCTGAGGAGAGGACCCATCCAAGCTATACACAGATTCCTCATATAGAGAAATTGTGAGATAATAATGGGTGTTGCTAAGTTTGTAGTAATTTGTTACACAGCAATAGAAAAATAATGCAATACCAGAAGTATTCTTCAACTAATATTTGTGGAGTATTTTCTATGTACAAAATACTATGTTAATGCCTTATTAAATGCAAAAACAAAGTTATTTTTCTAGAATATCTGCATTTAAGAAAATCGTAACTGCAATAATAGAATCATGTTGGCACCCTAGTCCCCTTCAGTTTCTTCTAGGACGTTCTATTAGCCTTTATTAGGAATCCTTAATAATCAAACATGGTAGGTAGTGGTATCTATTTTCTGAATTATTTTTTTAGGCTTTTATTTTAATTCCAGTTAATTAACATACAGTGTTACATTAGTTTCAAGTGTACAATATAGCGATTCAGCAATTCCAAACATCACCTGGGGCTCATCACAAGTGCACTCCTTAATACCCATCACCTATTTAATTCATCTCCATGACCCACATTCCATCTGGTAACCATTAGTTTGTTCTCTGTAGTTAAGTCTCTTTCTTGGTTTGTCACTCTTTTTTTTTTCCCTTTGCTCATTTCTTTTGTTTCTTAAACTCCACATATGAGTGAGATCACGTGGTATTTGTCTTTCTCTGACTGACTGATTTCACTTAGCATTATACTCTCTAGCTCCATCTATGTCATTACAAATGGCACAATTTCATTCTTTTTTATGGCTGAGTAATATTCCATTGTTTATATATGCCACATCTTCTTTATTCATTCATCAATTGATGGACACTTAGGATACTTCCATATCTTAGCTATTATAGATAATGCTGCTATAAAATCAGGGTGCATGTATCCCTTTAAATATTTATTTTTGTATTCTTTGGGTAAATACCCAGTAGTGAGATTACTGGATTATAGGATAGTTCTACTTTTAAATTTTTAAGGAACTTCTATACTATTTTCCACAGTGGCTACACCAGTTTGCATTCTCACCAATAGTGCACAAGTATTCCTTTTTATCTGCATCCTCACCAACACCTGTTGTTTCTTCTTTTGTTGACTTTAGCCATTCTGATTGGTGTGAGGTATTATTGTAGTTTTGATTTGTGTTTTCCTGATGATAAGTGATGATGAGCATCTTTTCATGGGTCTGTTGGCCAACTGAACGTGTTCTTTGGAGAAATGTCTGTTTTTGTCTTCTGTCTGTCCATTTTTTAATTGGGTCATGTGTTTTTTGGGTGTTGGTTTATATAAGTTCTTTATATATTTTGGATACTAACCCTTTATTGGATATGTCATCTGCAAATTTCTTCCCCCATTCTGTAGGTTGCCTTTTAGTTTTCTTGATTGTTTCCTTCCTTCTGCATAAGCTTTTTTATTTTGATGTAGTCCCAAAAGTTTATTTTTGCTTTTGCTTTCTTTGCCTCAGGCGACATATCTAGAAAAAAGTTGCTACAGCTATTTCCTGAATTATAAGGAAATTATAATTATAAGGACTGAGCTAAGAAAAATACCTTCATATAAAGGAATATTAATTTAGATATGAGCTTTTTCTAGTTCATATGAAAACATAACCAAAGATATCCAAATTTGATATTTTATGATAACTTAAAATTTATTTCTGGTTGAATAGTATAGCTTCTGAATTAAAGTATCTCTTGAGTTTCTTTTTAATTTTAAAATTGTATCAATTTTTACAACTGTTGTAAAATGATTCCTATGTTCTCTGATTTTGAACCACACAGTCCCTAAGTTGAAGGAATAACAAGAGAAAATAAATTCAATACTAATTAAAAAAAAATTTTTTTAATGTTTTATTTATTTTTGAGACAGAGAGAGACAGAGCATGAACGGGGGAGGGGCAGAGAGAGAGGGAGACACAGAATGCAAAGCAGGGTGCAGGCTCTGAGCTGTCAGCACAGAGCCCGACACGTGGCTCGAACTCACGGACCGCGAGATTGTGACCTGAGCTGAAGTCGGACGCTTAACCGACTGAGCCACCCAGGCGCCCCTATTCAATACTAATTTATATGAAATATGTTTGGATTCTAATCATTGAAATCTTAGGGAAAAAAGATTTCCAAAATAAATTAAAAGAAATAAAATATTAAATAAGTATGTTCTTGTGATCTGAATTTGTGCTTAACTGCCATGGGATTTTCAACACTGACTTTCATTCAAAATTTTTTCATGCTGTAGAAATTAGCTAAGCCATACAGGTTATTCTTATGTTGTTATGTATGTTACTCTTAAAATTTATTTTTTAAAATGTTTATTCATTTTAGAGAGAGAGAGAGAGAGAGAGAACGAGCAGGGAGAGGCAGAGAGAGAGAGAGGGAGACACAGAATCTGAAGCAGGCTCTGGGCTCTGAGCTGTCAGCACAGAGCCTGACGTGGGGCTCGAACCCACAAACCATGGGATCATGACCTGAGCCAAAGTCGGACGCTTAACAGACTGAGTCACCCAGGTGCCCCTTATGTGTGTTATTCTTATGATATGTGAGACATATCAATTTAATCTCCAGAGGAAACATTGAATTCTTACATTGAAGTGATTTTAGATCTTGGGTTTTCGAGTGAAAACTGCAGAAAATAATTCCTTATACTTTGTTAACCTCAAAATAAATAACTCTTATAGGAGATACCCCATGCTTTTTACCTTTTCTGAAATCCAGGCAGTACACATATAATATTAAACGTAAGTATGTTCAGATTGTTTCCCTGCCATCAAATACAGGAAAAATGCAAATTATCATAAGTTATCAATAGGAGGTAAAAGTTCTGAAGTGAAATTATGCAGTAGTGGGTACACAAAATGTAAGGTCTCAGAATAATGAGACAGATTAATTATAGAAACACAAATTTTGCCCACCTTTAAGTCTTTAACTTTTCTGTTAACTCCTACCTTATGTATTCTTAATAAAAACAATACAAACAAACAAACAATCTTCAGGTAATATCTCACTTCAGTGAAAAATTTGCTTCCTTAATCTTATCTCTCAAAGAAAGATTTTTCCCTTCACGTCTTTACTTTATTTGCACTAAACATGTATAGCAAAAGAAAAACACATTTTTTCTCTTACTAAATGAAGAAAACTAGTAGAAGGCTTTTGACACAGCAATCTAAAATTTTCTTTGT
Source organism: Panthera leo (assembly GCF_018350215.1). Lineage (NCBI taxonomy): Eukaryota > Metazoa > Chordata > Mammalia > Carnivora > Felidae > Panthera > Panthera leo. The sequence continues at coordinate 154,376,038 of NC_056682.1, read as the reverse complement.
TCTGGCTAGCCAGTCTTAAAGCAAACAAAACAAAACAAAAACTGTCAAAACCCAAACAACAAGAAAACAAAACAAAACAAAAAACTAGTCAGCAATACAACTTTCTTTTTTTTCTGAGTCTGTCACTCCTACTAAAAGTAACTGCTAGGCTTGATTTCCTCCATTAATGATATCTGTTTGTGAAGAGTATATTTTCCCAGTAATACTCCTGGAAAGCCTTTTGCCTCTAAAATCCCATCTTTCAAGATCTCAGAGCTGCAGTCCATGTGTACAAACATGAACCATCGAGAAATTTCATTTCCAGTTTTCCTACTAATAAAGTCTGTAGCCTCTTTTAAAGTACCATACCTAATGAAATAAAGGAAAATAAAGGAGAAAGTGAAGTGAACATTCTTTTCCTTTCAGTTTATCTATATTTGGAAGATTTCTCTTTCCATGCAAAATACATGAGAGAAAACATGCGTGTTTAGATGCCTTTCATTATCTTTTGGGGGTTTTGTTTTTTGCTTGTTTTATCTTTCTTTATCATTGTGGAAGTTTCTCCATGGGTCTCTGAGTTACTGTGTTTTGCTAGTTAAATCAATAAAACCCTTTATTTGAAAAAAGAATTGCACTACAGTGTTGTCAATAATGAATGGTTATTGCAAGAAGGAGCTCAGAGAAAATAATTAAGAGGTGGAAATCTTTTAAGAAACTTCTGCAAACCAATTGTAGATGTAATCTATTTATGTAAATGATAGGCTTACATTGTATAGCAGCTTTCAGCCAAGTAGATTACTAGGCACTTAACAACCGAGGCTACTATACTCATGAATGCATAGAGTATTCTTTCCTTTCTCTGAGGTTGTTTTCATGATGAAATGTTGAATCTGCTGAATAAAGTTTGGTATGGATTATTTAGGCAAGAAATATAAAAGGATGAGATGGTTAAATTACATCAGAGTGGTTCAATGTGCACATCTCCAAAACTTTGGGATCTGCAAAGGATAGAGCTTGTTCAGGGAATAAAAATGACCGTTTATTCTTCTGTTAGGTCTCCTCTGTTGCTTGACACATTTACCTACTTCCACTGCCTCACCTTTTCTTTGCTTCATGCAAAATTCTCTTCATTTGACATTTTTCAGTCAGAAGAATGAGAAGTTCCATTCCATATGGTTATTATAACTTTCTCTTCACCAAACTGCAGTTGTTTCTAGTTATCTGGTGGGGGGGGGGTCCCTTGTTCTTATATTTTATAAAATTCAGCTTTCCTAAGATCCTACTTTGCACCTCCATCCTCCATATTAGTAGCAACCTATTCTCTCCACTCATTTCCTGTAATTAAAAATGACTTTCTCTGCATGTGTCAGATATAGAAACTTACGTAGTTTTTGTGGTCAAACCAAAATGAATTTGTAATTAAAATAATTTCAGGGTCTATTGTCGCTGTGTGGAAATGGATTCATTGCAAATGGAATTGGGTGAATAAACTAAAAATATTTGAAAGATGCGTGTTATTCAGAGAATGATTTGTTTAGGACAGTGGAAGAAAGCATTAAGTGCTGACTCTCCAAAAAAGAATATTGAGACAAGAGAAGTTATTGAAATGTACTCTGGAATAACTGGTAGAGGAAATATGGAAGTGAATTACATTCTCAAAAATTGACTCCATCGGACCCTGATTTGAGTGTTGTCCATAAGAGTGTAGAGTTACACACTGCTACAGATACTGAGGACTGACCTTGTTCTGGTCAGATAGAAAAAGGAATAGGGCACGGCCTTTGCTTTTGATTAATTGGTATATTTGAGTGTATACGGCTAATTGTAATGACAAAGGAAAAGAAATAAAGTTCTTTTTGGGTTTCGGTCACACAGAATAAAAGCCTATTACTGAGGATTAAACAAAGAGAGGTAAACTATTCTCATTTTTCTGGCTAATTTACAGTTTGTGACTTTAAATATATTTTGACAGTAAGGCAAGCATAATTTTAATTCTAAACTTGGAACCTTCTATAAGGCAGAGTAATAAACAAAATTCTCTCAGGGCAGGTACATGCCTATTTTATATCTTTCTGACTTTAAAAATTAATTGGCTCTTAAAGCATGACATTGGATATATCTCCTTACCAGAGTGGTTGAAAGGGATGATTTAAGGATAATTTCAAATTGCAAAGGGCTTCACAAATTAAGTTAATTCTCCCTGGCTATAGCCTCTCTGGGTTGAAAAATATTGTCCTCTTATAAATGACAGTTAAAATTGAGATGCAGTTTAAATAAATAAGGGGAAAAATCAGGATTAACGTTATAGTGGGCTTTCAGATTGATGTTAAAATCTCTTCTTCCCTGTGAAAGATAACACTCTTCAGAGTTATGGTTTCCTAGGGCATGTACCTTTTGTATCATCATCATCATCACCAACATCATCATCACCAACAACATTATCATCAGCATTTTCGTTGTTACTACAACACTAGTCACATTAACATTCTATATGGAAATACTCTTAGTAACACTCTCCAGATACTGATAGGATATGATAGATAGGCTGCTTCTAAATAGGTGCAGTTTGGGCTTTCTCTGTTCTAGCCTGTGTGTGAAAACAGTAAAAAGAGAGGCGTGGTAGGCAAAAGGACAACCATTCCTTTGAGATGTCATTCAGAATTTGAGCTAAGGAAGCATTGAGTAATATAGCTCCTGGTTGAACTCTGCACTTAACTTTCTTTTTTTATTTTTCTGAACTCTAATTATGGATTTAATTTTCTTAACATTGTTTTGCATAAGTGACATTAGGATTTGTCCTGAGTCCCAAGCACTAGGCAATACTTAGCTTATAGTTCTTTTAGTTAAAATCTGGTACAAAAGAATGCTTTTATAGGAAAGTCTTATGTATAATTTTGTTGGTCTAGCTTTTTTTTTCTCTTACATTTTTTGATCTATATGGTTCAAGTAATTTGAAAGGGTCCCTTTTTGTGTATTCTAACTTTAAGAATTTTATATATGTTTACTAGGAAGAATTAAGATAAATTATTTACTTGGTTTAGTTTTTTATTATAGAAACAATCCTAAAAAGGACAGTATTTATTTTCCAAACAGATCAATACTGATGATGTTGAATTTTGAGCACTATGACCATGGAAGAATGAAGGTTAAAGAGGTCCTCCAACCTTTTTATGTTTCGGAAAGGCCTACCGCAGAGAACCATACCTCCCCCCATGACTTGGATAAGACTGGTTTACCTATCACAGGGCCAGACACAGACTCTCCAAATTCCCATATGTTTTTGTCTTCTAAACGATTAGCTGAACTTCTTGTCCTGCTGATCAATCAGAAAAAAATGCTTGTTAACCAAACTTCAGTTAAGTTTCTTTCCTTCCCCCAGGCCCTTAGACATTGGTACCCTCAGCCTGACTCATCGTACAACCTTTCTTAACTCCCTCTCTCAAGCTGTTTTGAGGTCCCAGTGGTAAAACACACTCTGATTTACTATCTACTATCCTTTCATTCTGATTCCCTTTTAGCCTTATTTACTCCTTATATCAGAAAAACCCTTTTCTTCCTGAACTTTGAGACACTTGCTGATCTGTGGTCAGAGCTTTTTCCCATTGCTGTAATCCCCTCCCCACATTACGATAATTTCTTGCCTTCCCTTACAATATTTATTTTTTCCTAATAAAGTCTTTCCTTACCAATGTCCAGGGTTGTTTGTGTTTGACATCTGTTTTTGTTAGTTAGGGATAGCATTATATTCAGCTGGCGCCTTAATTATAGTAGATTAAATTAAGGTAACTAATATATCTGTAGTAAATTATTATCAAAAGAATTAAAACGTAAATGACTGTACCATTTATAAATGTATTGTCTTTCATCTACCCTTATTTACCTTGTCTCGTGATACTGGAGTTGGGCTCTCTAAGCCACTTTGCCAGCTGACCAAATGCTAAGCTTCACCAATAGAGAGCCTCGAGTGGTCCTGCAGGTGATAGCCATCGAAGACTCAGGTTTAAGGTCTCTATTTTTATGATTGAGCCGGTCTTCTAGGGGCCTATGCAGACAAGCTCCAGCTATGCTCTCAGGCCATCTTCTTTCACCGGCAGCCCTTCTGAGGGCTCCAGTCTGCCCACATCCTGATGGCTGGTTGCCTGTACAGACTGTTGTCAGCTGGAGACTTCTGACAAGTTTTGTCACCACCCGTGGGCTGTGAGTTTTGTGGCAGCCGCGCTCTCTTTCGGAAGTCCGAATCTCAGCATTGGCTGGGCTGTGGCGTCTCCTGGTTCTTAGTTCTTTTATTATTTCTCATCCTCAGTCTAGAGGAAAAGGCTGCTTTTTTGTATATGCCTCTAGATTCCCTCAGAGTCCACTTGTGTTACTTCCAGTAATTAACCCCATTTTACTGGTTAATAATTTTTATATTAGAATTTATCTTTTCCAATAACCAGTTTAGTTTCCATCTCCTAACTGCCTTGACTAATATAATGAGGAAGTGATAAAATTTACTGTAAGTATTTTTGTCCTCAATTTTCAATATTAGTGGACTCAAGTCTTAGGCATTCCTTCAATCTCATCCATCTCAGTAAACATAACCGTGCAATAAATCATATGCCCGACTGTTCAGTCTAGAAATCTGGGAGTCATCCTGACACTTCCCTTTTTCTCTCCCCCTAAATTCAGTTCACCATCAAATCCTGTGGATTCTATGTCCACATGTATTTCCAACTGTATACTTTTCCTGATCTTTTCTCTGCCCTACCATCCTATATTACTAATAGGCTCCTAAGTGCTTCCCTTTCTGGTATTATTTCTCAATCAGCTTCTACAGTGGTGACAGATTGATCTTTTAGAATATAAATTGGATCATGTTAATTCCTAAATAAATTATTTCAATGGTTTACCATTGCACTTATGATGAAATTAAAATTCACTAACATGTACCTATAGGCTACTATCATTATCTGGCTACTGACTACCTCTTCTCTCATATTACATTTACACTGGTTTACCCTGTCTCTCTCTCTGTCTTTCTCTTTTGGTATAAAAATAACATTTTTAATTTTAGGGCAAATCATTGTGTGATTTTTGGGAGTCATTTAAAATGTCACTGAAATTCACCAGTGTATTTCCAACAACACACATTTTCTAACCTGAGTGACAACAGTGGGCAGCTGTGTCCTATGCTGATCATGACAACTACATGATGACTGCTGCCTGGCTTTCAAAGATTGTAAAACACCATTCATTGTGAGACACAATAGAAAAGTGAGTTACAATGAAATGTGAAAAAAAATTGTGTTCTACACTGATAAAATACTGTAGATAATTGTGTTGTTATTTATTTAATGTATGCCTCTTTGAAATTTTTTATTTTTATTTTTTTATTTTTTTAATATATGAAATTTATTGTCAAAATGGTTTCCATACAACACCCAGTGCTCATCCCAAAAGGTGCCCTCCTCAATACCTGTTTATTCATTTTTTGAGAGAGAGCACGAGGTGGAGGGGCAGAGAGAGCGGGAGACATAGAATCCAAAGCAGCTCCAGATTCTGAGCTGTCCGTGCAGAGCCCCACGCGGGGCTCAAACTCACAGACCATGAGATCATGACCTGAGCCGAAGTCTGACACTTAACCAGCTACCCAGGCACCCCTGTATGCCTCTTTTTTTTTTTTTTTTTAAGTTTACTTATTTTGAGAGAGAAAGAGAGAGAGAGCAAGCAGGGGAGGGACAGTGAGAGAGGGAGAGAGAGAGAATTCCAAGCAGGCTGTGTGCTGTCAGCCCAGAGCCTGACACAGGGCTCTATCTCACAGTGAGACCGAAGACCAAGAGTAGGTCATGGGCGCCTGGGTGGCTCAGTCAGTTGAGCATCCGACTTTGGCTTAGGTCATGGGTTTGGTCATGATCTCACATTTCGTAAGTTGGAGCCACATGTTGGGCTCTGTGCTGACAGCATGGAGCCTGGAGGCCGCTTTGAGTTCTGTATCTCCCTCTCTCTCTGCCCCTCCCTTGCTCATGTTCTGCCTCTCTCTCTCAAAAACAAGTAAACATTTAAAAAAATTAAAAAAAAAAAGTTGGTTGCTTAACTGACTGAGACACCCAGCCATCCGTGCCTCACTCTTGACTGGACTGAAAGCCATGTGGTTTGGGGGACCATTTAATTTCTAGCACCTAATGTGCTTTCAGGCATTTAGGATGTGTTCCATAAATATCAGTGAGATAAATAAGTATGTGCAACATTTCTAAGTACTTAGTGATAAGATTCAAGATACACTTTTTCAAAGGAGGAGAAAATGGTGGCTGTTTTTTGCCAACAGGATTAGCCATGCCTCTGTGGTTGACTTTGGATAACAGAAGTAGCTTAAGTGGGTACAACTGAGCCAGGCACCAGAGAACCAAAAAAAAAAAAAAAAAAAAAAAAAAGAGAGAGAGAGAGAGAGAGAGAGGCTCTTAGTCTCATTGAGGCTTACCTCTGAGGGAGCAGTATATAGGTTTTGGACGCATTGGTTGTTGGGATACCTTTTCCTCACTGTATTTTCTCAACAAAGCCCACAAGCTATGACTTTAAACTACAAAGACAAACAATATGTCACATGGGCTACAAAGCAATAATTAGAGCTTGAAGCTTTTGCTGTATAATTTTAGTGTTGAGCATTAAGTTGACATATTTAATAAGTAGCCAAAATGATTGTCCCACTTCATCTCATTATTAGCTATATTTAGGACTGAAGAAGAAAACACTGTAGAGTAGATAACTTACTGAATTTATGTAGCCTGCCCATTAGTTATAGGGCCACTCCCATCTTTCTTTTGGCACATGGCTTCAAATCATATGTCATTTATTGATTATATATGCCTCGACTGTGGACCTTGACTTTAGGAGACATTTAGCAAATTCAGTCATAGAGGAGTGGTGAATGTTTATTGAACAGGTAAATGAAACGGGGGCTCTATTTCAATATTAATATTGCTTCTTTTTGAAATGGGTAGAATAAACTTTGAATGAGAGCACCACACATGCCAAGGTCAAAGTTAGTAAACAAACAAACAAACAAACAAACAAAAAACCAAAAAAAACCCTTGTATGTGGATGCTTTATTGTGGAGAATCCATTGGCACCAAAGAGTATAAGAACTTGGGACACCAGAGGAATTTCAAGATGTTAGAAGAACGAAGCTTAGGAAGTTATTTTAACTCTGGAGATAGCAGTAAGCACACTGGGAAGTAATAAGGATTATTAAAGAGACATGCTTAAAGGGAGGCAAGGTCATTGAAGTCACACTAGATCTATATGAAAGACTAAAAATAAAGACTTATTTATTCATTGGAAAAATAATTCTTTAGGGACTTGCAATATTTTTTAGTAAAAAAAATAAAAGAAAAATCCCTGCTCTTCATAGAATTCATATTCTAACAGACATACTCAGAATTTACTCCTTTTAAAATGATATTATAAAGACAGAAATATGTGAGTTATTACTGGGCTGAATTGGGTCAGAGAAACCTAATGGAAAAGGCGTGACCTCATGAAGTAAACTGAAGTGATTCTCCCAAGAAAGCCTGGTTCAAAGGAGGACTGAGATTTTTCCCTGTTAAACTTTAGGCATGAAGTCAGTAAATATAGCACTAGGCTAATCATTCATCAAGGAATGGTACATATTAACATGATAAGAAAAAAAATGGGATAGATTTGAAAGGGGACTAAGAAGATTATTGTGACTTACCTTATGAGTTTTAGATTTTCAATATGACATACATCCTTTGATAGCACACCAGGGGAACGTATGTAGTTAGGACTCTAAAGAAAGGCATAGGGAATGTGAAATATACTAAAGGGAAACCAGGCAGGACATTAACAGAATCTAATCCTGGGTTAGTTGAATATTTAATATTAACAATAACTTAAAAAGTATTATCTTGACCAAAAAGCAAAGAGGTGGAGAAAAACATACACTTGAAGGGACAACTTGAAAAGATTAAAATGCGAAGTCTGCCTAAAAGAAACAACAGAGAAAAACAGAACACGGAGGATATCCCATTAAAGCAGAAAAAAGATTTGGCAAAATTAGATGTTTCTGCTACTGTTGAAGTAGTAGAAATTATTCAAGGCATGGAAAATGGAAAAGTTCTCAAAAGGGAAATTTTTGAGGTAGATTTATGGTCCTCTTCAGAATTTCAAAACACAAATTTCAGAAGGATTCGTTGAACTTTGATTCAGGATTCTGCTGATGACAATCTTCCAGCTGGGAAAAAAAAAATAGGAGAAAATTCTTTAGTTGGGAGATTCATCAGAGATAGCCAATTTATGGAGCAAGAAGCAATGGTAAGTGGGTTAGAATGCCAGATGGGGAAGCAGGGACCTTACCATGCAAGACACAGGGATTGTGGGCATCGGCACCGTAGACTTCCACATTTTACATGAAAATGAGTCATCGTGAGTGTCACTTTTCAGGAGTCCCCACCATCCTTCTCCACCTCCTGACATAGGATAAACATGGTGGCATAATTAACCACTTATTCTATTTGTTGATATTAAACTAATAGATGGTGAGCTCCATCAGTCTTCACAGACTAATTTACATGCTGTTGAGGTGAAACCAAGAGGATTTTTCCTTTATTCTCATGACATTTGTGGTCTGAAACTTCCTTTGAATAACGGGAATTTTGGTCAATATTGGCTTAAAGATAATACTAAGAATATAACATAATGTTGCCTATGGACACTTGGGAATTGCTTTTGTTCTTTAAATTTTGTGGGAATTGGGCTGGTATTGCAATGACAAGTGGTGTCTAGTAACTGTTTAAGACTGTTTTCAACAATACATACATCTAATAATAATGATAATTTTATTGATTATTCTTAGTATGTGCCAGGGACTATGGTTTTAAGGTCTTTATAATTTAAAACATAAATAGATTTGGGGTTCAATGAATTCAGCTTTGAATCTTAAGACAACTTTTTTCCATTCCTGGGAAAAACAGTCTAGAGAATAATTACTGGGGATTCTATGAGACCCCTCTGCCTGAGAGTGACCAGTAAGAAATTGATGATGGTTATTGTGGACTTTATTTCTTGAACTTTTAGTAATTTTGAAGTGGAATTAAATTCTGGACACTTAAACTTCTTCTTGGGCTTTGATACAGGGGAGAGTAATTAATAGTATTTAACTGTCAAGGGCGCCTGGGTGGCTCAGTCACTTGAGCGTCTGACTTCGGCTCAGGTCATGATCTCACGGCTCGTGGGTTCGAGCCCCACGTCGGGCTCTGTGCTGACAGCTCAGAGCCTGGAGCCTGCTTTATATTCTGTGTCTCCCTCTCTCTCTCTGCCCTCTCCCACTCATGCTGTCTCTCTCTGTCTCTCAAAAATAAATAAACATTAAAAAAAATAGGATTTAACTGTCAAATATTGAAATATTGTCTTTTTAGGTATTTCTGCCATCATTGAATAAATTTCAATCTAATTTCTAAGAAGCTATTATCAGTATTTGTGACAAAATATAACAGTAGGATAGGAATTATTGTAGGAAGCAATTTTATTTTATTTTACTCTATTTGCCTATGAGGGCAGTGTGGCCTTGAAATTAATTTTGTGTAATATTTTGACTTAATAATTTAATATTTTCTTGAGGCAAAAGCGAAACCATATCCAGTGGTCCCCAAATGATATTCACAAAAGCTTTCTCTGGTATAGGACAATTAGGAAGTAGGAGTAGGAGTAGCCTGAGAGAATGATGGTTTTCTCCACCCAGGGGTACAGCCATATCCCTGTTTTTAATTATAAAGGGTTAATTGTTAAGACCCATAGGTTAAGAGAATGCAATCTGGGCAGTGATAGAGTGCAATTTATTTCCCTATAAATCTAGTTCCTGGAGAAATCATTTATTCCATCCCCTGGGAGAGAACAGTATTGTGAAGTTAACTTTTGCTTCTCTTCCAGCTTCCTAACGCTTTCTCCTGCTAATTGCCTAAAGCAATTTAGGAGAAAACAAATTGATCAACATGATAATTATTGTTGAGGCCTGAGTCTCAGTTACTAGTGTTTTGAGTATTGGCATATTGGGTGTATCCTGTTGTGCTTTTTGTAAATTTTTATGGATCTCTACTTATTTTAGTTTTAGATTTCCCTCAATTTTGTACTTCAGTCAATTTTAAGTTTATTATATGTATGTTGCTATTTGTAACATAAACTTAGGCCAATTTTACTACCAAACAGCTGGATATTAGTTGGAAAACCCAGAATATCTAAGTCCAGTGCACTGGAAGGAACAAGTTTAACAGTAGTGTGTCAAGGGAGAACACTTTGAAGATCCCACAATTGATGAAATCCTTATGTAAAATATGATAGTGTAAATAAATAAAATAAATAAAACTTACTTACACGTAGAATGGGGTTTGGAAATATTAACGTCAAAGTTTTACCAGAGGTAGTGTAATTGAACTAACATGAGTTTGCTCTTTGGTGAGTCACAGATAAAACTTGTGGACTTGTCACACAAAGTAAACTTTATCTGTGGCAAATAAGGAGATCATGGGGAATAACTTACAAAGCCATGACTCTCCACGCAAGGGTGACAGGGTTCCTATTATTTAGGGTCAGGATGCATATTTAGATAGGGAAGCCTTGTCATCATATGTGGCGGCAAGCATAAGGTCATGCATGGACCTTAAAGAAATATGCCGATACGCACACTGTATGTTAGGTAAATAAGGATTGTGCTCCTCTTTGGGGGAGATGTTAATATTATAATGAAGTAAAGGTAATTGTCACCCATTTTAGAGATCATTCTATGGAATCGGTGCAGGTGTGAGTCGGGGGTGAAGTTCAAACTGATCTGGGTGGTCTGAGTAGCTGTTATTGCTTGAATGGTAGTTTTTGTTTCTGTTGGGGATGTTGTGCCCCTTGAGTCTTTTGCCTGAGTTCAGAGATAAGCTGGAGGGGTGCCTAGGTGGCTTAGTTGGTTAAGCATCCCACTTTGGCTCAGGCAGTGATCTCATGGTGTGTGAGTTCAAGCCCCACATTGGACTCTGCTGTCAGCACAGAGCCCGCTTCAGATCCTCTGCCCTTCCCTCTCTATGCATACCTCACTTGTGTTCTCTCTCTGTCTCTCCCTATCTCTCTCTCAAAATAAACAAACTTTTTTTTAAAAGAGATAAGCTAGAAAGAAGAACTTAGGGGAAAATGTGGGACAAAGATCGGTGAGTACAAGCAGGTAGTAACGGTCAGGTCTTAGGGTCTACTAGGTGACAAGGATATCTGGATATATGACAGTATCTGGATGCATGTGATTTTCCTACACCTTTTTTCAACATATTTTTACCTTAATTATTTTGTACTAAGCCTCACATTTATAACAAGTCAAATTTAGAATTAATCTGAAAGTAATATTTATTATAAAAGGGAAGTAAGTGCATTTAGGGATCCCAGTGATTTATACTTAAAAATTATAAACCATTTATTTATCTCCTACTGTTTTGGCTCTGTTTTCAGTTTATACTTAGGTGTGAAAAACATTTAGTTTGCTTCAATTAATTCCCTCTTGTCGGACAGTTAATTTTACTCCCCAGTTAAAGCCATATTATTGGATATTGAAGTTGTGCCAAATTATTTTCATTTAACTCACTGGGCAATTGCCACGTCTAACTCTTTAATTGGAACTAAAATTTTTAAATGAATTAAATATAATTAAATATAGCTTAAAAATCTATGCTTATATCTTTACAGAATGCAATGTTTTCATTTTGTTATTATGATCCCATTTTAGGAACTTATGTCTCAGGATTACCAATAATATTGATTATAGTAATAATCATTATAGTATTTGTCACCAAATCAATTGACCTTTCCTAAAAACACTTAAGTATTCTCTAGCGTTTAATACTATTGAAATCTTCTTGTAACTCTCTCTCACCATTACTTTAATATAGTCTTACCATACCATGCTGATTTTCAGTCTATTATACCTTCCTCAGTTGTTTTTCTTCCACTTCTATTTGCCCTTTCTCCTTATTTCCTTCTTTTGTCTCTTTTTCCACCTGCTGTTTTCTTTTTTACTTTCTCTTTTTTCTGATTATTTTGTTTCCTTTCTTTAATTTTCTGCTCCTATGTCCTCTTTCTTCTCCTCCTGCTTTTGTTGTTTTCCCTTCTAAATGAAGACAATCCTTTAATTTCTAATCTTCATTCTTTTGAATTTTCTCTAGGCCGGGGAATTTCAAAGTATGCTCCAAGGATGTCTGGGGTCTGCCTTCCCTAACTACATTTTTGCGTGAGGCCAGATTGTCTGCATATACCTTGAGCAAAACAACATTTCACAACAGATTTCATGGCTATCAGCTGGCCAGGTCCTAATTCCTGAAACCTGTAAGTGTTTTACCTTAAGTGGGTAAAGGGCATGCAGGTGTGTTTAAGTTAAGGCTCTTGGGATGGAGGGGTTATCCAGGTGGCTCCACTAGAGTCATTAGTGTCTTATAAAGGGGAGGTAGTGGGGTCAGAGTCAAAGAAGAAGACGTGAGGACAGAATTAGATGTTTGGGTGATTTGGCCAAGAGCTAAAGAACATGGGCCCCTTCCCGAAGCTGGAAAAAACAAGGACTGTGTTCTCCCCTAAAGCCTCCAGAAAGACAACCTTTGATTTGCTTCTTAAGACTCGTTTCAGACTTCTGACCACCAGAACTGTAAGGTAATACATTTTTGTTGTTTTAAGACATGAAGTTTGTAGCAATTTGTTATAATTGCAATAAAAAAACCAACATAGGAGCTATATCAGGATGGCTTTATCAGGCTGGTCGTTGAGGAATTTTAAAGACTGTAGGTTTTCACCCTCAGAGAGTAAGATTTTTTCAGATATGGGAGGGGGATTAGAAATTGTTATTATTATGTTGCTATTATTTTGCTCCAGTAATTTGAGATGTCACCTTTACCGTAATCAGATTTTCATATGCACATGAGTGTACTTCTGGGCTTTTTATTCAATTCTACTGGTGTATTTTTCATTTGTACTCCAGCACCACACTGTTTTAATTATAGAGGTCTTACAGTATGCCTTAATTTCTGGTAAGGCTGGTCCTTCTATTTTTTTTTTTTGGGGGGGGGTGTATGTTCTTGGCTATTGTTTAAACTTTTTTTTTTTTTAATTTTAGGGAGTGTGAGCAAGGCGGGGGGGAAATCTTAAGCAGGCTCCATGCTCAGTTCAGAGCTTGCCACATGGCTCGATCCTACTACCCTGGGACCACAACCTGAGCTGAAATCAAGAGTCCAGTGCTCAACCAACTAAGCCACCTAGGTGTCCCTCTTGGCTATTTTTGCATGTTTTTCTTCCCATATGAGCTTTGGGACCAAGTTTTTAATGGTATAAATTATTTTTAAGTGTTCCTCCATTGACTCTGGATACTGGAAGGGTTTAAGAACTGTTGGCTAAGAGTACCGATGGAGTTTTAAAGGGTAGGTACATTTTCTCTGTTTAGAGAAAGGTAGACTGGATCTGTGGCAGCTGCAAACTGAAAATATCAGTAAATAGATATTTGTAATCCACATGGTAATTATTTTATGTTTATGTATTTTTGAGAAAGTGAAAGAAGGGTGCCTGTGTGGCTCAGTTAGTCAAGCATCTGACTTCGGCTCAGGTCATGATCTCGTGGTCTGTGTGTTCCAGCCCTTTGTCAGGCTCTGTGTTGATAGGTCAGAGCCTGGAGACTGCCTTGGATTCTGACCCTCCCCCTCTCTCTCACAAAAATAGGTAAACATTTTTAAAAAATAGTGTGTGTGTGTGTGTGTGTGTGTGTGTGTGTGTGTACGTACAAGTGGAGGGGTGGGGGGGGGGGTGGGCAGAATCCCACATAGACTCAGCTCTTTGAGCTAGGCTTTATCTCACAACTGTGAGATCATGACCTGAGCTGAAACCAAGAGTCGGATGCTTAACAGACTGAACCACACAGATGCCCTGTTAATTGTTTCTAAAATCCACAGTAGGACCACTGCTTTAGGAAATTTTTAACCTTAATAATCTATACTGAAATTGAGTAGCCATTGCTGTAGTAATTGACCAACTTGATATGGGAATATATACAAGTTAATCTCTTTCAGTGATCTATTCAGGGTGATTTTCCATATGCATGATTTTTATTTCTTCAATTTTTGAAGGACTATTGATTCACAAAGGTAAGTTGAAAATACGAGTTTCTTTGATTTGCATGGGCTAGGAAATCACAGCATATATAAAGTGAATATTTTAAGGTGTAGTTTTGGGGGTTAAAATTATGCAGTTGATTTAAAGTAACTCCTACACTCAAAATTCTCCAATGACTTTCCATCACATTCATAAAAATTCTAAATTTCTCAATATGACCTGCATGATCTGGACTCTGGCTACCACTGTGACTGCATCTCCCATTGTTTTCCTGTCTTGTCCACTTGCCACCAACCACAGAGGCCTCCTTGGCTTCCTCAAAGGGATAGGTCATGAGATGGCATCAGTTTACTCACGTTTGCTCTTTCTTTGACTGGTTATTCACATGGTTTACTTTTCTATTAAAATCTTTCCTCAGGTATGCTGTCAGTTTTCTGATTGTTGTGTGGCAAATGGATGGTAGAAAGCCAAGTGTTGAGGAAGGGAGACCAATTAAGAGACTGCTATAAGTAATTCAGGCAGGATATTGGGGCAGTTTCATATAGACCTATACATACAGTGATGTTGAATGTAAACTGGCATGGCTACTTTGGGAAACTTGGCGGTATTTACTAAAGCTAAGCCTATGTATGTCATATGACCAAGACATTTACTTCTATTTACCTACCCAAGAGAAATGAATATATTTGGATATCAAAAGATATGCTCAAGAATGCTAATAAGAAGCTTTATTCATAAGAGCTTCCAAATTGGAAACAACCTAATAGCCCATCAACAACAGCAAGAATAAATAAATTCCATATTTCCAAAATGGAACTTTAAAATAGGATTTTTTTTTCATTCTGGACCTTCATTACCACTTTGATTACGTTTTTGGAAAAAAGGAAATACAACTATGTATAACATAAATCTCAGACCTAGTGGCAACTGAACAGAGCTAGTTAAAAAATGTCTGTGTTGTATGATTTAAGTGATATTAAGAATAAACAAAACATTAATCCTAAAATAGGCCTTGCATTTGGACACAGACTGCTGACTGGGTGGGGTGTGAGGAAGCCTGCTGAGGTGCTAGAAGTGTTATATATCTTGATTTGAATGGTATCTATATAGGTTTTTACAGAATTTATATAGCTTTGTATTTTATATAGAATTTATACCTATATGTTTATATACAATTTATATATATATGTAGAAACCATGCTGTAAACTTAAGATTTGTGTGTTTTACCATCTATAAATGTTAACTCATTTTAAAAAGTAAATTAAAAAAATATTTTGACTTGGATCATTTGATTTTTGTTGAGGTGGTGCAATTCAGGGTATATTTTGGAGAGCGGGTTAACAATGTTTGCTGAGGAAAGTCTTGTATGAGAAAGAGAGCCATTAAAGATGATTCCATTGATTTTTAGAATGAGCGAATTCATGAGCTGAGATGGAGCTCATGATGAGAACAGTAAAGGAGATTCAAGGACTTCATCATCTTTTGCTTGTAATAAATATGTATATCTTTTAAATGCACATTCACACATGTATATATGAAAGCAGAATGTACAAAGTTTTACAGTCACCAATAAAACATGTATACATGTTAAAAAGAGGTAAGTACTCTCCTCACCCAAATGGCTACTTTCTGAGTTATAATCAGACAAATCTGGTTATTAACAATAAAATGGAGTAAGTAAAAATACTAAGCAGTTAGTTAGATTCAAGAATGAAAACAGTTTACAAGTCCTAAAATGTTTTGTTTATGGGAACCTCCTATAGGAGCAGTGTATAATAGAACCTTCTCTACAATAAAGGAAATATTTTGTATCTGTACCATCCAGTATGGTTGCTGCACCTATACCTACATGTGTCTATCGAGTACTTGGAATGTGGCTAGTTCAACTCAAAACTTTAATTTTAAATTTTATTTAACTTTAATTGAAATTTTTATTTAAATAGCCACATATGGCGTGTGACTACTGGCCACAGTATCTTTGTTTTCTGAAGAAATAACTGATTCGGACTTTGTTAAAAACGACAGTGCAAAAAGAAAAAAAAAGTGCAGTATCTAAGGTACATGGCATTTCTTTCTCTCTCTAAAGGTAAACACCTTTCTTTGGCCCATTGCTAGCTGAGTGCTATAGAGATATGCTTGCTTGTGACCTTACTTAGCTTTTTATAAGGGCTATTTACTTTCTTAGAATGATCTGTTTACATACTGCACCTCTTCCGTGATCTAGTTGTGCTTCATGACTCCCAATAGCAAAATCATTGATTAATGTGAGTCACAAGCAAACTATACAAGCTGGTTCTCCAGTAACGATGTGAAGATACAGCTAGAGTCTATCCGTTTTGATTACTTCTTGTGTTTGAGGTTATTAGGAATAAAAGTCAGTGGCATGCCATGAGTCTTGCTTGTTACTGTTTAATATACTCTGGTTATTCTAAATATTTGCATATGCTTTATGTGAAAGAATATAAAACAAAATCTTGTGTTTTTTGTATGATATTTCCTAGGTTCCTGAAGACTCTAAATTTCCATAGGGTTCTTCATAACTCCTATCATATAAGTTCTCTTATCATAAATGTTAAAGACTGAATGCTCAGTTGCTGTTTATTCCTCATAGAATATTTCTGAATTATTTCATGTGTATGGGACTGTTGATGCCAAACTGAAAAGTAACAAACCACCAAAATTACCAACTTTTGAAATATGTGCATGGTTTTTAGATAGAATAATAAAAGTGCATGAAAGAAACTTTTGTAGTTTACATAGAGATAAAAGTACTTTTATTATAGAAAATTTGAAGCATATGTAATATTAAAGGTACTAGTAAAAAGAATGTGAAATACCCATCAGCCAGTTTCAATAATTAGGATGACCGATCACTTATTATTATTGATAGCCCCATCCAGTGTCTCCCACATGATTATTTAATAGCAAATCTCAGATATTCTGTCAGCTGATCTGTAAATATTTTGGTTTGATCTTTAAAAATCATGACAAATCAAGTATCCCATCTAAATCATTGATAACTTTAACATCTTCAAATATCCAAATATCCATCTAATATCCAAATATACTGTTATTTACATTTCTTCAGTTTTACAACATACAATTGGTTTAAATAAGGATGAAATTAAACCCTGTGCATATAGATAAATGGTTGATGTTTCTTGAGTCCTTTTCAGTAATAGTTTTCATCTCCATTTTTAATTTTTTTGCTAAAGGGGCCAGAGTATTTGTCCTATAAAATTAACTGCACTGGGGATTTTGCTGATTTCAGAGCATGAATTATACCTTGAGTAACACTGTCATATTTTATTCAACTTATCTGCTACAGGGAGACTTTTGAGTGGACTGTGCTCTTTACTGTTTTGATAGTGCTGCATTGAATAGTTTTGTGAATACTCAGTTTGTATTTCTGCCAGTATGTATTTTGGATAGATACCTAGACCTGAGATTGTAGGGCCAAAGGGAAATGCATATGAAATTTTGCTAGACACTACCAGATTATTTGCCATTAATGTTGTTCCATTTTGTATTTCTACCAGCAGTGTTTTAGTATGCTTGTTTCCTGAGAGCTTTGCCAGTAGAGTAGATTGTCAAACTTTTGGGTTTTTGCCTAAGAGTTGAGAAATGCCATCTCGGTATAGTTTTTAATAGTATTTCTTATTAGAAGTTAGGTTGACCATGGGGCGCCTGGGTGGCGCAGTCGGTTAAGCGTCCGACTTCAGCCAGGTCACGATCTCGCGGTCTGTGAGTTCGAGCCCCGCGTCAGGCTCTGGGCTGATGGCTCGGAGCCTGGAGCCTGTTTCCGATTCTGTGTCTCCCTCTCTCTCTGCCCCTCCCCCGTTCATGCTCTGTCTCTCTCTGTCCCAAAAATAAATTAAAAAAAAAAAACAAAAAAAACGTTGAAAGAAGTTAGGTTGACCATACAGAAGAGATAACTTTATGCTGTGTGGCCATTGAGCAATGATTTTTGATTTAATAAAAATATATATAAATAAGCAGTGGTTAACTTGAAAAGTTATTCTCATAGCTGCTGTTTCCCTGGTATCAAAATAATTTTGATAAAGAAAATATAATGATAATACCATTAATTTAAATAGTTTTAAAAAATTTAACCTATTGTAATATATCTGAATATACTTTATAGAACGATTTTTATCCTATATCCATAAATGGAAAAATTGGTAAAAGACCTCTTATAGTCTGTGAAATATTTTCATAATTTGGAAAAGGTAGAATTTAGACTTTTTTTTTCATTCTTGATATTTTAATATGGCCTATGGTCTCTTTAATTCAATTTAGCAAACTTGTTATTTAACTAGTAATAGTGGATCACTTTGAAATTTAGGATGTGAGAAAGCAATGAAAATATTTTGGCCTTTTCTTCCATCTCAAGGATAAAAGGCTAAATAGGCAAAATGGAATACTTAAATCTCAGGCCTATTGTGTATATTAAGAGGGCAGAGGGAGAAGGAAGAATTACAAGTTTCTGTTTAAAAAAGGCTGCTAGGTATTTCTTTGTCTGAAGAACTTTCTTGTTTTGTAATGTTACATTCTTTGAATTGAGATTTTTCCACTTCTTCCTTTTTCCATGTTTCAAGCCAAAAGGAGCCAGGGCAGAGTCTGATGGAAATCAGGTCCAGAGTGGCAGCTTAGGAAAATTCTGTTCAAGTGTATGACAAATACTGTCCTTGATTACCTACAGAGTAATAACTCCCAGAGCCTGGGTTTGGCCTAGGAGAAAGGAGTCAAGGCTGTTGTTTGATCTAC
Source organism: Panthera leo (assembly GCF_018350215.1). Taxonomy (NCBI): domain Eukaryota; kingdom Metazoa; phylum Chordata; class Mammalia; order Carnivora; family Felidae; genus Panthera; species Panthera leo. The sequence continues at coordinate 154,357,182 of NC_056682.1, read as the reverse complement.
TTTAATTTGGACAGATCAGTGGATCAAAATGAGTCCTAGAGAATTACAATGCTGAGGCATCCTTGCCACTCTGGGGCCAGAGAGCCAAAGGACTGTAAGATGCTGCTCCTCCGAGGCTTGAAAATGTATTAGACCGCTGGTTTAGGCTTCAGCTTACCCAGCCATTGCTTTTCAGTGGAAACGAAATTAATGTCTTCCATGTGCCTATCACATTCAAGGTTAGGAACCAGCTTCTGACACATCGTAAGATGTCAAGGCCTCTGTTCTGACAAAGGCTGTAACCTACTCACAGTGGCAGAGTACGGTAGTTGAATGTATGAATTCTGGAGCCAGACCCTTAAATCTGGGTGACTTTGGGGCAAGTTATTTAAAGTCACTGTAATTTAGTTACTTTATCTGAAAATTGTTAATGTGCACTGACAATATTTGTAAAATCCTTAAAACAGCACCTCACACATAATGAATACTTAATATTAGTCATGATTCTAGTTATTTAAAACAGATCCCACCTTTGATTTGCCCTGTAATAAATGTGTCTGCTCTTCATTTTTCTAATACGCCAGTTCAATCCCAAAGGCCAGTTGCAGAAAATCTTCTCTGATCATCTTGCCAAGGGTCCAGGGACTTATAAATTCTTTGTGGATGAAGACCAGGCTTCGTGGAACAAGTACTTTTCTAGCTAGGCAATGTTTTATGTGCCATTAATTAGTGGTGCATCCAGAATAAATGAGTTACTATGTGGAGGTCTTAGTTTATTCATTTATATAATGTGGACATTTATCTTTAAAGTCCATCACAGCTCTAAAACATCATTAATGTATCATCTTGACATAAAAAATATGCTTTATTTTAAGCAGCTATATGAGAAATTAGGAAAAATTTCCAATATAACTAAGTATATTCTCCCTACTGAAAATCTTGCGTTTGATTACTGCTAATTCTTGGGCTGGGAGGACATTTTAGATCTCAAGTTTGTAGTCCACGGAGCTTAAGTTTAATAACAGAGTATAGAAGATTAAGTGCTGTATTTACAGAACTAGCAATTCTCTTTAGAAAACATACCACAACTGGGTTTGCCATACGTGCCAATCACTAACAGCTAATTGGATAACTTTGCGGAGACTGGGGGAGAGAACACTGTTCAAGTCTACCAGATTTCTCTAACACATTTGAGTATATAGTGAGACCAAATTATTTGGACATCAATATAAAAAGAAAAAAACACTTATATGTCGTGCATTTATCAACATATTAGAAAATAGGCTGTCATTGATACTACTTTTCCAAGTAGGTGAGTATATATGTATATATGTTGTATGTACAGGCGTATATATGTTGTATGTACAGGCGTATATATGTTGTATGTACAGGCGTATATATGTTGCATGTACAGGCGTATATATGTTGCATGTACAGGCGTATATATGTTGCATGTACAGGCGTATATATGTTGCATGTACAGGCGTATATATGTTGCATGTACAGGCGTATATATGTTGCATGTACAGGCGTATATATGTTGCATGTACAGGCGTATATATGTTGCATGTACAGGCGTATATATAGGCATATATAAATGCACACATATGAACACATATGTATGTACATACATGTATGTATGTAGACACATACATTTGATATACATACAGCTAACATGAGGAATGTATACAATGATGGCAATGGTTGGTGTGTGTGTGTGTGTGTGTGTGTGTGTGTGTACATTTATCCTTCAAGCATTGGAAAGATTCAAATCATTGCAGACTTCTGATTTATAGTTACTTATAGACTCTAAGTTGTCATTCTGAACCTAAGTGATATTTGAGCCAAATAAAGATATCAAATTCTAATATTATAGTGACTTGTAAAATGAATAACTCAAATTATATTAAGTAGTTTCTAGCATATTATACTAGGGTAAAATATGAGCATTTGGCATTGATAATAATAAATTCTGCTACAAAAGATTAAAAATCCAAAACGTCTATAGGGATTGGTTCATATCTATAAAAGGAAAAGTTTCCACTAGAGACTATGTGGTTTGAGTCCTATAGTCTGAGGATATGAACTCTTGAGATGGACTGCCTGAGCAAACAGAATTTGCCATTTAGTAATACTGTGATCTTGGGCACTCATTTTTCTTGGCACTTATCCTGCCAAGTACGGATAAGGGGTGTCAGACAGTGCCTGGCACAGTTAATCTGACCATAATTGTAATAAAAGCTGAGATAGTTCCTGTTCTGTAATTACTATAGAATTTATCTGTTTAAGAGCTTCTTTAGCAGTGTGGTATGAAGAATGAGATCTCGATGAAACTATCACTGTAATTATTTCTTACCATATTCATGTATAATATAAAAGAGTAACTTAAGAACTTTGCTTGGAACTTGCAACAGTTGAAGGTGACTTGAAAAGGGCAATATGTTTGTTGGGGTACTTTGGAGAAACATAACCCTGCTCTGAGAGGGGACATGGGGATTATGAGAAATTGGCTCATCTGATTGTCAATGTAGAGACTTCCCACAATCTACCATCTATAAACTGGAGACCTAGGAAAGCTAGTAGTGTAACTCAGTCAGAGTCTGAAGGCCTGAAAACCAGGAGAGCTGATATTTGTAAATCCTAGTCCACGGGCAAGAGAAGATGAGATAAGATTTCCTTGTTCAAGCAGTGATCTAGGATAAAGGGCCAATTCTTCCTTTCTCCATCTTTTGTTCTATTTAGGCCCCCAATGTATTGGATGAAACTCCTCTACAGTGGTGAGGGCAATCAACTTTGAGTTCACAGATTCAGATATTAATCTCATCCTGAAACACTCTCTTAGACACACCCAGAAATAATGTTTAATCTGGGCACCCCATGGCCAGTCAACACATAAAATTCACTGTCACAGATAAATAATGGTAATAATTGGAGGAATTGCAGTGATAGTTATAATCCTCTTATATAAGTTGAAGGATTCCTCATGTTTTACATGTCACTCATGTTTTACATACTATTAATGTAGCTTTGTATTGACTCTTGGGCTCAAGGAGAGTAAGCAGTTCTCCATTTGCTGAGTTGCACAAGTATTTCCTTAATCCGAACTCTTTAGAAGGAGATCGAAGTAAAGAAAACTGAAAAGAACCAATCCTAAACCTGGGCATCAACTAAACGATGCATTTGGGGAATGTACTTGGTGGAGAAGAGGACAGTGCTTAGACTTCTTGCTTCTGTCTCTCTTCTCCTCTGCAGAGAGTTAGATGGTACACTTTATAAATTGCTGGGGAATGTAGATAAAACTTGATTTTTAATAGTGCTGGCTGGTTTTTTTTCCCCTAGAGTTATTCAGTTAAAGTTCCTCTATGTTAAGCATCAATGAAAAAATTTCTCTGTCCTTTTAGATTCATTCTGCATAGAGAATTAAATGGGAAAAATTATATTTCTGATCATTTTTACAAGGCCAAACTTTTCTGGCCAATGTTTGAACATTGCAAAGAATTGTATAAGTAAAGATTATTCATTTAGACAGTGTTCTTATTTCAACAATAGCTCATTTCTAGTATTTAATTACATGATGTTCCAAATGATATCATATCATTCCAGTAGAATACGAAAGCTTTCCCAATCACTGTTTTGAATATTTCATCTAATTGGAGAACAGAACTTTTATGTTGTGAATGTAATCTCATGTTGTAGGATATAATTTCTATTTCATTATTTGGATGGAGAAGAGAGTGATCAAAAAAGGTTTGAATAAACATTTAAAATTAGTCCAGGTGCTAAAACGTTGCTTAGTAATCTTAAAGAGGTTATTTTAGAAACTTATTATATATTTTGTAATTTTACTAGTCTTTAAGGATTATCTGAATACAATATAGACACTGCATACCTACCTATACCAAAGTGACAAAACTAGTGCAAAAATTAATACGACCACTTCCAGTAACTTATTTAAAAGCACTCTAGACTCAGTAATAGGCCCACCCAAATACAGATTTTAATTTTTGACAAAGGTGTAAAAGCCATTTAGTGGAGAAAGGATAGTCTTTTCAACAAAGGGTGCACAAGTAATTAAACATCCGTAGACAAATATAATGAACCTTGATCCACACCTCCAGCTTTCTCCAAAACGAACTCAAAAGAGATAACCAAAAACTATAAACCTCCTATAAGATAACAGGGGAAAATTTAAGGCTTGGGTCAAATGTTCTTAGATGACACCAGAAGCATGAGGTATGAAATGATAATTGGACTTCATTGAAATTAGAGCCATTTACTGTGAGAAAGACTGCCGATTAAAAGACAAGCTACAAACTGAGGAACTAATTGCAACCCACGTGTCTGACAAAGATCTGTATCTAGAATATACAAAGACCTCTTAAAACTCCATAGTAAACACATCCTAAACAACCCTTCCACCTAGAAGGGCAAAATACATGTTGACAACAAACATGAGGAAATATTTCACTGAAAAGGAAATGGGGCTGGGGGTGTCTCCCTTTTTTTCTTGAGTTTGGAAAAATAAATCAAGTATCCAGCAATCAAGTTTTAAGAGTTAAAGAAAAATACTCAGGTGCCTGAGTGGCTCAGTCGGTTAAGCATCCGCCTTCAGCTCAGGTCATGATCTCATGGTTCGTGGGTTCCAGCCCTGCGTTGGGCTCTGTCCTGACCACTCAGAGTCTGGAGCCTGCTTCAGATTCTGTGTCTCCCTGTCTCTCTCCCTCTCTGTCTAGCTCTTGCTCTCTCTCTCTCTCTGCCCCTCCCCCCCAAAATAAACATTAAAAAAAAAAAAAGGTTAAAGAAAAATATCAGCATATGTTGTTAGTTAGCCAGGGCTACCTAACCATTACAGAAGACCACAAACTGGATAGTTTAAGTAACATAAATTTAGTTTGTTATAATTCTGTTGGGTAGAAGTCTAAGATCAAAGTGTCAACAAGGTTGGTTTCTTCTGAGACCTCTCTCCCTGGTTTGTAAATGGCCATCTTCTCCCTGTGTGTTCACAAATCCTCCTTGTGCAGCTGTTCGGATTCGAGTCCCCTCTCCTTATAAGGACACTGGTTTGTTTGATTAGTGCCCACTATACTGACCTAATTTTAATGTAATTACTACCGTAAAGGCCCTATCTCTAAATATGGCCACATTCTGTGGTACTAGGGTTAGGACTTTCATATATGAATTTTAGGGAGAACCAATTCAGCTCCAGACATTCATATATACATACGTATTTATGTATACATAATACATGCACACAAAATGATCAACATGGTTTGCTTAATACCCCAATATCTCATTCTGTGAGCTTTTTAGCTTGGTGAGAGGATCTGTTCTCCTGGTTTAATTTGGGCACTTTTATCTTCTGGGCTGGAAGAAATCTTAAAAACTCTGCTCGTGTTCTTTTCTTAGTACTTGCTATGTTGAGGTCCTCAAATGTTTGCTCTCCGGAGTCTCGACTGCTGGTACAGAGCCACTGTCCCTAAACCATCATATACCAAAAAGAATAGGAAAGCATAAACTTCATGGAGATTGAAATGACCACAAGCAGAAACTTGTTATGTGATCATATTCCACAAAGAATGGTCCAGAATTGGATTGATTGTGTCCCCAGATGATAGTGATTTATTATTCAGCACAGGTATAAGAATTACAAGGGAGAATGGAGAACTTGTAGCGATCATGATGCTATGACATAACTCTTTGTCTCAGGAGGTACTTTTCCAGGATGGTAAGAGCATAAACCACACCACACACACAACCACTTTACCGTTTACTTCAGGAAATTGCTGTAAACCAATTTATCTGGGCAAACAGTATGCTCCTGTGGGCAAACAGCTTTCCTATCAGAAAAACAGAATGACTGCTGGTGTCAAGGACTAACATATTATAGAAGATCTAATAACAAAACACTCACCTTGCTGCATCCACCAATTCTATGTCACAAGCTGTGCTTAATACCAGTTGGTTTCTTGTCTGAGCCTGAATCCTGGTTTCCTCAACTTTCTAAGTCTCCTTCCTTGATCTCTCGCTTTTGGGATGCAACTAGGATTCTGTCAATGTGGTGCTCTCCCTTACACTGAAACTAACAAATCTAACTTGGGTTGAGAAACAGATTTTTGATGATCTTTGGGGATTTGAAAGCTGATAAATTTTATACCTAAACTATAAAAACATGTTAAAGTTATTGAAAACAATCTGATATATTTACATATGATTAAGGATTTTATTTCTCATTTCCTCAAAATTAAACATTATCTTCCAAATAAATTAAAACTAAAATCCCACAGAATGTATATTTTGATGATTTAATGCTTAACCCATTACATTCTTTGATTACTTTAAAAACTTGATTCAATGCAGTAATGTAATGCCAGACACTGTGCCTTGATGATCTAACCATTTCCTTTCCCATTTTACTCTGCCAAAGTTCACCTCTCATTATAAAGGCTGATAATGTCAAGTTCTCATTTGCCAGCTTCCCTTACGGTAAGGCTAGGCCATAGCTCTAGCCAAAAACTAAAATAAAAACTGAGTGTGTGTAAGTGTGTGCATGTGCACACACACATGCAGTATGAGATACACTCCCTAATGAAAAGATATTGCTATGAAGATAGAACCTTACATTCACTTCTCATTTGGTTGCTGTTGTTTAAGAATATGCTATAAAGATACTGTGGATACAGTATCTTGCGACCATGTTGCCACACCATGAAAACAGAAGCCAGTTTGTTCAGGATGGATGAGTAGAAGGTGTCTGGATCTTTGGTGACAAGGAGACATTGAACTACCTTGGAAGAACCTACCTCTAGACTTCTTGGTATTTATAATAAATATTTAAAGTATTTGAATAGGTTATTCCATAACTTGCAGCCAGTGGTATCTCTTGATTCATATATTGGACCATTAATGTTTTTGAGTAGCAGGTTATTTGTGAAAAACAATTTCTACTTAAACATTTCCATTTGTTTTTGGTAGTGAGTTAAGGGTCTCCCCATAATATTGCTTCATACAGTAATGTTCACTGTCCCATAATTTCAACATGTAAAAACAATATTCGGAGGTCTCAGACATGGATATACTAATCGATATGCTAAGTTTTCAGTGTTTATGGTAGGTTTTTTTTTTTCAATTGATCATTTGCAAAGGAAACTCAGAGGAAAGTAGACTTTTATGCTCACTTCAAATTTTTACAAGCAAATCTCAAAGCATTTTTTATTTAAAATTTAATATTTATTTTGGAGTTTTAAGAAAGAAACATTAAGTATTCAAATAAGTTAAGCATGGAAACATTTGTTTCAGTCCTCAGAACATTTTTGTTTTCCATCTTCTTTCATGTGTTTGAGGAGATTTGGAGCTGTCATCTTTATGAAAGGTAGATAAAATGGGTTTTTGCTTGCAACTGTGTCCCTCAAATAGAGGAAAGTGTTCTGGCACATTTTTGAAAATGATAGCACTGATAGCATTCAGTCATAACTCTGACTCCATTAAGGGCAGGTTTAACGGGCAGGCCTATCTCTACTTGTTATTAGCAACATTATACACTGAGCTATGTTGAATTATTATCATAATTCATACAGAAAAAAATATTTGGATAAAATTTTACTATGAACTTTGTAAGCTTTGCAATTTATTTTTCAATAGTGTGATATTTAAATGTGTACCTGGATATAAGTGGAAATAACTCAAGCTTTAGCATTTATAATTTTTTTCTTTAAAAAGAAAAAAATAACTATGTAATTATTAAGGATATTTTAACCTTAATAAAGGGCACTAAGAGCCAAGAAGAGTCTGTCCATAGGTTTTTCTTAACAAGTATCCAATGTATTCTTTTTTAAAAAAAATTTTTAACGTGTATTTATTTTTTTGAGACAGAGAGACAGAGCATGAATGGGGGAGGGGCAGAGAGAGAGAGGGAGACACAGAATCGGAAGCAGGCTCCAGGCTCTGAGCCATCAGCCCAGAGCCTGACGCGGGGCTCGAACTCACGGACCGCGAGATGATGACCTGAGCCGAAGTCGGACGCTTAACTGACTGAGCCACCCAGGTGCCCCTCCAAAGTATTCTTAAACATAACTTATCTTTTTTTATTTGATCTGTAAATGCATAAAAATATAGGATTGTTGCTCAATTTTTGTTACAATTTATTTGGTTTAGAGACCTTGACTTATCTGCATATATAGTTTTAGAAGGCAAAAATTAGCAGACTAGTAAGACCCTAAGGGGGAAAAATGTATTCTTAGTGGTTCTCATGGATGAATCTAGTACAGAAGCATTCTAAGATAAATATGATCACGAATAGTCAAATACAATATTCAAATGTCATCTTAAAAGAAATTAGAGACAAACTCCTGTCATTTAAACCCAAACCCAAATAAAGTGAAAATAGACTTTGTCAATACACTTATAAAATGTAATTATAAAAATGGTCACTGAGTTATTATTTTGATGTTATATTTTTTGTCCCTGTATTGGCACTTCTATGACATTCATACCATGCTTTCTAGAAACTACATGAGTACCTAGACTTCTGTGAAGGACAAGCACATGGAAAGAGAAGACCATTAAATATTGTATGTGGAGATTTTATGTTTTAAAATGCATTCTTGAAGCTTCTGGCATAGGTAATAGTTTGACTTTAGAGTACCTAGAGTCAAAATGCATACCATATTAATAGATTTGGGAAAAATGCATTGTGAAGCACAACAAGATTTCCTGCTGTATATGTAATGAAGAGACCAGATAGGAGAACAGTGCAAACATTAGAAGTTTGCATCCACAGCCAGGCCAAGTATAGGATGGGCACTTTAAGATGGTGGGGATTTGAGCACAGAAAGGAGACATCTCATTTCTCAAGTGGTGCCTAGAAAATGAATAATCTTCTGGGCTGCATGACACTGCTTTAGCATGGTTCCCCCAGAAGAATAGAAAAAACAAAACAAAACTAAAATCTGATGCCAAACAAAATATACCAATTTCAATGACTGCCAAAGACAACTTGTTTCTGATGGAGTGAGGCTATATACACCTGCTCCCTCCTCCCATTATGCCCTTAGAAGCCAGGATACGGAAAAGGGCAAGTAAAGGACAATTTTCTACTAATAAATTTTAAAGTTGAAATTACTAATAAAGCTCAGAAGTTACTGATTTTACTTAATCATGTCTAGAGTCAGTTTTTTTGTAGTCACATGGCATGGGAGTTTTAAGTAAAGACTAATTTCAGTTAAAAAGACCTTATAAATAACATTTCTGTATACATAATATTATGTCTATTACTAAAATTTCAAAAACCTAATTGAGAAAAAACTACATGAAATACAAAATGTTAATAATGAAATTCCAGATAATATACACAGAAAACAGGAAGTGAGTATTAATTTCTTTATAGTTTCCAGGGAATCAGGATTGAGAATTATAAGTCTAAGTATAAATTTAATATCTTAACATCTTTGTAAAGTAAACATAGCATGGATGTTATAAAAATATCAAAAATTAAAAAAATCTAAGAATTTGTACACAGAGGAAAATACATGTAATGAACAAGTGCCAAGAAGCTCAAAAGACAGCAAGTACAATAAACTATAAAAGAAGAAAAATGTACTAGCGTTGACAATAAATGTAAAAAGTTAAACTTGTTTATGCAACAAAGAAGTTTCTTGGAATGCCTTCCAAATCAAAACCCATCTGTATGATGCTTACAGAGTTACATTTAAAATGATAAAGAAAGCTAAAATTCAAAGAAGGCATAAAGCAAATCCAAAATGAAAAACAAAAGAACACTTTAAAAAACAGGTATCAGTATATTCTTATGAGACAAAGTAGAATTCAAAGTGGAAAACATTCAATTGAAAAAGATGACCATTCATATTTATAAGCAGTATAGTTCACAAATAAGCTAGGTCTCTCTTGAAACTCTGGAGCACTCTGCAACATAATAGAGAATACTAAATGTATAAAGGGACAGAGGCATGCTAGAGAAAGAGATAAACACTATTCTATGAAATGTTATGACTCATGGAGGCAAAATTAAAAGTAACAGTTTTGTATATAAACATTCTATATGCTATGCACTGTTTTGAGTGCTTTGCATGTATTTATTTAATCCTCAAAATATCCCTGTCCATTAGGTCATATTACTATCCCGATTTTTCACATAAGAAAGCTCAGCGTTAACGTAACTTATTTAAATTTTTAATTTTAGAGCATGAATGGGGAGGAGGGGCACAGGGGGGAGAGAGAGAGAGAGAGAGAGAGAGAGAGAGAGAGAGAGAATGAATGAATGAATGAATGAATGAATGAATATCGAACAGCCTCCACTGTCAGTGAGAGCCCCATGTGGGGCTCAATCCCAAGACCCCAGTATCATGACCTGAGCTGAAATCAAGAGTCAGAAGCTTACGAATGAGCCACCGAGACACCCTAACATAACTTATTTAAATTCATTGTTAACAGTCATGGAACTTGAATTTGAATGCAGGCAACTGAACTCCAGAATTCACACTCCTATCCACTACATTACAAAACTTGTAGGTCACATAATGATTTATTTAATAATTGTCTCAAATATGATCTCCAGAAATTTAAATGCATTGGGCTAAGGATCAATGGAAATATTTAAAGAATCCTCTCATAAACAGATTTCAATAAATTGAAAACAGATCAATAGAAACTGCCAATGTTTTCTGACAAAGATGAAACATAATAAAAGTTAAATGAATTAACCATGTGGTAACTATTTCCCGTTGTGTCATGCACAGAGGACACATAGGTCCACTGCACCCTTCACAGTTCAAGGGAAGTGGAAATTAAGCTGTGTCCAGCCAAGGGATCAAGATTCATACAAGGGAGAAGGTGCAGGGCAGAGGGAGAGCAAGAGTGTCCAAGTAACTGAATGACCTGAGAAAAGCCACAGAGACATGGGAGGATGAATTTTGAGAAACTCTATATAATTTAGTATATGTGGGACGTTGATGCAAGATGTAAAGTCCGAAGAGCTAAGTCTGATGGTCAAAAACCATCTTTTCTATAATGGGCTTAATTCTGATGGATCTATTAAAATTAAGTATTATTTCCATTAAAATAATACATCAAGTTTTAAAAGTAAAATCAGGATTAGAAAAATATAATAGCAGGTCCCTGTCTAATTTCCTCCTGCAAGCTTCTATTCTATGATTTTGGGCATTTATTTTCATATTTCAAAATATATGCATAAACCAACATTTCTTTCTTTTTAAAATTTGTATGTTTAACCTTTTTATCATGTTTCAAAATACTTCCCTAAGTTTGAGTTGCATATTCCCCTGCCTTGTCTTTTAGAAATAAAGATATGAAGAGTTTAAATCATTAGCCTAAAGTCATAACAAATCTTTTAAGTAAAGCTAGGGAATTTTCCACACAAAGCAAATGGAAGACCGTATAAGAACTGGGAAAACTATGTCATCATTTTTTTTTCCTGTAGGACAGTAGTTCCATTTGTATTTCATGATGAATCCTACATAAATTTGCAAGTACAGTATGTTGCATCCAATAATGAACTTCTGGAATGAAAGAGAATGTATTTAAAAAGATTTGTTTTGCATTAAAATTTATTTGAAATTAATTTTGCTTTTATGGATTAACATGGTGTTGAGTCTTTGGGATTAGATTTCACAGTGGATTTCAGAAGGGTTTGAAGAATGTGTTGATGTGATTTCTCAACATTTTTAATAATTTTACTCAAGATTAAAAGAATGTTTCAGACATTGACATCTTTTTTTTTTAATTTTTTAAATGTTTATTCTTGAGAGAGAGACAGAGACAGAGTGTGAGTGGGGGAGGGGGGGGTCAGAGAGAGCGAGAGAGACACAGAATCTGAAGCAGGCTCCAAGCTGTCAGCATAGAGCCCAATTCAGGGCTCGAACTCACAAACCGTGAAATCACTACCTGAGGTGAAGTTGGTTGCTTAACCGACTGAGCCACCCAGGCGCCTGGGACATTGACATCTTCTGATGTGAGACAAAGATTTATCTGTCTCTCATTCTCCCTCCCTCATTTATACAAATTCACTTCCTTCTATGGTCCAATGTACTTATGCCACAATTTTTGTTTGAATAGTTATTTTTAAAAACTGGCTTTTTTACAGCTGAGACATACCATTGCTATGATTATTTTCTCTTTATTTTGCATTTCGCTTTTTAAATATTGACTGAATATAGTCAATAATACTTTTTCATTTGCTTAGCTTTCTGTCTACCCTAGCACTTTATCCCTAAGTTGTCTGATCGAGTGGAAAATATGGAAATGTATATACAAATATGAACATGTCCAGGATATGATCAAGCACATCAGACATTCTGCATTTAATTTTCTCCTAGCATATGGTACTCTCGGAACCTGTCCTGGTCTAGTTTGAACTCTGCTCTTTTGCTTGTTTCTCATAGTCAGCTTGAAAATCCCTTTCTTTGGCCAGTATTGAATCCATTGTTTCTTATTCCTGTTTCTTCTTTAATGATTTATGCCCTTATTTTGGTGGAGTACATTCACCATTGGTTTGCTGAAGAAAATTTCTGACTTATGAATTGGATAGCTTGTTTGACTTTACTTCTTAAGGATGTAAGTTTTAGTTTCGTTAAGTTACTAAATCATCTTAAGGGTTTAGGTTTTAGCTTTTTCTCAGCTTTTATTTATTTTTAAATTTTTTAACGTTTATTTTTGAGAGAGAGAGAGAGAGAGAAAGAGAAAGAGAGAGCGAGCGCAAGCAGGGGAGGGGCAGAGAGAGAGGGAGACACAGAATCCAAAGCAGGCTCCAGGCTCTGAGCTGTCAGCACAGAGCCTGACGACGTGGGGCTCGAACTCATGAACTGTTCCTTGAGCCAAAGTCAGCCCTTTAACCAAATGAACCACCCAGGTGCCCTGCTTTTTCTGAGATTTTAAATCATATACTGTTAGTCCATTTACTTTCTTGATTTCTTGTCTGCCTCTGTTGCTTTTACTATTCACTTTCTCCTGGTGGCTTAATTCCTGTTTCATCCTTTTGCTAATTTAAGGCGTTTGGTAGGCAGTCTTTGAAATGGCCTCCAGTGATCGCTCCCTGCTGGCATTGATGTTATTATATAACCTTCTCCCCTTGAATTTGGACTGGACCTAGTGGCTGACTTCTAATTAACAGTATATAACAAATATAGAGGGATTTCATCTCTGAGATTAGGTTACAAAACACCTAGAATTTTATTTTACTTTCTCCCTCTCTAGCCCTCACTTTCATTCTTGTTTTCTCACTGGCTCTGAAGGTAGCAAGTTTCCATATTGTAACCTGCCTTATAAGTGCCCATATGGCAAAGAGCAAAGGGAAACCTCTTCCCATCTATACTCATCAAGGAATATGGGCCCTCAGTCTAAGAGGCTGGGAGGTACTGAACTCTGCCACAATGATGAGCTTCAAGGCCAATGTTACCCCTGCAGATAACACTGCAGCCCCTGCTCAGAAGTAGCCTTGTGGGGAACCCTGCTGCAGAGTTACTCCAGTAAGCTGCCCCCAAGTTTGTAACTTCTAGAAACTAAGTGTTAGTGTACCCCTTGAATTCACATGTTTACATCCTAATTCCCCAAGTGATGTTATTAGGTGATGGCGGTGTCTCTGGATGATGGTTAGATCATGATGATGGACTCTTCATGAATGCGATTAGCGTCCTTATGAAGGAGACCCCAAGGAGGTCCCTTAACCCCATCTGCCATGTGAAAACACAGCCAAAAGCTGTTTGTGAACCAGGAAGCCAGCTCTCACCATCCGCAGAAACTGCTGGTGTCTTGATCTTGGACTTAGCCTCCAGAACTGTGAGAAATAAATTTCTGTAGTTTGTAAGCCATCCAGTGTATGGTATTTTGTCATAGCAACCTGGATAGATTAAGATGCTGACCCACAGAAACTGTGAGGTGATAAATGCTGGTTGCTTTAAGCTACAGTTATTCATTTCATAGCCATAGATAACTAATATAGAGAGCTTTTTAGCAAGGAAGGAGGTTATCACATGCGTTTGATTCATCAGGTTTGAACAGAAACCTGAAGGCTCTTCATAGCAGTCAGAGCATAATGTTTTAAAAGACAGCAACATGATAATTATTTAAAGATGTATTTTTGGAAAACTTGTGGGGAACACACTGGCAGGAACAAGACTGGGAGAAAGGAAGTATTGCAAGATTCAGATGAGAAACGAGGGCCAGAATTAAGTCAGTGTCAGAGGACGTGAAAAAGAGAAGATAAATTTGAGGGCTGTTATTGATACAGTGTGATTGCTGGATACATATTATGATTCAATAATGAGTTTTCTCCTGGATTTCAGTCTTGCAAGAGTGAGGGGACCACGGTTCTGACAATTAGGATATAGATTAGAGAGGAAGGAGAAAAAATGGAGAGGATGAGGAGGAGTTGAGCCTTGGACTTTGAGTTTGAGATGACCTGGTCCATCTGAATGAAAATAACAGTGATGATAATACTAAGAAGTAGCATACAGTAAGCGCTTATCAGCAGGCTTTGTTTGATGCATTCTACGTGGATTATTTTGTTTCGTCACTGTAACGATATTATCTAATAGTTGCTTTCATTATTTCCATCTTAAAATGAATAATCTGAGTATTAGATCAAAGAACTTGCCCAAAGGGCAGAGAGTGATTCGGGGATAATAATAATAAACTGCTTCCAAAACTCAAAGTTTTTTTATCTTCACTCCATATTGTTCTTAGAGAACCAGCTTTCAAAATGAAATAATTGGACATTGTCTTCAGGAATTTTGAATTTGTCTTCCTTGCCCTAAACATTTTTGTAACCAGGCAATTCTGGTTCTAATTACATGACTGGGCCTACAGCCTAGAAGATAATTACAGACATTTAAAATTTTCTGGTGAATTATTATATTTTGTGAATCAATTATATGTAAGATATGTTGTTGATAGATATGGGAAAAGACAGGCCTTGTTTTTAGTGTTTAATTCAGTCATTATTGTACAAGCCTCTTGGGTGATGTATCTCACATTCATTTAAGTAGATTATAATATTGACTATTTAAATCCAGGATCTTCAGTTACAAGAAGTTGTACACAAAAGGGCCACTTTTACTTAATTATGCTGCTGAAAAAATTATGACCCAAGTAGCGGTAAGCTAATACCATTGAAATTGGTTTATTTTGACTTTGCTTTACTTTGTAAAAATAATATTCTGCAAACTGCTGCTTGGATTGAGCAGAAAAGTTCATTATATTTTCTGAAACAATCATCAATTTGGCATAACATGTAAATTTCAAGGTTATACCTAAAAGATAGATGGATGTACTCCGGGAATTCACTAGGACCACTAGACGAATATTTTTATTATTGAGATGAATAAGCGAACTTTCATGATGATTGCAGATGCCCTAAGGAGAGTGTAGGAAGATATTTATTTATTTGTCTCTTTATTTTGATTATATAATTGGCATCCACCATTATATTAATTTCAGGTGTACAACATAGTTTGATTGAATATTTGTATATATTGGGAGATGATCTCAAGTCCAGTTAACATCCATCAACATTCATTGTTACAAAATTTTTTTTCATGTGATGAACTTTTAGGATCTACTCTTTTAGCAATTTTCAAATATGCAATACAGTGTTGTTACCTGACTCTGGCAACCCCAATCTGTTCTCTGTATCTATGAGTTTGCTTACGTGTGGGTGCGTATTAAAAGCTATAGAGTTGTGGAAGTGAATGACTAAGGCTAAGGGAATTAGCGAAGAGTTGCACACAGGCATTAATTCAAAACATTTAAATTCATTCAGTGAACTTTTTTCTGAATTATTTGCATTCTGTCTTCTGTTCTTTTCACATCCATATCCTGATTTCATCTCAATGCTATCACCTTATGGAGTGTGATGAGTGCTTCTTTTCTTTCAGCTTTTTATTATAAAAATGTTCAAATACACAACAGAAAATAGTACAATGATTTGGTACCCTTAATTTAGGTTCAGCAATTGTTAAGGTTTATCATATTTGCTCGTGTATATGCTTGTGTGTATGTGCGTTCAAATTCATCCTTGAATATTTCAGCATGTGTCATTGGGAATAAAGGATACTTGAAAGGTTCTTTTTCAATGTCAAGAAGAAGAGAGAGTTTGGTATAATGATCAAGAGCAAAACCATTAGACAGCTAAGTTTGAGTCCTGGCCCTGCTGCTTTCTAGCTATGTGACATTACTTTACCTTTTATAACCTCAGTGTCATCATATGCAAAGTGGGAATGAAATGCTTTTCTTTCTGACAGCATTATTGAAAGATCAAATGACAGAATATATGTAAAACGTTTCAGTCTAATCCCTTGGACAAAATGAGTACTCAGTAGAAGAGTGTCATTATTATTAGCTACTTCCCTCTGTTTTCATCCTTCCCTCACTGCCCATTATTACTATGGTTCAATTATTACATTCTCACAGCCAGGGTGAAATCAAATTAAGATAGAATGTGGAAATCCAGAAATCCCAAGAAAAGTTTGAAGAAGGTACGATTCTGTTGGTTAACATATCTTCACTTAATTTAATTTAAAACTACTCCCAAAAGAAAAAAGAAAATGAACAGAAAGACTTGCTTGCCTACATTATTTTTGCCTAAGAATTAACCCACAAGAGTCTCCTTCTGCTCAAGCTAATTTTTCATTACGTAAGAAGGCTTTCAGAGATAGGCTGGGTTTGGGAACTTTTCAACAACCCACCTTCAAGTGGTTTTGTAGTTACTGATCAGTGTTCGTCATTAGAAAGAAACCTTTTATCATTTGGCTATTTTCATAGTGAATTTAAGAGTAATTAGGAGGCAGCTGGAGTCCTCTGACAGCTCTCAGGGAAACTAGCAGGATTTCTTTGGGAAAGGATTACTATTACTATATTTAAGGGAAAGAGCATCTACCTTGGTATTGAGTCAGTGATACTGGCTTTGCAGTAACCCAGGATGGAAAGAGGGTTCTTTCTTTGGGAGGAAACCAATTGGGCTGGCTTTGAGATGAATCCTTTTTGATCCAGAGAAAAAGGGGAAAAAAAAGAGAGTGGACATTTTTAGAATAAACTTGTTTTAGTTAGATAGTGGGTTAATGTCATATGCATGTATATTTCTCATTTTAATTGAATCCTCACGAAGACCGTAAGAAGCGGTAATTGCCATCTTTCATATATGTAGGTGAAGACGCTGCGAACTTGAGACATTGAGTATTTGCTTAATTTCACACAGCTAGCAAATAATACACTTGTAATTGAAACTCAAGCCTCTGTTTCTAAAATTGGTACTCCTCTCTAACACTGGTTCTCAAAGTGTGGTCCTTGGCCCAGAAGCATGGATATCACTTGCAAGAAATGGAAAATTTCAGGCTGCAACCCAGCTCTACCATATCAGGATCTCTGAGGATGGGGCCTGGCTATCCGTGTATTAATAAGTTCTCCAGGTAATTGTGATGCACACTTAACAGTGAGACCCCTTGCACTATATTATCTATCTACTGCTGTTATATTATTTAGCATTTGAAACTCCAAGAAAGAAATTGATGTTAGGATACTTAGTTTCAGCTTGATACTTACTGTCCTGATGACACTTCTCTGAAGGCATTGTAATCACAGTGTAGGAAGCTAGAAGAAAAGAGGTCTAGGAGATTTTTCTTGCTAATATCTGTGAAATCAGCAGAGAACAAAGATTGAGAGAATCCATTGAATTAGGACTCCTAGCAGAGGAGCACATTTGAGGAGGGCAGAGGTATGTCATGCCTGGGGGGAGATCATGAAATGGTTCAGGGAGAAGACCATTCGACAGAAGGATATTTGAGCTGACACCCTGAGAATTGTTGATTCTAATGCTTACTAAGAAAGGATTCTTCAGAGACTGTTGGAAAATATTTGGTGTAGGGGACAGTATGGTACCTGTGATCTGTCTGATGCAAAATGTGTAGCATTTGTTCTTTTATTGACTTTTGATAGAATTTTCCTCTAATCCACTGTGGCTAGCATCTTGCAAATTGGTCTACAGCTGCCAGCCCAGTACACCATTAATACTGCCTGACAAACACTGATTGAAGGTCTACACTGAGCTAGGCATTGGATAAACAATATAAATTTCCTAGTTGGGTATCTAAGCCAAAAGAAGAAAGACACATACATGAAAAAGGTTAATTTTTTTTGTGACCCTAGAATTTTAGACAAAAGCAGGAGATTTTTTGATTGTACGTAGTCCAGACTGTAAGCTAAAGGGTTAGGCATGAAATTGTCACTTATCACAAATCAATTAAAAATAAATATGGTAAGCAGATGTGACATTATAACTAGAGGAAACACAAGTAAAAATTAGATGATTTTACTTAAACAAATGAACAGATGCATGGGAGAAAACAAAACCAGAAAAACAAACAAACATTTGGAATAAGAAATTTTTAATTAAAAAATAAAATAAAAAGGAACTATGGTCCTAAACTAAAATATCTGGTGTGGTGAAGTGTTGTCCGTTTACTTCCTTGGCAAATATTTTTTAGGCATCTGCGATCAGGGTAAAGACTACTAGGTTTCCAGCTCTGAGTTTCTCCCAGATTTAGATCACATTCACGCCTGGATGTGGGAGGAGTATTGCCACCCATCCAAGGTTTCTGGACATTTAATATTCAAGATGTCAAGTAAATGTAGCAAAGCCTGGAATGTGGCCACTGTGGCCATGTTTGTGGTTCCCCTACTTTATGTCTTTGGACTGCCAGAATAAATTTGGCAGTAGCAAAATGGATTCTTGCCAGTGCTAGATTTGAGCCTTTTTTGGATCAATTTTCTGAGTATCTGTTTGATTCAGAATTTCCTTTTTATCACCAGGATACCGTATAAGGAACATACAGAAATAAAATATGTAAAGAAGCTCTCTTCTAGATTTCCCATAAATGGAGTTGCAGAGTTACAGAGTTAAATAAAGCTCCTCTTTAACCTATTTTTAACATCTTTGGGCAATCTGTGTGTTAACAAGTCTTCCAGGTAATTTTGATACACAATTAAGTGAGAACCACATAGACTGATATACCCTATTCAAATATGTACTTTCTTCTGTTTAGAATTTCTGCAATGTTGAATTTTCACACCTAGGTTATAGCCCTCTAGCAAATGACACTTTTGTAGAGAAATGCTTTGATATAGTATACATGAATACTATAAGACCGTTCAATGCAGTGGAGAAAGTACCGGGTTTGTAGTCACAAGATCCAATTTTGAATCCGACTGGGTCACTGACGATCTCTGCTACATTGCAAAAGTTATTTCATATTCTTGAACTCAGTTTTCCTGATTTTAAAGTGGGATAATAATTTCTTCTAACTCAGAGTGGTTGTGTTACTAAGGACAAAATCATATGTATTTAACTGATATTTCTTGAGTACCTACTATGTGTCTGGTATGGTGCAAGAAGCTATAGGTAAGCAAGTGCATAAGGCCTAGATCTTAGGGGTGGGGTGCCTGGGTGGCTCAGTTGATTGAGCGTCAGACTTCAGCTCAGGTCATGATCTCACAGTTCGTGGATTCGAGCTTCACATCAGTTTCTGTGCTGACAGCTCAGAGCCTGGAGCCTGCTTCGGATTCTGTGTCTCCCTCTCTCTCTACCCCGTAGCTCTCTTTACCTCTCTATCCCTCCCCCACTCATGCTCTGTCTCTAAAAAATGAATAAACCTTAAAAAATTAAAAAAAAAAATAATAAGCAATTTCATTAATGTGTGAGTGCTGCTGTGGGGGTAAGCTGAGGACATAACCCATTCTTTGTCCATAGTGGTGGGCAAAAATCAGAGATGACTTTCCAGAGAGATGTTCTGTTGAGAGTAAGATACAGCTAAAGTAGGAAGAAAAATTCTATAATGGAAGTGGGTGGTTGATAGGGCATTTTAGGTAAAGGGAATAACATGCAAAAACTTGGAGGCAGAAAGAGCATTGAGCATTGATGGTACTTCAAGTAGTTGATGTGCTAGCTGAGACAATATTGGAGTTCTGAAAGATAAATATGGATATGCGAACAGCAACCAAACTCGTAAGGGCTTTATACACCGTAACTTGTGGAATGAGATCCAGCAGAAAGGCGTTTTAAAAAGACATTGGCACAATTAGATTCATACTTTGTAAAGATCATTACAAATGTCTGCATTACATAAGATGGGCAGGGATTATATTTTGGGAGTTGTGATAGTGTAGCAAGAGACAAACTGAGACAAGGGCAATGGACTAGATGAAGAAGTAGAGATTTGAGGTGATAAGGGTACAGCCTAAATGGCATTTGGAAAATAATAGGGTATGACTGAAAATTTAATTAACACCAGTTTCCCAGACCATGCCAGCCTATAGTTACAAAATTATTATTATTTTTATTTTGAGAGAGAGAAAAAGAGCGTGTGCAGGGGGGAGGCGGGAGAGACAGAGAGAGAGAGAGAGAGAGAGAGTGCCAAAAAGGGGGGGAGGATATTAAAAATGCTCCACACTCAGCATGGAACCCCATGCCAGGCTTGATTCCACTTCCCTGGGATCATGACGTGAGCTGAAATCAAGAGTCGGATGTTCAACCGACTGAGCCACCCAGGTGCCCCCTGCAAAATTATGTTTAATGCCCAGATTATCATAGGTTGAGCTCTCACTGATGTAATTGTTAGCAATCCATCCTCCTCAAAATGTCTTTTAGCCCAGAGGAGTTTTCCAGGGTGCTGCCTCTTGTGTGCTCAAGGCCAAGTCCTAGAAGTCCTCCTGCTCTGTCCCTGTGTCATGCCACCCTAAGGCTGTTTTGCAGGCCATCCTATACCCTCATCTTTGATCACACAGGCCTGCTCCTGGATTACTTGTTGCTGTCCTCATCCTGGCCCTAGACAGGGTCCTCTGCTCTGTCTTTCATGCCTCTGCTGCTATAACAGATTTCATAGGACAGCATCTAATTCGGGGATGTGAATTTTATAAAGCACAGATAAGACCAGCCTTCAAGAATATTTTTAAGAGGGTGCAGAAAGCCAGGTTCCAGAAAGATACAATAAAGAAGTTGATTTACAACAATATGTGGATTCCATCTCATTCTAGAATTTCCTTATCCTCTCTCATTGCCCGCTGTTCTTCATGTGATCAGGAGTATCTGAACTCCCACATGAAAATTTTCTAATGTCCATACACCTTAGATTCAGACTAAATCTCCTTTTAATTCCAAAGAGAAAAAGGAAGTTTTTTTCTACACCTCCAATTAAGGCTTGCACCCTGAGTCCTGATTTCTTTCTGAAGCCTGTATGATAAGAGCATATGTCCACTTACCCTCAAGAAAAACCTCATCTTAGGGTGGCTAGGTGGCTAAGTCAGTTAAACGTCCAACTTCGACTCAGGTCATGATCTCGTGGTCTGTGTGTTCCAGCCCTGTGTCAGGCTCTGTGCTGGTCGGTCAGAGCCTGGAACCTGCCTCGGATTCTGTGTCTCCCCCTCTCTCTCTGCCCCTCCCTGGCTCATGCTCTCTTTCAGAAGTAAACAAAAATTAAAAAAAAAAAAATTAAAGAAAAGAAAAACCTGATCTCCTTTCAGTCTTTTTGATCTGTTCCCATGGTGCCAACAAAACAATATGACAGAGTAGTAAGACATCAGTATATTCCTCAGGGTCTAGGTTATTTGGTTTTAAATAGTAGCATATATGGAACATGAGCCTTCTTCTCCCATAAGCTGATAAAACATAGTTTACTGGGTTTTTTCTTTTTGTCTCATTTCACCAATGATTTAATAATCTTGAGGTTAAAACTCAGTCATGGTAACCTTGTTACTTATATATAAGGATTTTGTTACCTGTAATACTCTATACAAATGTAAGTGCTGCCATTTTTCATGCAAAAAACAAAGTCTAAGTTATTTAGTATGAGTCAGTGAATACTAAAGAAGCATTTTGCTCCTTACCCACAGCATGATGATATAAAACACTATACTTTATTGAGTTTCATTTTATAAGACACCAAAAATAACTATTTCTGAAACACAATCTGTTTATGACAGCTTGCCTCACTGAGTCACCCAAATCCTAAGCAGACATGATTTTCACTGGAATTTGTTTGATAATAAATTGTCAGTAAGGTGAAATTAAAAGGAAGTTATATTTTATAATACCTTTGTCAGACTTTTCATTTTATCCTTCTTTTAGAGAATGAGCATCACTGTTTTCCTGAAAATAAAAGGAACGTTTACCTTGATTTTACACATCAAAATTAGCACCAAAAGCACCTGTTTATATATCATGATTCTAGAATTTGTACAATATGAGCCATATGGCAAACATTTCTAGCTTCTATAAACTAATAATTTAAGCTAAACAGTCCTAATACAGGCAGATAATATCATTTATTTAAAAACCCAGAAGAAAGAATAGTACATTATCTGTTAAGTAAGGACAGTCTATGTTTGAAAATGATCCTAGAGAGACTCTGGATTGGAAAAGAAGAAAGGCATTCCTTTATTGTAGGTTAAAATGAAAAAAATATTATCCATTGTGTCCACAGAGTTTTAGAGATGTAGGAGTACTTTTTTTTTTTTTTTTTTTTTTTTTAATACCATAAGACATTCCACACCCTGACACCTTCCAGGCCTTTTTCATTCAGAGAACTTAGGATATTAACACTATACCTTCAAGACCTATTTAACCTGGGGCACCTGGGTGGCTCAGTCGGTTTAGCATCTGACTTCAGCTCAGGTCATGATCTCGCGGTCTGTGGGTTCGAGCCCCGCGTCGGGCTCTGGGCCTGCTTCAGATTCTGTGTCTCCCTCTCTCTCTCTGTCCCTACCCCGCTCATGCTCTGTCTCTCTCTCTCTCTGTCAAAAATAAACATTAAAAAAATTAAAAAAAAAGACCTACTTAACCATATTTCCCTGTAAGCAAAAACCCTCTTTCTATATAACTTACTCCTCTCTTTTCCTATTAACTCTCTGCCCACTTAAATTATGTTTTGTCCTATTGAGAATCTTACTTATGGCACTCTATATTTTGCTCCTATATTGGTCACTCAGGTCCCTCTACTTCTATTGCTATTTGGAAGTGGCAGGTGGAAGGGAGGCTGGAAATGGTTCTCTGACCATGGGCTGTACTTCGAGTAGAATAGATAAAAAGTGATCCCAGCTTTTTCATTGCTCAGAAGTTCCTGCTGTCATGTTGCCTGGATGTTGTGAAAATGATGTCATTTTCCTTCTGTTGTCCTATGTCCAAGAAGAGGGTAGAGAGGACCAAAAACTGCTCTACCCCCTCCTGCCCTGGTAGAATCCCTTCAGTCCTTTCCACACCTTCCCTCCATAGTAGATTAAGAAAACTCACTTGAACCACTGCTTGCCACAAAGCAGGGAGTGTATAGTTCCCCTGCACATTTAGGTCAGCTGCATGTGGGAAGCTGTCCTTTATTATTTTGATTTAGAAATTGGCTACTTTATAAATCTTCCTTTGAATGTACTCATCCTTCTGCAGTGGTCCTGGATGTTTTCTTCCCTGAGATATACTGATCTCATGCAAAGCCTCCCACGTCTTTGAATATTTTCTTTTTTTTTTTCAATATATGAAATTTATTGTCAAATTAGTTTCCATACAACACCCAGTGCTCATCCCAAAAGGTGCCCTCCTCAATACCCATCACCCACCCACCCTCCCCTCCCTCCCACCCCCCATCAACCCTCAGTTCTCAGTTTTTTTTTTTTAATTTTTTTCAACATTTATTCATTTTTGAGAGATGGAGAGAGACAGAGCACGAGTAGGGGACAGGCAGAGAGAGGGGGAGACAGAATCTGAAACAGGCTCCGGGCTGTGAGCCGTCAGCCCAAAGCTCAACGCGGGGCTCGAACCCACGAGCTGTGAGATCATGACCTGAGCTGAAGTCGGATGCTCAACCGACTGAGCCACCCAGGCGCCCCTGTTCTCAGTTTTTAACAGTATCCTATGCTTTGGCTCTCTCCCACTCTAACCTCTCTTTTTTTTTCCTTCCCTTCCCCCATGGGTTTCTGTTAAGTTTCTCAGGATCCACATAAGAGTGAAACCATATGGTATCTGTCTTTCTCTGTATGGCTTATTTCACTTAGCATCACACTCTCCAGTTCCATCCACGTTGCTACAAAAGGCCATATTCCATTCTTTCTCATTGCCACGTAGTATTCCATTGTGTATATAAACCATAATTTCTTTATCCATTCATCAGTTGATGGACATTTAGGCTCTTTCCATAATTTGGCTATTGTTGAGAGTGCTGCTATAAACATTGGGGTACAAGTGCCCCTATGCATCAGTACTCCTGTATCCCTTGGGTAAATTCCTAGCAGTGCTATTGCTGGGTCATAGGGTAGGTCTATTTTTAATTTTCTGAGGAACCTCCACACTGCTTTCCAGAGCGGCTGTACCAATTTGCATTCCCACCAACAGTGCAAGAGGGTTCCCGTTTCTCCACATCTTCTCCAGCATCTATAGTCTCCTGATTTGTTCATTTTGGATTGGAAGAATAAATATTGTCAAAATGTCAATACTACCCAAAGCTATCTACACATTCAATGCAATCCCAATCAAAATTGCACCAGCATTCTTCTCGAAACTAGAACAAGCCATCCTAAAATTCATATGAAACCACAAAAGGCTCCGAATAGCCAAAGTAATTTTGAAGAAGAAGACCAAAGCAGGAGGCATCACAATCCCAGACTTTAGCCTCTACTACAAAGCTGTCATCATCAAGACAGCATGGTATTGGCCCCAAAACAGACACAGAGACCAATGGAATAGAATAGAAACCCCAGAACTAGACCCACAAACGTATGGCCAACTCATCTTTGACAAAGCAGGAAAGAACATCCAATGGAAAAAAGTCTCTTTAACAAATGGTGCTGGGAGAATTGGACAGCAACATGCAGAAGGTTGAAACTAGACCACTTTCTGACACCATTCACAAAAATAAACTCAAAATGGATAAAGGACCTGAATGTGAGACAGGAAACCATTAAAATCCTAGTGAATATTTTCTACCAAAGAGAGCTTGCTTCTGGCACACACTGAGATAGAAAATATTCCATTTCTGGGGCGCCTGGGTGGCGCAGTCGGTTAAGCGTCCGACTTCAGCCAGGTCACGATCTCGCGGTCCGTGAGTTCGAGCCCCGCGTCAGGCTCTGGGCTGATGGCTCGGAGCCTGGAGCCTGTTTCTGATTCTGTGTCTCCCTCTCTCTCTGCCCCTCCCCCGTTCATGCTCTGTCTCTCTCTGTCCCCAAAATAAATAAAAAACGTTGAAAAAAAAAAAAAAATTTAAAAAAAAGAAAATATTCCATTTCAGGGGCAGCTGGCGGGCTCAATTGGTTAAGCATGCGACTCTTGATTTCGGCTCAGGTCATGATCTCATGGTTCATGGGATTGAGCTCCAAGTCCGGCTCTGCACTGACAGTGTGGAGCCTGCTTGGGATTCTCTGTCTCCCCTTCTCTGCCCCTGCCCTGTGCGTGCTCTCTCTCTCTCTCTCTGTCTCTCTCTCTCAAAAAAAAAATTCTATCTCAATCCACATTTGAGAGTACCTAAACCCCTCAACCTCTTCTTTTTAAATATCCAGCCTTCACTGTGTGTTGGATATGCCACAATTATTGCCAAATTATGAGGGGACATAAATTCCCTTCTGGGCAAGTTTGTGAATACATAGATGTTTCTATACACAGCCTTAACATTCCTTGGTATTATGGCTTCAGACTTTACATTATATACTTTATATACTAGAAAGAACTCTTAACTGGTCTAATATCAAATGTGGATCTTCTTGCACTTGTCTGCTGAAATTCTGTTGTGAGACTCAATGTTCTTTTTGCAGTTTCTGGTCCTACACCTGCATGTCATAGAAGTTTTTTCTGTTTCATATATAACCAAAAGCAGATGTATTTGCTGGCACATCTCCAATACATTTTTAGGTTAAAAGAGTATCTTTCTTTGTATTAGTCAAGACTCTTAATGTTGTAAATGACAGAATCTCAATCAAAATCGGCTTAAGCAAAATTAAATTTATTGGGTTCCATAACTGGAGAAGTCCAATGGCAGGGCTGGCTTTAGGATTCAAACAATGTCACCAGAACTCATTTCATCATTCGTCATTTCTTGGCTTGCTTTCACATTTTTGGTTCCAACTGGTAACAAGATGATTGCAGGATCTCCAGTTCTTATATGATCTCAGGCCTCACAGAAAGGGGCAGGAATATATTTTCCAGAAATTAGAGCGACATCTCCTGCCATCTGACAACTCAGTCTGGGTTATATGTCCGTTCCCTAACCATTACTGTTGCCAGGCAAATGCAGTACTCCAAATTTCCAGGTGTCAGTCATACAGTATTGGGAGATAGGTTCAACTCTAATGGAAGCAAATGAACTAATAAAATTGAGATATGGTTATCAGAAAGTTCTGGGCAGCAAAAACAACAGATGTTCACTATAGTCTTCCCATCCTTAATATGCTGTAGGATTCAGGAAAGAAATGTGTTGAAAAATGACCCAATACAAAAAGATAGCAGCATAAGGAATAGTTTAGCAAGTATTTGAAAAGAAGACAACTTGGCATCATTTGATCTTTTGGACATTAAGATTTTGAGAAAGAGAAAAGTGTAGTAGGAAATTATTGGGCATACAATGCATGATATAATATTTATTTTTTCAAAGATCAGCTATTAAGCAAAAAATATTTCCAACTTCAAGAAGGAAATGTTTGAATATGATATAGCGATTATAACTATTCCAGTAGTTATCTACCTTTAAATGGTCCAAACATTCTCCTTTGTATTGACGTAGGTAACATTTTAAAATGCCGTTACCTATTAAGTAGCCATCTATGTAGTCATTAAAAAAGTATCTTTGACATATACTCTCCAGGACTGCTACCAATGCTAGCTGAAAATAACATATTGTCTACACATTATTTTATTTAAAATAACATTAAAATAGCTCCAGAGGGAGCGAGTAAAATATCAATAATAAATAGTATATTTTATCCACTAATAGAGCTTGCATTATCTGAATCAATTTTGACAAATAAAAATCCTCCAAAGCTCAGTGATTCAGAAAAGAAGATAGCATTTTTTCCTCTGCATACATTTTTTAAGTACTTTGTTTTCTAGCAGGCAATTTTTCAGTCAATGTCTATATTTCTGTGAATGTGTAAACTGAGGAGAAAATTATGCCACATGGATATCAGTGAGATCCTAGATTAGGGTTACTTTTCTTGATGGGAAAGAACTAAATCTTCATAACCAATGCTGGAAAGTATAATGACCAAGTTCATTATGGGTTGAATTTTGTCCCCTGCAATTCATATTTTGAAGTCCTAACCACAATACCCTAAAATGTAACTGTATTTGGAAGTAACGTGTTTAAAGAAGTGACTAAGTTAAAATGAGTTCCTTAGGGCGGGCCCTAATCCAATATGACTGATGGCCTTATTATAAGAGGAAATTTGGACACGATTAGCTACCAAAAGACCATGTGAAGGCATGGGAAGAAGATGTCCATCTACAAGTTAAGGAAAGAGGCCTCAGAAGGACTAAAACTGCTGTCATCTTGATCCTAGACGTCTACTTTCAGAATTGTGAGACAAGATACCCAGTCTGTGGTATTTCATTAGGGCAGCTCTAACAATGTAATACACGGTTTAAAAACATTGGAGTCCTGATAGAATAATAATTAATTGCTAAGTATTTCTCCGGTCTAAATAGTTCATTGTCATTCATTGAGCAAGCATTGTGACTGGACCATAAAGAAGAAAAGAAAAAAAATTGTGAGGTGAAACAGTAGAGCAAGTAACATCTAGAGCATAGAGCACTTTGTTGGCTCTCGAACTTGATCCAGAAGACATTAAAAACTTACTGAAGGGGGTGACAAAATCAGACATGCCTTTTAGGAAGTTCCATCTGATGGTAGTAAGGTTGGATTAGACTGGATCAATGTGGATTCATGGAAATAAAAAAGGAACACATTCTAAATAAGAAGCCTTCTCTCCATAAGAAGTATTTTCATGGGAATGGAAAGAAATGGAGGAACTTAATATTATGTAAGAGTTGCATTAACAAGATTTTGGTTAGAGGATATGAGTGATAGGGAATATTAGTGAGGGGGAGACAAGGATAATGGTCAAGTTCTAAGTTGAAGAACTTGATTGACAGCACAAACACATAGTGATGTAGGAAAAACTGGAATAGGAGGAAGTTTTAGGGAGCTGATTATACATTCAATTGAAGAATATTAATTATATAAGACAACACTGGATGAGGTGGGCAGAGTCAAATAAGATGTAGCCTGAAAGGTGACCATGAGACAGATTGACATGGAGTTCTCAAGAGATACAGTGATCATTTTCTGTTGGGGAGATAATCCAGATTTTGTTTCCATATTGTCAAGAATTAAGGAATAGTAGAAGAAGAAATATAGACAACAACAAAAAAAGTAAGCATGGTCAATTTAACCCTCTTTCCTTGTTCTTCCTACCTATCTCTTTACTATTTTCCCTGTCTCAGTCCCTAAGAAAAGATGGGTGATTATTATGATTGGTTAGAATCCAGGGCATTGGGGACACCTGCGTGGCTCAGTCAGTTGAGTCTCAGATCTTTGATTTCAGCCCAGGTCATGATCCCAGGGTCATGGGATTGAGCGCTGCATAAGCTCTGTGCTGACCCTGGAGCCTGCTTGAGATATATTCTCTCTCTCTCTCTCTCTCTCTCTCTCTCTCTCTCTCTCCTTCTCTCTCCTTTCTCATTCCCTCCCTCCCTCCCTCTCTCTCTCCCCCCTTCCCCTCTGCAAGTCTCCCCTGCTCATGTGTTCTCTCTCTATAAAATAAGAAGAAGAAGAAAGAAAGAAAGACAAAGAAGAACAAGAAGAACCCAGGGCATTAATTGAAGGACATTTTATTAGGAGGATGGCTTACTATGTTTCAAGTTTACCCTCTTGGTACAGTGCTCATTTTTCTACTCTCAATCTTAGGTAGGATCTACATACTAGGGGAAATTGCTCAATCTCTATTTGTTCTTTATGTTCTGAACACCTGAAAATGAATATGAGGTTACAACAATGCCTGTTCTCCAGATCCATTTTTTTGTAATTCGTAAAAGAATGTGACTTCCCACAGGACTGTAGAAACAAAGCTAATTCCCTAAACCAATTTGGAGAGTGTAAATTAACCAACTGATCAGATTCTTGCCTAGTCATAATAAAATGATATGTTGATTCTTTTTGCTCTAGTTCCCTATATTTAGCTTTCTCTGTAGAAACCTTACTGTGGAGGGTTAATAGATTAGGATTTAAGCAATCCTGTGTTCCTATTCTGAATGCCATGTAATTCCAACCAAACCCTGCCCATCAACTTTTAACAAAGTGTAGAGGATAGGGTCGCCTGGGTGGCTCAGTCGGTTTAGCATCCGACTTCGGCTCAGGTCATGATCTCAGGGTCCGTGAGTTTGAGACCTGTGTCGAGCTCTGTGTTGACAGCTCAGAGCCTGGAGCCTGTTTCAGATTCCATGTCTCCCTCTCTCTCTGACCCTCCCCCATTCATACTCTGTCTCTCTCTGTCTCAAAAATAATAAACATTAAAAAATCAAAGTGTAGAGGATAGAGAAATACAGTAGTTGGATGTGGAAAAGAGATCAAAGAATTTTTTTTAAAATGGAAAAAGAATCAAGGGTATTTAAATTAATATATAAAGGAGACAACAGACAGAAGTTAATAATATAGGAAAGAGAAGACAACTGAATATTATTTTCCCTAAGGGAATGAAATTTGGGCACAACTGGAGGGATTGCATATTTCATTAAAAAACAGACAAAGGTAATGATGATGAATAGCTGCAAATACAATTAAGAGGCTAAGAATTGTTCAGTCAGATAGTTCTAGTTTCTCTGTGAAATAGTAGGAGGGGGCATTTTACCTAGAGTGAAGAATGAAGAAGGCTTTTCCAGAAGGTGGAGAAGAGTAGAGAAGTTTTGAAATCATTTTTGCAGAGGACTGGAGAATGAAAAGACTAGAAAAAGATAATTGCTTTTGCAGGGTTATTGAGTGTCTAGCTGAGTTTAGGGAACAAGTACCAATTTTCCCCCTTATGCTTTTTCTTCCAACGGTACCCAAAGACCTGGGGCGGTAGGTAATTAGATGAAATGGGGTTGGTATTTTGAAGGTAGGGTGAGAAAAATGATAAAGGTAAGTAATTGAAGACAAGAAGAGGATAATATATAGAAGGCACAGGCCAATGAAGTAAGCCCAAAATTAGTTGTGGAATAAGTAATCAAATATGTTAAAGTGATATGAGTATGTGCAAAACTTGGGATATATGAATTCGTGATGGAACCATTTGAGTTGTCTGCATTGGAGGCAAGAGTTTTGGGTATTTTCATCAAGAGGGGTGTCTAAATAATCTAAGCCACTATTTCCCCAAACCAGAGCCTCTTGTGATTATGTTTACATTCATTTAATTTTTTTTTTTTTCTTTTTTGAGAGAGAGAGAGAGTACTCATGGCTGAGAGGGGAGAGGCAGAGGGAGAAAGAGAGAAAGATCTTAAGGTCCACACCTAGCATGGAGCTAGACGCAGGGCTTGATCTCACAACTGTGAGACCATGACCTGAGCTGAGATCAAGAGTGGGACGCTTAACCAACTGAGCTATCCAGGTGTTTCTATACTTACATATTCTAAGTGGATTTTTCCTTAATAGTGAAACAAGTGTCAAGTAATTCCTTTTAAAAACCATGACTCCATTATATGCTAGTATCCCCATCCCAGAGTTTTTAAAAAAATCCAATATTTGGAATAGTCTTTTAATTCTTAAGTGGTCTTAAATCTTATATAATTTCTTTTTTATTTTTGACCCAGCCTTTTCTCAAATGATGTCAGGACTTTTTTTTTTTTTTTTTTTTTTTAACATTTATTTATTTTTGAAAGACAGAGACAGAGCACAAGTGGGGGAGGGGCAGAGAGAGAATGAAGCACAGAATCCCAAGCAGGCTCCAGGCTCTGAGCTGTCAGCACAGAGCCTGACACAGGGTTCAAACCCACAGACTGTGAGATCATGACCTGAGCTGAAGTTGGATGCTCAACTGACTGAGCCACCCAGTGGCTGATGTCAGGACTTCTGATGATGTCAGGACCTCTAAGAAAATATTACCAATATTTTCTAAAGTCTCGAATTAATCAAAAACCATAACTGAACATCCAAATGTGCCAGTAATGAATAAGAAGGTTCTATATTTTGTTTTTAAGTTTAGAACTGTTTCTCTACTAAATTATGTTTTACGCTATGCTTTGGCATTATAATAGATGGATATGGCAAAAATATATATTCAGAGATTTAATTTTAGTGTATGCATAGGTTATAGAAAATTTAATATAAGAGGATCTTTTTTTTCTGCTTTAGAAGAAATAAATTGTATATCCTTAGGGGCTGGGAGACTCTTGCATTTTGTAGCAACTATGACTGATATTTACATACCTGTGTGTATGTATATATGTGTATGTGCATACGTATGTGTATATATATATATATATATATATGCTAAATTATTCCTTATATATATACACACATATATGCACATACATGCACACACACATATAATTTAAATAATTTTGAGCTCCACTGCTAACACGTTGATAAAAATCTTAAAGGCTGTTCTTCAAGAAGTTTGCTAAGCTCTCCCTGGGATTGTGTCCCAGTTTCAGGAGTGATATTGAGTTGGAGCTAAGTGGTTCACAGTCATATTCACGTGTCTTGAAATTCCAAGATTCTTTGCTCCTGTCTTCATGGTTCCTTTTGCGTTTCCTGGGTTAAGATTGAGGTTTCTCTGTTTTATGCTGGGCTGTCTCTCTTCCCTGCTAACATGATGAAACATGAAGCGATTTCTGTTTGATGTCTTACTGCACCACATTTAAAGACCTGAAGAATGAATACAATAAAAAGTGGCTGTATCATTTTTGAGTCCTGGAGAAGAGATCAGCCATACTCGAGTTTATAATCACTCCTTAAGGAAAAGAAATGTCTCAAGATGGAGTGCTAACTAGGATGGTGAACTAACCACTATGCCTATAGAAACCAGGTTTTGACCACTTTGGAAAATGGGGACTGGAAGGGAGTATTTTCTGTTAGTAGAACTAGTTCCCTCTAAATTTATCATGTGCACAATAAATAGCATCAACAGCAATTAGGAGGCATTAATGAGAAGAAGCCACAACTGACATTTATTTTCTGGACTGTGAAAAACAGAGTTCTGGATCACTGGGAAGGGAAAGACTTATAATGACCTTAGTAAGTGGAGGGCTGGTATATAGATAGTTTGTTTTGGCAAAAGAAAATGTCATGGGACCTGCACATATTTATTAATTAGGTTACCTCATTCTAGGCAATGTTCTAGGTATCTGTGGATTAAAGGTTGAACAAGACAAAGCTTCTCTTCTCATAAAATTGACATTCTAGTGAGAGGGAGTGTACCAAAAGACAGATGGATATACAGCATTATGTTAAGTAACAATAAGCTGCAATGAAGAAAAACAAGTGTGCAGTGTAATGAGGGTAGTGACTATTTTACATAGATAAAATAGGTCATAAAATATGTAAAAAATTCATATTTTTACTTATTTTACAACCTATTTAAAATGCCTTTTATATGCATATACATACATATGTACTATTTTTCTTAATTGAGATTAGGTTTTGTAGAGTGAAATTTATGTTTTGAGTTTGGCCAATGTTTCGCCTGCATACCGAATATCCCAACAAAGATAGTAAGTTTTATAATCATCTCGAAACATTCCCTCTTTCACCTTTGCAGTCCATTTTTACCCCCAAAGGCAAAGATGACCTGATTTTCTTCACCATAGATGTAGCTTTGCCTCTCTTTGGATTTCATATAAATGAAGTCATGCTCTTTCATGTCTGCTTGTCTTGATCTCTATGATGTCATCGAGATTTATGCAAATTGAAGGTATTATATTTCACTCTTTTTTATTGTTGAATAGTCATCCATTGGTGAGTATTTCAGAACTTGTTTGTTCATTCCTGTTTTGATGGGAATTTGGGTTGTTCACAGTTTGGGGCTCTTATGAATTAAACTGCTGTGGTGTTCTGATATAATTCTTTTTGCAGAGAGATATTTTCCCTTCTTCTGGGTAAATACTTAGAATTTGAATTACTGGTCATCTACTAAGTGTATGTTTTGGTGTATAAGAAACTTTCAAACTGTTTTCCAAAGTAATCTCATCATTTTACACTCCCTCTAGCAATATATGAGAGTTCTGGTTTCTCCAAATCCTCCCCAATATTCCTTTACCAGTCTTTTTACTTTAGCCATTGTAGAGGGTATAAAGTGATACCTCATCATGGCTTCAATTTGCATTTCCCTAAAGACTAATGATTTTGGACCTTTTTGTATGCTTATTAATATACACGCATTTTTCTTTTGAGAGGTACCTAATCAAGTGCTTTGTCAATATTTTTAGCCTTTGAGGGTTGCTTTATTGTTATTCATTACTCTCCGATGTTCTTTTACATTCTTGGTATAAATTCTTTGTCAGATATGTGTATTTCCAGCTATACACATTGAGTATGTATATATTAGATGTATGTGCTATCAACCATTTTTCCCATTTCTGTTGTTTTCCTTTTCATTCTTTTTTACTTTCTTCTTGCTTTTCTGTGTCATTTATTTCCACTCCTAACTTTATTATTGCATGATTTACTGTGTATTTAAATTTCTTCTTTTAGTCTAGATTTTTAAGTTGGAGACTTAGAGTATTGATTTCATGACTTATTTTCCTAATAGAAGCACTTTAAAGCAAATTTTAAAGTAAATCTACATTTGGTACTTCTTTAACTGTATCTTTGATATATGTTGTGTTTTCATTATCATTTACTTTGAAAAATTTTGCTCATGAATTCTTTGATCAATGGCTCATTTAGCAGTAGGTTGTTTATTTTCAAAATATGGGAATTTAAAAAAATGTATCTGATTGTTACTGATTTTGAATATGTTTTAGTTATGGTCACAAAACATACTGTGTACGTTTTTTGTTTTTTTTTAATTATTGAGACCTATTTTATGGCTTAATAGATTATTTATCTTGGTGAAGGTAGAAAGTGTATGAATGTATTTTGTAATTCTAGGATATGGTACTCTATAAATGTCACTTAATTCATGTCAGTTGATAATTCAAATTTATATCCTTACTGAATTTTCTTTGGTCTGTGACTCTACGAATTATTAGGAAATTATGTTAATGCCTCCAGTTAGAATTTTGGATTTGTTTATTTCCCTCTGGTTCTGTCAACTTTTCCTTCAGGTATTTTGTAGTTCTACAGTTTAGGTCCATACACTGAAAAGATTGTTTTTCTAATAAGTTTCATTTTATAGTTTGAAGTCTACTTATTTATCTCTGAGAATATTCCTTTGTCTTGAAGTTTACTTTGGTATTAACTTAGGTAAACAAACTGGATGCTATATTTTTTTTCCATATTTTTTCTTTCCACACCTCTTTATTTCCTATTTTGAATGCATTTATTGATAACAGAATGTAGTTGGGTCTTGATTTTTTTTTTTTAATGCAGTAATTGATATGATTGTGTTTAGATATAGCATCTTGGTAATTACTACTCCATATTTAAAACTTTTTATTTTGTTTTTCCTCCTTTCCTTTCTATGATCATTGTTTTGAGTTAACTACAAAAATTCTTTGGGTTCCATGTTTACTCTTCTGAAGCCTTACAACTTTAACTCCTCAGCTTCCTTTTTCTAGTAGCTACTCTAGTTATTACAATGTGCATCTTTAACATATTATAGTCTATTCAGTTAACTCTTGTACCACATTATGTGAAATGTAAGAGCCTTAGAAAAGTATAATCCCACTTATGCCTTTTAACATTTTTGTTATTTTTATCAAAATTTTACTTCTATGTGCCATGTAACTGTACAGGACAGCATTATCATTTTTGTATCAGTTTCTTAAGTAAATGATAAGATAACTATTTATATATTTACCCACATACTTATATTCCCTGTATGTTAGTTTCATTTCATAAACCTTCATTTTGCATTTATATTCATTTACGTCAGGTCTTTCGGTAATATATCTTTTCAGTTTTGTTTATCTCAAAATGTTTTAATTTTAGTATCATTTGTAGTGGATATAGAATCCTATGTTAACACACTTTTAAAAAAAAAAGTGTTTGCATTATTTTTGATGAGGAGTCAGCCATATTTTTATAGAATGTGTCTTTCTCCCCTGGCTGCTTTTATTCTCTGGGTGCTTTGTCATAGGTTTTCAGCTATTTGGCTGTGATACACCTAGTTTTTTTTTTTTAATTTATTATGCTTAGACTTTAGGATATGTAGGTTAAAGTTTTTAAACAAATTTTGAAAATTTTTGATAACTACTTCTTCCAATTTTTTTTTCTGCCCAATTTTTTCACTTTCTCTTTTAGAGGTGCAAATTATACCTGCGTTAGATCACTTGAGATTATTTTACAAGTAATTTAGGGCCTGTTTATTTTTTCTCATCTTTTTTCCCCCTCTCCTATAGATAGAATCATTTCTATGGTTCCATCTTCATGTTAACTGATCATTCATTTTATTGTTTTCAATATGCTGTTAAGACCATTTAATGCAGCTTTTCATTTTAGATCATGTACTTTTTGTCTTTGAAATTTGCACCAGGTTCTTCTTTATATTTTCCACGTTTTTGTTGAGATTCCCTGTTTATCCATATGTTCTTATTTTTGCTTCAGTTTATTATGCATAATTATAATTGCTATTCACAGTCCTTGCCTACCAGTTCTAATATCTGGGTCATCTTCTGTTATGTCCCTATTGGCTGCTTCTGCCAGTCCCCTCTTGATCATATGCCATTTTTTTTTGTCCTTCTCTGCTCTTTGGGGATGTTTTACTGTATGCTAGATATTGTCAATGTTATGTTGTAGGAAATTTTGCTTATTGTATCTTGAGGGCACTGAACGTGGTTCTGGCAGGCAGTTAAATTAAGGGGGATCCTTTGGTATCACCAGGCTTGACTTTATTCTTTGTGAATCATAATTTCATTTGTGTCCTTAGTCCTAACTTGTGCCATGGGTGTAGGAAGCATTTCTCATTCCTGATGTGTGACCATTCAGAGGTTTCAACTGACAGAGTAGATGCCCAGGAAGTTCCCTCTATCCCAACTGGGCCATAGCTTCAATACCTCACAGTACTGCATGACTTCCAGTATCTCAGATCAGCTCTCAGTAGGTCCAGCTGCACTGACTTAGTCCTCACAGAATTTTACCATGCTGATAAACAGCAAAGCTCTGTCCAAAGACTTGCAGGAAACCCTACACAGATTTTTGATGTCTTCCTCTGTATTACATTTTTATTGCTGTATAACCAATTACCACTATTACCACTGCTAACTAGTGAGCAGTTTAAAACAGCATTCATTCATTTCTTCAGAGTTCTGCAGGTCAGAAGTCCAGACACAGAGTAGCTGGGTTCTCTCCTCAGAGTCTTTGAAAACTGACACCAAGATTTCGATAGGGCTATATTCCTTTCTAGAAGCTCTGGGAAAGAAGCCACTTCCAAACTCAATCACTCTAATGGAAGAGTTCAATCTTTTGCGACCTCTGTCCTTGTTTCTTTGTTCACTGTTAGCTAGGGGCCACTTATCTCCTGGAAGTTGCCTGCATCCCTTATCATGTGGCCACTAGACAATTCACAAGGTGGCTGTTGCTTTTCTTTCTACCTGGAAGGATAATCTCTTTAACTGCTGCTTCTGTGACCAGCTAGAGAAAACTAAAGGACTCATCTAACAGGTCAGACTCATCCCAGATAATCTCTCTTACTCAAAGTCAAATGTATCCTATTATATAACTTAATCGTGGTATTTATAGTCCTGTTATTTATAAAAGCATGTGTACCAGGGACAGGAATCTTAGGGCCATTTTAGAATTCTGTCCACCACACCCTCTATGTATTTACCTTTCCTTTGATACCCTACCCTGCAAATCTCAGGCTTTTCTGCTGTCACAACTTCTTAGCTCATTGAGAATCCCAAGCTCTGCTTGGACTCTCTTTCCACGCTGTGGTGTGGGAAGTGCACCCAGGCAGAAATCTGATGTGAATGTGGGGCTTACCTTCTATGTTTTTCTTCACTCTAAGGTCACATACTATACTCTCTTTTACCCAATGCTTGAAAACAGTCAACTCATGAATTTTGTTTAGTTTATTAGCTCTTTACCTCACGAGGGCAGGTCTAATCTCAGTTATTCCATTATAATTTGAAGAACAGTGGGAAATATTTTTTAAATGAAAGCATCTGAGAAAAAGCATACCAGGGATACATAACACAAGTGCATCCTTGTTGCATTTTATCAAATACATTATCCAAACGAGATTAAACACACACATAGGCGCACACACACATGCATACACAAACACTTACAAAAGATAT
The DNA here is from genome assembly GCF_018350215.1 of Panthera leo. Classification (NCBI taxonomy): domain Eukaryota; kingdom Metazoa; phylum Chordata; class Mammalia; order Carnivora; family Felidae; genus Panthera; species Panthera leo. Next base: position 154,319,786 of record NC_056682.1, on the reverse strand, counting down.
GATATTCCTTTGGTAATGCAATTTGTGTAAGAAAGTGGAGTTACTTAAAATCACCTTATTTTACATATATAATCTTAGTATCAACAAGAGATATTTTGTACATATAGACAATCAGAACATAAGTTGCCCTCTCTCTGTTATTTGCATGCACTTCCAAGGCAATCCATGCAGTCCTGTGGCTCAGATATTATGCTCAAACGTAGATAATGTTCAAATATATTTCTTTAGCCTCGATTTCCACCCCCCCCCCCGACTTGTGGGCTAATATATCTGATCTACTACTCAACATAATCTCGTACTTGACTAAGAGGCAAGTCAAATTAACATGTGCAAAATAAACTCTTGATAATCTTCCCCTTCCCACCATATAAAACAACTTATTTTCCCCAAGTCAGCCCTATTTTTATAAATGACAATCTGTTCTTTCTGTTGCTCAGGCTATAATCATGGAGAAATCCTTGACTTCTTTCTTCCACAACCACAGCACACTTATAAACAGATCTTATTACCTTTGCTTTCAATCTTGAATCCCATCAAGCAGCAAGATTTGTTGGCTTTACTTCAAAATATATTCCAAATTTCACCACTTCTAATTCCCTCCACTGCTACCACTCTGGAGAGAAATCAACAAAACCTCTTACCTTGATCACAGCAATAAAGTCCAAATAAGTCTACTGTTTATATTTGAGTCCCCAGCCCCAGCAGTCTCTTCTTATAACAGTCAGATGATCCCTCAAAATATAAACTATAATTTCCCTGCTCAAAACCCTCCTATATTTCCCCACCACACCTGGAAGAAAAACCCGTAAGTTCTTAGATTGACAATAACCCACACGATTATCATTTATCTACTATATCATCTACCACTCTCCTTCTCTCTTGTTCCATTAATAACACACTGATATCCATACTGTTAATTTTTTTAATGTTTATTTATTTTTGAGGAGGTGGGGAGGTGTAGAGAGACAGGAGACAGAATCTGAAGCAGGCTCCAGGCTCTGAGCTGTCAGGGCAGAGCCCGACGCAAGGCTCAAACTCACGGATGTCGAGATCATAACCTGAGCCAAAGTAGGACACTTTGACTGAGCCACCCAGGTGCCCATGATATCCTTACTGTTAAATTAACAAACCTGCTCCTACCATAAGGCCTTTATGTTAGTGTTCACTTCTTTGGAAAGTTCTTCCCAGAAATTCATGTGGTTCTGTCTCTCATATCACTAAGGTTTCTGCTCCACAAATAGGCTTACCATGATTATTCTTTCTATAGTAGCAGTTCTTTCGCTCTACTTTAGTTTTATACTAATATTTGTAACCTTTTGGCATCATATTATACCTCGATTGGTTGTTTACTGTATTCCTTCCCCACTAACATGCAAGGTCACTGACGCCAGACACCTTGTCTGTCTTGTTTGGTGTTATATCCCCAGCAAATTTAATACTGTCTTGTTGATAGTAGGCAGTCAATAAATAAATGCACGAATAACTAAATGTTTTGTTACCATAGAAACCTTATTTTCTCAATTCTGTGACCATTGAGACTCAGATAATTTACTCTCTGATAAATTGACATTACTTTGTAGATCAAAGAGCAAGAAATCAATACTATATATATATATATATATATATATATATATATATATATATATATTCAAGGCTAACTTTTAAATAAACGAACTTTTAACAAAGAATTTGTAGACACTGCAGTTTTCTTTCCCTCCTCATTGCAGATATGCAAAGTATCTCTTGGGAAAAGCATGCATATGCTGTTATATTTTGTTTAACATAATAGATACAGACTACTAATGCCGTATGTTTCATGAGAATGGTGGTGCCAGGATTTTTAAGGCCTGCATAAATAATTTTCTAGAGGGTTTTCCAGAAACTATTCCCTATCAGGGAATGGCTGCTGTCCAATATGTTTTGTCATTTTTTTTCTTTATTAACAAACTTAAAAAATTATTATTACTTAAAAAATTATTATTACTATCAGACACAGGAATGTACATCTGGTATGTTCTTTGAATAACAATATGTTGAATCCCATGATAGTTCATGAGATACAAGACAGAGTTGGAGTCAATATAGGTTAAATTATCTCTTAGGAGAAGCTTCCTTTTTATAAGATTGAGTATTAGGTGGGAAGATGAGTTGAATTTCAATTCTTCACTATTCTCTCCTTTTTTGGCATTATGGCATTTTTCTTTTTTCCCAGATGAAACACTTCACTAAGTTTATTGCATTTGCTAATTAGATTAGCAATTACCAATTAGATTAAATTTAAATGTACCAATCAAATTTTATATCTAAATTTGTTACATTATCACTAATTAGAATAGCACTTTTTACTTAATGGATTACATGTGAATTAAAACAACTCAGGCCATTTTTAGGGCCTACGTATATTTTACTATTTGGCATAGGAATCATTAGCTTATATTTAAATTTAGTAAAGAGTCATGTGACAATTCACATCTATGTGGAAAAAAAGGAAAAAAATATTAGGTAAATTAGAGTTACTTTAATTCAAAATTGTCTAATTTCATCCAAGTTTGAGATGAGTAATGCTTTTGAAGACATATAATCATGCTTTTGAAGACAAAGTCCTCTAATAAGAACAAGCAGAACTTAAGATATATTAAAAATACTCAGAGAACACTTTTTAGGAATGTGGTTCTTTCATCTGGCAGTTATTGACTGACATGCCTTTGGTATGGTAGTATCTGAGGATGCAATGGCTATGCCAGGGGCATGTAAATGAAGTTACAAGTTTTAAAATTTTTGTTGGGTTTTGACATGTGGACTTTGAAAATCGTTCAAAAATCTATTTGTTTCCACTGACTTTTAACAAATATTTTGTAAACCATTCTACTGCCAGATGTTTCTTTACTATCATATTAGAGATGCATCAAAGAAAACGTAAAATCTTAGCAGCATGTTAAGTATACATTTATAATGAAGACAATATCCCATAACATGATTGCTTTAACACCTTACTATATACACCACGTTAATTATAGTAACTAATATTAATATACTTTTGTCTGACTATACTTATCACTTTTAATGGTTAGTTTAGTTAAGTACAAGAGTTTATATTGTTTAGCATAGTTCTTGAGTCCTGGGCCATACAGGAACACGAATCAAAAGAAATAAATCCTTAGTCAATAAGTCAATTATAAACTTGTATAAATCCTGAAATTGTATTCTGCCTCATAAGACTAATATTACTTAATACACTCTAGCTCTTTGTTTGTAGTTATGGCCATAATATGGTAAAAGATTACGTAAATTTACAAATTAGCAAATGTATGTATTTTAAGATACTGATAATTAAAAAGGAAGTCTCCAACCAATTTGGGTAACAAATGTATAATATTCTGTTCTTAATATCTCAAATTAGTCATTTGTGTATACCTTTTCCTGAGTGGTTGATATTTGCATATATGTCTTTCTGCAAAGGAGTCTTTTATGGGATCCATCTAAGGATCTGGCATGTAAATAGTCAAGCCGTAGTTCTCTCTGTCTCTCATGTCTATTTGGCTCTGTCTCTGTCTCTGTCTCTGTCTTCATCTCTTTCTCAGTCTACTCAGTTTTGGTAGAACTCCTGGGAAGAGAAATTGATACAGTCTAATCTTTTGTACATTTTAAGGATGGAACTTTTGGCAAACAAATGAATAATACTTGCTAGAATCCCTACCTATGGGATGCTTTTAGCAGGTTGGACAAGGTTGTCTGTAATAGGTCATGGTAAAAAAATATAGAACTGTGTATTCATGGGGTAGCTGTCCGCAAAATGTACCATAAGCTGTGTAACAGAATAGAAGGTGCAGATGTTTTATCTTCCTGACAACTCTACTATGTAAAGTATGTAGGTGTATACATTATCCTGGATCTCTGCTATTGGCCTGTATATTGAGATGATTTATATCATCAAAACTATTAGTAAAACTGTATGATTGGGTCAGGACTCTGAGCCTTGTGAGTGAGATTTAACAATTTGATCCTTTGTGTTATCATAGTACACACATAATATTTTAGGTTAACTACATGGCAGACTAAGGATTAAAACAATTACATGGTTATATGAAAAATATGAAGCCATAACCACTAAACGTAGCTACTATTTAAGCATATGGGAAAATGATTAGATCTTGGTCTTGGTCACAAATATTCCTAAACATTTGCCCAATATTTAAGAATCCAATAGGGGTGGCTGGGTGGCTTGGTTAGTTGAGTGACCAACTCTTGGTTTCAGCTGAGGTTGTGATCTCACAACTCTTGGGCTGGAGCCCCACATTGGGTTCTGCACTGATAGCTCTGAGCGTGCTTGCGATTCTCTCTCTGCCCCTCCCCTGCTCATTCATTTTCTCTCCCTCTCTCCCACCTTCCACTCATCTCTCAAAATAAATAAATAAACTTAAAAAAATAAGAATCCAATAGTTATTGTGCTCTAAAGAGCCTTTGTCTATTAAATCTAGATATGATTCAATTCAAATTTTATTAGGATTTGTGGAAAATGGACTGTAGTAAAAAAAAAAAAAAAGCCATTTGTTTTTTTGCCCTGAATTTGTCCAGGACAGAGGGTAAAGAATAGAAAAGGAGAAAAACTCGAGTGAAAATACTAATTTTCACTTACCTGTTTCAATGCTATTATACCATATCCTCCATTTCCTTTAAGTTTTGACCTTTATTTTTACTTTTATTATTTTATTCCTCCTTGATGTTTCTCCCACTTAACCATAGGCTGTTTCTTCTTAATCATATTAATCTCCTACATATTTCTCTCCCTACAAACAACCTCTGTTGAATTTGTGCATGTGTCTTTCTGGTTGTGATACACATAAATAAACTCATCATATGCATAAAATTTTACATTTCTTGTTTTATTTTTAAATGTTTATTAATTTATTAGAGAGAGAGAGAGAGAGAGAGAGAATGAATCAACCCCAAGCAGGCTTCATGCTGTCAACACAGAATCCTATATGGAGCTCAGTCCCATGAACTGTGAGATCATGACTTGAGCCAAAATCAAGAGTTGGACACCTAACCAGCCGAGCCACCCAGGCGCCCTTCAATTTTTTAATGGCACAAAAACAGGCAAATCTATTAAGTATTTTTAAAAATGTTTTAATAAATTATAGTGTGCCTGGGTGGCTCAGTTGATTAAGTTTCTAACTCTTGATTTTGGCTCAGGTCATGGTCACTCAGATTTGTGAGATCAAGACCCAAGTCGGGCTCCATGCTGAGAAAATCAAACTGGATTGGGATTCTCTCTCTCTGCTCCTCCCTTACTCTCTCTCTCTAAAAAATTAATTAAAAATATTATATTTACTATCATGAAGTACAGCTTTAAAAAAAAGGAAAAAGCTTAATATTTAGGGTGATACCATTTCCACAATTTGGATTTTGAGGAGAGATTTTCCCTAAAATCATCTGACTCCTTTCCAGTCTTTCTCCCTTTGCCTTCTTCCCATCCCTGCTCAGTTCTGTCCAGAAGAGCAACAGAGTAAAAACCGCACCAGACTCCCAGACACCATGAGTTAGCTTCTCCTTCATGTTCTAAGCCTTCCTGGGTCATCTGTTAAGCCCTCATGGCAGTGTCTGCCTGAGACCGGTTATCCAATGATTGACTAATTGTGTCTGTCTCATGCTGGCATGCACTATTGGATTGAAATATTTCACTCCCAAATTGAGGTATATGCCCTAATTCACCCTGCATTGAGGTTAATGATAACATACTACACTCAAATATCATTCTGTTCAGGAATAAGGTGAGGGAGAGGGTGGGAAACCTAATTATTAGTTTCCTTTAAAGACCTCAGTGAACCATTATTTAACCTGACAAAGACAATTAGTTTGCTTCTAGATTTAAGTGTTTACAATAAATTTGTAATAGACATTACTTGTAGCTGTATTTTTGCATATTTGTGTTGTTAACTTGTAGGCTAAATATTTTTTTTAAGTTTATTTATTTTGAGAGAGAGTGTGTGAGTAGGGGAGGGACAGAGAGAAAAGGGAGAGGGAGAATCCTAAGCAGGTTCCATATCATCAGTGCAGAGCCCAACGTGGGGCTTGATCTCACACACTGTGAGATCATGACCTGAGCCAAAATCAAGAGTTGGATGCCCAATCATTGGAGCTACCCAGGCACTCCTAAATTTCTCAAATTAAAATTGCTCAGCCAAAATTTTTTGCACATTTAAAATTTTTATAGGTATTTCCAAGGTGCTGTTTAGAATTTTCACTAATCTCACTATTACACTCACAACAATAATGTAAAAAAATTTTTTTTTCTATGATGTCTGAAAAGTTGATTATTCATTTTATTTTCATAGGGCTGAACAAAGTATTGTTCATTTACTGTCATCTATCTGTAAAATTCATATTTGTGTCCTGTACTGTGTATTTTAGATTTTTCTTTTAAAATTTATGTGTAAAGACTTATATTAGTTTATTCCTTCTCCTCATATGTATTGCAGACAGTATTTTAGAGCTATCATTTATTTTTGACTTCTCTATATATGTGTCTTTAACATATGTTCTTATTTTTTATGTATTTAAATTTCTTACTGTTTTTTATTTATGGCTTCAGGATATCATATTTAGAAAATCTTTTTTTTCACTTCAAAATTATACAATAGCTATCATTTTCTTAACTTTCACAGTTTTCTCTTCATTAAACAAGAAAGTGGGGGTGATGTAATGAACCTAGTTGTTTTCACATTTTTCTTCCTATAAAAGTTGAATAATACCTGAGGTTGGAACAGAGATAGCAGAGAGTGAAGCAACTTGAACCATCTTAAGCTCCTAAAAAAGACAAAAATACAGAAAAAATAATGCATAAATAAGAAATCGTGGGAAAACATAGAATTCAGACATATTTGTGATAGGGAGGAGTTGATAAGCCTCTCTTAAAAAAAGGATAATTCAAAAGATTGAGTGTTTCCTGCTATGTAATGCAGCTATAGAAAGAAAAAGCTGATAATAGGTGGTATTTTCCTTAACGCTGAATGATGGGAAGATTGTATCTATTTTCATTTCAATTTGCTCTGATTTCCAAAACAGCTTTAAATGTAATACTCTACTTTATTTGTAGCTTAGCTACCAATAATTCAGACTTCTGCATGCATAAGGAGTACATTACCATCCAAACGTACTTACTCCGTGCTAGTAAATCATATGATAAATGTTATTTTCAAGTATGGAGTATTCTAATTTGTCATATACCATCATAACTTTAAGTTGGATTTAGTTTTAGGGTCAAGATAGATGATAATTTTTAAAAATTTTAAATCAATTTAGTACTTTTTCTGTGTAGCATTCATAATAAATACAAAAATGTTAAAATTTTATAATTTTAATGTTTGAGAGAAAAAGAAAGAGTGGGGAAGAGACAGAGGGAGAGAGAGAGAATCCCAAGCAGGCTCTGCACTGTCAGGGCAGAGCCCAGTGCCAGGCTTGAATTCACAAATTGTGAGCTCATGACCTAAGCTGAAATCAAGAATTAGATGCTTAACTGACTGAGCCACTGACGTGCCCTCAAATTAAAAAAATTTAAAATCAAGTATTTTACATTCATTGGATAAAGATTTAAATTTAAAATACTAAGCACTAAAAGTATTAGAGGAAATTTTATATAGTTCTGGTGGATGACCTGATGTGGAAAAAACAGCAATTTAGAGGAAGTAGACACAATTAACTATATAGGACTAATTTTATTATTTTATTTCATTGTATTTTGGTATGGGAAACAACTCCCATAAAATGTTTTATAGCAAGTAATAGAATACATATTTAAAATGCATATAAAGGGGCGACTGGGTAGCTTAGTCGGTTAAGTGTCTGACTCTTGATTTCAGCTCTCAGTTTGTGAGTTTGAGCCCCATGTCGGGCTCTGTGCTGACAGCTCAGAGCCTGGAGCCTGCTTCAGATTTTGTGTCTCCCTCTCTCTGCCCCGCCCCTGCCCACATTCTGCCTTTCTCTCTCTCTCAAAAATAAACAAACATTAAAAAAAATTAAAAATAAATAAATAAAAAATTGTCAGGGATATAAACCATTTTTGATCAATGTCTGTATCGATATTTATTTTACACCTCATTTTGAAAAACAAAATATATATGCATGTATACATGTATATGTATTAAGATATAAATAGATGTATAGAAATATATTGCAGCATTGGCTTGCTGAAAAGATACAGGCAAAAATTTGAATGTCTGTCAATATTTACCAAGACAGAGGGGTGCCTGTGTGGCTCAGTTGGTTAAGCGTCTGACTTTGGCTCAGGTCATGATCTCATGGTTCCTGGGTTCAAGCCTTGCCTGGGACCCTGTAATGACAGCTGAGAGCCTGGAGCCAATTTGGGTCTCTCCCTCCCTCTCTCTGTGCTCCTCCCACGTTCATGTTCTCTCTCTCTCAAAAATAAACATTTCAAAAAACTAAAAAAAAAATTTACCAAGACAGAAATCAATAGGCCATGTAAAGATACTGCATAATATTTTGAAGCTATTACAAAAAAAAAGTGGTAGCTCTATGTCTATTGACCTGATAAACTGTAAGTAAGAAAAGGAAAGTATGATTCCATCTTTGTAAAACAGTAACAAAATGCTTAAAGTGTGTGTGTGTGTGTGTGTGTGTGTGTGTGTGTGTGTACATGGATTAGTGTTACTGATGAAAACATATCAGTCTGTCAATATTTGTTAGAGAGCAGGTGGCGAGGGCATTTGAGGTTAGGAATTTTATAACACCTATTTACTGAATTCATTGTTTAAATGTTTACAGAGCATAGATTTCTTTTTCTTTTTTAATTTTTTAACATTTATTTATTTTTGAGAGACAGAGACAGAGCATGAGGGGGGAAGGGCAGAGAGAGAGGGAGACATAGAATCTGAACCAGGCTCTAGGCTCTGATCTGACAGCACAGAGCCCGACGTGGGGTTCCAACCATGGATCGCGAGATCATGACCTGAGCCGAGGTTGGACGCCTAATCAATTGAGCCACCCAGGCTCCCCACAGAGCATAGATTTCTACCATTGTAAATATTGAAGAGAAATTAAGAAATGAGGAAATAAAAGACAACTGGAATAAAAGTAAATATTTAAGAAAATTAAGACATGAAAGATTTTTAAAATTATCATCATTATTATTGTAAACAATAGTTTTGGATTCCTAACTTTTATTTTAAAAAATTGTACTTTTATTTTTAAAAAATCACCCAGAAAATAAGTTAATAAATAATTCTATCATGAATTGGACATTTCCACCAAAATATTTGAATATAAAAATTAAAATGTGTATGCTGTTTTCATAAAATACATGACAAAAATATGTTTAACCTACATAAAATTTTCTTTCAATCTACACTGGAATACATTCATCCTTATATTAGTTTGCAAATTGAACTTAAAACATATGTATAATTAAAGGGTTAACAATGTGCTGGTTGCTAAATTCAATTCAGATAAATTAGGGAATAACTGTGCATTTGAATAGATTATCACTTTGAACTATGTTTTCTTCCAATTAGGATGATTTTAAATGAATCTTATAATTTTCTAAAATAAAAATAAGTATATCTGGACATTATTGATTTTCTAGTTGAAGAGTATTAAAGGAATCTTTTCTTTCCCAGGGATATCATTAGTCATAGTCTTACTTCACACAGGTCTGAACTCGGTTCAGTTCAGAATCCTACCTAGAGATATTGAGCCTTCCACCATGACTACTGCCTACTCCTACGTACTCAGTAGGTGCTAAGATGCTATATGGGTGGGGGAAGTGGAAATACAGAAAACATAGATTCATACAACAAAAGTTTATCCCAGTCACACAGTCTGAGTGGCAGATAAAAGCAGATCTGATTTGCTGTTCTCCTGAGCACCTTTCCCAGAAATGCCACATATCAACAGTTTTAACGGAAAATATGTTGACAGGAAAGTTATTAAAACCTTTATAAAGGTAGAGAAAATGTGTAAAAGTTAAACCTGCAGGCTGTCAGAGAATTGTGCTCTTTGTTACTGCTTTTTCCCAACTAGTTCATTGCACAGACCCTTCTGAGACCTGTCCCTTGACTTAATTCCTCTAATGGTGAGACCCAACTGTCCTAAATCCACCCACCTTTCCCTAACCTAAATATCAAAAAAGCATCTGGGGCTCCATTGAGCTCAGTTAAAAACAAAGCACCAAAATCACTGTTAAAATTTTAGGCCCAGCACATAATAGCTTTCTGTAATTTTTGAGTTGGAGAAATCTGAAATTGCAAATGGATTTTGGAGAAGTCTGGATGCAAAAGTTTATATGAAGTCTCCTCCTTTGTTAACTGTTCTTCAATTCACATTGACCATATTTATTAGATTGATGACTGAATTACTGACTTGTTCATTCGTTCAAAATTTACTGAATGTATTGGATTTCTCCAGAGAAACAGAACCAATAAGACACATACAGAGGGTGGGGAAGTAGATGAGAGATTTTAAGAAATTATCTCATGCAATTGTGGGAGCTAGCAAATCTGAAATTTTTGCAGCATTATGGCAGGTTGGGGACCTAGGGAAGAGTTTATATTTTAGCTCAAGTCTGAAGATAATCTGGACGTCAACTTTCTTCCTGTTTGAAGGATCTCATTCTTTTGTCTTAGGCCTTCAACTGATTGGATGAGGCTCACCCACATTGTGATGGGTAATCTCTTTTACTGAAAGTCTACTGATTTAAATATTAATCACATCAAAACAAGTTACTTTCACAGCAACATCAAGACTGGCAGTTGACCAAACATCTGGACACCATAGCCTAGCCAAGTTGACACATAAATTTAACCTTCACACTGAGTTTCAAATACAAAAAGCCTAAGAATCTGTTGAGCGCATAACCTCATCAGTGGAGATTGAAAAGGTAGGGAAGGGGAGATGAGAGACAGACACAAGGTCAACTTGCAATAGGAGAAGGAAAGTAACAGATACTTACAAAATGTCAAGGGAGCTGAGAGTAAGGAAGTGAATAATTTTGCCTGAATAAAAAAGAGGTGCATTGATGCTCAAGATGCTTACCTCTTGTCCAGAAATTTGGCCCAGAAGAGCAATTCCTCTAGTCAGAGAGAAATTTAAAGAGATGTGCGAAGCTCTACCTTGGGGCTCATGTGGAACTTGTTCTGGGCTCAGTTCCAAAATATTTGCAAACTTAAGCTGGGATTCAATTTTATAGTGAAACCTAATATGCATCAGGATCTTTCTTAGTTTGAGGCATTGTCTTTAAAAATCTCCTTCCCCCAGATAGATTTTATTTTGTAAGGATTATATATGACTATTTGTTTGATTAAATGTGCAGTTTTTAGAAGCCTGTTTTTCAACTGCCTTAGACCGTGAGCTATGCAGTTTTTCCATTTGAAATTTTCATAGTAGAATATTTGCTTCAGCAAATTGCAAAGTTTTTTTGTTGCAGAGTTTTGGCAGCTAAATTCACTCTGAGCACAGTGGGCTGTCTTTCTTCAGTACACTGCATTAGAGAAACAGTTCTACACCCTGAGGGTTTTGGAGTTTCTTTGTTCAGCAAAGAATTGAATCATATCCCTGAAAGGGGATCTATGTCTTTCAAGCCTTAGTTTAAATGATCATTGACAAATCAAGCTAGACACTAATTAGCTCTCCTATTGAAATTAACGTATTTTATATGTATTAATGTGAATATCAGAGGAGACACCCTGTCAATCTCGATTTCATAAAGGAATGTTACATACTTTCCAAATAATTTGTACTGGCAAAGGTTTCTAGTATTCAGTCTCATCCTGAATTAGTTTCCTTCTTTCTGTTTGTGGTCTGGTCACACTGGCCCTCTAGTTCCTTGATCTCTTCGATACTTTTCCATCTTAAGGCCTCGGTACTTCCAGTTCCATTGGGCCTAGAAAACTATTTTTCTTCTTCTCTCAGGACTTTCATCTCCTCATCTTTAAAGTCTTCTATTTGACCTGCTAAAAGAAGCTATCTTTGGCCATCCCATTGCTAACTATCTTTCCCACCAGCCCCTTCTCATCTGTGGGCCACTGCTCTCTATCACAAGCATACTCTTTATTTCCATCAGGGCCCTTATCATCATATTAAGTTATTTTGCTTACTTTTTCATCTTCTCAAAGACTGTTTTCTCTGCTAGGATGCACACTTGATTAGAACAAATAACTTGCCTTTTTTCCAAAGCTGCATCCTTAACAAACTATAAACAAATTCAGGCTTCTTGATGAACTAGTGGAAAGAAAAGTGTTCATGACAATCAAATTAAATGTTATTACAAGTAAAGTTCTTAGAAAAAGTCAGGTATGTAAAACAACTATAATTTCTGCTTTATCTTAAATGAGATGTCAATAATAATAAACATCAGACTCCAATGTAATGTGGGATAGATGGCCATATGCAGAGTTTACAAAAGGGAATGGTCCACATCCTTGGACCCTTAAGCCATATCAGGGATACAGTAAAAGAGTCAGACTGTAGGGAAGTCAAGAAGACTTGAAATTATTTGGGCCAAGTTGTTGCTTTACTGGTCCCCTGGCCTCCCCACTTATTCACCCCTCTAAAACCTATAGAGGGGACACAAATAGACTGGTCTGAAATTTGGGAGATACCTAGGGGCAGACCCAGGAAATTCAGGTTCCTGAGGAGCAGGATGAAAATGACATCTTTGAGAGTGACTTACATTGTCAGAAATATTTGGTGCTGGAGGTGGGCTTAGAAAAGAGTCACAGTTACCCAGGATTGGAATAGAGATACCTGTGTCCAGGTCCAGGAATTGACAGAAGAGTCCCTGAACTGCAAACAACCTAAGAAACCCCAAAAGAGAAAGTATCAGCTTTGAACATCCACCAAGTCCACAGAGCATAAAGCCAACACCCAAGGAAAATGATGAAAATAAAGAATTGCTTTTCCATTCTTTACTTTTTCTCAGCAGCCCTCCCACCCCACCCCCCCACCCCGCCACCCCACCAGTACAGCTTTGCAAGTACCTACCTTCCCATGCTTTCATCAGCCTTAGCCAAGGTCCATGTCATTGGTTAGGAAGGGTAGAACAGTAGAGCAGGGAGAGAGTATAGATGCTGACCTCACCTCTATCCAAAAAGGCAGACAGTGTCTATTATAAATATTAGCTTGAAGGCAGTTGAAAAGTTCTGATTTTAAGTGGAGATTAAAGCACTTGAATAACCGCTAAATTGTATTGCAACTGGAGAAATGTCTGTTGACCAAGATAAAGCAGGTAATTCATGGGATTTGACTAAATTTGCATCCATGGGAGGAAAAGATTATCCCCACTGAATAACTTTTAAAGGGTCAGAGAGATGAATAAATCAAGTGTTGATCATATCATGAATCAGGTATTTCAATATACCAGTACCCGGAAATTTTGTTATCCTCATTATTCTTTTAAAATTTATGGGTGAAATTTGTCTCTTTTTCAATCCATTTTCCATACAACAGCTATTTTTAAAATCCTAAATAAGATTATGACAATCTCCTGCTTCAAACCCTCCAACTGCCCTTTAATTCCCTTAGAATAAAATCTAATCTCTCAACCACAACATATAGGATCTCTATGTTTGGCTGTTGCCTAATTCACTGACACTTTTCCTTCTACTCACATGTCCAGTCTTTGTTCTTTAAACACACTGCCTTATTTTTCATCCTTAGAACACTCCAGGCTTGTTTCCACCTGAGAGTGCTGTTTCTCCACCCCCAAATGCTCTAGCACCTGATTCCGTGGCTGTTTCCTTGGGCACTCAGGTCTTTAGCACAAATATTCCCTCTGCAGTTAGAATTTCTCTGACGTCATAATTTAGACTTTGTCCCCGTCCCCCCACTGTGGGTCCACTCTACCATTCTCTACTTCACCAACTAGTTTTATTTTCTTCATATGATTTATGTAAGATTTTTTGTTTGCTTGTTGTGGTCTGTGGGTTGCATCTGATTATAGACTGCTTAAGAGGAGTGAATAAATTGGTTTTGTTTACCACTAAATCCCCTGGGATGTGTTCAATACATTTGGTTGGATGAAGAATCGAAACCAAAACATTTCTTCAATTAAAAGTGAAATTATCATAGAGTTGAATTTATTTTTCTTTTAAAATAATATGTGATCTTAAAAATAAGCCTTGTACATGTAACTTACTTTTTGATGTCATAGCTTTAAATTTGTGTCTTTATTTTCGTGATCATTCAGTTAGTCATATATAGGCTACATATGAATATACTCATAAAATATAAAAAATCAAACATCACTATCTGCTATGCAGCATCAAGCATTTAAGAATTTTTTTAATCAAGTAGACTTATGGCTATCCAAAATAGTTGGCCAATAGGATAAGGCAGTCATAGAATACTTTGATTAACTGTGTATTATCATATGGAACAGGCATTGATGATCTCCGGAATCAGATTAAATAAATCAATTTAGGGGCACTTCATGGCCCCCGACTCTTGGTTAAGCATCTGACTCTTGATGTCAGTTCAGGTTATGATCTCCCGGTTCGTGGAGTTGATAATGAGGATAAAGAATTGCCTTTTCCATTCTTAACTTTTTCTTAGCATCCCAGGCTCGATGCTGACATCATGGGGACTGCTTGTGATTCTCTTCTTCCTCTCTCTGCCCTCTCTCTGCTCACGTACTCTCTCAAAATAAATAAACTTAAAAAAATAAAATACAGCAATTTAAAACAGAAGGGAGGTCTTTCTGTTGTTTTAAGGACTCCAAATATACTCTATAATTTTGCTGAACATTCTTAAGAATACTGTGGAATCACAAGTATTGGTGCTGGAGAGGCTTTTAGGACCCACTGCAGTTCTAAGGGAGCACTTGTTCCTTCCTCTTGACTTCTAATAAGTAAAATGAGTAGAAGTGGGAGTAGCACTGAACTGCATGTTTCTTATCTTCATATTGAAAGTGCTACATAATCTCAACATTCTAGGAATAGAAAGCTACTTCATAGACAAATTTTATCTCCTTCTCTTGATATCTCGATAGAAATTACTTAATTTTAGTACCCTCCCCCCTCACTTCTGTAAACTTCCAGAGCTGGATTAGTCTACTGTGTTACTGGAAAGATGAAATATGAGTGTGCCTAGCAAGCGTCTAAGCGGAAATGCTACTGGAGTTCTAACTTGCTCTTGTCATTAGTTAAATGTTAAGCTCATAAATTGCTGTATGTTTATAAATGTCTTCTTAATATCACTCAAATTATGTGGCAGAAAACATCATAAAATGGTACAGTGGCTCTTTACCATTTTACCGATTTTATTATTTAAGTAAAACTTGATCTTATTTCATCATCTGTAAAAACAGAGAAAAGAAAGCACTGATCTCCAAGGTGATTTTTCATGAGGATCAAATGAGATAATGTATGTCACAGTGTTTTTGTTCCTATAAGAGACTGTATTTTCATTTAACATGACTTGCACTACGTTGCATTTCAATTAATGTTTTTATTTCGGTTTCGCACAGTGGTGAGTGCTAAGTTATTAGACAGGCAAATGGTTTTATTTTAAAAGGTTTTATTAATAAAAGGTTTTATTATGTTTTGTGCATCTATGTCAATATTTAACAATGGTCTTGGCCTGATATGTGAGAGAAAAGAGTGAGGAGGGATTACAACATATCCAAAATAATCTTTAGAGAAAAAAAATCTAATTTATGGGTGATGAAATAAGTAGTTTAATATTTTGAGAGTATTATTTTAAAAGTATTTTCCACTTACTGTTCTTAGAGAGTTGGAGGGTGGAAAGGAGTTCTTATAACCAGCTCTACTGCGGCCAGCAGAAGTGTAGGAAGGAAAATGCCACCAGCAGAAAGGAGAATAAGACTTGCAAAAAATTTTGCCCAGAGGGGAAAGCAGAGCAGATAACCAGCACCATTGACCCTCCTGTAATTGTGGGAAGAATTGGGTACAAAGAAAGGGAAGCACTCAGCGACACCTTTTTGTCATGATCCTTCTGCTCTGGGCCAAATTTCACTTCTAAGGAGAAGAGAGCTGCTTTCAGTGTTCCTGACACAGCCTGGGGTGCCTGTGCATCAGTCTGCTTGCACACAGATATGGCCGCCCTAGGATTCCACCTAGTGTTGGGGGGACTCAGAAATTCCTCCACACCCCTAGGAGGGATGAGGCAACTGCCGAGTCTGCGTGGGTGGAGAGCCAAAGGGAGCCACTGAGTCGTGGGGAGAAGTTCTGCTGTGGGCGTCTTTAGCATAGACCTGTTTTGCTTTGGAAAAAAAAATGAAAATCACAGTCAGTATTCAAGTTGTCTTGTGCCAATAATTACTGAGTCAAGGGGCTGTGTGTGTGTGTGTGTGTGTGTGTGGCAACAACCCCTTGTCTTCAAATGCATCTGAGATTTCATCCAGCTTGTCCACCAGCCTCAGATTTCAGCACTGGATGCCAGAATCACACTCAGTGGCCAGGTGAGAAGAGGCATCATTATGGAAATCAGAGGAGCCAGAGGCTGGTACAGGATCTCACTCCTGCAGATTTGATGCGTGTGCTCCCAATATAGGAAGTTACTTAAGGTCCTACCTTCTGTATCTATTGCAGATGCCATCTGGTAAGAATAAAGAAAACCACAAAGATTAAACATTTATCGAGGAAAAAAAAAAAAAACAAAAACAAAACCCTGACTTATCCACAGTGACTATTTATATTATTGGATGAGACGACACTTAACCAGATTGGAATAGCTATTTTTTTGCCACAGTACCTTTTTCCAGTGTCCAGAATGGTAAATTACTATTAACAAGAAAAAAAATATGAAGAAAGGTTATCTTTGATGATCTAAACGCTTCCCTGATAAATGCATTTTGGCAAATACATTCATATTAGTGAAGTCTTTCTAAACACAAACGGAAATAGTTCTGTTTCTATTTGTAGCAATTACATCAAGTGAACTTTAAAGTTAAAATTAGAATGGTTTGAAGGAAAAGTGCATTTTATTTTATTACTTTAAAATTTTTAATGTTTGTTTATTTTGGGGAGAGAGAGAGAGCATGGCCAGCAAGCATGAGCGGGGGAGGGGCAGAGAGAGAGACCCAGAATCACAAGCTCCAGGTTCCAAGATGTCCAGAGCAAGATGCGGGGCTCGAACCCACAAACAGAGAGATCATGACCTGAGCTGAAGTCACGCTCAACCAACTGAGCCACCAAGGTGCCCTGAGAAGTGCATTTTAAGAAGAGATGACTTTCAAACAGAACAGTTAAAGTTGAATAAAATCTGACCACTTATAAAACTCTTCATTGTTTCTTCTACTTGTTTAATTTTTAATATTAGTTTACTTTTTAAAAAATTGGCTGCAGAATATAGGAAGTTATATTTGCTGTATACTTTTATCGTTGCCTAATTATGATTGTAAGTAGGAATTAGTCTTCCTACTCATCAGTACATTTGCCTCTATTGTAATCAAGAGACATAGAGTTAATTTTTTTCTTAAAGGATGGATATGGATGTTGGAGTATAGCTGAGTAAGGTGGGTTTTTTGGTAAATTCAGCAATTTAATTACTCAGCATTTTGATTTTTCTACCCTTTCCTTGCTTGGCAGTTCCTTCCTACACAACATGCTGCCGTATTGGTGAGTCTTTCCTGAGCAGTTGAGCAAATCCTGCCCATCCTCTTAATTTAAATAACCCCTCACTTCACATCTCAAATCATTTATCTGATATTCTCAGTTCAACCTGCTTTGGAAACTGGGATAGTGGCATGCATAGTTGAAATCCATAGATAAATGAATTAATAAATTTATTCAATAATTCAGTTTTTGCTAGACATGCTAATAGAGTAACTTTGAATTTTGCCCTAAGCACCTGGTGCATGTACTAATACGTAAATAAGCAAAAGAGCAGTTCCCGAAGGAAAGCAGCAGTGACAGTGCACAGGAAGATGTATCCGAGCATAATGAAGAGCTGGATGTGTCTCACTTTACCTGCAGGACAGAAAAGCATGTTCTAGGTCCATGAGGATAGGCAAAGGGAAGGTTAATTCTTAAAAGCTCATCTTTCACCACACTGATAAATAATTCTGGTGCGTTTTATTATTAATCTTATGAATATATACAGTTTTAGTTTTGTGACATAGGAGGACATATTCTACATAAAGTTACCTAATTTAGATTTTTTTTAATGTTTATTCATCTCAGAGAGAGAGAGAGAGAGAGAGAGAGTGTGTGCAAACAGGGGAGGGGCGGAGAAAGAGGGAAGGAGCAGCTTCCAAGATCAGAGCTGTTAGCACAGAGCCGGAAGCGGGGCTCAAACTCACAACTTGTGAGATCATGACCTGAGCTGAAGTCAGCCGCTTAACCGCTTAACCGACTGAGCCAGCCATGCACCCCTAAAGTGACCTAATTTACATTAAGGTATTCAATTCACAGTTAAATTAGTTCTATTTAACGACTTTTTGCAACTGTAGATCAGTATTTTAAGTGCTTGAGAGCAGAGAACACTGGATAAAAAGAAGATCCAAGGGAGAGAATAAGCGACTATAGAAAATGATACTTACGTGTTTTCTGCAGTGAGTTCCTGATAATTGTTAAAAGCCTGAGCATCATTGTAAATTGAATACAAATCCAGAGATGAACTTGATAGGACTTTCAGTTTTGTGGAGATACTAGATTCATCAGTGAAGCAACATTTACTTAGCATCCCGTATGTGCCAAAAACTAAAAAGGTGCTGGAAACAAAAGGTGAATGAGAAGACATCGGGCTCAATGAACTACAATAGACTAGGGGAGAGAGACCCCTAAGAATGCTTACTGGGTATCAGGTATTCTTCTTCTTTTTTAATTTTTATTATTTTATTTTTATTTTATTTTATTTTATTTTATTTTATTTTATTTTATTTTATTTTATTTTATTTTGAGAGAGAGAGAGAAAGGGAAGGAGCATGACAGCGTGAGTGGGGGAGGGGCAGAGAAAAGGGAGACAGAAAATCCCAAGCAGGCTCCAAGCTGTCAATGCAGAGCCTGACACAGTTGTCAAATCTACAAACTGTGGGATAATGACCTGAGTTGAAATCAGGAGTTAGATGCTTAACCCACTGAGCCACCCAGGCACCCCAGTCATGTATCATCCTTAAAGGTTTACGTGAATCGACTCATTTGATTCTCACCCTCATTCTGTGAGATTGGTACTTTGCTCCATTTCACAGATGAGAAAATTGTAACTCTCATCACTAAGGTTTACTTATTCAAAGTTGTATGGTTATTTTATTATCCAGGAGAGTTGAGGCCGGGCTGCTTTATTTAAGAAATAACAGAATTGTAAGGGCTTAAAGATCTATCAGGTCTATTGTGTTGTGCATGTGCTCCTCTCATATGGTTCTGGAAGCTCCCTTCCAAGTGGTGCCTCAGAGATCCAGGTTGCTTTCACATTGCAGCTACAATACTGCAGCCAGAGCATCAGGAGGAACTAGTTCTCAGTGTCACCAAGAAGGGTTTAGGACAAGTAAGGGGATTGCTTAGGGGGAGTATGACCAGCCCTGGAATTGGTAAACATCATTTCCCTTCATACCCATTGGCCATATGAGTCACATAGTTTCAATTTAGCATAAAGGAATCTGGGAGGAGAGGGTGCCTGGATGGCTCAGTTGGTTGAACATCCGACTCTTGATTTTTGGCCCAGGTCATGATCCCAGGGTTGTAGGATCGAGCTCTGCATCGGGATCTGTGCTGAGTGTGGAACCTGCTTATGAATTCTCTCTCTCTCCCTCTGCCCCTCTCCCACACACGTGCATGCATGTGCTCTTTCTCAAAAAAAAGAATCTGGGAAATGTAGTTGTGTGCTCACAGGAGGAAATGGATTGGTGAGCGTCTGGCAAGTCTCTGCCAACCACAGTAAATGGGTAGCACAGTCAAGATTTCAACTTAGATGGACTTACAGGGCCCATCCTCTTAACCACTAACTTTCTTATGAAGGGACGTTTGTAATGCATTGTGGTAACTAAAGCAGACAAATAAACATGGGAGAGCAAAAGGACGGTACATTGTCGTTAACAAGTCCTCATCATACTCCTACCACAATCACATGTAACACGGCGAAGTTAGCATTTGTCCTGAGTGTGCAGATGATGTGTTAACACTGCACTTGGTTGTAATGAAGTGTTTCTTTGTAAAGGGAAAATAATCTTACGGCTTGCCAGTCTTGTTGCATACTGTTGTTTATATATCTCCCCTTAAAAAGGGAATAAACTCTTCATGCTTTTTACTTTTACTCAACTTTAAAACTGAAATAAAATTTACACACGAAATGTAAGCATATTTGAAAAGTCAATACGATTCAAATTAACATTAATTTAATATGACAAGTAGGATTGTTTTGCTGCAGCTGAATTGTAGTTCCCCTTGTGACTCATTTTGATTGCTTTGTTGCCTTTCTTTGCTTTTGGCACGACCCAACTACTGTTTGCCTTCCGTGGCTTCAAATTTCCTATCATTTTTTCCTATTTTAATAAGTGGGAAAGATTCCTTCATGTATCACTTTCTAGTATCATCTGGCCTTCACTTGACTTTGGGGCAAAATACAGTATTTACCTATAAAGTTGGGCTCTGTCTGGCATTTATTTCCCTGTGGCGTCTAAGGTAGAATTGCCCACAGGCAGCTTAATTATAAATGCAAACATGGGTCTAAAATTGTCTAACAGAACTCACAAATGTAATGGATGTCTTTTCAGTATGGAACTTGGCAGATTTCTGAAAATACTTGGGGACATATAGGGACCTGTGAACAAACCGATAAGCAGTGCCTTAGGGGGTGAGTCTTTAAAACCAGAGAAATAGTTTCTCTTGTTTTTCTTAAAGAAACGAGTTAAGAGTCTCCACAGAAGACATGGAATAGCTCTATTTTTTGATCCATGGAGGAGGCTACATGTAATCTCAGCCAATCAGGAATTCAATTCTTCACTTCCATGTCTTGGCACTTTATCGTACCTGATTTGTAATCTTTGTGCTTATTTGATGTAAAATATTTTCTGAAATACATATGAAAAAGTGAAAAATGGATTTGTTGAGTTGGCATTATTAAATTTATGAATTATAAACAATGCTAAAACCTGGAATTTTGATGGATACATGGAGTGATAGAAATTTCTCGTCTAATACAAGTTCAGCGTCTGAAATTTTAGAGTTTTGAATTTCCCGAGAGCAAAATAATATATTATTCAATGAAACAGGAATTCAAGCCCAAATGAGAATAAAGCAAGTATCTCCCTTTTATTACTTTCTGTCTTCGTTTTCTTTTCTACTTCTCTCCTTTTTTAAAAAATACATGTATCTCACCCCTCTTACCCTCCCTTTCTCTTCTCTCTTTTTCTCTTGCCTCATTTACTTCATCAGTAAATAGGATTATGGAATGCATATTATTTGTCAAGCATTATGCTAAGTACAGGTGACTCACAGATGCATAGGAGGCAGCCTTGAATTTCAAAGAGATTGCAATCTGTTAGGAAAAGTAGGTGGAAAAACAGTCCCTAAAGTACTGAAAGGATGAGCTGAGTGGTGCTGTTGCCTAGGGGAGGAAGAGCTAAATTTAAGTAGCGACTGTTAACTGAGGGTCTGGCAAAGTGTCAGACTAGACAGAGGTCAAAGGGGCTGCTAAGAGCTGTCTTTTGGCTGAGGCTTCACGAATGTGTAGGCTACACAGGTGGTAGTGGAGATATCAGGGAGAATGACAGTAAGTACAGCGCATGATACAGATTGAAGAGCTATATGCACACATGGGGATTAACTTACGTAGATGGCTTGTGGTTCCGTTGAACCTATTATTGACGGTATTACCCTTTCATGTTCACTAAAAACACCTGAAATATTTAATAAACAAGGAAATATCTAGCTCTTCTCCCCAAAGAGTCTAATTAGAGCTGTATCAGGTCTGAGGAATCAGCCTTGTAAACAAGCTTGGCTGTTCCTAATGTAGGTGGCCAGGGACAGTGGATTTATAAACTCTACCACATTTGGGTTATAAGTATATTGAGAGGTCGGCAGTTGTGTTTGGGTGTGGGGGCCCAGTGCAGTTAAAGTGCTCTTCACAAGAAAGGGAGAGGCGTCCGGTGGGTGGGGGCTGCAGGAACACATTTATGGAGATCTAGCTGGGAGAAGAGAGAAATCTCTGAGAGTATGGCAAATGGAAGTGCTTCCTGAAGTGAAATGAACTGCGAGGAATTGTGAAAGTCACAGTAGGGCAGGGGATGAAGAATTTCTAAGAACAGGAATTTATAATGGTTGACTTGAAGTGTTTATGGTGTGTGGTTTTTTTTTTTAAAGCTTTTTAAAAAAGTGTTTATTTATTTTGAGAGTGAGCAAGCATAAGCAGGGGAAGGGCAGAGAGAGAATCCCAGGCAGGCTTCCCACTGTCAGCGCAGAACCTGATGTGGGGCTTGATCCCACAAACCGTGAGATCATGACCTGAGCTGAAATCAATAGTCAGGTGCTTAACTCACTGAGCTACCCAGGCACCCCATTTTGCGTGGCTTTAATACAAAACCTCCTTTGCTCCACCAATGCTGTAGTAGAGACCACTGCCCATGGAGAGTTAGTGCTATATGTGTGTTTTTCTGTTTTGTTTTTTTTTTTTTTTTTTTTTTTAAGAAATTGAGAAAGATGTTCTGTCAGTGATGTGCCAGAGCTAGCCTGTACCAGCATGGATAACCCAGTTTTAAAAAAATTCAAGGATTTTGTGAGATGGTTGTCAAACACAGCCACGCTGTGTTTAACACAGCGTGTTAACTCCTGTAAAAATTAACTCCTATAAACTTATAAGCAAATAACACTAAAAACAAAGTTAATAGGTAGTGAACATTTATTACTGTTTAATTATTTTACTATATTGTACTATTATCGTTACTTTTGAGATTATTGTCATTATATGTTATGTATATGTTGTATGTATCTACGTATCTATTGCATATCTTTTCCCAATTCTGCATTCAGTGACCTGACATCTTGAAATCATCATGAAGGGAGAATTTGTGGCATGAAGATTGTCAAACACTACAGAGAAGACAGTTTTTTTGTTTTGCTTGAGAGCTGGTTTTAAACATTTACTAACACACCACTGTCTCAGTGGACTATTTTCTTTCTTTCCTCCCTCCTTTTCCTCTTTCCCATTTTGCTTCCCTTCCCTTCCCTTCCCTTCCCTTCCCTTCCCTTCCCTTCCCTTCCCTTCCCTTCCCTTCCCTTCCCTCTTTCCTTCCTCTCTCTGCTCTTCCCTTTCCTTTTTGCCCATCCAGCATTAATTCTCCTTTCCTATGGCTATAATATGCCCATTTTACCTTCGGGAATTACCTACTTGTACTAAAGGCCTGTCTACTTTGGATGACATGATACAGTGTAGAACAGGATTTAGGGTAAACCAATCCACACATTCTATCCTCAGCCACAGATGAATCAAGGAAATGTATTTGACTCAAGTCAGGCTGGTCACAGTTGAAATTTCTGCTTGAAAGTTCAGAATTTCTGTCAGTCTCTTCCTCTGGATATAAATGTCCAGGGTAATAGCTTAGTGGTTGCTGGAATTAATTCAGTAACTAACAGGGAAGATGGCTTGAGAATGAAGCCAAGATTGAAAAAGGAACTAAGAACACAAAGAGTAAAGTGAGCCGTGATCATATCATTTGAGCCCTAGATTAAGCTACATCTGGACTGTTCACCTCCTTGAGCCAATATATTGCTTTTTTTCATTAAGTACATTTGGGAGTGCTTTTCTGCATTAGTTACATAAAACTTTTAACTGAAACAGATTGAGCTTTGTGTTTTGGTGAAAATAGTACAAAACAGCGATCATTCCTATGGGCTGGTGAGATAATCCGCAAACTGGAGAAGCAAGAGTTCAGAAGGAGCCTATGGTGATGGCAACAATACACATGTGGAAATAACTGGCTTTCAGAATTGGCAACTGGTAATGATCACATTACTTATTATGCTTAATTTTACTCTCCATTAGTACTTGGCCTTTTAATAGTAGCTAGTTTTCATTTTATTCCTATGCAGTTACAGTATCTGTATTGGTTTTCTATATTTTGTCTGAAGAATTAGTTCAAACAGAAATTCCTTAAAGCCAGAATCTGTATTTTTTTGTCTGGTTTTTAACTTCACATCACTGAGTGTACAATAAATGCTGTTGACTATGTCTTCTTGCATCTTAGAAATATTTGAACTGCAAGATTTTCCTATATTTCCATTATTTATTACAGGACTCTTTTGAAAATTATGTATTACCCTAAAGTGCTTCATTGGAAAAAATGGATAATAAATTGGACAAATTAGATCAATAACCTCTATCTGTGATAACTTATAAAGATGGAGCTTAGGGGAAATGGTAGAAAATAAATTTTCCTATTAAGATGTTCATGCATTAAGTAGGACTTAAAATAGTTTATTCCTAGGGTGACCATACATTCTAGTTTGCCTCTTATGGTAGTAAAATTATTAATAGTACTTTCTTCTGAATAAGTTTGGATTAAAACTCACATTGTCTGGTCATTATTCCAATAGATCCCAAATGTGGATGATGATCTGAGTTCTGTGGGGACAGTACTTTTTTTAACAGAGCATATTTTAAATACATAAAAAATAACGTAAAACACAATAACATAACCCATATACCCACAATCAAAATTTGACAAATGTTAACATTTTGCCATGTATTCCTTAATTATTTCTTTTTAAGAAAAAGGGTTACCACAGTTAGGATTAAAGAATATCTTATCCCAATTCTGTTGTCTTATCACCCTCCCCAGAGGTAACCATTAAATTATTGGCACATATGCTAACAATGGATGTATTTGTAATTTGATTATGTATATGTTAAAGAGTTAGATTATAGTATTTTGCATATAATTTAATATTGTTTATGTAAAAGTTAGTAAACAAAAAACTATAATATATATTATCATGAGAACATTTTTAAAAACGTGGCTCTCTGAGCATCTCTCCAGTGTATTAACTCAGAATGTTTTGAGGTTAGGACCAGGAATATATATTGACCCCAAAATGATTCTGCTATTCCAACAGCCTTGGGAAATTTGATTACTGTCATATCCCACACTAATTTACAATGTTTATTTAGATTTAAAATATCTGGTTTGATGGGCTAGAGATTCAGTATTGAATATGAGCAGTAAACATCTCAGGATGAAATCTGACAACCTAAACAGGTCAATTTTTCAGTGATCTTTTAAAATATAGCCTGGTATATTTTCCCTTTGTAATGTTAGTATGCTAGTTTCACATTGGTTTTCAGGGGTGAGAGGACTATAGAATTTTTACCTATTATTTCAATTCTCAAATGACAGTGAGCCGATTAAATTTTGTAGTAGTTAGCACAAGACACAATTAGCATAATTTTTAATATATTAAAATTAAATTTAAGGAATACTTGCATGATTAAGAGACAATGCTGATACATAATTGGATTTCAGGAAAGACCCAAAACATTTTGGAAACCATTAATGGGTTTAGAGACTAAATGTAGAGAATATGCTCTTAACATAGTAAAGAAAGGATGATATGGAAAGCACCAACAATGGGCTTTCAGAGTAGAAATAATTAAAGTAGAATATAAAACTCTGTAAACCTAAGTAAATTGCAGATTCCTGGTATGCTCTGAAAGGTATCTTATTTCAAAGAGTTTACTAAACTTATTGAAACCTTTATGGTATTATATATTTGACTTCCTTCATCATTCAGTGTTTGGTCTTACTTTAACCCAAACCAACTCATCTGGTGTGCTGTGATTATATGAGTGTTTATACAATTGTCCTTGAGCCCCAAAGCAAATTGTGGATTCATTTCATACAATGGTACTAATGATAGAAAACAATTTAGAAGATAAGCTTTGAGACTCTGCCAGAAAATTTCAAGTGACATATTTTAAATATTTACATGTGTATTTACATGAGACTTCATTGACAGAACTTCACCAGCATCCTTCATCAATCATGCATCAATCAGAGTTAATTGGAAAGACTGGGGCACATGCCCAAAATTTCATCAAAAGATTTAACAATGTCACTCTCTTTCTAAAAGTTACAGTGAATTTGGCACCTCATCTTTTTACTTAGTCTTTTGGAGTCTCAAGATAATAGAAAGGGAATAATGGAATGGATAGGATAATTTGGGAAGAAATTGTGTTTGCAACTGAGCTATCAAATAAATCGCACTCTAAGGGAGACAACAATAGAAAAGATTTTGGCTGTAGCAATTGGATAAAGATAAGCATTCAAAATGAGACAACCAGGGCTAGGGGTAGATAATAGCTTGTCCATCAGGGGCAGTGTTGCCAATTAATGCTAATAAAAGCATATAGAATTTCACAATATTGCTGCTAGCCATGCTTAGAATATTGTTAACATCAGTATGCCTATGCTTTATTAAACACCTAGAATGAAAAGGTGGGGAAAAATTGAATCAAAGCTTCTTTATTGAAGGCAAAGGAGATTTTAATGAGAATCACTCTAAAAGAAAGTGTTTTAGAAGAAAAAAGAGATGGTTTCTCATTTTTCTTTATTCTATAGCGTGTTCTCAATTGTGGACTGACAAAAGTTTTGACCTCATTAATCTAATTAAATATTACAAGCGCCTGGGTCTGTATGAGCACTGGAGATACAGAAGTGTTAAGACAGTTAAGATCACTGCCAATTATAGTACTCCATGGTAAGCATACAGGATGCTATGGGAGCATGTAATAAAGTTGCTTAACCCAGGCTTAAAGGTCAGGAAATGCTTCCCAGTGAGAGACACCTAACTGAACTGAAATAAAGGTTTTGAGTTAAGCAAAAAGGGTGGTGATGGCAGCATTAAAGTTCCTGGTAAATTTAATGGCATGTGAAAAGTTCTGTAATAAGGATAATATGCTTAGATAACTAAAAGAAGTTTGCTTTGACAGAATCCTATGAGGAGCAATGATTCAAAGTAGGAGCATAGCTGATAAATCATGCAAGGGTAGATGTTTGAATTTTATTATATTTGAATCTATCTATGAGTAGATCCTGAGGGCCAGGCATGATCAGGCTTGGGTTTTAGAGAGATTGCTTTTGGAAAAATGGATTAGATGAAAGCACAAATGGAAGCAGGGGGAGATTTTAGTGGTCCAGTTGTGTCCGGACAAGGGTAGTGACAGGTAAGAGTGCTAGGCAGATTTGATAGATTTCAGGGATAGTACTGATAAACCTGGATGATTAACTGGATGAGGTTGATAGGGAGCAAGAGGAACTAAGTAACATCCATATTGAATATTTTTGTAGTAAGTGGGACTATAATATACTATAACATAGAGGTGCACTTGAATGGGGTACTAATTATCGCAGCAGAAGATTATTTGAGAGAGTAAAAATTAAGTTAAGGCAAATCTTTGGGATCAGAGTTAATTGTATTTAGAATCTGAAGTTCATAAGAGTTTCTTGGGCTGGAGTTACGTTTCACAAGAACCGCTAAGATTTAGATATTAATTAGAATTGTAAGAGTGAATGAGAGGACTCAATATATAAAAAGAAAAGAAATGAAGGCTCAGCATAGGATTTCCCTGAGAAAAACTAACAGAAAAGCATTTCCTAAAAGGTAAGAGCCCAGGGATTGGGAATGAAGAGTAGAAGTTAGAAAATTCCAGAAGAATTGGGACATGTAGAGAGATTTGTTTCTTATGGAGTGGGGTTGCCACAGAATGGCATGGGGAGAGAGGGGCCAATTAGATATGGGGAGACATGGAGTTGCAACAGCTAAATCAGTTTATGTCTGTGATACAAGGATCACAGCAGAAAGCATGTTGAGATGACCTGAACCCAAGTTTTAAAAGGAGTACTTCCAGGGCATCTGGCTTGCTCAGTTGGTTGAGCACCTGACTCTTGATTTCGGCTCAGGTCATGTTCTCAGGGTCTTGAGATCGAGCCCCATGTCAGGCTCTGTGCTGTGGGACCTGTTTAGATTCTGTCTCTCCCCCTTTTCCCTCTGCCCCTCTCCCCTGCTCCTGCACTCTCTCTCTCTCTATAAAATTAAATGAATGAATGAATGAACAAACAAACAAACAAATAAATAGATAAAAGGAGTACTTCCAGTTGTTCCCTAGTAGATGAGTTTCATATCCCGGTCCCCCACAGGTGCTATATTTTCATAAACTATGTAGAACTTTGACAAATACTAGAACTAGAATTCTGGTGTAACAGAACCAACTTCATATTTCTACCGATGTGGTTTCAAAATTTCAAGAGTCACAGTCTAAGGAGTGTGTCTTTTTTATGGTGAACATGATAGTAAAGCCATCAGGCATCAAATTTAGAGAATTAATCCTATCCATTTTTAAATATAAAGGGTTGAATGATTTTATTAGGAATTATAACCACCACCAAGCTTTTCCCATTTTCCCTCTTTATTTATAATAATGCAAAACAAGGATTAGTATTTTTATTCTTTACTGTTAATATTTTTGCTAAAATTTTATAACATACACGAATTTCAAAGTCACCGTTCTTCAGTAACATGTATGTTTAAAAAAAGTAATAATAATCATCACCCAAGAATCATTTCTGTTATGCGGTTCTTTGAGAATCAGAGTGTAATAATAATACTGGAAAATATATTAGAATTTAAGATTTCCAATGAAAGTGTTAGTTCCTAAAATACATCATGCTTGAAGATGAGATCTGCTTCAACATTCAAAAAAGAAGAAAAGCAAAATCTTGCAAGTTGTTTTAAAATTATAATTCACACTTTGATCGTAACGTTTCCAGTTTCTTTTGAAATGTTCATTGTTGTTGTTGACAACAGACTGCACTGCCTATCATAGCTTAAAGGAATAATTATTTCTATTATCTGAGAATTAGGCATGATTTTTCCTTTCTTTTAAGTGTATAATATGGAGATAAAGATACTTGTGTTTTCAGATTAGTCTGCACAGCAACAAGTTCTAGAACTGATCTGTGAAACTAATGAGATTCTGACAAATATTTTTACTGAAAATTAATATTTTGTTTTGATCTTTAGAATAGACTATATTTTATTTCCTTCAATATATTTAAATGAACTCTTATGTTTCTTGCAAGAAGTATTAAGGGACTACATAAAAGATTATATACTAATTTTAGATACGACACATTACTTGTGCCTCTTTTCTTGGTGTATAAATTAGGGCAGAAACCCACATTGGCTAACCAAAGTAAAAACTGAACTGCAAAAGCTCTGGCTTATTTTTTTATGTAAAGTTAGATGCAAGTCAAGCAGCCTTTCTTCATCTTAGGCTACACCACGTGGAACATGTGACACCCAGGGATGCTGTTCTGAGGAAAAAAAGGAACACTCGTGGTAAACCACCTTGGCTAAGAAGGATCATTCTTTACTTCTGTTTATGGTCCAATGACCAGAAGGGGTTAAGTAATTGCAACTTAATTACCAAAAGGCTGGGGAGGGCAGAAAAACACAGGACATACTTTCTAAGCCTAACTGCTTTCGCCACACTATGGAGTTCAGAGAGCGAGAGGGCTAGTTAAAGAATCTAAACTCCAGAAAACCTGAAAGAAGGGGATCTGGGAAAGTAGTGACCTCAGAGGAAGGGACTGAGTCCTTGGAGAGTGTATATCTTTCTGCTTTCTGTCTTCTGACTCTTCCTTGTTTGGTTCATTCCCTCATGTAATTGTTTATTTTTTGTATTTTTAAATTGATTTATAGGAACTTTTTATGTATTCTGGATGTGAATCCTTTTAAAATTACGTGTTGCCTATAAACCTTTCCATGCTTTGGCTTATTAATAAAATTAATTTGATGAACTGACATTCTTAATTTTAACATAGTCCAATTTATCATTTTCCCCGCTAGTCATATTATCTGTAACTTATTTAGAAACTATTCTTGCATGAGAATATGAAGATATTCTTTTATATTATTTTCCTAGAAGCTTTCTTTTTATGTCTATAATCTGCATGAAACAGTTTTTTTGTACGCTGTGAGTAAAGTCCAATTTTTCTTTTTCCTATTTAAGAATATCCAGTTTCCCAGCATCATACATTGGAAAGACTATCCTATCTTCATTGGTCTACAGTGTAGGTTTTAGAAAAACTCAAGTGTTCTTTTAAATGCACAGGGCTCTTTTTCTATGCTTTCTATTCTCTTCTGTTAGTCTATTTTTCTGTCTTCATGCCGATTCCACACACAGTTGTACAGCTTTACAAGTCTTAAAATCTAGAGAGGCAAGTTTTACTCCTTGTTTGTCTTCTTCAGGGGTTTTCTGCCTGTTATTGGCCCTTACACTTTCTATTTAAACATCAGATTCAGCTTGTCCTATCACACACACACACACACACACACACACACACACACACAGGGATTATTGGGAGTGCATTGAATCTGTGGAACCTAGTTGGAAATGGACACCTTTAAAAATTAAATCTATGAATACGTGAACATGGTATATCCTATTTACAGTCTTATTTCTGTCAGTAAAGGTTTACAATTTTCTTTATAGAGGTCTTGCACGTCTTATGTTACATTTATTCCAAGATACTTGACATTTTATGCTATTTAAATCTTTTGGGGTGAAGAAATTTTTGCTATTCTGAGATTATATAAATCCAGTTTTTTAAATTGGGATATAATTGATGTATATATAACATTATTAGTTTCAGGTGTACATGATTAGATATTTACATATATATTGTGAAATGATCACAGTGATTCTAATTGACATCTATCATTATACAGTTACATATTTTTTTTCTAGTGAGAACTTTTAAGGTCTTCTCTTAGCAACTTTCAAACATACGATAGAGTACTATTAACTATAGTTAGAGTCCTGTATATTATATCTCCAAGACTTAGTTATTATATAACTAGAAGTTTGTACTTTCAACCAACGTCACCCATTTCACTCACCACCTCTCATCCTGTGCCTCTGAAAATCACCTATTCTCTGTGCAGTATCTGTGTTTTCTTTCTTTTTCTTTTCTTTCTTTCTTTTTTTTTTAGATGCCTCATATAAATGAGAGCATAGGACATTTGTCTTTCTCTGACATTTCACTTAAAATAATGTCATTAAGTTCCCTCCATGTTGTAGCAAATGACAAGATTTCCTTCTTTTATATGGCTGAGTAAAACTTCACTGTATGTGCAGGTGTGTATGCACATGTGCACACACATACCCCACATCCTCTATATTCATCTATCAGTGGACACTTAGGTTGCTTCCATGTCTTTGCTATTATAAATGATGTGATGAACATGGGGGTACAGATCTCTTTTTGAGTTAGTGTTTTCATTTCCTTCTAATAAATATCCAGAAGTGGAATTGTTGGATCATATAGCAGTTCAATTTTTAATTTTTTTGAGGAACTCTGTACTGTTTTCCATAATGGCTGCACCAATTAGCATTCCCACCAACAGGGCACAAGGGTTTCCTTTTTCTACATCCTCACCAGTACTTGCAATTTCTTGTAATTTTTTTTTTTTTTTTAAGATAGACATTCTAACAGTTGTGAGTGGATGTCTCATTGTAGTTTTGATTTGCATTTCCCTGATAGGGATTATCACTGATTAGTGATATTGAGCACATTTTCATGATTTTCATGTATCTCTTGGCCAACTGTATGTCTTGTTTTGGAAAAATGTCTATTAAGATCCTCTGCCCATTTTTAATTGGATTTTTTTTTGCTATTGAGTTATGTGAGTTCTTTCTATATTTTAAATATTAGCATTTTATCAGAT
Organism: Panthera leo; assembly: GCF_018350215.1. Classification (NCBI taxonomy): domain Eukaryota; kingdom Metazoa; phylum Chordata; class Mammalia; order Carnivora; family Felidae; genus Panthera; species Panthera leo. Next base: position 154,288,098 of record NC_056682.1, on the reverse strand, counting down.
ACATGATTTGCATATTTTCTCCCATTCCTTAGGTTGCCTTTTCATTTCATTGATAGTTTCCTTTGCTATGCAGAAGCTTTTCAGTTTGTTGTAGTCCCATTTATTTTTGCTTTTATTTTTTTGTTTTGGTGTCAAATTCAAAAAAATTATCACCAACACTAATGTCAAGGAGCTTACAGTTTATCTTTTCTCCTAGGAGTTTTATGGTTTCAGATACTATTTAAATCTTTTAAAAATAACTTCTTATATTTTGCTGTCACATAGAAATATAATTGATTTTATATTATAATTTAATATGCCCTACAGGTCTGCTAAATCCTCTTAATAATACTAACAGTTTATTTGAATTTTTATTTCTGGATTTTCAAAGTACATAATTTTATCTGTGAATAATATTTTTTCACTTCTTTCATCCTCAATAACTTTTTTTTCTCATTTCATTTTACTGTTTAGGACCTTCAAAACTAAGTTAGGTAGAAATGGTATTAAGGATTATCCTTGTCTCTTTCCTGATCTCAAAAGGAACACTGATTTTTTAAATGATTTTCTGTGATATTTTCTGTATGATATATATACTTTTAAAGTATTTATTTAGTTTTGAGAGAGAGAGAGAGACAGAACGTGAGCAGGGGAGGGGCAGAGAGAGAGGGAGACACAGAATCTGAAGCAGGCTCCAAGCTGTCAGCACAGAGCCTGACGCGGGGCTTGAACTCACAAACTGCGAGATCATGACCTGAGCTAAAGTCGGACACTTAACCGACTGAGCAACCCAGGTGCCTCTGTATGATATTTTTATAGACATTCTGTCAGATTAAGAAATTTTCCTTCTATTCCAATTTGCTAAAATTTAAATTTTATTAAATATTGTTGTATCTATTGAGATTATGCAATTTTATTAATGACAAAAAACATTTTTGAATAAACTCACATTCTTGGAATAAATGAACTTGGTTATAATGTTTTACCATTTTTTTATGTTACTGTTTTTTTTAAGTGTATGTATATATGTATGTATGTATGTATGTATGTATGTATGTATTTAGAGAGAATTAGCAGAGTAGGAATGATGGGGACAGAGGATCTGAAGTGGGCTCCGTGCTGACAGCAGACAGCCCATTGTGGGGCTCAAACTCATAAACCTCGAGATTATGACCTGAGCAGAAGTTGGACACTTAACCAACTGAGCCACCCAGGTGCCCATGCTAATATGTTGTTTAGAATTTTGCTTGGGGTTGTGATTGAACTTTCCTTTTTATTTCTTTTACTGTTCTTCTCACCTTGTTTTATTTTTTTTTAACTTGAGATTTGCCAACCTTATAAAATGAGTTTTCTTCTAATCTTTGAAATACAATATGTATTGGCATTGTATATTAAATGTTTGGTAACATTTATCAGAGAATCTCTCTTGGCCCAGATTTTTTCATTTGGTTTTAAATTATAGATCAAGTGTCTTTCATAGTTAAATACTTCGTGTTTTCTACATCTTTTGTGTCAGTTTTGATAAGTTATGAACTTTCCATGAACTTAATATATATTCATTTGAAATCAATTTAATTATAATATTGCTTATAACTCTCTCCTTATCTTTCTTATGAACACAGGATCTGTACTGAGGACTTTTCTAAGCCAAATACTGAATATTTGTAGCTTCTGTCTTTTTCTTGTCCTTCACCTTCCCTAGAGGTTTGTGGATTTTGTGTTTGCTGGCTTTTTTTTTTTTTTTTTTTTTTTTCCAAATAAGCTCCTTTTGACTCTGTGGATCCTATAATATATACTATCATATATAATGTATATACTGTTTTGTTAATTTCTCCTGTTCTATTTATTTTTTTACTTTGTTTCGGTCTGTTTCATGCTTCATTTTCCAATTTTGAGATGGATGTTTAACTCACGTTTTCCTCTTAATACGTATGCACGCATGTTATCTTTTTTTCTGCTATGTGCTGCTTTAGTTCATCTTCCAATTTTGATATGTAATATTTTAATTTTAATAATGTAGAAATATGTTTTAAGTTTTCCATTATGATTTCCCTGCATTTGGATATATTTTAGTTTCTGTTATTGATTTCTAGTAAAATTTATTATGGTCAGAAAATAACCTTTCAATTCTTTGATATATTTTGAGACTTGATTCATAGGCTGGTACACATTTATTTATTTATTTATTTATTTATTTATTTAATGTTTATTCATTTATCTTGAGAGAGAGAGCATGAGCAGGGGAGGAGCAGAGAGAGAGAGGGGGACAGACAGAATTCCAAGTAGGCCCTGCTCTGCTAGCCCAGAGCCCAATGTGAGGCTTGAACTCGGGAGCTGTGAGATCATGACCTGAGCTGACACCAAGAGTTGGATGCTTAACTGACTGAGCCCCCGAGGTGCCCCCACAATCAATTTTTAAAAAAGAAGTTTCATGTACACTTGCCCAGCAGATACATTCCTCAACTGTTTCGTTATCATGGTTGTTCAAATATTCTACTTTTTCCCAGTTTTTCTGTTATGTACCTTGAGGGAAACATTAAAAGGTTCCACTATCATCAGATATTTTCCATTTATCCTCATACTTATGCCAGTATTTGCATTTTAGTATTCAAAGATTCAATAACAATCCAGTTATTAGATTTAAAAAACTAAAATGTTTTATGGTTCTGGTGAATTAAACTCTTATCATTATGAAGAGATCCTCTTGATTTCTAATAATGCCTTTGCCTTAATTCTGATGTTTATTGATACACAATCTGTTGCTCTCTATATAATAAATGTTGTTTCTAGCATTTCATGTATAAATATATATCTTTTATGTTTAAATTATTAATATTTAAATATTTTTCTATAAATAATAGGGATTTTAAAAAATAAATACAACTGACATTTTTTTAAATGGGATGTGTTTAGTTCTAATATTAAAAGTAATTTTTGATACTAGCCTGTATAGTTTTTTTTTTTTTTTTATCACAGTGTGTTTTCATTTGTTCTGTCTGTTCTGTTTCTTATTTCTCTTCTTCCTGTTTTTTTTTTTTTTAAATCATCGTATTTTTTACCCCTGCTGGATTAGCTTAAAGTTATACAATCAGTTTCTCTTTAGTTGTTATTATGGATATTATCATATGCTCCTCTGACTTATCCAAGCCCTAGGCTGATAAACTATTGTACTCCTCCCAGATAATATAAGGACTGGAGAGCGGTTTAGCTTCCACTAAACCCCTCCAGACATGACTGTCTACATTTACTATACTCTCTCTCACATATTGTTTTTCTGCCTGAAAAACTTCCTTTGATATTGTGATGTTTGGGTCTGCTAGTGGTAAATTCACCAAATTGTTTTTTGTTTTCAAATTGTGTTTTGCTTTCAAAACGTCTTCATCCAGCCTCAACCTGGAAAACTATTTTCCCCAGATATTGAATTATAGGTTGGTAGTTATTTTCTTTCACTCCTTGAAGATACCATTTTATTACCTTTGGTTTCCATTCTTGCTCTTGAGAAGTCAGCTAAACATCTAATTGTTCCTTTTTTGGAGGTAATCTTTTTTTTTTTTTTTTGTCTATAATTGCTTCTCTTATTTTGTTTTGTCTTTCCCCCCACCCCATAGTTTTAGTATGATGTGGTAAGTGTAGATTTCTTTTCATTTACCTGCTTGAGATAGAAGAGATTTGTCATCCATAATCTCATCAAAATTGCATATCACATTTTACTCTCTTTCTGAGATTCTAATTAAATCCTTGCTATAGCTTTTATCTTTATCCTGCGTGTTTCTCTCTCTTTTGTATCTCCTATTCTTTTTTGGTGCTCTGTGCTTCATTTTAGTTAATTTATTATTTTCCCCTTAAATTAACTGTGTCTTCTCAGTTGTTTCAGTCTATTGACAGTGGCATTTGTCATACTATTCTAGAATTCTATTTGATTTTTTCAGATCCATTCAATCAGTTTCTATAATTGCTAATTTCTTGCTTAAGTATTCAAGCTTGGCATTCCTCTTTATTTTTAAATATAACAAGCATAGCTGTTTTACAGTCTAGTTACACGTAACTCCAATGTTTATAGTTATTCTGTCTCTGTGCCCCTCCCCACCCCCCTTGCCCCAGCATACACTGCCTAGGTGGGAAGAAAGCATATTTATAGTAATTCTTTGATGGTAAGATATTGTTTTCTTCCTTCAAGGATTATGCTAGACACATGAGGACACTAGTAATTTAGTTTCTCCTTAATCTGATTTCAGATTTGAAGATTTTCTCGTCTGTCCAGATGATTTGAATGCTAGGTACAATAGAGATAGTTTAATTCCAGTTAATCTTCTAGGGTATAACCATTTCATATCCACTTACAATAGTGGGAATGATTTAATAGTTCCCCATCTCGGCAAGCACTGGAGACTAAGTAGATCAATATTTTTGTTCTCCTAATTCTGTGTGGCTGTAAACTTTTCAGCTCAGCCTCCTGATCTCATCTTCTGGAAAATAAAAAGACCTTAGAGCAAAAGCAACCTGAGTATAGGGTCCACTTCACTTTTCTGGATTCCAAAGAATCCTGTTTTACTCAGCCTGCTAATTCTTATAAACGTATCCTTATCTAATAAAATTAAGAATTTTTGTTTTAAATTTGTCCTACTTGTAAAGTTGCTTTCAGCAGGAAGGTTGGTCAAAATTACCTAGATAATTATTAATGAAAGTGGAATTATTCTGGAAATTTCAATTTTTCCTTTTGTCGAGGGATCAGGTACTCTAGGGACCCAATGATATGTAGGGATCTTAGCTATAGTGTGTAATCTTACAACAACTGGGGTCCTTATGTTCTGCCTCCATAGGCCACTGAAATCTATCTTCAGGAAGATCAGTAAGTCAAGATCAGAGTCTGTAACACCTAAGACTATAATGCTATCTCTTAACACATTTATCTGTTGCTTTATATTTCTTCTCTTTATTCACAAGGGGAATCCTTACCGCTCTTCATTTCTCCCTCCCTTCTTCCCTCCTTCCTGTCTTCCTTCCTTTTCTTTTTTAAAGTAATTCATACCCTGGGGAAATATTCTTCATGGACCGAAATATCTAGACACTTGAGGAGTACAACATTCTGAGGAGAAAGATAGCAAACCATCATCTAAAGATGAATTTTTGGAATAGAGTATGTATGATACCATTTAGTTAAAAGAGTGATCTTTAAGTCTTTTCTTTTGCAGTATAATTTCAATGCTTAGTGTATGTGCTATCAGAATCCTAGAGAGTTGGATGTATAGGAAGGAAGTCATAATCAGATTGATTAGAGTGAATGATAACTAAAGATATCTCATAATATCATGATTGCCATTGTTTTCATGAAAGTATATGTGGGGGTGATAAAAATAGTTACCATATGGAATGTTCGTATACCAGGCGCTTTGGTAGCCTGATGGTGCACACTATTTTAATCCTTAGGTATGTGTTCACAGGGGGATCCTGGAGTTCAGAATTTTAAGTGACTTGTCCAGGTCCAAATTAAGAATGGAGTTTTTCATTTCTCAACCTGACCAAAGCAATCCTTGGGGAAACTTTACTATTCTCTCAAGCTAAAAATTCTGTGTTCTGGTGGTAAGAATGCTATTTTATTCTTATATGGCAGTGATGAGAGATGAGGAAAATGGAGAGGCTCAGCCAATGGGTGCTAATAAACAAATGACTAGAAGTGTGTACACTTTGGACTGGTTTGTAGATATATTCTTTATTGCTAAGCCACGTCTTCCATCTCAACTGTGACCATATGTTCCATTTTTATGAATTTTCTCACTCTCCTCAACTTGCCTTTGATACTGTTTTTATCTGCATCGCCCCCAGAGTTGGAGTTTTCTTGGTCCTGCATCCAACTAGAGACAAGCAGTCATTTCTAGTTTGTTTATGGCAGTTTAGAACTGTCCTTACATAGCTTAATGCTTGGGGCTCAACACTGGTAGTGGTGGGCGGGGTTAGTACCAACAAGCAGTAGAAAAATCAGAGTAGTCCTGGGTAATAACTTTCCATCTTTTTTCCCTCCGGCTACTATAAGTGATGGTGGACCTTAGAAGGTAGGATGAGTTCTCATCTATCTTAATTCTCTTTGACAGCATAATATGTGTTTCTCTAGGCTGTATAGGACTTATATTACTAAAAGTTGATTTCATGCCAGGAGGTAAATACAGTGAACAAAAGTAAAGTGTTATTAGTTTCATATATTTTATTTAAAGAAATGTAATTATAATTCTTAGTGCCGCCAAAATAAGTTTACAAAGTTTAAGCTTGCCTTTGCAAGATTAAACTTTTTTTTAAGACTTCTGGATGCAATTGCAAAGGTTGTCTCAAGGAAGGAGGGTGTTGTAAGAATATACCAGAATCTACTCTCAGCTATCTGTACGTATTATATAAGTTGTTATTATTAATTATTATTAGTCATGATTTTTATGCTTCGGCCTTTTTAACAATTAAACATTTATTTTTAAAGGTTACACCTCAGTTACACTATCATCTGTAACAAAATTTATGGAAAAAGAAAACAATGTAAAGTGAGAACAGTGCAATATTTATCTTAGACATTCATAAGTTCTACAGAGAAATCTCTGAAGACTGCATCCTTGTAACTTTGTCCCTGAAACAGTTTTACTCTGTCATCCTGCAGGTTTATTTGTTGTACAACTTCACAGTTCAAGGAAGGGCAACTTAGGTAAACATCCTCTAGCAGTTGATGTTTTGGGGAACAATAAACCTAAATCTTACATATTTACTTTATTTTGCCCCCAGGAAGCTATTAAATATTTTTACAACAACCTACCTTCCTTGGCCATTAAGTTTTTGTTTATATGATACCCCAACAGTTTATATTAATGGCTGCTAAAATGTGATTATGTTAAGCTGTTTGTATCAAATTGTGGGGTGCCCTCCAGTGTTACTATTATTTCTATTTTTATGCATACAAAGAAGAATAATCTCAAGCAAACCATTGGCGGATGTTCCTAATTTCATTGCTGGTATGATTTTTAAGTGTTTCAAAGAGAATGCTCACACCATCTAATTAGGAGGTGGTCATCTCAACCCAAGATTGGTTTCTATTAGCTATCAGATGATTTGGTTTCGTAAATCTTGCATGGCAGTAGTATTAAAATCTCTAAGATTTTGTATTTATATTTCTACTGTGGGTGGAAAATTTCCCCCTACACTCATCCCCAACAGCCTCCCAAACCACTGGTTGAAAGAGAGCTGGCTCTTTGTCTTAGCTGACCTAAAGGGCTGAATCTACTTAGTATATCCACTGTATCCAGAACTCTAAGGAATTACTTTGCTTTGGATTTAGGACTTAAAATTTAAATGGATGGTAACTAAAGCAGAAAAAAAAATGTGGAAGTCCCGTCTTCATAATCTGGATTTAACATCCAGTAACCTTTGGGCACAACTCTAACATTACCATCAACAGAAAAGAAAAAAGGGAGAGCGAAAGTATGTGTATGTTTTCTATATTACTGTGATTTTTGCTAATTATATGCATATAAATGTAATCAATATATATATTAATATGTGTGAGTGCGTGTCTTTTAAGTGAACTAAAGGATGTGATACTTTGTTTCAGTAAAGACACTGAATTTGGAACAGTGACTGCAAAAGCCTTCTCTACTTCCTTTTGGCCTAAGAGGCAAATTAAATGTGGAACGTAATAGCTGTTTCCACCTATGCACCTTTCAGTTCTGATGTGGGCCTTAATCTTTCCATTTCTCCCAGAAATGGGGTATTGTTTTGACTTTATTACTTTGGCATAGAAATATGGTTCCGGAAGCTTTCACTTGCCCTTTGAAAATAACCTTTTACTTCATGGGTTAGGGACCCAATGTCATGACATTGTCAGCCTTTGAAAATCACTATGAGAACATCTCAGACCAAACTCCACTTATTATTTGACCCTCCTAAATTCCAGCTTTCATTGCTAGTTCACCAAAATATCCTACATGGCCAGAAATTGTTAGTTTAGAACCTGGTAGTAGACTGAATAATGGGCCCCCAAAGGTACCTATATCCTACTCTCTGGAATCTGTGTGTATATTATGGAATTAAGGTTGTAGATGGAATAAAGATTGCTAGTTAACTGCCCTTGAGGTGGGAATATTATACTGGGTTATCCATGTTGCCTACTATAATCACAAGGGTTCTTATAATGGCAGAGAGGCACATGATTGTGTCAAAGTGATGTGATATGAAAGTCTTGGCCGGTAATTATTGGCTTTGAAGATAGAAGTGGGCCAGGAACCAAGAAATATGGGCAACTTTTAGAAGCTAGTAAAGGAAAAAATCAGATTCTCCACTAGAGCCTCTAGAAAGGAATGCAGTTTTGCTGACTTTTTCCTTTTAGCCCAGTAACACCCATTTCAGACTTATGACTTATAGAACTATAATTGTGTGTTGTGTGTATACTGTAAACTTATGTAATTTGTTACAGCAGCAGTAGAAAACTAATTCTGAGACTGTGCCAAATAAATGTTGAAAAGTCTGGACATTTCTCTTTCCTTAATGCATAATCACCTTGGTTAATAGCAGCAAGTTCCTGGAACCATAGGGCTTCAACATAAGACATTGGGGGAATACAAATGTTCAGCCTATAACACAGCCTCTCTAGAGTCAGGATTAAGGGCTGTCCTGGGTGTGTTGCTCATAATAAATCTGTTCTATCAACTGTATCACTAAATCTTTGGAATTTTCAAATAATTTTGAGGACCTCAATTCCATTTATAATAGATTTTCTCAAAAAGATCAGCTAACCTTTCTGTTTAAAAAATTTTTTTTTTAATGTTCATTTATTTTTGAGAGAGAGACAAAGTATGAACAGGGGAGAGGCAGAGAGAGAGAGAGGGAGACACAGAATCTGAAGTAGGCTCCAGGCTCTGAGCTGTCAACACAGAGCCCAGCACAGGGCTCGAACTTGTGAACTGCAACATCATGACCTGAGCCAAAGTCAGACACTTCACTGACTGAGTCACCCTGGTGCTCCTGTCAGCTCATCTATCAAATGAGAGATAGAATCCTACTTTTTGAGCTTGTATATTGAATTTAGTCTAGTTAAAAGCAGCCTGCCTCACCAAGGTTTTTGAATTCTTTGTGTCTCTCTTAGTCATCTGTCACAACAGGCCCTTGGTCTGCCAAAATTTCCTTCAGTAATTTTTTTCTGTGTGCCTACTACACACTCAATAAAGTTAAACCTTTCTTGTATACCACTGGTCAGCCGTCCTGTCTTCTAATATCAACTGGACCTTAATTATCTTCAAACTCACATGAGTTAGGAAAATGATCCAAATTTCCTCAACTGCTTTTGTTCCTGATTGTCATCTTGGTCAGTGTGTTTCCTTGGAGAAAACCGAATCCATTGCAGCTAGTTTCGCAGGGAGGAATTCAATGGAAAGTGTGAGTTACCTGGCAAAATTTCTAGGAGGATCAGGGAACCAAGTTGTCATGGTGCAGGAACAAAGTAAGCATCAGAAAGCATCCAGCTGTCATGTGATTATTGAGACAAAAACTTCTGTTGTCACTGCTTGTTTTGAGGGACTTGTAAAGGAGAGGGAAAATGAAAAGGTTGGAACAACTTTTTCTGTTTTGCCTTGCTGAACTTCTTGAATCTGTAATATGTAATATTTCAACAAGGTTGAGAAATGTTCATCTGTTTTATCTCCAATTTGCACACGTTTGCACTTTTTGATGTTCCACAGCTTTGTGGAGTTTCTGTTCGTTTTTAAAAATCTTTGTCTCTTAATAAGATTAGGTATTTGGTGTTGATCCATGTTTAAATTTTCTGTAGCTTTGTCCTTTCCATTCTGATTCACTTCCATCTAATGAACCTAATTACCTACTTATTGTATTTTCACTTAAAGAATTTCCCTGTTTTTGGTTCCTGTATCTCTGCTACAATTTGTTACCTTTTTAATTCATTTTCAGCATGCTTTCCTTTACCTTTTTGATTATATTCATAACTGCTTTCTTAACAGTCCTGTCTTACTATTTCAAATATCTAACTCATCTCATGGTCCGTTCCTTTTAATTGTTTTTTTCCTTGACTGGATTGTATTTTTGTGATGCTTCAAATGATGAATAATTTTGTACTGTAATCTGGGCCTTGAACTTTTGTTGGGGAGAAACGGAGTTTTGTTACAGTGCTGCTGTTCTTGATTTTAGCGGGAGATTGATTGGACTCCAGCTATGAACTCTGTTTACTCAGACGCAGCTCAAAATGCAGTTCCTTACTTTTATCTTTGACTGGGCTGCTTTGAGTTTGTCCTGCATATGCATGGTTCAGGTTTGTGCAGAGATTTAGGTAGAGTCTGAATGTGTAATTTGTGTGTCGACTCTAGCTTTTGTTTTTTTGGGGGGGTTCCTCCTTTTGTTCCAGTTTCTGTGTTTGTCCAAAAATACTTGCATTTTTAAATTTTTTTAGCCCAGAACTACTTCAGGTTTTCTATCAGCAGTAGTACTATACTGCATGATATTGATCAAAGCTTTCCATCAGGATAATGCCTTAAAAATGGAAATTTACCTTGTGCACCTTTTCTTTATTGTGTTGACTCACATCCAAAATCTACCTACTTTATACACTCACTGGTGTCTTTAGGTGATTCTTTTGGTTTGTGTGTTTTCTCCTTGTTGTTTTGTCCTATATTTTGTCTGGACTTTATAATTGTCATCTTTAGGAATTTTTGTCCAGTTGAAGAACTCTTGGTCATAAACCATCCAAACTTTTTTTTAATGCGATTGCAGGCCCATTGCCTAGTTTTTGAAACATAGTCACACTTTTTCTTTTTTAAACATACTTATTGACTGTTTACTTTCTAGAAGGGAAGAAAAGAGTAATTTGGGCAAAGGCCATATGGAATGGTCACAAACGCTAAAGTATTTACTATCTGGCTCTTTACAGAAATAGTTTGCTGACTTTCGTCTTAAGCTATTATTTAGAACTAGTACCTCTTTTGGGGGATGGGTAGGAATAGAGATTTTAGCATATTGAAGATCTGGTTTCCATACCTATACTAATTAAAAGTTACAAATGTCAGTGTCAGTTGGGGAAAAGTTACGTGCTTCAGGGAAGAGGAGACCAAAAAGGTCACTAGTGTGTAGAAAGCACTATAATGACATTGATTGGCTCTGAGTGCACGGAGCATTGCTACACACAGCAACAATTGAGTTCAAGGTGATGGCGATGCCCTATCTGAATGCTTTTGTTAATACAGATACAATTCTAATATATTGTCTTGAAAACCAAAAAATGTATGTGACATTAAAATCATTAAAATCTCTTCATTGAAAATGGCTAAAAAGGAAGGTAAAGAAAGCTTGGACAAAACCTCTAAACTATGTTGGAAAATATCCCAAATATAATTATGATCAAAAACTCAAGAGGGAGGCAATTTCTTTGTTTGATTTTAATTTCCTGCTAGTTGAGGCAGTTGCGATTAAAGTAACAAAGCCAAAGAAGAATTTGGTTTTAAATGTGTAATGTCACTCGCTAGTATTGAGTACATAGGAGGGCCCAATGTAGACAAACTTAACACATCAACAACATTTGTATAATTTTTATAAGCTTTGAGAAGACAGCATGCTTGTAAAGTACCTGTGCTTGGCACATGATAGGCACTTAATAATTATAGCAGTAATTATTTTTATTTACCTCCCACATCATGAAGAAATTGCTACTATTCCCACTACTTCTGCTATGAGGTGGTCTCACTTGTAAGATAGATCATGTTAGACAGAGTCTGACAGTGTGTGGTATGTATTAGGTATGCTTTCTACCTCTCTGGTTTTTGCCCTTCTTATCTCACCCCTGGAAAGAATATTTGTGAAGCCCTAATTTGTTTATCAATTTCCTTGATCTTGACCCCAAAATGAATTCTCATGAAGAGAATTATACATCGTGCATGTGTGTGCAACAGACTCCTGGTTCTGCAATTAGAAATGCTTTTAGGGGAATGATGGCAAATGCTAACTCTTTGTGAAAGTCCCACAGCGTTTAGAAGACAGATGGATTTTTTATGCCACCAAAAGAGCTAACGTATGTGTCAGTGACATTCTGCAAATAAATGAACAATGTTTCTGAGGCTTCTAAATTTGAAATCAGAGATGATAGGTAGCACTCATCCTGTAATTAAGTTATGCTTACAAGCTACTGGGTAATAAAATAGAGTTTAGGCAATCAATCAATTTTACAGCATATTTTTAATATCTCCAGATATTTGTGGGAATTGATTGCTATTGTTTCATTAGGTAACATCATTGCATTATTTTAAGGTTGATATCATTAGCCACAAGCACATTTAAAAATACAAGAACGAAATGTTAAAAGGTGACCTTCCATCTTAGAACACAGATAAATAGTAAACGAGCTCCATAACCTCCAGCATTGATGTTTCAGGGCAATTTAATAACAAGACCCTTAACTAAAATACTCAAGTGTGGTACTATATATCACATTTAGAGGCATTCACAGACCTATAAGGGTAATTAGTTACTGTGACTTTTCCAATCCCACCATATTAAATTCAATTAATCTATCATTGATTGGAAGATACTTGGTTTTGTTAGACATTTTCTAGGCATTTGCAGTCATTAACAACACTTGTATATTCATAGTTGTAGCCTGGAGAGACAATAGCTAACACATTATATTTAGTTTTTATGAAGGTTGTGGCTCAAGGTCAAGAGTATGTGTGTGTGTGTGAGAGACAGAGAGAGACAGAGAAAGAGAGAGAGAGAGACAGAGAGAGAGGGGAGAGAGAGAGGGGAGAGAGAGAGAGAGAGAGAGAGGATATTTTGCTGAGATCCCTTTAAGTTTGAAAATACAGAGCTCCCTCACCCCACCCTACAGGTTTTTCAGACAGCCTGTTATCTCCAAGAAGGCAGACACTAGATTTTGGTGCTTTCAAACATGTGTCACTTTGCACAGCATTATGCTCTTGTAGATAGTAATTCTGATTCCAAAGAAATAGGAACTGATATTAAAACTGTTACAAAGTAAAGAAGGGAAATACATGGAGCAAGAATTTATCTCAATTATTCTAAATGGCAGTCCTCAAATGACATTGGGGTAGTGTATCTTAGTCATGATGAACTACGCATCTGGAGTCAGAGATACATGAGCTTGAGTCCCAACTCTTCTCAGCTTCTTTGCTGAGATGGCTGAGACTTGCTGATAGTGAACAAGGTAATTATATTCTTTAACTCTTACATTTATTCTTGATTAATAAGAAAATAAAAGCACCCGTCGCGTTGGTTTGTGTGAATTATTGTCATTTTATGTATTTGTTTGGTGATGTCCAAACAAGCGGTTACATTACTGAAAACATACTGTGTCTCTGAGATGTGTGGAGAATGCACAGTGCTCCAACTGCCATGTGGCAAGAGAGAGTACTAAGGAAATAGCACCTGCTGCTGCTAGGTGCCTACCAAGTAGTCATTCCTTCTTTCATTTTTGCAGACAGAATTCAGATTTTATTCACATTTGGGGGGAAGAAAGGTACTTTGAATGGGCCATGGCTAGTGCTTCATCTCATCAATGATACTATTACTATACCTTTTTACCTGCTTTAGGATTCATCCTGTGATCCTGTTCTGACTAAAAAGTCCTGACGGTAACTGTGCTGTGAAACTTTGGGGAACAGTTTTCTGTGTGACTGAAAGGAAGAGGTGCATAAGGGGTACATCACTCCCTTCCCACCTTTGCCTTTGAACACAGTTACATGTGACTGTGAGGCTTGCAACAGCCCCAGGTGATCTTGGGGAGGGTTTGGGAGAAGCGTAAGTGATGGAAAAGCCTGGCAAGTGTGAGCTGGTAGAATTAACCTCTGAACTCCTTGTCATTCAAGATTTATTAATACAACCTATGTTTAAGCCACTGGCAGCAGATATGCTGCTACTTAAACCAAAAGCATTTTAAGTTTGCTGCTATAGTGAAAAATGTATGATTCTATTAAATTGTTTCCTTGGGAGATCCCAAATGAAGAAAGAAAGGAAAAATATCCCCAAATGCTTAAATCTAACAATCGATATATTTCATTTTTACATTGATTCAGTACATGTCCCTTAAGCTCCAAAAGTGAAACAAAAATTTGTAAATGCTAGGTGGGGGGTTATTAAGTGAATTAGCATAGTTAATGAGCAACAGCACTTTGTACTGAAATCCTAAAGGCTTAGACATAAGTACATCCGAGCAGGATGAGTAAGCTTTAGCGCCTTCAGGCAATACTTACTTTCTCTGAAGTAAGTGAGGATATAATGATCCCTACCTCTAGTATCACTTCAAAGATTGGTGATTAATATTACCATTCATTATTAAGCAGTATCCCTAACCTCAATAAATAATAGTTAAATGAATGAACAAATGGCATGTTTTCTCATTGGTACTAATGATCTATTTTGCCTAAAGTTTAGTTCTCCTAAAAGAGTGGAACAAAATTCATTTTAGAAAACATCACTTGACAATACCAGTTATTAGAAATTTAAATAAAGTTGAAATGTTTATGAACCTAGGACCCTTCAGAAGATGCCATCTATGCTCTGTTTATTATCTCGTGGATTTTCGCCTCGGCATCGTATTGCAGCATTAATTACATATATTTTGCTTTAACAGTTTAGGCCAAAATGAAATTTATGTATATTCACTTCTTTTGTTTGAAAAGAGCTGTCTGGAATAATCAAATAAAATTTCCTCACTTTAAAAGAGTCAAGTAAGGATGGCTTCTCATACAAATTATAGTTAATGCACACAGAAAATTTGTGCGTGTGCGTGTGTGTGTGTGTGTGTGTGTGTGTATTTGCATGAGGCAGGCTGGGTAGGGCAACAGAGTGGTACGGCTTATAGGGAAGTTGTGAGACTGTGGTCTAACATAGGGGAGGGCTGCTACCCACCAATTATCACCACATGAGGATGTGGAACCCTCTGCTTTCCTCTACCAAGGTAACCATGGTCCTGTATCCATATTCTACACTCTCTCGCTTTCCTTTCTGATAGTTTGATCTCATATATAGTTTTTTAAAGGAGTCTGCCAGTTTCACTGACATAAAATTAAATGCATATGATAATGACTATAAGAGCATCAATATATTCTTTCTTAAGCAGGGAATTTTCAGAAACAGAAAGCTTCTTTCCTAATTTCCACCTATGTTTTACTGGAGTATATATGAACATCAAATGGAAAATTACAAGCAGCTAAAGAATTTGGAATCTTATTGAATATAACCCCAAAATAAGATATATGCTCAAATCACTTAAACAGTTATTAACAACTGTAATCAAGGTTACCATTTATTGAGTACCTACTATGTGGTTGGCAATGTTCTAAGCACTTTATGTGTATTAAGTTGCTTAAATCCATTATATTACTGTTACTCCTATTTTATGGAAAAGAAAACTGGGGCACATAGAAGTTTATTAATTTGCTTAAGGGTACCCAGCTACTAAGTGGCAGATCTGAGATGTGACTGGAATATGATTGAGGAACTCAGCTATAGATGCCATGCTCTTAACTCTCACACATTACTTGGAGGAGGTCAGATTTACATTAGTAATCATTAGTGAGGGCTAATGTTCAGTTCTTAAATGCTTAGGTATTCTGACAAATAAAAAAATCAATAAGGCTTTGAATAAATTTTGGTGGTTCCTGGTAGGAAGAAAGATCTTCCTAGGAACCTGAATACAAGTTACGCTTTGGATGGGCAGTGCATAAAGGAGGGTGTGCCTTTGGGCAGGACAGAAAGCATGAGTCAAGACACAAGTGCAGGAGTGAGCTGGTAACATATATGAGACATAAAGGACATGGAAAAAGTAGTCTCAGAAAAAATTATTTTTGTATCTGTCTGTTGTCTTTTCCTCCTTTGCTGTGTCCATATTTTTCTATTCCCTTCAGAGCCTCCTCTTACTTGCATGATGTGACAACCTCAGTAATGACTCCCGCTAAATCTCCACACCCTAATTCCCAGAACCGTTGAATAGGTTATGCTGCATGGTAAAAGGGATTTTGCAGGTGTAACTTGGAATATGAATGTCAAAACAGGCAGATCATCCTGGTTCATCTGGGTGGGCCCAGTCTTATCCCAGGAGCCCTTAGGAGCAGAAAACTTTCTCAGGTTGGAATCAGGAAGATGCAGCAACAGCAGAAGGGAAACCAGAGTTGATCCTAAGCCTGCAGGGGCCTCAGGATTCTGTTTCTGCTCTGAGATATGAAAGTCCCGTGTGAGGACTGGAGAGTGGCTTCTAGAAGTTACGGTGTCCCTAGCTGACAGCAAGTAAAGGAGGGGGAAATAATCCTATGACTTTATCAAACTGGATCTTGCCAATGTGGAAGTGCTTGGACTGGATTCTTCCCCAGAGGCTGCAGTAAGGAGCACAGCCCTGCTGACAGCTTGGTTTTCATCCATTGAGATCTTCCTCAGGTTTCTTTCTTTTCTTTTTAAATATTTATTTATTTTTGCAGGAGAGAGAGACAGCGTGTGAGCAGGGGAGGGACAGAGGGAGAGGGAGACACAGAATCCGAAGCAGGCTGTCAGCACAGAGCCCGCTGCGCGGCTTGAACTCACGAACCGTGAGATCATGACCTGAGCCAAAGTAAGAGCGTTAACCCACTGAGCCACCCAGGGACCCCACGACCTTCGTTAGGTTTCTGACCTCCAGAAACTGTCAGATAATTGTTGTGTACTGTTATAAGGCACCAAGCTTTGTTGTAATCTGTTGTAGCAGTAGTGGAAAATTAATACAGACAATGTACAAAAGACTATAAGGGGGGGTGGGCGGCACGTGAGCAAGTAATGTAAAATTTCTATCACTTTTCTTTACTCCCTACTTCAAATCCAGGTAATAATGGGGATATGTACGCATGTGTGTACCTACACGCATGCATACATATACTCCCCAAATCTTTTTCTCAGATTACTCAGCAGTCTGGTGTTAAAAATTATCCACTTCTACTCTTTTTCTGTCTAGATTTTTAACTAAAAGAGTCATTATTCCTCAAAGTGCTTTAAAAATGGTAAATTGAATACTCAGTTTTTCCCCTCTTCACAGCAGGAGTTTTCACTTCACTGGGATATTTTCATCTGAGTCAATACTTAAAGGAAAACAGTACATCGGGACTTTGTTATTGAGAGTTCTATGAGATGGGATTCTTTATGGGCTTTTATATGGAGGGAATAGAGAGAAAACTGTTTTTTCTGCTAGTATTTTGGAATATAACAAGAAAAATTTAGTCATGAGAAAGATGCTGGTAACTCAGGTTGGTTGTAGTTTCCAAAACATGAAGTGTATGCCTTTTGCCCAAGGGAAGGATTCCAGAATTGAATCTGTTTTTTCTCTTGGTGTATCTTTGCATTACTTTTCATATTCTAGGCTTTACCATGGTCTGCTGCCCTCATGTGGATCTATTTGTGTAGATTAAAAACAACTGTGTAATTAAAGTTAATAACTTCACCTTTTCTCTTTCAAACATTAATTTGTTCCATTTTGTGTTTATGAACATAATAACACTTAATTTTTGAATAATTATTTTTTAACATCAAAGATACAGAGAATATCTGAAAAGATTATTTTATCCCAGACAAATTGTCATCAAAAATATAGAAAAATAACCACCAAACCTCCTAAGCTTGGGGTAGAGGCTTTATTTTCTTTCACTGATTGAATTTAAATTGAATTTAAATACTTTATGTTGATTAGCTATTTTGTTGTTGTTATCCAAATAATTAAAGCTATGTTGAATAGAAATGTCTTTTTTGGGGGACCAAACTTCTAAAATGACTTGACACTAAGAGGAATGTAGAATCTGAAGTGCTACATGCTTAACCTTAAGTCAAAATAGAATTATAGAGATTGCTAGATTGGGCTGAATTCTAATGATTTAGGTTATATTTATTTAATCATTTTTGAGAATAGCTTTAAAAAGTGTGCTTTATTTCATGTTGATTCCAGAATTTAGACCATTGATTACCTCAGTGTTTAAAGAAAAAAAAATAGCTTAAATAATTATTCTTTATAATTGTTCTATTATCAAGATAAGTTATTTAGAATCTCCCCATGTTAATTGGAGCTGGCACTTAACTTGTGACTCCATGGTTCAGGCCAGTAGAAACCAAGCCCTTTGCACCACACAGGTATAATAAATAGTTAGGGGTAAAATTTTTAGATTTTATAAAGTATTTCTTAATGTTTTAAGCTGGTTATAATACATCATCATTCTACGATGTTTGGGGAAATTTTACGAAGCAATTAAAATCACCTATGACTATACCATCAAAATAGTGTTAGTATTAATATTAGTTTTAAGACTTTTTATGCATATGTAATGGGATAACATTTTGAGAGAAAATAAATATGATTTTTTATGCCTTTCTTATCACAAAATCTTCCTTTTATTTGACTCAAGGTATTTTATCTGGAGGAAATTGTTATATAAGATATATAAAAAAGAAAGAACGATAATAAATTTTTGACATTCGGAATAAGATTGTCTAGGAAGTCTTCAAAGCCAGTCTTCATAAAATAGAATGATTTTTCTAAATTTATTGTAGCACACATTTAACCTTCATAGGGCAGATTAGAGTTTTTAATAATTTAGAGAAAATATCCTGTCTTCCACTGACACTTAAGATGTTAGAATTGGGAAGAAGTTGGAAATGTGACCAAGGAAATGTGGGAACATAAGAAGGAAAAAAGAGGGGTACC
This sequence comes from Panthera leo, assembly GCF_018350215.1. Classification (NCBI taxonomy): domain Eukaryota; kingdom Metazoa; phylum Chordata; class Mammalia; order Carnivora; family Felidae; genus Panthera; species Panthera leo. The sequence goes on along the minus strand of NC_056682.1, from coordinate 154,269,425 downwards.
TGGATGGCTCAGTTGGTTAAGCAGCCGACTTCGGACTACGGCTCAGGTCATATCGCAGTCCGTGAGCTTGAGGCCTGAGACATGCTCTGTGTTGACAGCTCAGAACCTGGAGCCTGCTTCGGATTCTGTCTCTCTCTCTCTCTCTCTCTCTCTCTGACCCTTCCCCGCTCATGCTCTGTCTCCCTGTGTCTCTCAAAAAATAAATCAACATTAAAAAATATTGAAGAAAAAGGAGATTGAGTCAGTCAAGATCTAGGGCTAATTGTGTCCTTTATTTTTCTATCTCCAATCCAAGGATCTTATCCAATTTAAACTTAAATTGGGTGAGATTGGGGATGGTAGTGAGGGCAGCAATTTAGAAATCAGGGTCAAGAAAGCCCTGAGGACAGAATGGAATTGAACTAAAATGAAGTGGTCATTCCAGGAGACAGAGCTGTGAGACTAGGCACAGTGAAGGAGAGAGTGTGCATGTAGTTTATAAGCAAGATTCATTTGTTTGCTATATGGTGCCATGTTGAAATGAGTGCCAGCATGCCAACAGGGCCAGGCCATTGGAGGGACATAGCGGACTCACGGCAGATGCTACAGATAGGTCAGGAGGTGAATGGAAAATACAGTAAAGCTTCAAAAATGATTTTAACCAGTGAGAGTTATGTGGAAGTCACGTCAACAGGAAGCGCTACTGAGAAAGGGCTGAAGGGAAAAACAGAATGAGTTGTGTCATCTGTTGACATCAAGCTTAAATGTTAACACAGGAGTCAGGCAGACAAGAGGTATTGCCACTGACCCCACAGTAGCCAATGAGCAGCTTGCTGATGCAGTGATCTGCTTCTATTCAGCAAAGTCACATGAGCTTTTTTGCCTTCATTCATCTGGACATCATCTTGAAAAGGAGCAGGAATTTGATGAGGAACAAAATTAAAAGGAAGCTCAATCACTATCGGAAAAGACTAATTATATTTTTAAAATGGTTTGACTAAAGATTAAGTCAGCGTTAAGTAAATACAGGTTCCCCTGCTACCCAAAGGTGGGGGGATTTGAGAGGAGGACCACATTAGTTTTTAAAGATCATCTAATTTTAGTGTAAGTGAATTTTAAAAACCTTACATCGCAAAGATTAAAATATGTACATAAATATTTATGCATCTATGGAAATATTATTATGTAAGTATATGGTTGACCTTTGAACAACACAGGTTTGAACTGCATGGGTCCACTTATACATGGATTTTTTTTCTCAATACAATCCTATAAATACATTTTTATGTTTGTTATAGTTTTCTTGATATTTTCTTTGCTCTAGCTTACTTTATTGTAAGAATATAGTATATAATGCATATGACATACAAAATATGTGTTAATTGTTTATGTTATTGGAAAGGCTTATGGTCAACATAGAAAATTAGTAACTAAGTTTTTGGGAAGTCAAGTCATACGTGGATTTTCAATGGTGAGGGGGCAGGGGAGGGTGTTGGGGCACATAACCCCTTGTTGTCTAAGGGTCAGTTGTGTATGTGAACACAGGCACACATGCACACACATACTAAGGAAATCCTGCCATTCTATCTGATATTATATAACATAATTATTTTCTCCTTTCAAAAATTAAGTTTGAAGTCATATGTTTAAAACCATTGTTATTCTGCACAGTGAAGGTAACCATCAACAAAACTTAAAGGCAACCTACAGAATGGAAGAAGATATTTGCAAATGACATATCTGATAAAGGGTTAGTATCCAATATTTATAATAAACTTATCAAACTCAACACCTGAAATACAAATAACTCAGTTAAGAAATGGGTAGAAGAGATGAATAGACACTTTTCCAAAGAAGAGAACCAGATGGCTAACAGACACATGAGAAGATGCTCAACTTCATTTGTCAGGGAAATACAAGTCAAAACCATGATGAGTACCACCTCACACCTGTCAGAATGGCTAAAATTAACAACACAAGAAACAACAGGTATTGATGAAGATGCAGACAAAGGGAACCCTCTTGCACTGTTGGCAGGAATGCAAACTGGTGTAACTACTCTGGAGAACAGTATAGAGGTTCCTCAAGAAACTAGAGATAAACTACCTTACGATCCAGCACTACTAGGTATTTACCCAAAGGATATAAAAATACATATTTGAATGGGTACATACAGTCTGATGTTTATGGCTGCATTGTCAACAATAGCCATATGGAGAGAGCGGAAATGTCCATTGACTGATGAATGGATAAAGATGTGGTATATAGACAATGGAATATTAATCAGCCATCAGAAGGAATGAAATCTTGCCATTTTCTGTGGCATGGAGGGAGCTAGAATGGATTATGCTAAGTGAAATGAGTCAGAGAAAGGCAGATACCATATGATTTCACTCATAAGTGGAATTTAAGAAATTCCCATAAGATGAACATATGGGAAAGGGGGGAAGAAGAGAAGAGAGAAACCACAAAAGACTTAAATGATAGAGAACAAACTATGGGTTGATGGAGGGACATGGGTGGGAGAAGGGCTAGATGGGTGATGGGTATTAAGGAAGGCACTTATTGTGATGAGCACTGGGTGTTGTACGTAAGTGACGAATCATGGTATTCTCCTGAAACCAATATTGTACTATATATTTAAAAATTATTTTATTAACTTTTTTTTTTAATTTTTGAGAGACAGGCAGGCATGAGCAGGGGAGGGGGAGAAAGAGAGGGAGACATAGAATCTGAAGCAGGCTCCAGGTTCTTTTCAACGTTTTTTTTTTTATTTTTTATTTTTTTTTATTTATTTATTTTTGGGACAGAGAGAGACAGAGCATGAACGGGGGAGGGGCAGAGAGAGAGGGAGACACAGAATCGGAAACAGGCTCCAGGCTCCGAGCCATCAGCCCAGTGCAGGCTCCAGGTTCTGAGCCGTTTGTTAGCACAGCGCCTGACGGGTGGCTTGAACTCACGAACTGTGAGACCATGACCTGAGCTAAGCTGGATGCTCAACATACTGAACCACCTAGGCACCCCTGCACGGCATATTAACTAAAATTTAAATTAAAAAAATAAAAACGTTATTTATATTGTGAAATATAATTTATAAATAATTATAAAACATACCTTTATGGAATAAATTCACACATCAGAATCTTACTATATATTCCTTCTTAGTCATAATCATTTCCCTACTCCAAGAAGTATTCACTAACATGCCTTTATAAAAGTTCTCTTATTTTTATGTAGACTTTATCACCTATACATATTTCTCTAAATAATGTTGTATATTTTGCTTTTCTTCTTTATTTAATGAAATTATATTGTGTATAATTATGAATGAAATTGCAGGTACATAGTATTACATCATATGACTAGGTAACACATTTTTATTTATCCTATTATAAAAACATGAATTTTCACTACTTTGCTATAACAAACCCACTGCTCTGATCATTATTTTTTATAAAGAATATATTTTTTAAGCTTTTTAAATGTTTTTATTTTTGAGAGAGAGACAGAGTGTGAGCAGGGGAAGGGCAGAGAGAGAGAGAGACACAGAATCCGAAGAAGGCTCCAGGCTCCAGAGCTGACAGCAAAGAGCCCAACGTGGGGCTTGAAGTCACAAACCGTGAGATCATGACCTGAGCTGAAGTCGATGCTTAACCAACTGAGACACCCAGGCGCCCCTAAAATATATTTTTTAATATTTTTTTTTTTTGAGAGATAGAGATAGACCATGAGTGTGGGAGGAGCAGAGAGAGAGGGAGACCCAGAATCTGAACTAGGCTCCAGGCTCTGAGCTGTCAGCACAGAGCCCAACTTGGGACTCATACCCACCAACCGCGAGATCTTGACCTGAGCCAAAGTCGGAAGCTTAACAGACCGAGCTACCTAAGCGCCCCTGCTCTGAACATTCTTGTACATGTATATCCTATGGAAAACAGTATGAATGTCTCTAGGGTATATAATATGGGCAAAATTGCTGTAGCACAGGGTATATATATTTTCCACTTTATTTGGAATGCCAAGCTATTTTTCAAATAGACTAGACCAACTACATCATGCTAAGTAGTCCTTGAAACATTTTTACTTGAATAGTAAAATGTTTACTTGGTTGTTGGAATATAGGTTGTTTTCCTTTATTTATGATTATATATTATGCTACAATCAATATCTTTGTGCAATTTATACATTGGGTCAAAGTTCCTATTTTTCAGTCATCAATTTTCAGATTTTAAAATTATTTTGATTAGGAGCTTCATCAGTTTTGTGGTTCTGTTCCCCTCCCACGTGTTTCTGTTTTTATGGCAAGAGGTAAGCAAAACAATAAAGGTAAAATGTGTTTACATAAATAATCACATTTCTAGGAGAGATTTTAGGGCTGCCAGTATTGAAGTATACCTGGGGAAAAAAGTTAAAGTTTAAATAATTCTTAAAAAGGTCCTCCAGTATATATCAAATCTGTAATTGTTTTATATTAACTTAAAATGGCATTGGCTATTCATAAACATATTTTTAAAGTTTTTTTATAGCCATATATTTTCTATGAAATTCCCTGAGATTTTATTTCAAAATGTATTTCCTTTTGGATACACAGTCATTTTTAAAGGGTTAACCTTGCAGAAAAGTAAGTTGTGAATCGAGAATGGCCATTCTGGGTATTAACCTCTAAGGGAAAGGTAAATCTACTGAGACTGTCGAAGAAGGAACTGAACTGATGCCAGTCCATTTTATTTGGATTGAATTGCCTACAACTAGAGGTGAGTTAACCAGAGCCCTCAATTTCTTTCTTTCTTTTTTTTTTTTTTTTTTCTTTTCCCTTTAGTAGTGGCCTGACTGATTTGATTTCAAGTCGCCTGGGGTTTTAAGAAACAAAATCCTCCTCCATTAAAACTGTATAGTGTTTATGACCACCACAGGGATGGTTTAAAAAACAATGAAAAAAGTTGACTTATGAAAAATAAAGCTGGCTAATTACAGCAAATGGGCTTAATTTAAAAACCACAGGTGCCTCTTTTATAAGCTTTTCTTGAGCTCTTGCCCATAGCTTGTTTATATGACATGGATCAAGCTGAAATCTTTGCTGTGGCCAGCTTTAAATGGGAAACATTTGGTTCACCTCTATTTACAGTTCAGACCACATATGATGTCATAGAAATGATAAAACCTATAAAAGCTTATTTCTGCCTTGAAGAATATTGCATCTGCTTCATTATTTATGGAATTTAAGTAAAATGGTATCAGTTAATGCGCTGAGAAGTCATTTGCTATGTATTTTAAGTAAAAATAAAGAGTTAACTCTATAGTTCATATTATTTTACATTTAGAAATCTGCAGTTCGAGAGTATTAAGATATATTTAGTGAAAGCTAAAATAACTTTGGTCACAGTGGATATCCATATGCTTATAAGTAAGATGTATGTGATTTTATATTCTAGGGTCTAAAATGTTTCCTCAGATATATGTATATATATTTCACACTTAATGTTTTATTTGCAAGTTTATTTCAATTAATTTGGTTATTTAGTGATATTAAACGCTTACAAATGAAATGTATTCTATGCAGAAGACTCTACAATCACAGAAGGAATGAGAATATCAGTTTTTTTCTTTGCCTAACTCCTGACACATATATTTTCTTGATATATTTTTTTCATGGATGTGATAAGTTTTCAAATCTCCTTACTCTAGGTGCTTAGAGTTCAGGTTAGTTCCTTGGGGTCCTTGTATTTCTAAATCAAGCAGGCATCTAATCTTCCTGCCCTTGAGTAGTTAGAACTTCTGGGCTATAATCAGAGATTTAGAACAGAATCACAAAAGAGAACCAAGGAGGAAGCCAATGAGTCTCACAGATTACGCTATTGAAATTAACCTAGAAAAGTATAGAGCACAGCAAAACATACCCATTAAATGTTGCCAATTACTTTTCAATACAAACACTCTGTCATAAACAAATCACCTAAAATCCACTAAATAACATCATTTCAGGTACCATATTGAATCTGTGCATAGATTAAAATGAGCTGTGAAATCCCATATATAATTAGGTGTACATCTATTCACTTTTCATATTTATCAGGGAAAAATCCATGCAAGCTATTTTGGTTTGATTATCTTCTATATTAGTTTTACCATTATGTTTGGACAGCATGTGTTATATTGCAGAATGAGACCCTCAGGTTCTTCATCTGTTAAATCAAGCTGACACGTCCTCTCTTGTAAAGTTCTTGGTGGAATTGCAGGGACCCAGTAAATGGTACAATTATGTTGTTGTTATTGCATTAATCCATAAATTTATAGCATTTCTTGTCTGAAAAAAATCACTCTGTTTTGCAAAAATATTTTTTTCTCAAGAATTACTAATTACATGAGGTTTGGCACTCGAGCAAGTCAAATATGTGTATATATCAATAGCAACTGTATACAAAGATTTTACTACATATTCAGGAAAACTTCATGTAACATGATTTCTATCAAAAGATAATTCCATCCTCATGATTTTATGTTTCCAAAAAGGAAATAATCCCGATTACTGAGGAAAGATAGGAGATTTTTCCCATGGCCATGATTACTCACTATCTGAATAATAGCAGACAGAGTTTAGTACCCACTGCATTGCAAGTACTGTGCTATTGCATAATAAACACATTATTTCTAACCCTTACAACACAAATATTATCCTCATTTTTGATATGATAAAAATGAGAGGTGAGGAAGTTATATAACTTGTCCAAAGTGATCAAAATGTGAACTGAATGCAAGTTTGTCTGACTTCTGCTTTCCCAAGTTTTCTAGAAATGCTGTCATCATCTTTCATTGAGGTTGGCTCAACTAGCCAACTGATGCGTATAGACTTCTAAGCCTAGAGCTACTTTACCTGCATTTGGAAAGTTTAGGAATACCTTAATATTGTTTAATCTGTTCTGTGTTACCTTTGCTATAAGAATATTCAGTTGACTCATTTTTTCTTTTCTTAGGATATTGCTGACAACAGTAGAGCTTAAATGCTTTGCTCAGCAACAACAAATTTTTCCAGCCATAGCTATATAAGATACATTGCTATTGCAGTGTTCTCCTTTAAAGAGTGAGTCTGTAGAAAATTGAACCTCACAAACTCTGCAGCATAGCTAAGACTTTAAATATATATAATGGGAATGACATTTGATATTTCATTTGCTACTGAATTATAGAACTTTAGAAGTTGAACGGTCATCATAAACTGGTTCAAACTCAAGACAGACGCAGAGGATTTTCAAAGAACTGGAACTAGAATATAGGTTTTAGACACATAAGTGGCATCTGCCTAGAAGATTGAGATAAATGTCTTAATGCATTAAAATTTGGGCTGAATGTAAGTTTCATGCGTTCTCTCAGCAATCACTAAATGCCTCCTGTGTCTCAGATACTCTTCTTTCAGGCCTTGGAAACCCAGTGGTTAAGGAAATAGATAAGGTTCCTTAGTCTGTAGTGAAAGAAAAAATAATTTCACAAGCCAGAGAACAAATAAATGAAAATGCATTTCAGATTTTGACAAATGTAATAATGAACAACGTACTTTGAGGTTGAGGGGTGTGTGTGTGTGTGTGTGTGTGTGTGTGTGTGTGTGTGTGTGTATGAAGGTGTGTATGGAATACTTTAGGGATAACCCACCTGGAGGATATGACTTTTAAGCTGAGACCTCTTTGGAAAGGTAATATTTGAGACCTAAATTATAAGAACAAGCAGACCGTGTGCAAACCTGGCATCAGAGTGTTTCAGAAAATGTAAAGGCCCTGAGGTCTATAAATCAAGGTTTGGAAAATTTAAGTCAATAGAATTAAGGCCAATATGGTTAAGAGATAGTGCATAGGAAGCTTAAATTTTCTACATTGAAAGGGCCTGAGGAATAAATCTGGAAGTAGAGTTAGGGGATTATCTTGACACTTATAAACACACTATTTTTAGTTTGACTGCAGATTCATTTGGGACAACTATGGGAAGGCAGACAAAATTTACAGGGATCTTAAAGGCCTTCCTTTGGCAATCAGAAGCTACCCCATGCCGTGTGTTGGGTGAGTTATGGGTAGAGGTCAGATCGTGTATGTCTGACTAAATCATGTAGTCCATGTTAGGCGGGTTGCATTAAGTGTGATGTTAAGTAATATTACATATTTTATAATTTTCAAGGATCGGTATGACTGCCATATAAAGAATGGGAGAAGAAATCTTTCTATTAAGAGATTAATGCTTTCTGATTTGTTCAATCATATATTTAATCATCTATTTTTACAGCAGTCATGTATTTAATATTAAGTTCCTACCGTCAGCTAAGCACTGAGGAAATAGCAGAAACGAGGGCAGAAATATAAAAATAAATAACACAAATATCAGATGGTGATAAGTGCTTCATTCCAAATATAAAACAGGATAATAGGATAGAAAGTGAAGTGGTTCTAGTGTGTCTTGCTAATTTATGCAAGTGTTTGGGGAAGACATCTCTGTTTATGACATTTGAGCACAAACCAGAAGCCGATAAAATAGTAAATAAAGTAGATATTTATCAGAAGGACATTCTACTGTCAGTACAGAGGCATTGGGAATAATTTTTTAAAATATTTTTTCCTTCATTTTTCCAAAAAAATGCAAAAGAAGATTCAGAATTGTGTCCTTCTATACCTGGCATATCTGTTGATTAAATATATAAATATAAATATAATTATAAATTCAATATATATTGCAACATCTTTAGTCACTATGTATTACAGCATCTAGTAGCCTTCAAAAAGGACATTACCATCTAGAAAGGGAAACAATGAGAGACCTACAGTAATAATTCCCCAATCCTGCTGGGCAAATATTGTCTTGTACCTCTCTGACCTTGAGATAGGAAATATTCCTTGTTTAGGATACAGTCCTGCCCCTACTCTAGCTCTTCAGACCCTTGTTTTTCATGGTTCTTGGCTTCTTTTTCTAAAAATTCCTTCCTTTTCTCTTATGCCCATGGCTTTATCTAAGGAATTTAATGAAGAATATGCTTTTATTTATTTTTTTTTAGAAATTTTTAATGTTTGTTTATTTTGGAGAAAGTGGGGAGAGAGAGAGAGGGAGAGAGAGATTGAGAGCAGGGGAGGGGCAGAGAGAGAGGGAGACACAAAATCCGAAGCAGGCTTCAGGCTCTGAGCTGTCAGCACAGAGCTCGACGTGGGGCTCGAACTCACGAACTGTGAGATCATGACCTGAGCTGAAGTCAGACACTTAACCAATTGAGCCAGCAGGAACCCTAGATTATGTTCTCTTTTAAGGGCTGAATAATATCCTACCCATAAATACTGGGAATCTGGAAATCCCTCTTTGAAGATTGAATATTTGTCAATAATTTAGTTTTACCATACTGGATCTTAACATTCTGGTTTTTATTAGTCATGTATTGATCTGTGATTAATTGGATATTTCTATTTTTATTATAGATGAAAATATTTTTTTCTTCATAAATATTTAAGATTAACTAAACTACTAGGCATAGTGAACCCAAAGAATCAGACACATTCCATGTCCTCCCAAAATTCCACTAAGGGCATTGGTAAGAATATCAAAAGTTGGGGTGCCAGGGTGGCTCATTCGGTTAAGTGTCAGACTCTTGATTTCGGCTCAGGTCATTTCTCATGGTTGGTGAGATTGAACCCAGTGTTGATCTCTCTACTGAGAGTGTGGAGCCTGCTCTCAGAGGGAGAGAGGGTGAGATACTCTCTCCCTCTCTCCTGCCCCTCCCTTGCTCTAAACAAACAAACAAACAAACAAACATTAAAAACAATGTCAAAAGTCTTAATCTTGTTTTAAGTGCTGACTGTATAATAATGGTTGTGTTTATTATGCTCTGGCAGCAGGGAAGATTACCAATCTAGCACTGTAGATAAGAGATGGATTTCTACATATGCTGTTTTTTTCCCCTTGAGCTCAAATACTAGGGAGTCATTAGCCAAAGGAAGAATGGTGTTCCAAAAGAGAATGTGTCAAAGCAGAGAGCTCCAAGCAATTGACATTCATCTGGGAAAAGGCAAATGACCTTTCATGGCTGGGATACAGCCTGTCTACTGGTAATTGAGAGGGGAGTTCAGTTGACATAGTTATGTTAAGCAATTTGGATTTTATCTTGAGGATAAGAGGGGAAACAATGATGTGTTAAAAATAGGGATCAAATTTAGGAATCAGTAAAGGATTTGCAGGTACTAAAGAAAGGAAGGACTAGTGATATTGGAAGCTGAAAGAAAAGACAAAAATCTAGAAATGTTAATGGGCTGAATTTAAATGCTGACAGTAGGGCTGGTGGAAAGAGATTGAGAAGGTTGAGCTGAGAGAACCATTTGACAGGGCTAGGGAAGGAGGCCTGGAGAACAGTTCTTAGTTCTGTGTTCCTTCCTTCCTTCCTTCCTTCCTTCCTTCCTTCCTTCCTTCCTTCCTTCCTTCCTTTCTCTTTCCCTTTCTTTCTTTCTTTCTTTCTTTCTTTCTTTCTTTCTTTCTTTCTTTCTCTCTTTCTCTCTCTCTCTCTCTCTCTTCCTTTTTCTTTTTCTTTTTCTTTTTCTCTTTCTCTTTCTCTTTTTTAGCAGGAGCCAGCGAGAGGGGCAGAGGGACAGATTCATGGGGAGAGAGAGAATCTCGGAGCAGAGCCTGACATGGGCCTTGATCCCACAACCCTGGGATCATGACCTGAGCTGAAATCATGAATCAGATGCTCAACTGACTGAGTCACCCAGGTGCCCCTGTTCTTATTTTACAAAGGATATTTGCAGAGGTGGAAGGGATTTTGTATATGTGATAAGATTATCTATGCTGAGCCAGTGGTCTGTTTTATTCAAATGGATAGTTAAGTGTAAACATGGATATGTTTGGGGCTCAAAAGAAAGAAAACAACCTATATATAGGTGATGTGAACCCAGGGGTATAGTTAGTGAAAAAGGACCAGGTAGAGAAGGAGGAAGTGGTAAAGAGTGAAAGTAGGAAAAGCTTTTTCATGGACATGAAGAGAAGAGGTATTATCAATGGAGAAGGTTGTGAACAGTCGTGAGTTTCAAGGAAAAGTCAACCAATGAAAAGGGTGTAGTGACCTTGGTCACGAGGAAAGAATTGATGATCTTAGGGGGAACCATTGCATCATAATGCATTGATACAGATTTCTGAGGATTGAGATGCAAATGTAAGACAAGAAAGTAAAAGTAATGAACTTGGGTCTAATATTTATTAAAGTTGATAATGAAAGAAAAAGGGCGTTAGGGCAATGCTGAGATTGTTTATTTTCTTAATGTCCAGAGAGACTCTAGCATTCTGTTTGGCAAGTGTTGAGAGGTGGCGGGGTGGTGGATGGAAAGAGGATAAATTGAGAAGTGATACTCATCTGAGCAAGTCCCTAAAGGGGTGCCATGGATTGAACAAGGGAGAAATTGGAATCAAGTGAAGAAGCAAAACTGATTTATCTTTTAAAAAGGAAGTAGAGATATTTATGAAAATACACTTAGGGGTTATTTCTAAGTTTTTAAGTGGTAAAATTAAAGTTTTGTAGCTCTCTGTTTATCTAAACATTTTGCTTTTTGTTGGGTATGCAAAGATTTGCACTGAAGAGCTAAACAGTGATCTGAATTCTCTGAAGAAACCCACAATCAGAAATAGCAGAAACAAATAAGTATTGGTTGGATGTATTAAATCAATTATCCTGTCTCAGAAAAGGACTAGAAAATAATTACTTTGAGGAGTTCCACTCTGACCTCCTAGAGCACAATGTGATTGCCACATTTAGCCTGTATTTTATGTATTGTCAGGCTGATCTCCTTGAGGTTATAACTTTTCAGTTGTGATTTATGAAGAATAATAATTTGATCTGTTTTAATAACTTATCTCTAGGAAGTACAAAGTGACAGTTCAGCACAAATTAGAAATTTTACTTGTTGCTCTGTATCAAAATATACATCCAGCAAATAAGGTGCAATTTAATTTTTAAAATGATTATTCGTAGAAGCAGCATTGCTTAGTAGATTACACGCAATAATGGCGCTCTTAATAAAGACCAGGTATCTGTGTATGCTACTTCCAAATTGATTCACTCTAATGCTCATAGCCAGATCGAAATAAATGGAAAAGACAGACATCAATCGTATATTATAAACGGTAACATTTAAAAAAATATTATCATATGAACCAAAGAGTTTAATCGACATATACAGATTTCTTGGTACCTAAAGATGCATGGGTGGGTTAAGGGGAAGAGAGAGGAAGGCTGGAGGGAAGGCACAGGAGCCCCAGCCGTGCAGTTTAGTCTCTGGGTGCAGGAGGGAAAGGGTTCGACTACCCTTGAAGGCTTCTGAGATTAGGACTCTAGATAATGTATGTGCTTCACTCCTCAGGGTAGGCCTTTTGTATGGCTATAAACAGGAGTCTTATTCTAAAATGACTAACTGCACAAGTTGCATGGGCTAGTCTCCTCTCTGAAATATGTCCTCTTTCTTTATGATGTCAAAAATTCCTTTAGCAGAAGAAAAGTTAAGTCTTTTGTGGTAGATGAGAATTAACAGACTTAATGTGCAATTATGCCCAGGAAAGACAGCATTTCGAATATGACATAATTTTATTAGAGACAATAGCCACAAGTACTAATTGGTATTAGCTTTGTTTTCTTTAGAAGCTTAAAAGAAATGGGTGCGAAGGGCAGACATATGTTTATTGGATCCATGAAATGAGGGATAACTGCATAAAGGAAGAGTTTAGGCTTATAAAAGACACCACTCACACTCAATTGCACCTGGCTTGCTGTACAAATTCAACAGGTGGAGAAAAAGCCAAATTTGAAAATATTTTTTCCTTGTAGGAGCACAAATACATTAAAAATAATCTTCATCAGATGTAAATTTTTTTGCCTGTTTTTTAACTAGTCTCACTTCATGTAAAGACATTTTGATACTAGTGATTTGTCAGTGTATGAAAGAATTTGTTTTAAAAAAACCTCATTTAAAACCAGGTTTCATTTTGCATATCTAATGAAATGAAAGTAAGTCATAAATACATTGGAACTTTAGTCTCTCTCAGCATTGATAGGCCTTTTCATAGTTTCTGATCCTTCACACATTGACTATTAATAGTTATTTTCAAGTGATAAACATACTATTTCAAATGACCACAATTTGAAATGCAAATATATTTCCCTAAAGTATAATCACAGACATTTTAGTTTTAGGGCCATCTCTGACTTCTGTTTTCTTGTTTCGCTAGTTGTGAGACCTCGATTTCTAAGCCTCAGTAAGTAACTAAGTAAGATCAGGTCTTTGCCATAAAACTATTTTTTTTTTCACACTGTTGTATTTTCTAATAAGTAGTGATAGATTGTTGGAAAGAGTTCACAGACCCAGGCTTCTGAAACTTAGTAAAGTTGGTGACAAAGGCCCTTGAGAGTATGAATTAGACGGTATTTGGATTGGGCGGACAGGGATTTGGGGAGTAAATGTGCCTGACATCCTCTGTGTCTAGGGTTGGGCAGCTCTCAGCCCTGATTTGTATCCAGTAAACTGATAATACGACTTTGTAGATAGAGGAAGTGAAAAGATTTCAAGAGATTATCGGTTCCCACTTTCATAGGATCTATCCACTCGGACATAAAAACCAGACCAATATTATCTCAGAGAAATGAAAACATATTGTTTTGCAATACCTTTAGAAAATGAATAAAAAAAAACACTGTTGCAAGAAAAAGTCTTCTTATATAATCAGTGTACTTCATAATCAGATATTTATGATTTATTATCTACTATGCATTCTTATACCATGATTTCACTAGATACTTTACAGTATCCATGTGAGAGCAAATTTCTTACTCTTATTTTAGTGATAAAGACTTTGAGGTTCATCCAGTTTAACAGTTTTGGCGAAGGATGAACCACGGGTAGATGTCAGTGCAGTTACACTGCTAATGAGTTACCAAGATCTTATGTTCTTGTTCTGTTTTCAGTGACAATAGGTAATTGGTTGTATGAAACCATCAATTTGTCTTCTTAGATGTACTATGTTCCCAGCCATTCCCCGCCCCCCCCCCCATAAAGGAAAAGGTTACAATACAAATAAGTATGTGTGTGTACTTGTTTTTTAATAAGGAAGTTTCTATGGACTCCTTCTCAGTTGGGACGTTCAGTTTGAGATTTATTTCCTAATATTGGTAATGTGTATTGATGAGTCACTTCACTGCTCAGGACCAGAAGTACAGCAGTTTATCATAGTGGGACTCTGGAATTGAACAGACTTGAAATCAAGTATTAGTCGTGTGACCTCCTAAGTAAATTACTAGGTAAATTTTGCTAAGTTCCCTAATCTGTATAAACCATACTTTTCTCACATGTAAGAGAAGTAAAATAATACTTGGGTTATTAGTAAAGGATATACTGTATGCAAAGCAATTGAATAAATGATACCATTAGTGTTATTTTTAAAATTTTCAAAAGTGTTGGTTTAGTCAAAGGCCAAACCACATCTGCTTTTTTCTTATACATCTCATTTTCTTACAATAAAATAAAATACATCACATTTTTCCAAACTCACCACCTCTTTCTTTCCAGACTGTCCCAATGCTCAGATCTAACAGCTGGTGTATTATGGTATTTGTCTAATTCAGAGGTCAGCAGACTTTTTCTGTAAGGTCCAGAGGTAAATATTTTAGGCTTTCTTGGCCATGTGGTCTGTTGCAACTACTCAGCTCTGTCACTGTAGCAAAAAAGTAGCTATAGACAATATATAAACAAACAGTGTAACTATGTTCCAATGAAACTTTACTTTGAGAAACAGACTGTGACTGTGGATACATTTGGCCTGTGGGTGATAGTTGGGTATCCTTGATATAAATTACTGGTAAATAATCATTGACTACTGTTACTCAGTGCTCATACACACAAACACAAATAATCACAGTATTTATGCACAATTAAACATTTAAAATAGTACACATAGTATTTATTTAAAGAGAATTACCGTTTTACCAATTGGCATTGTTGCATATATTAGTGTCTCTCCCTCTTTTACTGTTAATTCTGAAATTGAAATAAAATAAGGAGACCATCTGCAAAATTTAGGAAAAACATAATTATCTCGGTAAGGTAGATTTCAAAATTTGTCACTGGACCCACAGTAAGAAATGCCTTTACAGCATGACCCAGTATTCTTTTACACACACACACGCACATTCACACTTGCCAGTGTTTTACCCTGATTAATTCTACACTATGCTATTCTGTTTTATTCTATTTTATTCTGTTTCAAGAAAAAAAAAATGTAAAACTAGACTCATTAAAATGATCTAATAATGATCTACCAATCATTCATAATCTATTAATGAATTATAAACTGTTTAGAGAATGCTGGCATAGGTGTCTAGAAACTCAGGGACTGACTTCTAACAGATTCCTCTTCCACAAACATCTCTCATAATATCTAAGTAATACCATCTATCATAAAATTAGAAATGAACTCAGATCAAAACCACTCACTAAAAATCAAAGTAATATATTCACCTGGAAGAAATATTAAAAAATAAAATTTTAGTATGAAAAATTTTCCTCTTATTCTCTCGTTCTCATATCCATGTTTCCACTTTGTGGAGGCAATCACTTTAAACTGTTTTTGCTTTTGGTTATTGTTTCCATATCTCTAGGTTTATACTGCTATTTATTTTTTTTTAATTGAGGCATAATTGACATATAACATCGTATTACTTTTACAATGTACAACTTAATGATTCAATATTTGCACTGAAAAATGATTACCATAATAAAGCTGGTTCACATCTGTCATCATATTCATCATCATGCATAGTTACCAAATTTATTTTCTTGTGATGAGAACTTTTAAGTTTTATTCTCTTAGCAACTTTCAAATATACAATACAGCATTATTAACTATAGACACTATGCCATATATTATTCTCAGAACTTAGGTATTTTATAACCAGAACTTTGTGGCTTTTGACCTCTTAGCCCATTTTTCCCATCTCCATCCCCTGCCTCTCTCTTTGGCAACAACCAGTCTCTCCTTTGTACCTATGAGTACAGTGTTTTTGTGTGTTTGTTTTAGATTCTACATATAAGTGAGATCATATGGTATTTGTCTTTCTCTGTGTAACTTGTTTCATTTAGCATAATGCCCTGAAGGGGTTCATTCCTGTTGTGACGATGGCCAGATTTCCCTCTTTATTCCATTGAATGTATGTACCACATTTTCTTTATTCATTCATCCACAGGTGGACACTTAGCTTGTTCCCATGTTCTGATTCTTATAAATAATGCTGCAGTGAATCTGGAGGTACATATGCTATTTCGAGTTAGTGTTTTCATTTTCTTTGGATAAATATCCAGAAATGAAATTGCTGGATCGTATGGTAGTTCTGTTTTTAAAAATTTTTTGAGGAATCTCCATACTGTTTTCTATGCCAATTGGACCAGTTTACATCCCCACCAGTGGTACACAAGAGTTCTCTTTTGTTCATATCCTCATCAGCATTTCTGGATTTTGTGTATTTTTTGATAGTGGCCGTTCTAATATTCTATGGATAACTGATATCTCTGTTTTGCTATTTCCTGATGCTATTTTTGATTGGTATTTTTTGATAATGCTGATCCTAACCTCTCTAGAGTAGTGATATCTCCATATTGCTAATTCTTGATATGTTAAGTTTAGACATTATCTAACTATTTCTTGTATGGAAATCACCATTACTATCTTCCCTGACTCCTTCTTTTCTACAGCGTTAATATGGATGAAGGTAAGAATGGATATTGGGAGACAGATAGGGTTTTATATTCTCCTGAGATTTGCAATTTTTTTTTCTTTTCTTATTTTCTAATAATCTTTACTTCTGGGTGTGTTTGTTAGTGTGTGTTTGCTTGTGTGTGTAAGCATGTATTTGTTAGTCTTAAGCATATTGTATCAAATATTTGAAGGGTTTTTTTTCCCTAAAGTCCTAACTGGAATGTCCATCCTCTGAGTCATCTGCATGTACTTTAAGCAGTTTCTTTGATTGTTCTTGAGTTCCTGTCCATTCTCTCCTGAGAAACAAATACAGTTTTCTTTTTTTTTTTTTTTTTTTCAACGTTTACTTTTGAGAGAGCATGCACAAGCGGGGGAGGGTCAGAGAAAGGGTAACAGAGGATCTGAAGCTGGCTCTGCACTGAGAGCAGTGAGCCTGATGTGGGGCTCAAACTCAATGACTGCAAGATCATGACCTGAGCTGAAGTTGGCTACTCAACAACTGAGCCACCCAGGTCCTCCAACAAATACTGTTTTGATTGCACATCCTTCCTTTCTTTCATACTTTCTCATTTGCTGCAACACAGAGTAGGTGAGAGATACTTGCATATTGAAAAGGATTCATTCCATCCTTACTTCTTGTTTAAAACTTTTGAAACATGTTATAAAACAATGATAAGCTTACCCAAAAAGTAAGTATGGTATAAACAGGTACAGTACAAATAACTTTATACTTCTAACAAGGAAGAAGTGTAAATATTTTTTTTCCTCTCTCCCTCCCTGTCTTCTTCCTCCTTTTACTCTCCATTTCCTCCCTCCCTTCCTTCCTTCCCTGACTTTCTACCTCTGTCCCTTCCTCTCTTTCCCCAGATAACTTTCCTGAAAACCTTCATTGTAACCTGCTAACATTGCTACTTTACTCCTAAATACTTAATGTGCACTTTCTACAAACCAGTTCATTCTCCTAATAGCCAGGTGGATTTATGATAATCAGGAAATTACAATCACGTAATCTTTAGATCTCAAGTTGCCTCAGACAAGTTTCAGAGACTCTTCCAAAATTTACTTTGTAGCAAAAAGATCTAGTCCAGAATTTTGTGTTGCTGTTAGCTACAATGTCTTATACTCCTGTCTGAAGGATTCCTCAGTCTCTTCTTGCCTTTGATGGACTTGATCCTTTGAAGTACCGTAACCAGGAATACAGGCTAGCTATTTTTTAGAATTCCCTGGGTTTATCTGATGTTCTCATGTTTACATTTAATTGTACATCTTTGGCAGGAAAATCACACATGCAATGTTGTGTTCTCAATGTGTTCTTCTGGGTGACACACACTTTTGATTTATGCTATTTGTTGTGACGTTCACTTTGGTAACTTGATTGACGTGGTGTCTGCCAACCTCCTGTTGTAAGTTAGTCGTTTCCCCCTTTGTAATTAATAAATATTCTGTTGGGAAATATTTTCATGCCTGTTTCATTCAGTGGGTTATAATTTATTACTACGGCTAGTTAATTAAATACTTCTTTGTCCTATATTTGGCCTGTAGAAGCCCCTTCAATTTGAAATTCTTTTCGATGTCTTGTAATTCCTTGAGCAATTACTTACCCTATGGCCTAAGATATTACAAGATCATCTTGGTTTTTTTCCCCTAATCTATAGGGGAATCAATAATTTATTCAAGAATCTCCGCATCATTTTAGTGGAGAATTCCACTTAGAAATAAAAATCTGGATGTTAAGTTTGCTCATTGATAGTGGGGTGTTACTACTTGCTGGCCATCTCAGTTATCAGAGTTAAGGAACTTAGAAGAGTGTGTGTGTGTGTGTGTGTGTGTGTGTGTATGTATGTATACACATATTGAGGGCTGAGACTATTGCATCAGCATGATTTACTTGTTAAAACAATTTTTTTTCTAGAAAAGATAATTTTTTTAAATTATGAAATAACTTTGTTTTGAGAAATTCCATCATTTGAGGAAATTTCTAAAAATTAATCTGAGAATATACCTGAGCAAAGACCTAACTAATGAATCAACAGTTCAGTTAATAGGACTTGCTTTAAGACTCTTGCCTTGTTTTGCCACAATCCTAAGTGATTTAAACTAAACTACTAAATTTTATTAAATTATTAAAAACTATTTTAAACTAAAATTTGAAATTTCCCCCATTCAATCCAATCCCTCCCTTGAAAGCCATTCTTTAAAGCACCTGAGTGCAGATCACAAAACCCAAATAAATAGCTTACTTCCTCTAAGAACCTGTCAAGGTGATGTTCTCCTAAATTTCATAAATTAAAATAAACTTAATTTTAATTTATTAACAAATTGCTGATATTTTGTCATGCACACACACCATACCCATATTTACATCTGCATTAATGTATCTATTTCTGTTTAATTATCTATATCCTTATATATCTGCATAGCTATATATTTACATCTATATCTAAATCTCTATGTGTATACATATATACACGTGTATATATATGTAAAGGTGTGCTATGCATGTGCGCAAGTGTGTATAATCATAATAACACATGAGAGTTCCTCAGGAGGTAGAAATAGAAGTATTCTAAGCAAATTGCTGGGATCGAAGTAACTCCTGTGTGAGACTTCTATATCTTCATTAAGTACTGGGACAGTGAGGCACAGATGACATATTCCTGCAAGTTCATCCCATACCAATACACCAGAAACACTTTGTCAAGCAAAAGAGATCAAGATAATAACATACATCCCATTGTTTTCAGTTTTCACATTGAATTATTAAATGGGAATTTCAAAGAACATATGAAGTGTATATAACTACACACTCATTTAAAAATGGTATATACATTATATAAAATACATAAAATTACATAATTATTCATTTATTCAATGTGTACTAGTATATTCATTTATTCTTCCTACTTGGCTCTTCTTAGGACAAATCATGTCTCTATTCTACAGATAAGAAATCTAGGCTCTTGAATGCTAATTGACTCATACCTAGGAAGTGATGTAATTGGTAAATTATCTGGATCAAATGAGTTCTTTTTAGTCAAGCTGTACTTTTCTATAACACTGGGTTGCATAATTTGATTATGCTTTTATGATTGGGCACTCAAAATTTATAGTTTGTTTTTGTTTGTTTAGATTCTAAGAATTATAAATGCCTAATCAAAATTTAGGAGCATTTAAATTTTAATAAATTTTACTGATGTATTTATACAACACTTATTTTAAATGTTTTCTCATAACCTAAGTCATCAATATGCAGAAAATGATGACACCTCCAAGTTCTTCAAAACAAAATGCTCACTGCATATTTTACACTTGTGTTATGGGGGTATAAAACAATAAAATTCAAGAACTCAGTTCTCTAGAAAATTGCCTGTGAAATAAAGATTTAATATTTGCAAACATACATTTAATTCATATTACAACTCTACAAATAATGAGTAAAAATGTAGGATAACAGTGAATTTCAAGAAGGCGACTCGGCCAAGAGTTTTTGAAGGAGATGAGTTTTCAGCTGCTTTTAGCAGAAGAGGATAAAGTACTGTTGGAAATCAGTCATATGAAGATATTTTCTTGTTATCTGCCAACTAAGAGTACAAAATCCCACCAACTCTTAAGCATACCTTCCGTATACACATTTTCTCAACACATATGAAAATTTAATTTTCAAAAGTTATTATTTATTACCATGGATCATTTCCTGCATGATTTTTGAGCAATGCTTTCATGGATAAATTTAATCATAGTTACAGTAGTTCTTTGTCCTAGGCTATATTTGGAGCTTCCACTCATTTGAAGAACATAATTTTTTATAAAAGATTGCAGCTATGAAATAGCCTCCTGTTATAAGCAAATCATAATGATGAAAAATATCACCTCTATTTTGGTACCTGTATGAAATTACCAGCAGTATTTCATGTAGATGAAAAAGTATACATTGACATTTAAATCTATTACATATTATGCCTCTTTCTGTATTTTTGATTTAGTGATGTAAATCTTCATATAACTTTGTTTTTTACTCTCCATATTATAATTATAGAGAATAAATTTTGTAGAATAAATTGAATGCTTAGGGAAATTTTATTACTGGAAACATCTTCTTCTGGGGGAGAATAAAGATTATATATTCTCATAACCACATAGAAAGATTCAAATTTTCAGTTGCTCTCAGTTTTTTTATAGACAAGCCTCTCCAAAAAATAAAGAATAATACATGCCCTTTAGGCCAAACTAGCTATACTCTCAGAGGCTGTGGTTAAATTCAGGCTCTGAATGTCGTCTGTAGTTAACAATCCCAGCAAGGCTTGGACTGCTGTTCTGTAAAGTGTCCAGGTGAAAGAACTTACTGGTTCTCTACAGTTCTCATGGTAAAGAGGTCAACTTCACCTTTAGGTCTAACCTTCTGTTAGGCAGTACGTGTTATGTAGGCTTTGGGAATAGATTGGTTTCTCTGTCGGATATTTGGGGTCTGCCATTGAACAAAAGAAACAAATATGATCTTCAATAGAAGCTGTGCTTGTGTGTAGAATAAGATAGGAGTTGGCCTTCTTTGTGGTTTATTTCTTCAAGGCTTGTTTTAAAAAACCTGAATCCCTTTCTGCTTTTTGAGGTAGCCCTGTGAAAGTTTAATAAGCCGTTTGTGGAATCCTTAAGGAATGTGAGCCTTTTTGTGTGCTGCTGTTGAATTATAGAACTGATTCTCACTTGATGTCAGAAGTGCTACCTCTATTAATAAGTTGACAACTGTTCCAACTACATCTTTGAACATTTTTGAATTGGAGAAATAGACCAGAAATAGATACATAAACAAAACAAAAAGTAGGACATTAGCCATTTTTTATTTTTCTACTTTTTGCCTGGTGGCAATATGACACTAGGCAGCATTTTTTTTTTTTAAATAGCCTTCTCCAAATTCTTACTTTTTTTTTTTTTTTCATAAAGTTTATTTCTCAGGGAAGTTTTGGATTTACAGAAAAAATTAACAGTAAGTACAGAGTTTTCATACATACCCTCCTCTCTCCTGCCTATTGCCTCTCCTTAACCGTTTTTTTTTCTTTTATTAACATCTTACATTGATGTGATACATTTACAATTGATGAACTGATATGATGCATTGTATTTTGCTAAAGTTGTAGTTTACATTAGGGTTCACACTTTGTGTTGTAATTTTCAGTAAGTTTTTGACAAAAATGTAATGGCCCGTATTCACCAGTAAAATATTGTACAGAGTCATTTGTCCCAAACATGATATGTGCTTCACTTATACATTCTTTCTTCTCTTTCCTTCCCAACTCCTGGCAACTACTAATTTTTTTTACTGTCTCTATAGTTTTTCCCTTTCCAATATGTCATATAGTTGGCATCATATTGAATGAAGCTTTTTCAGACTGGCTTCCTTCACTGAGCAATATACATTTAAGTTTACTCCATGTCTTTTCGTGGCTTGATAGGTCATTTGCTTTTATCACAGAATAATATTTCATTGTATGGATGTACCACAGTTTATCCATTCACTTATTGAAAGACATCTTCGTTGCATATAATTTTGCATAAAATTTGCATAAAATTTGTGGATACAACCATTTATGTACAGTTCTTTATGTAGATGTAAGTTTTCAACTTGGGCAAGTATTTATGAATGTGATTGCTGGAATATATGGTAAAACTACGTTTAGCTTTGTAAAACGAACAAAGAAACCAACACACCTCCAAACAGTCTTCCAAAGCAGCAGTACCATTTTGTATTACCACCAGCAATGAATGAGACTTCCTGCTGGTCCATGTCCTTGTCGTCATTTGGTGTTGTCAGGGATTGGGGTTTTAGCCATTCTAATAGGTATGTGCTGCCATCTTCTTTTAATTTGCAATTCCCTGTTGATATATATGAGGTTGCACATCTTTTTACATGCTCATTTGCCACCTATATCTTCTTTAGTGAATTATTTGTTCAGATTTTCTGCCTACCTTGTTTTTTTATACTGGGTTCTTTGAAAACTCTTATTATTGAGTTCCAGGAGTTCTTGAATGTTTGGGGGATACAGGTTCTTTACAGCTGTTTTGCAAATATTTTTGTTTCTAATCTGTGATTTGTCTTTTCATGTTCCTATCAGTGTTCTTTGCAGAGTAGGTTTAAATTTTAATGAAATATACCTTATTAAATTTTTCCTTCATATATCATGCTTTTGGTGGTGGTATCTAAAAGTTGCTAAACTTAATACCACTTTGATTTTTTCTTCTACAGGTTTTTTTTTGTGTTTTCTACATAAATAATGATGTCACCTGTGAACAAAGACAGTATTTTTTCTCCAATATGTATGTTTTTTAATGTTTTTATTTATTTTTGAAGGGGGGGGAGAGAGAGAGAGCAAGTGCATGAGTGGGGGAGGGGCAGAGAGAGAGGGAGACACGGAAGCTGAAGCAGGTTCCAGGCTCTAAGCTGGCAGCACAGAGCCCGATGCGGGGCTCAAACTCACTAACTGTGAGATCATGACCTGAGCTGAAATCGGATGCTCAACCGACTGAGCCACCCAGATGCCCCCTTAATATGTATGTTTTAAAATTTCCTTTTCTTGTCTTATTGCATTAGCTAAGGCGTCCAGTATGTAAACAGAAGATATAAAAATATGTAAGAAATATGTTTGCTTTATTCCTGATCTTAGGGGAAAACATCTAATTTCTCACCATTAAGTGGCTATAGGGTATGTATGTATGTATCTGTATGTATGGATGCTCTTTATCAAGTTGAAGAAGTTCCCTTCTATGCCTTCTGCAAATGGGGATATATTTCCTTGCTTTTTGCAGCTTCTAGAGGCCTTTTGCATTTCTTGGATTTCCTCCATCTTTAAATTCTATCACTCAAAACCTCTACATTCATTGTTGCATCTACTTTTTCTGAATCTGACCTTGCCTCTCTCTTAATAAGGTCCTTGTGGTTACATTGGGGCCATGTAGATAATCTAGGTTAATCTACCTATCTCAAGATTCTTTAACTTAATCACACCTACCAACCCCCTTTTGCCATGGAAGGTAACATGTTTACTACTTTGGAAGATTAGAGCCTAAACATCTTTGGAGACCTTTATTCTGTCTACCATAGTAACATTCCTTGCTTTTATCTTTGCTGTTTAAACATTTCACATTCCTTTAAATTCAACTGGAATATCACTTCCATGTTGAATTTTTTCCTTAACTATTTTTGGGATTTATTTGCTTTTTATTTTCTTTACATATAGAGTGTATTACCCCCCTCCACCCCGGACTTATTTATGATTTATGTTTGCTTGGAATCACTAAAAAGTCTCTTAACTGTTTTTGTTGTCTTTAGTACCACTTCTTGTTAATCAGATTTCTTCTTTATCATTACTATAAGACTTTGAAAATACTTACTCATTCAACAAATATTTATTGTGCCCTTATTAAATGTCAAGTACTGTGATAGACATTAGAAATAATGTAAGCAAAGGAAACACTTTTCTTAATAAGTTTACACATCACAAAAGTATTTAATTATAATATGGGATAGATTTAATGGAAATAAGATTATATAGTGGAACTGAGCTGGTCTGGTGGAGGCAGGAGTACTGGTGGTGATATTGATAGTGGAGGTTAAGGAGAGTTTAGACTTTTGCCAGGATATTAAGTGATATGTGAAGTTTGGGGGATATTCCAAGCAGAGAGAAGAGCAGATGCAGAGACTTTGGGACAGAACAAATACTGAAGGAACTGAAAGAAAATTGGAGTGACCAGCTATGGAGAAAGAGAGAATGACATGGAATGGGGCTTTATATGTGGGCAAGGGCTGGATCTCAAAGGGCTTTCTGAGCCACGTTACCAGTTCTCACTAGTAACTGTGGGTTTTAAGCAGTGAATCCCCACGATTATATCTGAGTTCTAAAGGATCTCTGTGATAATTACATTTATTTTTAAAAAAATATTTGATAGTTTCTTAGAGTCTGATTATATCTTAAAATAATTTTTCATACTACCTTCTATGCATACCTACTGGTTAAGTAGATTCTGTCAAGATTTTCTTCTTACAGTTTTATTTTAGGGAAAATAGCATATGTATAATAAATATACTTTCTCGTGCTTTGACGAGCTCCTAAATCAGGAATATGACCATAACCTTCCCTTCTCTTGTTCTACACATGTACATAGAGCCTCAATTTCTCTCTCTCACACACGCACGTCCACACACAACTGAGAGTCATTAGACTATGTACTAAAGTCTAAACTCATTAGGATTCCATATCTGTAGACTTTGCTTTATCGCTACTCACTTCACTGCACTATTTGCCATTTTCTTATACATCATAAACCTCAGAATAAGTATTCATGAGTTTTCAACCACATTATGCTATCAGCCTACATTAAAGGTTAAATAACCTTACTAAATTCACTATTGTATAAATACCTCTTTCCTTTGCATTGTCTTTATATTGAGAGTATATAAGAAACATTTGTCTCATGATCTTCTGCTAAATAACTAGTTGTCTTTATCTCAGAGACTTTGTATACATCATTACAGACTGTTCTTTCCTTTTTAACTTTGTCCTTATGAAGCTTTTACCTGTATAGTTCAAGGGCACCTCGGTGGCTTAGTTGGTTGAGTGTCCAACTTCAGCTCAGGTCATGATCTTGCGGTTCATGAGTTTGAGCCCCACATCAGGTGCGCTGCTATCAGCCTGTCAGCACAGAGCCTGCTTGAGATCCTCTGTCCCCCTCTCTCCGCCCTTCTCCCGCTTGTGCTTTCTCACAAATAAATTTAAAAAATTTTAAAAATAAAATAAAACCCAGTTCAAATACACTGATCCATCCACTAGGGAATATTATGTGAGCTCTACTTACCACTGAAATTATTTTCATATCCATTTTTTATTTTTCTAGGATTACATGAGCCTTTATTTTAATCATCTTATACTTCATACATATTTATGTTAATTTTTATTGTGAAGTGTATTATAAAGAGGAGTACACAAAGCAGCCATATCAACAAATTATTAAATGAACACCAATATAACGACCTTATGAGAACAAAAATTACATTATCAGACCACCAGCATCCCTTTGCATGACATTTCTTAGTGACAACTGTTCCTTTCCACCTGAAGATAAACCAGTATTCTCATATTTAAGTATTATTCTCATTTGATGGTAATCATTCCATTACTTTTATTTATATTGGATCAAAAGTATATTTTGTGATTTATCCATATTATTTAATATTTCTATAGTTTCTATAACAGTTTTCATTGCTAGTGTGTTTTCTATAACTTTCAATTTTATTGCAAAAGATTCTTATATGTTCTTATATTTTAAATTTCTTTAGGATATATATTCATATTAACTTTCCTAATACTGATCTTATCTGTTCCTAATACTGATTTTACTTTCTTCTTTCGATAATCATTGTGCTAGAAATTTATCAATTTCATTTTTTCAAGGAAGTTGTAGACCTTTCTGTTGAATGTTTACATTCCACTACAACAATTTTCATTCATATTTTTTATTTCTTCTTTCTGTTTTATAGTTCCTTTTTTAGTAATTTTAGATTAATCCTTAGCTTATTATTTTTCTGCCATTTCAGTTTTCTCAATTGTTGCATTTAGGCTATAAAGTTTCATATAAGCACTGTTCAATTTCTACTGTAATTTCTTCTTCACCACATGGATTACTGAGGAGTGTTTTTTAAATTTCCAAGTATGTGAAGTTTGTTAACTTCTAGCTTTATTGTCCA
This sequence comes from Panthera leo, assembly GCF_018350215.1. Classification (NCBI taxonomy): domain Eukaryota; kingdom Metazoa; phylum Chordata; class Mammalia; order Carnivora; family Felidae; genus Panthera; species Panthera leo. The sequence continues at coordinate 154,242,973 of NC_056682.1, read as the reverse complement.
GTAAAATACATTCATTGGCTGCATTATTTCAGTTTTATAACACTTTTTTTTGACATTTGCACCAGTATATTATCAAATTTGCAAATAATTCTTATACAATAGAAAACAGTGTAAATTCTGCAACACTGGCAATATCCTATGCAAGCGCATTTGGTTAAGTTTGTTCAGTGTTTTGCAAAATCTCCTAAATCATTATTTATTTTCTGTGAATATTGTATTAAAGTTCTCTCATTGTAACTAATCATTTGTCTGTTTCTCCTCATAGCTCTGCCAATTCTTGCTTTTTGTATTTTGAGGACATGATTAGGTGAAAATTTATTTATCAAATGTTTTGAGAATTTTAAACCTTCAACTCCATGGTAAAGATTCTCAAAATGTCTTGGAATGCTTCTGGACTTGAAATTTATTTTCTCTACTACTTTATTATATTTTTATGCATTTCTTTTAGTAGTTGCATGGTATATCTTCCTCCACATTCTACCTTCAACTTTTCTGTATCATTAGTCTTTCAAAGTATGTTTTATAAACAGCACACTTTTGTTTTATTCAGCAAAACAATCTTGTCTTTTAATTGAGCATTTGTTCCATTTAATGTAATTAATTATATGTTGAGTTTAAATCTACCACCTTAATATTTTCCTCCATTATCTTTCCATTCTTGCCTTATTTATGAATAATTATTTGTTATTATTTTAATTCTGTCGAATGGAATTATATTAAGAAGTGGGATTTCTGGATCATATTGTAGTTCTATTTTACTTCTGAATAAACTTCATACTATTTCTCCATAGTAGCTGTACCAGTTTACATTCCCATACATCAGTGGTATACAAAGGTTTCCTTTTCTGCACATCTTTTGTCTTTCTGATAATAGCTATACTAACAATATGTAAAGTGACATCTCATTGTGCCTTTGATTTGCTTTTCTCTGTTGATTTGTGAGGTGGAGTGTCTTTTCATATACCTGTTGGCCATTTGTGTGTGTTCTTTGGAAAAAATGTCTATTCAGTTCTTTTGCCCATTGTCTATCTATCTGTCTGTTTATTTTTGCTATTGGCTTATCTGAGTTATGTAATTTTATGTTAATATAATTTTGGATATTAGCCCCTTATCAGATATGTAGTTTTCAAAGATTTTTTTCCCATTCTGTAGGTTGCCTTTTCATTATGTTAATAGTTTCCTTTCATGCAGAAGCTTTTTGTTTATTATGGTCCCACTTGTTTACATTGCTTTTGGTACCCTTGCTTTAATATCAAACCAAAAAAATAATTGCCGACAGTGATGTCCAGGAGCCTAGTCTCCATGTTTTCTTCTAGGCATTTTATGGTTTCAAATCCTAGGTTCAAGTTTCTAATCCATTTTGAGTAGATTTTGTGTATGGTATAAGACAGAGGTCCAGTTTCGCTTTTGTATGTGGATATCTGGTTTTCTCAACACCATTTACTGAAGAAACTATCCTTTTCCCATTGTATATTCTTGAGTCCTTTGTCAAGAATTAATTGGTCGTATGTACATGGATTTAGTTCTGGGCTCTCTGTTTTGTTCTGTTGACCTGTGTCTGTTTTTTGCTAATGCCATAGTGTTTTGTTTACTATAGCTTCATAGTATAGTTTGAAATTAGGAAGTGTGATGTGTCTACCTTTGTGCTTCTTTCTCAAGATTACTTTGACTATTTAGGACCTTTTGCAGTTTTATATAAATTTTAAGATTGTCCTATTTCTGTGAGAAATGACACTGGAATTGTAATAGAAACTGCATGGAATCTATAGGTAATTTTGAGTAATACAGGCATTTTAACAATATTAATTGTAATCTATGAACACAGAATTTATTTCCGTTTTTTCATCTGTATCTTATAGGACTATGGAACCAAGAAGCTCAGGCTCAGATCCTGTTTTTATCATTCACAGATGGTGTGACATTGGGCATATTATTTGAATTTGGGGCACTTCCTAATCTATAAAATAGGGATGGTAATAAATAAATCAATTTCATAGAACATTATGAATTACACTTATAGAGAACTTAGTGCCTAGCACAGTAGATGAAAAATATATGTAATATGTCAAAATGTTTGCTAAAAATCTTAAAGTTAGTGATAGTAAATTTTTATGTGTCTACTTAGTTGGGCCATGTTGCTCAGGTATTTGTTCAAACATTATTACTCAAACATTACTCAAACATTATTCTGAGTGTTTCTGTGAGGGTATCTGGATAGGATTTACTAACACGTTATTAAAATAAGATTACAAAAAAATCAGTGGACTTTGAGTAAAGCAGATAGCTCTCATAATGTGAATGGGCCTTATCCAATTCATTGAAGATCTGAATAGAGCAAAAGCTGACCGCCTCCAAGCAAGAATGGATTCTGATGTGACACTGCCTTAAAACTTCAACTGAAACCTCTGCTCTTCCCTTGGTCTTTAGTCTGCAGGACCAGCCTATGGATTTTGAACTTGCAGGCCCCAATAATCTTGTAATCCAATGCTTTAATGCTTTCTTTTCTTTTTTAAAAAATGTTTATTTATTTATGAGAGAGAGAGAGAGAGAGAGAGAGAGAGTGCAAACTGGAGGGGAAGAGAGAGAGGGAGAGAATCCCAAGCAGACTCCACTGTCAGTACACAGCCTGATGTGGGGCTCAATATCATGAGCTGTGAGATCATGACCTGAGCTGAAAACAAGAGTTGGATGCTTACCTGACTGAGCTACCCAGGGGCCCATGTGATCCGGCTCTTAAAAATTAATTCCTCTCTCTCTGTATGTGCACATGTGTCTGTGTATGCATTCGGACACATCCTATTACAATAGACCCTTGAATAACACAGATTTGAAATGTGCAAATATACATGGATATTTTTTGATAAATGTAGTATAGTATTGTAAATGTACTTCAGTTTTCCTTATGACTTTTTAAATATTTTCTCTAGCTTTATTGTAAGAAGATAGTATATAGTACATAATATACAAAATACATGTTAGTCAACTACTTATGTTATTGGTAAGGCCTCTGGTAAAAAGTAGGCTATTAGTAGTTAAGTTTTGGGAGAGCCAAAAGTTATACATAGAATTTCGACTGTGGGGAGGGGTCAGTACTCTTAATCCCCACATTGTTCAAGGGTCAACTGTAGTTCTGTATTTCTGGAGAACTGTAATAGAGATGTCTAATATTTCCATGTATTTTGTCGTTTTTCTAACAAAAATGACATAGCTGAGGGTATAAAATTTAGCACTACGAAATACAGTACAGCATCTTAATTTTTATTAGTTTAGACAGTGGCCCCCAATTATTTTGATAGGGCTCATCTCATATATTTTCTATTGATAATAACTGTAGCATAATAAACTCTTTAGGTGGACCTATGATTGCTCTTGTGTAAATATACTCTCTGAATGTGAGTGACGCCTATGACATTAACTTGTAACCAACTGGATAGAGAAAAGGTGATAGGATGTATGTGTTTATGTGCATGTGGTTATGTTACCTAGGTTGAAGTGCCTGCCTCCTGTACTCTTTCCTTTCCTTGCTGGCTATGAGGAAGGGAAAGGCCATGTTGGGGAATCCCACCTGGCAAAGAACTAAGTGTAGGCGGCTTCTAGGAGGTGAGAGCTGCCCTTGTCAATAGCCTGCAAGAACGGAAACTCTCAGTCCTACAACTGCGTGGAACTGACTGCTGCTAACAGCCACACAAAGGGGCAAGCACAGATTTTTCCCACTCCGCACAACGGATGAGCATCAGTTCTGGCTGACAATTTGCAGCATGGTGGAGCAGCCCACTAAAGCATGTCTGGACTCCAAACCCACAGAAACTGTGACAATTAATGTGTTGTCTTAAGCTCCTATGTTAGTGAGGATCCTTTTATACAGCAATAAGCGATTAATAAAGTAACATTTTTATCACAACGTCTCTAAGAAAGATTATGCAAGATTGGAATTAGGACATGTTTACTTTGTTTTACATAATTCTAGTTCTCTGTGTTTCTCTATGTTCTCCAGTTACATTCTCGGGAGCTTTAAATCCTGGATTCCTTCTTTGCCCTCTTTCTCTAATATGTTTCCCTCACTACTTGCGAAAAATAATGGAATGAGAAGAAGGAGAAAAAGAAGAGAAGTAGGAGGGGAAACAGGAGAAGAGCAGGAGAAGAGGGGAGGGAGAGGAAGGAGGAGGGGAAGAATGGTGTTAGATGCCTAGCTTCTTGTGCAAACCTCTGTTACACACTAGTTGCTTTGTGTTGAGTTTATTAGTTCTTTAGTTTTCCCAAATAGTCTGCAGGGAGGTCAGAAAAGGTACTTTAGTTATGTTTGTATACCATGCCAGGAACATGATAGATATTCAATACATGTAAATTCAATGGAAATATTTAATTTAAAATGTTACATGAAGAATATTTGTTGGGGCGCCTGGGTGGCGCAGTCGGTTAAGTGTCCGACTTCAGCCAGGTCACGATCTCGCGGTCCGTGAGTTCGAGCCCCGCGTCAGGCTCTGGGCTGATGGCTCGGAGCCTGGAGCCTGTTTCTGATTCTGTGTCTCCCTCTCTCTCTGCTCCTCCCCCGTTCATGCTCTGTCTCTCTCTGTCCCAAAAATAAATAAAAAACGTTGAAAAAAAAAATTAAAAAAAAAAAAAAAAAAAAAAGAATATTTGCTTACATCTAATGCAGAGAACTGTAAAATTTTACCCAGAGAGATGGAATTTTACCAAAAGATATGTGGATATTGGTTCTCTTTTTTATTGCCATAGTAACGATGCACTATTCAGTGTGTCCTTATAATATTCATCAGCTTTCCACTTTGCTGTCTTTAAATATAGGAAGAAAGCACACTATCCATCTGGAAAGAAAAGAAAATAATAAATACATAATTAAATATAATATAAAATAACATGTGCAATTATTTATACTGGGGGTCACCATGTCCAGAAATAGGAAAAGATGTATTTTATGGTATAATACCCTTAGTCTGAACAGTCATGGGAAAATTTGTGACCTCTCACATGTATTAACCACTCAACATGATGATTTTGAGGTTTAATGGCTCTATTTTTATAAGAAACAGAGGGACTTAGATACTGAACTTTGTTTTTACAATCTCACAAACTACAGGTTATCTGTAGATTTTCAGTATCCATTTTGTAATGTTCTCCCTCACTAGTTTTATCAGACCAATACAGCTATTCTCTTCAAGACACCTTCACCAAAATTTATATCACTTAATGTTAATATGTTTGTTGCATCTAATTTGTATATTTCTGATTTGCAAGACTACTTCTTATTTTAGTAACATAAAATCAAAGACAGTTTTAGTTTATATAAGACTTATTTGGCAGTATATTTCACAAAGAGAAAAAAATGCAAGTGTCCATGGGGATGGTGAATGAAAGGAATGAAAATTTGTCAAAAGTGTGTAAATATGTGTGTGCATGCATACATGTATATGTTTATACATACATGTATATGTTGTGCTACGTCTACCTATATATACACACAAACTAATAAGCATTGATATTAATAGTATGAGACTAATTAATAGTATGAGACTTGTGAGTAATAATTCACATAAATAATTCTCTATATTGCCCTAGAGCAAATGTTGTCCTATTTCAGCAAAGGCAAAAAAAAAAAAAAAAAAGATTACTGTAGGTTAATTTAAACTCTAATGAAGAGTATCTCCTTTCAATGACTTTATCTCAGATTCATTGACTAAGTTCAAGAAGAGAGAGGTATCAGCATATGTTAGAAAGCCCCCAAGATAAGGGAGCCAGACATAGTACATTTGACCTTGTACAGATTTCATAATAGTTTCATATATCAAGTGTGAATTATGATGGTTACTACCTTGTAGCCTTATTTGTTAGGATCATCTGGGAAAATATTTATATAGTGATCAGAAGATGCTGTGAGATTAAGGAACAAAGAGATTAAGTGATTTGAGAAAAAATAATAATCTCCAATATTGCTGTATCTTTAATGCCATTTTAATATAGACATAAAAGGGAGTTGCCTATAAAACATCATTTGAAAGATGCCAAAAATGTTTGTCCATGCTTTACAAGATGTTATCCCACAAAAGAGGTGATAATGTGAAATTTTCATACATACCATTTAATTTCTTGGTTTCAAGGCCTCGAAGGCCCAAGTAAATTGATAATTCCTTACATTTGTGTCATGTCTTAAAATTTGCAAGACGTTTCTGCTTATTATCTATTTTAATCTTCCCTCTGCCCTGTGATTTAGGCACTTTAAAAATAATCATTTCACAGGGTGCCTGGCTGGTTCAGTCAGTAGAGCATGTGACTCTTAATCTCAGGGTTGTGAGTTCAAGCCTCACGTTGGGCGTGGAGCCTACTTAAAATTAAAAAAATAATAACAATTATTATTTCACAGTTGTAGGCCTGATTCACATCAGGCCTAAGAGATGAACTCAGTGCTTTTGACTCCACTGAGTGTTGGCAGTGGTCTCTTCACATTGCCATAGCTGACTGAAAATGGTATCTGGAAAGGTTTCCTCCCATGCAAAATTTAAGGCAAGTTAAATTAGTTCCTATCAGCAAAAATAAATCCCCAGGTAAATGGACATAGGGAGATTATGATGGGAAATTCTATCAAGACTGTTCCACATTATAAGAACGAGGTCTAGAGGACGAGTGTGATAGGAGTCAGATACTGAGAAGGAGCCCTGTGTTATCACTAGGTATCCCGGAGCTGGGAGGGCCTAAGTGAAAAGAAGTCGTACAAACAGGGTCACGAAGGAACACTTAAGGATACTGTGTGATCCGGTTCCACTCCAAACTCCTGTTGCTCTGTTCCTTGACTTGCATTTTATAATTTAATCATCCATTCAACCAACAGTTATCTGGTATCAGGTGCTGTTCTAGATCCTGGGAACGGGACTGTGAACAAAAAAGATGAAAAGTTCTGCTCCTGTGAAGTGAAGATTAAATTGTAGTCAGAAATATTAAAATGCTTAATGATCTGGCATAACCATTTTTTTTTCACATACACACCCTCTATCTGCAATGCTCTTTCCATCCCTTCTTGAATCTTCAATATTCTGCTTGGTTTTCACATGTTTCAGGAAGATTTTCTGAATTTTACAATAGGGACAATATTCCTTTATCTTATGTGCCTTTAATATTACACATGACACATATTTTTCACTGTTATCAGTATTTTTTTAACTTAAAGTCAGAGCCCCAGTCGTCTTTGTATGTGTATCACCCTTGCAAAACCCAACACCTTACACAGCTGCACTAAACAGATTTGTTCAGTGGAAGAATAACTTTCTTTTGCAGATACGTCCAAAAATGATCCTTGCTTTTTTTCTGTTTTGCTGACTGCATTTTGACAAATGTTTAGCTGCATTTTCCAGGATAGTGTTCTTCATTGATCAAATGATTAGATATCTGCTAAATTTTGACACCAACCTGGACCCATGTAGACACGTTTTCCCCTGTCCTTAAAGATCCTTGAAATAAATAGTGAAATATATATAATATACTAACAGAAACCGAAGAAAGCATGCCATTCACAGTTAATATAACTGTTCTGTCTATACCTTTAAGTCCCCTGCGTAGTAATAGCAAGGTGATAGTTTGTGAATTAAGTACACCTTCCACCCTCCTCTCCCCCTACTCAGAGCTAATGACTGACATTCTTCCTAGAATTTTCAAAGGTTTTGAGCAGCACATTAGCCCAAAGATAATAAAAAAAAGAACAAATTCCAAACCCATTAGGGAGAAAAATTACCTATGGAGCTGGAGTTGATCTGATATATCCAGCAAAATTGGGGATAGCAACTTGAATAATGATCCGGAAGACTGACAGAGTGATGGATAGACTTCTGTAAACCCATGGGGCTCGTAGAGGATTTCTCCGTTCTCTGTCTGCGGTAGCAGCAACTGGCATGGTTCCTTTAATCTGCAGCTGAAGTGTATTAGAATATATGATGAATTAACATGGACTTTTCTTCCTTTTCTCGCTGTCAGTTTTATAAAAAGAGAAAAAATATACTGTTATATATATACACTAAAGACATGCCGTATTTAATAATTATCCCTTTCCTATGATTTGTTCACTTCGATTATATTTTATATTATATCATATTATATATTATATCATATTATATATTATATCATATCATATTTATATTATATTATATTATATTATATTATATTATATTATATTATATTATATTATATGTATTATATATGATCCCTCATCGGCTTAATGAGCTGCTCATAGCGTCTATTAGCCTGCTCTTCACCTTTCCCTTAACCCTGGCTAACCCTGGCTTAAATATCAATAGTCCCTTTCTCTCACTAACAACCTTGGTGCTTCAGAAGTCCTGTGTAGAGTGGCTAGGTGAGGACACCTGCACTCACTCTGCTGCTCTGTGACTTAACAGTTGGGCGGCCTTAGCCACGTTACTTACCTTTTCAGGGTTTTCTCACTTGTGAAATAACTCATCACAGTATTGTAATGAAGTTGAGATGATACTGCAGACAAATCAGCTAGAACCCTGTACACACCCAGAAGTGCTAATTGCTTCCCTGTCTATGAGTAAAGCTTTTTTGTGGCTGTGATTTTATATTGTTTATTTTATTACAACAAGCAGAGAAGAGGCAAAGCATATATATTAACCATAGTTTAACTCATGAATAAGCATAGTTACTAGCGCAAGTTCACTTCAGAAGAAAGACCTAGAGACAATAATCTTTAAATTATAACCTGGGTAATCTGGCTTCTACAATTCATAGAATTTTAAGGTAATAAAGGAATAGGAGGAAATAATATATTTTGGTGTCTACTATGTGCCAAGTTCTGTGCCAAGTGCTTATTTCCATTGTTTATAATTCCCACAACAATCCTGATGGTACTTATTCCGAGAGTAAATTTAGACTCGTGAAGGTTAATTCATTTGCCACTGCTCACGCAACCAATATGTGATGAATTTTAGATTAAAATCCAGGCAATAATGACCCTAAAATCTGTACCCTTTCTATCTTATCATGATTCCTTCCTTATTCAGAGAGATTTTAGACATAATTTATGCCAACTTTTTTTTTTTTGATGAAGTTTGGTCTAAGGAAATTGACTTGTTAAAGGCAAGTCAAACCTTGTCTTCTCAAACTTTGTCTCATATGTGTTCATTAAGTTATTTAAAACCTTTATTTGACCTATTGCTTTCTTATAACTGCATTTACATATCTCAATAGCTTTTCTTTGTCCCTGAAATCTTTCATTATTGAGACTATGTGTCATCAGATTTTATAAGAAAAAGAAAAACCCTGGGTTTCTCACCCTCCTCATCTGACCTCCCATGTGATATTTGGTAACAAACAAGTAAGTCCGTGTCTTTATCTCTTTGTTGTACATGCTTATATGGTGATGACTGTAAAGCATTCTGCTAAGTATTAAGTGGCAAAAGTGGTCATAACTGTATATATCTAATAAGACCCTTGACAGAATCACTTAAAGCAGAGTCTATATTTCTCAGTCTATATTTTTTCGTAGTTGCCCCTAAAAAGCACACCCCCTTTTTTCCTTCTATGTTTTTTAGTTTTCTCCTTCTCCTTCTCCTTCTCCTTCTCCTTCTCCTTCTCCTTCTCCTCCTTCTCCTCCTTCTCCTCCTTCTCCTCCTCCTCCTCCTCCTCCTCCTCCTCCTCCTCCTCCTCCTCCTTCTCCTTCTTCGTCTTCGTCTTCGTCTTCTTCTTTTTTTTAGTTCCCAAAGTGTCCACCTTTTCAGATCATGTACCCATTAGGCTGACTGCCTTAGGAATCCTCTAGTTCTTGAAAATAAGAGCTAAGAAGTTTTCATATCCCCCTCTTCTCAGATTTGTGAAATATATTTGTCATAATGGCTGACTTTTGACACAGATGACATCATTTTACCATCATAATAGAATTTAGAATTCTGTCAATATAGAAGAGATGCTAGAAGTTTCATTATTTGTAAGAGGCTCCAAATGGATAAAACCAAACACGGTAAAACCTTACAAAAGATCTTAGAAAGTATTGACACAATGACATTTTTGGCAATTTCTTTATGACGATACCTTGTAGAAATATATCTAGCCATGAGTACCAAGAAAGTTTTGCTTAGGAATCGTCCGCCATTGAGGTTGGAAACTATCAGCACTAATCCTTTATATGTAGCAACCCAATACTTGCCACGCTGACCCTGCTGTAAAGACATCTTTGGCTGCATTCTTACTCCTTCCTCCTATTCATTTCTGAGCCAAATGATCCTGCCATAAATGCCACCAGATAAAGTAAGGTATCTCACTCAATACAACTTTTGAAATTAATGCTATAACATAAATTGAAATGCTGACAACTCAGTAAATGCTGTTCTTTTCTCTGCCTTCTATAAATTTCAGTGCAATGAATTTTTTAGGAACATGTAGCGATGCCAGAGCACACAGTGAGGGTCTCTACCTTGACTAATGCTCAAGGTATGAGTTCAGTACATGCTGACTGAATCAATCCGTATACAGTTATACCACTTTATTCATACATATGCAGCTATATAAAGATTTAGGTATGATTACATGTTCATTATACTTAAAGTCCTTGTATATACACTCTTTAACACATGTAAACTTATTCAAATAAATAAATTATGGATTAGTTAGGATAATCACTTTTATTTTCAACTATGATATTTTATTTGAACAGAGGTCTGTGTCAAAATTTTATACTTAACTGCTTTCAGGTTTCGAATTTCACAAACATTTTTTCATTTGATCTTTACATCTTCAGAAAGGAAAAGTAGATATTAGTATTCCTAGTTTACAAAAGGAGAAGATTGAAGTTAATTTGAATCAACCAGTTTATTGATGTTGAAGTGGTGAATAGTTATTTTTGCAACAAAATTAACTTGCCAAATACTGATGTTTAGAAAAATCATCAAAGCATTTTTATAGGTAAACCCCTATGCTTATTCGACATAACATTGGGTATGTGTCATGAGAGGTGAATTTTGGATCTTTCCAGAAGGTTCTTCTCTAAATGGATGTGCAATATCATTATTGTTGTAATCAGCAATAATTTTCCTGTCCTGTGATATCAGTCTCCTTCCTTCAGATTATTTGTGCTGTTGAGATAACACGGCACCCCTCTTGAGTAAGGATGCAGTGATTGCATATTCTATGGAGAAGATGTAAGCCATGGACAAATGAAAATCACTGCTGTGTTTTATCTGGCTTCTTAGAGATAAGCACTCTCAGGTCAAGATAAATTTTTATGCTCCTGTGCTCTTTATTAATTGCTTTAAATTATAATAAGAGGTCAAAACACAGGGGTCCTTCTAATTTATTTCCTAATTATTATGTATGTGTGTCTCTGTGTATATTTGTGTATTTGGATACACAAATAATGTCTCCAAGGAAAAAGGGGAAAAAGTAATGTCTAATGGATTTAGAGACAAGAGATATGAAAGGAGACATGATACTATGACAGCCAGAAAAACATGTATTAAAATATGGTTTGTAGCCATGTTGGAGAAGGTGTCGGTTTAAAGAACAAAAATCCAAAATCCATGAAACTATTTTGTTCACAGCCTTAAACAAACCTGAAATGTAAGATTAATTTTTATTTGCATAGAAATCCCATTGCTCATACAGTTAATGCTAATTATGTCCTCTAAGGTTATACATGTCCTTTTAAGGACCACATTGGTTTGTTTGTCTGCAAATAACTAGCTAATAGGATACAGTTTGTCTCACCTAATATATTTTCATGCCATTTTCATGCTACTGTTAACATTATTAAATTTGTAATTTTGTTTTTTATGCTTGTGCTGCATTATATCTTCAGTTCTCAAAAAATGGACCCATGACTAAAATGTGGTTTACTGAAGCATAAAAAGTGATGAAAAGAGTAACAAATAGTACAGCCCAAAATAACATCATAAACAAAGAGTGAAGTGGTCTCTAGTGGTGAATATGGAATGCAAATCTGTATATGCTGGGACACATAAATCTTCGAGTGTCATGATTTCACATATGCGACAGGAAAAGAAAAGTGCAAATAGGAAGTACATTTATGAATATCTTAAAAAATTGAATTATATTTGACTGGAGATTAATTTGCCACAATTCCCCAGTTCATTTTCCATTATAAAGCCTTGTCAAACAGGGGCATAAATGTCTGGCAAGGCTATTTCTTGAAGGATTAATTGATGTGTTCCCTCTGCTTCCTTGTGAAGTTTCCAGCTTGTACCCTGAGAAATATTCCACTTTCCTGGACCACGTGAGTTAGGGAAATCACCCATTTAAAGAAAAAAAAAGCCTAAATCATAACGGAAGAGAAGAAAAGAGAAAAGAAGGAAGAGAAGAAATCAAGAGGGGGCATAAGAGAAAGAAAAGGAGAGGACAGAGAAAAGAGGAAGGCCTTAAAAGCCCACAATCTTGTTTGAAGAGTAGGCAGAAAATATACCTTCACTTAACCAGCAGAAATGCATGGATTCTGGCTAACTGTGTAGCTGTTGTTTTTGTTTTCCATGGAGATGTCCACCAACAGATAAATTGCAGCCCTTTGATTTGAACATCCAGTTGCAGTGAGACTGTCCTATAACCTAAGGACTCTAACTTAGTTTTACCCACTTTTAGATGTCTCATTATCTGTGACTGATCCGCCACTCTATAGTTTGGGGCACATTCTGCATTCCCTCAGTGAGGGCAACTTAGACACCAACCGTATGATGGAGTGGTAGTGGTGATGGCGATACTCCCGTTGCAAGGTGGGAGTTGGGGGAGCTGGAAAGAAGAAGCTAGAATACTTGACCAGTGGAATCTATTCAAAGCCATTGATTTTTCTATTTTTGATTCAGTAAGCTGAGGGAGATTTTTAAACATAACATGCATAAAATAATTTTCATGCAATAACACTGATTTTGTTGTTAGACTTACAGAAGAGACCAAAAGTTGGGAAGCATTTATGGCTCTACTCTTTATAGCAGAAGCAACTTAGAAACAATAGCCAACTGCAATGTTAATGACAAATTTTACACTCAAAGAGAAAGCATAAGAAGTTATTGTTGAAAAATCTTTGTCAAATGATATTTTAGGATGATGCATAATGTTAATTATGTATTAAAGGAAGGAGAATAATTATGTGGTAACTGCCTGCAGATATTTTGCTAAACAATAGAATGAAACAATTTGTGCAGACTGAATAATAACTTGGCTTACACACTGTACAGATATTAGAGAATTATACTTGATGGCTCTTTATCAATGAAAACCTCATGCCGTAGGATAAGAGATTTTTTATTTGATTACCACTTATTTTATGAACTTGGCATTTCTGACTGTGGCTTTGCAAGGAGAGTTGGGAATAAGAAGAGGGGTTATCAGGGTACCTGGGTGGTTCAGCCTGGTGGTTAAGCATCCTACTTCAGCTCAGGTCATGATCTTATGGTCTGTGGGTTCAAGCCCCGTGTTGGGCTCTGTACCAAGAGCTCGGAGCTTAGAACCTGCTTCGGATTCTGTGTCTCCCTCTCTCTCTGCCCGCCCCCCCACCCTGCCTCATGCTCTCTCTCTCTCTGTCTCTCTTTCTCAAAAATAAACATTGCAATTTTTTTTAAAGAGGAGGGGTGATATTGTGAGCCAGTTTGGGTGTACTTTAATACTAATGCACATATGATTTCATTCAAGGTGAGTGGTGAATAGCGATATGCTTCCTGACTTTATGTATCAAAAAGTACTAGAAATAGCAAAAATAGTAAGAATGAAATAGCAAGATAAAACCTCAGGAAAAAAAATTATGAAATGGAGATAAGTAGTTTACTTGACACACAATTCAAATTAATGGTCAAAAGGCTGGTCACCGAACTGGGGAGGAGTGAGAACTTCAACAAGGAGATGGAAAAATAAAAAAGTACCAAATAAATGTCACAGAGTAGAAGTATAATGATTGAACTGAAAAATATACTAAAGGAATTTAATAGGCAAGTAGATGAGACAGAAGAAAAGTTCAGTCAACTTGAAGACAAGGCAGTGGAACTCACCCAGTCAGAGCAGCAGAAAGAAAAAAAGAATGAAAAAAAGCGAAAATAGTTTAAGGGAGTTACAGGACAATATCGAAAGAACTAACATTCGTATTATAGGATTCACATTATGGAGAGAGAGGAACAGATAATTTAGTTAAGGAAATAATCAATGAAAGCTCCCCTAACCTAGGAAAGGAACAGACATGTAGACCCAGGAATCCCAGAGAGTTCCAAATACAGTGAACCAAAAGACATTATAGTTAAAGGAAGCCAAAATCATTATAATTAAAAAGTCAGAATTTAAGTCACAGAAGGAATCTTAAAAGCCACAAGAGAATAACAACTTGTTAGGAACAGGGGAACAAGACTATCAGCAGATTTTTCAGCAGAAACTTTGTATGCCAGAGGGAGTGTCGTGATATATTCAAGTGCTGAAAGAAAAACCCTTCCAACCATGAATAGCCTACATGTCCAAATTTTTCAGAATTGAAGGACAGATAAAGAGTTTTCAGGACAAATAAAAGCTAAAGTAGTTCATCACCATTCAGATTGGAAAGAAAGAGGTAAAATTGTCACTATTTGCAGATGACGTGATAATACACACAAAATTCTAAAGACTCCATTGAAAAACTGTTAGAACTAATAAATTTCATAAAATTGCAGGATACATAATCACTATGCAAAAATCTGCATTTCTATACACTAATAATTAACTATTAGAGAAATTAAGAAAACTATCCATTTATAATTGCATCAAAAAGAGCAAAATACCTAAGAATAAATAACCCCAGAGATAAAAGACATGTACACTGGAAACTGTAAGACATTAATGAAAGAAAGTAAGGAAGACACAAATAAAAGGAAAAATATTCTGTATTCCTGGATTGAAAGGCCAGTAGGACTGGCCTGTAATGTATTTGTTACTGGTACGTGAACAGAGAAATACTAAAATTGAGAAGAAGAGGTTAGAATCCTTTTTAGTAAATTTATGCTTATTTGACAACATACTGTGTATGAGCATGAGATCATTTCATTGAGCAGGTTTGTACCAGTTTTGGTGAAGTTCATCTTGTGAATTAAGTTGATGTAGACTGAAATGCTTATGTGTACTAGGATCACGATACATGTGGTACTTCAGAGTTAGTCTGTAAAGTAAGACTCAAAATGATACATAAATCAGGGACAATATATCATTTTTTAAATGACTTACTATTTTGAGGTCATTTTATTTTGTGTTTTAATTAACATTGGCTTTAAACTTACAGTTGAGCAGTATTGGATAAAATGCAGAAGTGACATTTACATTATTTTCACTCCTAATGAAGTGATGATGAAACATTCTTTACCGAACTACTTTTGAAGACAATACAAAACTTTTTCTAAATGTCACAGAATGGTAGTGTAAAAACAAATCTGAGCTTAGGTAAAGAGCTTTATTCAAAAGGACAATTGCAATAGAAAGAAGGGTGCTGTTGCAATAGGGCGAGGGAGACTTTGACCATAAGATCTACAAGTTTCTAACATCAGGAAGAAAGGAATTTTCCCACAAGGCTAGAAAGAACTAAGTGAGGAGGAGGGGAATGAATAGGTGGTGGGATGAAACAGTTTGATCAGAAAACATCTTCCCTTGAGGTCAACTTGGTCCTCCAGAATTCTGTATGGAAACATTGGTTCACATTCTGATGATGGCTCAGGCTGGGCATGATTAAAAGTTTGGTTCAGTATGTTCTGAAGAGGGGAGAGAAATTTAAGTGTACCCACAAGTTAAGTTAGCAGATGTGTGGTCCAGGTTGGTCAGTGAATACAAATGGTTCAGCTAATCATGGATGAGACAAAGAATGGGAGTGTGGTCTGTGTCTATCCTTGTCATAGGTAAACAAATCAGGGGGCCTCCTTGACTCTTATCTGAGTCATATGAGGAAGAATGGTGCTGTGCAGTAAGTTGTTTTATAGAACACAAAAGAATCAGCGGTAATTTCTTAACCATCACTGATTTTTCCAGGAGCACGGGGCTCAAGTAGGGTTTAACATTGTCAGTCCCTCCATTTGCTTAAGCCAAATGAATATCATTCATCTCTGAACAATTCAGAGGTGAGCAAAAAACCAGAGCAGAGCAAAGCAGGTTCTAAGAAATCAGCTCCTGACGACTCTTGCTGGCATTGTTTGTAAAATCAGTTAAACCATTTTTTGAGAGGTAGTGGCAAAGGCCAGTTGTGCTAAGTTTACGTGTCTTTAAATAGGGATGTCTAAAATAAAAAAGATTAATGTAAAACATTGATTAAAATAAAGAGGCAAAGTTGAACACTGAAAGGTAACCAGTCCAGTGAGTTCCAAGAATGTGATGGATACAAATCTTTCTGCGAGGCAGTCCTGCTTGTTGAATTTCTCAAGGCCAGGAAGATGCTGATAGTCCTGGAGATGTACATTATCTCTCCTCTAAGAGCCTGCATGACCTACACATTTTATCAGACTTCCTTGATGACCTAGACAGCAGACTGTACAGGGAGAAATCTTTCCTCTGTTTGGTCTACTACAGTGATGAGCCCTTCAAGTGTACCAAGTCTTCAGAATTTAGCTCCCAGTACTTCTTCAGATGTTGAGAGTAAACTCCGCTATAAGACAACCTGGAGTTCAAATAAGAATCTGGTTAGGCAAGTTTTAGCTCTTGGTGATAGCAAGTTAGGAAGGGGAGCAGCTGAAAACATTAGTTGGGGATATGCCCAGACACTGAAGGAAACTGGAAGAGTCAAAAATATTATAAGGTTTAACAATGCATACCAGATGAAAGAATTTAGTCCAATTTACATGTAGGTAATAAAATTGGAAATCCATCATATCCAACAGTTACTTAGAATTTGTAAAGAGGTACAAAATAGCACAAAGACTGTTAACAGGGCCAGATAATGATAACCTGCATGGATGTACTGTGGTTTCTCACTGAAACACAGAATTTCTCTCTGTAGTCCTTCTTTTGATCAAAGATGTCAAATACAGATTATAGATCATAAATTAAAGCTCCTCTCATTAGACTTGGCTTTATTAATTGCATGCTTGTAGTAAGAATGGTGATTTACCTTACAGGGAGGAATTTTAAAATATTTACTTTGCTGAAAATTTTTGTAAGGAATCTTAGATCAACGTTTTAAAATTCTCTTATGGCTAGAAGCCAAGCCAAAGACTCTCCATCATATTTCACCTGTAATATCTATAGGTTTGGGTGAATTTCCATCTTGTAGAGGTCTCCCAAATATTCTAAGTTTTCCTTGCCTGCAAAGAAAGTCTCTTTCTTACTCACCTATAGGGTTGGGATCTCCATATGCTAGTCGTTACCTCACCAGTTTTCCTAGTAGGCTTGTGAACATTGGCTCCATAAAGTTAACTTTAACCCCTTAAATAAAAGTGTCTAGTCATGAGGCTCCTGGGTGACTCATGATCAGGTCATGATCTCAATGTTCATGGGCCCAAGCCCCATGTTGGGCTCTATGCTGGCAATGCAGTGCCTCCTTGGGATTCTCTCCCTCCCTCTCCCTCTCCCTCTCCCCCCACTCACTCTCTCAAAATAAATAACCTTAAAACTTGTTTTTAAAAAAATTTCCTAGTCATATATGACTGAAAAGCATCATTTTCCAATATGACATTTCAGTCAAAGCTTTGGTTTATTACCAATGTTTCCAATTATGTCCTGTTAACAAAGGAAGACAGATTCTTATCAAACAAGCAAAAATTATATTGCCATGAAATAATATTTAATCAATAAGTGTTTCCAAAATCTGGAGGGATGAGGTAGACAGAGGTTTAATTTCTGTTTATGAAAGTACAGCCTACTAAATTTTTAGGAGTTACAAAGAGCAAAAGAGAAAAGAGAAAGGGGTTCATTGTATCTAGAAAACAGGGTTATTATCAGCAGTATTCCAAGGAAAACCCATAGTCATCCTTTATCAGTTCATTCAGTCCTATATAGTTAATTTTGTTCTCATCAATTTAGGGTTAACAGTCTTATGAACCCATCTGCTTCTACACTACCATTTAAGAAATCCTGACTCAACCTAATAGTATGATTTCAAAGTTATTTAGGACTTGAGCATCTTAAACCTATGCTAGAGAGTACCTGGCATAATCATTTTCTAAGGGTCTCAGAGAGTCTTTTTTTGGAGAAAAATCTTTCTGGCCTGTAGTTGATTTGCAAGTGCTTTTAGGGAAGGACAAGAGATAAAACTATGTGTAAAGGATGAAAGACTTCAAAATAGTTGTGATTAACCTACTTTTCATAATTTTCTAAAGTGGAAATCTGATAAAAGCACATTTGAAAATAATGCAACTGACAAGGAAATTTGTTTTGTGGCATGCAAAACAAAGTTGTTTGAAAATCAAAGTGAGAGGCACCTGGGTGGCTCAGTCAGTTAAGAATCAGACTTCAGCTCAGGTCATGAACTCACAGCTCGTGGGTTCGAGCCCCACATCAGGCTCTGTGCTGACAGCTCAGAGCCTGGAGCCTGCTTTGGATTCTTTGTGTCCCTCTCTCTCTGACTCTTCCCTGCTTGCACTCTGTCTCTCTCACTCTCATGAAATGAATAAACATTTAAAAAAATTTTTAAAAAAAGTGAAAAAATTTTAAAAGTATACATAAAATGTAACATGATTGAATCTTAGTACAAAAGTGAGAAAACTTATTTTCTTAAGTAATTAAGACCATGATAAAGTCAAAAGAAAACACAAACAATTCTTTTTTTAAATTATTTTTTAATGTTTATTTACTTTTGAGAGAGAGAGAGAGAGAGCGCACGCTAGAGCGAGACTCAGCGTGGGGAGGGGCAGAGAGTGAGGGAGACACAGAATCTGAAGCAGGCTCCAGGCTCTGGGCTGTCAGCACAGAGCCCGACATGGGACTCAGACTCACGAATCATGAGATTATGACCTGAGCCAAATTTGGCCACTTAACTGACTGAGCCACTCAGGAGCCCCAAGAAACAATTCTGATATGACACAGAACTTTTGGCTTCTAGGCAGACTATACAGAAGGTAAAGATACACCTTTTATAACCTCTTCTTAAGAGCAGACCAATAATTCAAGAATTTTGTTATTTTAACAGAGAAAACCAGATTCTAGTTTTGCATCAATATACAGTTGACCCTGATCACTGACCTACAATGCAATCCACAATCCATGTAAAACTTTCAACTCCCCCAAAACTTAACCACTCATACTCTGCTGTTGACTAGAAGCCCTACTGATAACATATTTTGTATGTTCTGAGTATTATGTACTCTACTCTTACAATGAGGTAAGCTAGAGAAAAGAAAATGTAAGAAAATCATAAGGAAGAGAAAATACATTTATGGTACTCCACTGTATTTATTGAAAAAATTTGCATATAAGTGGATCCCTGCAGTTCAAACTCATGTTGTTCAAGGGTCAACTGCAACATTTTATACAAAAATCCTTTACAAAAATTTCTTATAAATAAACCCATCAGAGCTTTGAAAGCTTTGAGTACAAAAAGTAAAATTATTTTTCTGTGGAACTTTATAATTTTCTATACCCATGCAAGTTTTGTCCTACACTCTCCCCTTTCTCATATGCAATAATGAATTATTTTACATTGGACAAAACAACTCCCTCTTCCTTTAACAAAAACACTTCCTGCATACCTTGTATGGAAAACTGTTTTTCTGTGCCACTGTTTCTCCTGGTAGAACCTCATTAGCATTTAGTGATTATAAATTTTAAATACATTAACTTCTATTTCACAGAGAAATGTATAAAGAATATAATTGCGAATGTCTTCCATCAGGGTTTTGCTGTAGAGCTTAGGAATATACCTTTTATCACTTTTATAACCATATATGTCCTTGTAATACAATTTGTCAGTGTGGCCACAAATGAATACATTTTTTTTAAGTGAATATGTTTTTGTTTTAAGTTTATTTACTATGAGAGGGAGAGAGAGTGCAAATTAGCATGAGTGGGGGAGGGGTGGAGAGGGAGAGGGAGAGAGAGAGTCCCAAGCAGGCTCCACACTGTCAGCACAGGGGCAACATGGGGCTCAAATTCACGACACATGAGATCATGACCTGAACTGAAATCACGAGTTGGACACTTAACCGACTGAGCCACTCAGGCACCCCTGAATACATTCATTAACAGACCCGAATACATACAGCCTTAAGGTTAGGTTTAGTAATTTACATTTCAGTATTTTATTTTAGAAATGAGTTAGGTATTTAAAGAATAGTCATTAATTAACCTAATGCTAAATCTAAGATTTTAAGTTGCCAAAAGAACTTGGAGATTATATCTTCATATGGACATATGAAAAAAACAGAATTATTGTTGAAATAAAGTTTGTTAGAATTATTCAATTTGATTAATCACAAATTTACATTTTCATCATCTTAAATGTCTAGTGGATATAATGCAAATTTATTTAGTAACATAAGTTTCGGAAGAATATACAAATAGGAAAAAAAAGATTGTATTATCCTCAATTTCTGACTATTTTAAGAATATTCCATTTATATAAGTACTATTGATCTCTAAACCAATTAGAATAGAGCTCCTTGAAGGCATTTTATAACTTAATTTGGTAATCATCTAGAGGTAGGGAAATAGTACACATATATAACTCATAAATACTACCATGTCAGTGAGCTTGGGCAGGCAGAACAAAGTATTCTTTGTGGCTCTTTGTAGTGGCCCTGACCAATGGCTCTCTGTAGGGGCCCCTCTCCTGTAGCTCTTTAGAAGGGCAGCCTGGCCTGCTGTAACCAAAGGGGCGATTCCACCCTCTGAAATCAACGAGGAGTCAGCTTTACCCTCTGGGTCTGTGGTGGGAGTGGCAGCCCTGATGATCTCTGAATTGCCTTTTGAGTCATTTCCCCCTATTATTGAAGAAGGACACATGCCTCTTCACAACTGGATACATTTATGGTCCTATGCTCTAGAACCCCAGAAATCTGATAGCATTCTCTGTCCCTTTTAGTTCCAGCTAACATTGTTTCTGCTTATGTGATCCCATTTCTATCCCTGGTTTCTGCTGAGATGGCTGAAACCAGTTAAATCCATGAACTGGATCCATGATTTCTTTACCAAATGGTTGTACAGCCGCACTCTTAGTGTTCTTGTCAGAACATGTTTCCTTGTTTTTTATAATATGGTTAGGCTGAGAATTTCCCAAATCTTCAAGTTCTGGTTCATTTCTGCTTAACAATTCCTTCAAACTGCCTTTTCTCTTGTAATGTATGTAAAAAGTAAGGAAAAAACAAACTTCTCTTTCAGTACTTTGCAAAGAAATTTCCTTAGCCAAATATCCAAATGTATTCCTCTCCAGTTCTACCTTCTACCAAACCCTACAACACAATTCCACAAAACACTTGAACAGTGCCAGGTTCTTTGCCACTTTATAACAAGGATAATCTTTCCTCCAGTTGCCAATAAGCTACACCTCATTTCCATCTGAAACCTCACAAACTTATCTTTAACATCCATGTTTCTATCAACAGTTTCTTCAAGAGGATCTAGGCTATTTCTAGGATGCACCTCAAAACTCTTCTGGCCTCTGCATCACTCAGTTCTGCAGCTGTTTCCACCTATATAGGTATTCATTATAGCAGTGCCTCACTTCACAGAACCAAAATTTGTATACTGGTCTGAAAGGGGTAGCATAACAAAATACCACAGACTGATTGGCTTAAAGAACAAATATGTTTTTTCACAGTTCTGCATGCTAGAAGTTTAAGATCAAGGTGCCAGCATGTTCAGGTTCTGGTGAAAACTCTCTTTCTGGCTTGCAAATTACTGCTTTGCACATGGCCTCTCTTCTGTGTGTGTAGGGGGGTAGTGGTAGAGAGAGGGAAATCATTTTAGTGTCTCTTTCTCTTCTTAGAAGGATGCCAGCCTTATGAGACTCCCCCTGCCTTATGACTTCATTTAATCATAATTACCTCTCTAAAGGCCCTATCTTCAAATACAGTCACACTGGGGACCAGAACTTTAATATATGAATTGGTGGGGGTGAGTGGGTAAGGGGGGGGGGCACAATTATATATATATATATATATATATATATATATATATATATATACACACACACACATACATACACACAAACATATGTGTATATATATATATATATACACACACACACATACATACACACACACAAACATATGTGTATATATATATATATATATATATATATATATATATATACACACACACACGCGTGTGATAATATATATATTACAAACACACCCAAATACAGAGAGTATGGGTTCAATTCTAAAATTTCAGCTATGAGTCAGACATAAACACAGAAATACAAAACTCACAGGTTTATAGGAAAGGACTGGCTCTCATCTTTGCTCCACTTGTATATCATCAGAACTGTGCTTCAGGCTTATGGGACAATTTGAAGTCACTTGCTCAATATAAGATTTAAAGAATACCCACAAACATTTGTGAGAGAGACTTTTAATTTTTTAGAGTAATTTCTAAGTCCAATGTGGGGCTCTACCTCACAGCCCGCAAATCCAGAGTTACATGCTCTGCTGACTGAACCATCCAGGTGCCCCCTTTTATTTTTTTTTTTAATCTGGTGAATGATTTTATTTAGTCTGCAGGTTAAATTTTGGACAAGGGACCAAGGAGAGAGCGAGTGGCCATTGTGCTTCCAAAGCTCTCTTATGAGTGACATTATATCCAGCCTGCTTCTAATTAGCTTTTTCAGTCTTAAGTAGTTGCTTTTGGGGTTTCTGACCCTCTCCAGAGTCCCCAGTAAAGGGGGGGTCACCTAAAACTGGAGTGTGGAGTGGCTATGGGAAGTTGAAGGGCCAGAGTGGGAAGGGAAAGGTCTGGCAGAGGTGGATAGAGGACTGGAGAAGTTGGAGATGTTGAGCTTAAAGGAAGATCAAAGTCAGTAAAAAAGAAAAAAGAGAAGGGGTGGGTCATGGGAATGGGAAATTATAAGCAGTTTGAGACAGTCCCAAATTTCCAAAACATGTAGAATGTTGAAGTTTTATTTTTTTTAAATGTTTTTATTTATTTTTGCGACAGAGAGAGACAGAGCATGAGCAGGGGAGGGGCAGAGAGAGAGGGAGACACAGAATCGGAAGCAGGCTCCAGGCTCTGAGCTGTCAGCACAGAGCCCGATGTGGGGCTCGAACCCACAGACTGTGAGATCATGACCTGAGCTGAAGTCGGACGCTTAACTGACTGAGCCACCCAGGCGCCCCTAGAATGTTGAAGTTTTAAATGGTTCTATAGTGATATTTTGCTTTTTCTCAAGATATTGAACTGAATTAGTGCCTGTATGAATTAAATGTTTGTGTATCTCCCGAATTCATATGTTGAAGCCATAACTTCCAAGGCAATGGTATTTGAAGATAGGGCTTTAGGATGGAATGAAGGTGCCCTATAGGAAAATATACCAGAGAGCTTTTCTCTCTGAGAAAAGCCATGTGAATACATAGCCAGAAGACAGCCATCTGCAAGCAAGGAAGAGAATTCTCACTAGAACCTGACCTTGTTGATACCATGATTTCAGACTTCCAGCTTCCAGAACTGTGATAAAGTAAATTTCTGTTGTTTAAGCCCCCTGATGTATGGTATTTTGTTATAGCAGCCAGAGCAGACTACATCAGTGACATAATGGGAAAACACATAGTCAATGGAAGTAGAGGAGGCAGGGATCCTAACAGAGTGAGAATTACCCATAGGAATAGATAATTAAATCAAAGATACAACCTTAAATGAGCTGGGAAAGAGGTCCACTTGATGATTTTCTTCACACAATCCTCAAAGAACCAAGGGAATTCTTCCAAGCATAACCCAGTCAAGGAGCTAAGGAAATTCCCTCACATAATCCCTCACTCCACAGAAGGTCAAAAACATTCCTTATGCATGAAATAATCAAAGTAACTCCTTACCATGTTACAACAGACAAATGTCCAGAACAAGAGATGAGGAGTCAAGACTCACCACTGTGGTGAGTTCCCCGGCTGGGAAAGGACACAAAGGACCAGAGAAGTTGGAATGAATTCAGATGAAGATAGCAGGTTCTTGTAGTCGTCAGCACTCCATCTGAGTCTCAGTACCCCAAAGCTTTCAAATAAAAACAAATTAGGACCTAGACAAGGAAGGATTTTATTTGAAAAGACTATTGCAATATGAAGGGGTAGACTGTTGTGTTAGGAAGAGCTTTTCAACAATAAGATCTGCAAATGTCTCAAAGTTCAGGCAAAAAGGAATTTTGTTTTGTAGGGAAAGGTAAACAAGGCTAGATAGAATTGGGTATGGGGATATGGGTTGAACAGGTGGTATGATCAGACATTTGATCAGAGAACTAATTTTCCTATGTTCCACTGATAATTCGGAGGGTCTTTTTTGGTGGTTGTTTCACATTTTGCAGATGGCCCAGTCTAAAAGTGGGTAAATTTCAGGGTCCTGGAAGTAGGAGAGAAATCTAACTAAAGTTTGTCATGTTGGCCGGTATTTTGTCCAGATTGGTCACTGGTTACAAACAGTTCTAACACACTGACCAATCTGGACAAAGAATGAAAATTTGGAGGCTCTGTGTCTGGCCTTGAGATAGGTAAACCAGGGCATTCTTGAGCCTTTTCTGAGTCCTATGATAATAGGTCGTTCTTTGCAGTAAGCAACGTGTGTGAGTGTGTGTGTGTGTATGTGTGTGTGTACACGTACATGTGTGTGTGTTGAGGGCCAGTTCTTAGCTGTTGCTGTTTCCAGGAGCACTGGGCCTATGTAAGGATCCACTTTGTCAGTCATAAGCCAAATTATGGCAATGACACTAACTCTGAAGAAATCCTAAAAGTTACCACCTACTAATTTTACTGAGAAATATGATATCTTGTGTACCAAGTTTGAGCTTATAGCCATAATTGATGGAGAATGCTAAAATGAGTATCTTATTGATAGGGTCAGGATGTGACTAAGGAAGCAATAAAACCATCGAAATCTTAGAAGTAATTATGAACAAATCATAAATAAATAATTTCAAAACTCCCAAAAATTATTTGAAGGAAAATGTAAGTGTATTGAATTCAAAGCAGATAGATGTTTCATAGTTTACCTATGAACATTACTGCTAAGCATTCTAATAAAGTAGCAATTAACGAAGGCTAAAAATATACAATTACCATGTTGTTATATTTGGTGAGAAATACTAGGTGAATTTGTAGTAGAGAAGGCAATGAAAATACCACTTTACACCAATATACAATGACGTATTGTGGAACAGGCTGATCATAGGAGGGCATCTTAGAGCACCAACTAACTATTAAAGTATCTTTCATTGCAACTTGGCAAATTTCCAGATATGGCTAACATGACAATTAAAAAAAGAATATACACACACACACACACACACATATATACACACACACACATAGTTTTGAACATAGTAGTGATGGGAAGGAAGAATATGTTTTTTTCAGCTTAATTTCTGGAAATACAACTAACTTTTGAAAGATCTCATAAAAGTATAAAATGTTACATTGTTTCAAAATTAAGTTTCTACAGGAATGGGTTCTGGAGAAACAGTTGTGATATCAGAAAAACCTTCTGAAGTAGTTATATAGATGAAAGAGTGAGCTTATGCCAGATTGAAAATTGATACCCTGCTTCCTTCATGGAGAAAGATTTGCTGTGGAACAAAAAGTGTCTCAAAACTTAGTAATATTTATTAGTTACAACAAAAGGCTAAAATATTAAAGTTGAGATTATTAAGTGATAATATGGAAGCTAATCATAAATAGCAATTTGCATATTAGAAATCAAACGTTCTTTTCAAAATATTTGAATTACTGAACATTTAGTATTTCTACAAAAGTCAGTTTTGTCCCAAACTTTTAAAGTTAGAAATTGGACATTTAGTTTTCATATTGCATATATTCAGCATTTGTAATCTTTTGATTTTCTGCATACAAAGGATGAATACAATATAGTTTTCAAAGGCAGAGAAGACCAAAGAGCAGAAATGAAAGGTAGAAGTCTAGAAGAACCATTTCCACAGATTCTGTAACGTGTTTCTTAATTTAAGGATTCTCGAAGGATGTTGATTTTGCATATCTGATAAAAGTTATCATTGCAAAACTTAAGAATTATACAGAAAATTTTCATTTGAATTTTCCAACAGAAAATCCTATTCACAAATAGGATGTCTATGAATCTGGAATTCTTTTCTTTAATTATAGAATAATTTAATGTTTATTTATTTTGAGAGAAAGAGAGAGAATGAGTGGGCAGGGACAGAGAGAGGGGGAGAGAGAGATTTCCAAGCAGGCTCCGTGCTGTCAGGGTAGAGCCTTATGCATAGGTCAATCACACAACCATGAGATCTTGACCTGAGCTAAGATCAAGGGGCAGACACTTAACCGACTGAGCCACCCAGGTGCCCCAATCATAGAGTGATTTAAATTTAATCATAATTTGATAGAATAAATTGTTGGAATTGCTACTTATATTTAATTGAAGAGGAATTTTGAAAATCATCATAACTTTCTTGATTTGGATAAAAGTTAAAAATAAACATACAGAGACTGACTAAAATGATTTATATTTCATCTTGCATTCAATTCAAAACACCTTTGGAGAATCTCTACCCATGTTATTAAAACGAAATATAAATACCATGTAAATATACATTATCCCAAGCAAGCACCACTGCCATCAATCTCACCTAGATTAGATAAGCTAACAAGCAAGAAGCAAACTCATTCATCCTATTAAATGTATTGATACACATGTAATTCATCAAAGTTTTTGTAAAAAGGTTTAACACAAAAACCAGCCAGTTTGCTCATAACTTTTCGCTAAGGTACTGTTTGAAATGATAGGTACGAATTTGTCGTTTTCTACACTAGCACTTTTGAACAGTCAGTGGACAACGTGTGTGTGTGTTTTTCTTTTTCCTTATATGTATAGAATTTGGTCTTTCATCCTTATATTTTTATTTTATTTTTCCTAGTAATTTATTGTTGTATTTTACAAAGCTCTCTAAACATGACTGATTATTAATTTAAGCTAATGAAAGTAGTCCTTCGCTAAATATAGCTTACAAGTCACTGTTCTGAAGCATTCTCTGATACTCTATTCCAATTCTGGATCCTGCTCCCCCTTTACCACTGCTCCCATCAACTTTTATTAATTAACAGCTAATGTCTCATGTTGCAACTCAGCTTGCTTTAGCCTCTTTTAGTGAACTAAAAACCACTATTCCCAACTTAAATTCACTTCTGATAACTTGCCCATCCCCTTCATTATATTTAGATATGACATGGCTTTACCTACTTTTTTTTTCCTCAGAGATGAGCTTCAAAAGGTAGGCAGAAGTCTAAAAGTTTGAAAGTGACAAGGAACACAAGTTTCATAAAATATACCTTAAAATGTTTATTTTTGCCATTTGGAAATATTTTCAAGCTTCAAAATATAGAAATCATAGTAGTCAAAAAATATCCACTTTCTATTATATGCCAGGCATGTATGTTTTCTTCAATGCACTCACAGAGAATATGGCCAACATGGACAGTAAATATTAAACAAATTATAATAAATGATTTTGATTATGCAAAGAATTACAAGATGTTTTTGGATTTAAAAATAATTACAGGGTATCTTGTGGAGCATATAATGGGAGGCAATGATAGGATGAATAATGGCCTCCCAAAGATGTCTACATCCTAACTCCCAGAATCTATGAATATTACATTTTTTTTTGGTAAGCTTGACTTTGTAGATGTGATTAATTTAAGAATCTTGAATTGGCTCCCTATTCATTATCCTGGATTATCCTAGTAGGTTCTAAGGGTTCTAAGAGCCCTTAGAAGAGCAGATCAGAGTTACTCATAGGAGACTTGACTATGGAAATAAGAGACTGAAATGAAGGAAGAAAGAAACCATTAACCAGGGAATTCAGAAGGCCTATAGAATCCAGAACAAAACAAAACAAAACAAAAAAAAAAACAAGAAAATAAGATCCTTCTCTAAAGTCTCCAGCAGGAATCAGCCCTGCCAGTGCCTTGATTTTAGCCTTTTCAAAATGATTTTGGACTTCTGATTTCCAGAACTGTAAGGTCATGAGTGTGTGTTGTTTTAAGCCACTAAGTGAATGATAAGTAGGAAACTGATTCAGGGACCTAATATTATAGGAGAGAGGCAGAGAAGTTTTCTATATGAAATGATATTTAGTCTGATGCATAAGAAAAAGCAAAAATTAGCTGGGTAAAGAGGAGCAAAAATACCCAGGTAAGGTGCATATAGTGCAGGTAAAGTTTTGAGGTAAGAAAGAAAGTGAAGAGTTACCTGTTGTATCTGTCACAGATTCCACATAGTCAGTGACTTAAGACAACACAAATTTATTATATAACAGTTCTGAAGGTCGGAAGTGCAAAATCAGTCTCACTAGGCTAAAATCAAGGTGTTGACAAGACTGTGTTCCTTCTGGAGAATTAAGAGGAAAATCTGTTTCAGTGCCTTTTTGGCTTCTAGGTGTTGCCTGTATTATTTCTTGGCTTGTGACCCCCTCCTAACCAGTGATAATACTATCTCAAAGTCTTCTCTGCCTCCCCTGCTTCCCCTGTTTTACTTATAAGGACCCTTGTGCTTACATTGGGTCCACTGGGATAATGCAGGATTGCCCCCCCCCCCAATCTCAAAATCCTTAACTTAGTCACATTTTTAAAGTCCTTTTTATCATGTAGGATAATACATTCACAGGTTTCAGGGTTTAGAAAGTGGACACTTTAGGTGTGTGTGTGTGTGTGTGTGTGTGTGTGTGTGTGTGTGTGTGTGTGTGTGTGTGGTGAAGGGGTTATTCTGCCTACCACAGTGAGATTAAGAAATGGAAATAAGGGGCGCCTGGGTGGCGCAATCGGTTAAGCGTCCGACTTCAGCCAGGTCACGATCTCGCGGTCCGTGAGTTCGAGCCCCGCATCAGGCTCTGGGCTGATGGCTCGGAGCCTGGAGCCTGCTTCCGATTCTGTGTCTCCCTCTCTCTCTCTGCCCCACCCCCGTTCATGCTCTGTCTCTCTCTGTCCAAAAATAAATAAAAAACGTTGAAAAAAAAAAATTAAAAAAAAAAAAAAAAAAAAAAAGAAATGGAAATAATAGTAATGTCTAGAGAACAAGTGTTAAGAAGAAAGAATGGTATAATTCTTCTTAAAAGACTCTTAAAAGATAGACAGCAATGAAGAGCATCTTACACTATGTTTAAGGTTTCAAATTTTACCCAAATGAAGTCATTGTAATCTACCCTAGAGCACTTAGAAGACTTCCTAGAAATTTATTTTCCCTTCCCTTTCTCTCTCTCTCTCTCTCTCTCTCTCTCTCTCTCTCTCTCTCTCTCTCTCTCAAGCATAAGGGTAATGGTGGCCTCCATGTGAGGAACTGACAGGGAGTAAGTGAATAGGACATCAGTGCAGAGCCTAGGAGAAATGGTGGGCTCAAGGTGGTAGAATAAAGATGAAAATGAATGGATAGGTTTAAGAAAACTTTTGGAGGGAAAAAGGAATATTGCTGGTGAATGACTGGAATGATAGATGACCAAGCTTGGGTATCATGATTCCTCTAAAACCCTGGCATACACGAAAGCCATGTAAACCATAAACTGAGAGGACAAATTGGATAAGGGACAAATTAGGAGTGGGGAAATCATGTATTTAATTTTACAAATACTGTGTTTTGTATCACAGATACTTTCAGGTGAAGATCACTGTTTTCACAGTTTAAGAGCACAGATAGGAGTACTAGACTGGGGATGATATATTTGTGATTCCTAGACATCGACACATTGTAATTCAAACCAATGGAGTGGAGGACATTGCTCAATGTAGACCGGGCAAAGAATTGAACAATTCTGATATTTAATGCAGTAGGAGAAGGTAGTACAAAGGTGATAAAACATTGTCTTAGGGAAAGGTAGCAAGAAGCCTGAAGAGTGACATGTCATGGAAACCAAGAGATGAAAGGATTTTAAAAATGATGTTTTCAGCTGAGATGAAAGTTGATAAGAGTTTAATGAGTAAAGACCCAAAATATCCACTGGATTTTTTAATGGCAAATTTCTTGGCAAATTTAAAAATTGTAACTTCTGTGGAGTTATTTAGGGCAAAAGTTGTCAGATTTTTCTGGATTGAGGAAGTGAAATCCCCAACTGTTGACAAGTCTGTTCTGAAGTGTGACTGCGAAGAGGGGTAGAGAGATGGTGGAGAACATTGGAATTTGGTGTGTAGTCTGGAGACTTTTTTTCTTTTTTAATGGTAGAAGAAACTAAATCATATTTCAATGCAGATACAAAGTGCAGGATGGAGATACAGAAGTGTGGAAAGGCACCTTAGTTTAATATTCCTGAGACCTCGCTCACAAAGTGCTGCCCAACTTCAAGGAAAGACTTTTGACTGATGATAGTACAGGATTTAACCACAATTTATTTTGAAATTTTTTCATTTTAGAGTTCTATTTCTTGCCTAACCTCCAACCAAGACATTTATTTTCTTTTGAAAATAATTTCTGCAATTTATTTTCTTTTCTTTTCTTTTTATTTTTAAAAGGTATCCTTTTTTCTTTTAGTTTCATGTTGTTAGGCTTCGATCACATGATTACATTTGTGCCTTGATTGTATTTTATATTTATAAATTCCCATTTATTTAATCTATCTTAACCGTCAACTCTTTTACTTTTACAAAGTTACCTTGTGCTTCCCATCTTTATTTTTTCCTAGATTTTTAGTTTGCTGTTGTTGTTGTTTTACTTCTACCTTGTGTCTACCTTTGTTGGAATTTTAATTTTCTTTCAATTTTTACTGTATTCTTTTTTTTCAATATAATTTTTTTCTTATTCTTAGTTTCAGTATATCACCCCTTTTTGTTCTTTTCATCTTAATCTTAAAGCAAAATTAAACATTCTGAATTACAGTTTTTAAGTAATCCACTTCTCTATTTCAGTTTTTAATGTATTTTTTTTGTATTTTTTAATGATTATTAATAAATACGAAAGAGCTCCTTTTCTATAGTCTCCAAATGAGACTTTGTTGGGTTTTTTTTTCCCATTGCTTACACTGCTGCAAACCACATCTATTTTTTCCAGTGGATCTCTTCATCTAATAATGACTCTTATTAACAGTAAAAAACAAAACCTATAATTAAGATTAATGGATTCATTCCTATCTAAAAATTCTTTATTGGCAGGTTAGATATTTGATATACTGAAATGATTTTTCCCAGATATTCACACTATGTAGCAGTTAAAATAGAGATACGTGTTTTAAAACGCATCGTCTCAGACATATTAAAGCACTGGATTTAAAGCAAACTGACATAGCACATTGTAAGAGCACTGATCATTGTGATAGATACTTGCACAAATAGGTATCGTAAAACTCAATGCTACTACATAAATAATATTCCTTTCCGGTGCTTTAAACTTCTGTATTATGATGTTCTTAAAAAAGGATTAGGCTCATACCCCATAGCCCCAAAGGCTATTTTGCCTTTGTCTTGCTTTTTTCATTTAATATTGTTCTGTGAGCATTTTGGCATTTAAAATATTTTTAAATGAATGATATTACATCGTGGGTGATGTG
This sequence comes from Panthera leo, assembly GCF_018350215.1. Lineage (NCBI taxonomy): Eukaryota > Metazoa > Chordata > Mammalia > Carnivora > Felidae > Panthera > Panthera leo. Next base: position 154,211,391 of record NC_056682.1, on the reverse strand, counting down.
TGGTTTAAACATTTCTGTATTATAGGACTGTTACATTGCTTCAAAATCTTGCATATAATCAAGTTTTCCTGATTACTACCTTCAGATACATACCAAACAGTGACGTTATTGGATGAAATGATGTGACCATTTTTAAAGCTCTTGCTCCTTATTGTCAAAATGCATTACCACAGCAAGCAATGAACACAGGGCTGTTTTGTTTCAACTATATCACTATCAATTAGTTCTGGTTCTGGTCCTTTATTGGCTTCCTAGTCCATTGTGCAAGAAAAGGACTGCAGGATGGAGGCAGATTTACCTTATATATAAGGCTCCCATGTATTCTACATAGTTACTCCAGCTCACGGGTGATGTGTCACCCTTTAAAATTAGGTTTATCTTACTACCTGGTAACCTCAACTCCTTGATGAGTTAAATAAAATATGATGTTACAGATGAATTGGACTTTTCTCATTTTTCAGCTTTGAATGGCATTCTGCTGCAGATTTACACATCGTAAGTGTTAGGAGAACTCGATCTAATGATGCCTTGAGTTATTCTTCCATCCAATATTTCTGGTACATTCTTCAGAAATACCTATACTTTTTATATCAGATTTCCATTTTCTGTCTTTCATAGTTCTTATATTTTCAAGTTCTTTTCCTTATTTATTTCCTCTGTGTTATCTACACTAGATCCCTCATGATGATTTCCTATCAAATTTTCTTACTTCCTTAATGGGTATTTTAAAATTTAATTATAATCCTCCCTCAAGACAGTTAGCTAGGTTTTTAGTCCAGAGAATCTCACATGCTTTTTTATTGTATGTGTGTGTGTGTGTGTGTGTGTGCGCGCGTGTACACACACATTACATATATATGTATATATACACATATATATACACATATATATTGTATTTCATATTATATATGTATATATTGTGTCTTACTCTACTTACTGCTCTTCTTTCATAAAAGTCAGATCTTGTAACCTGTTGGGAGACAATGAAGAAGGTTTTCTAACGTTTTTTTAAGGTTACGCTATATTTTCCTAATATAAATATTTTTGATTTGAGTTTCAGGATGTTGTTCTTTTTATTTTGTTATATAAAGAACTTTTTTTCAGTGTCCTCAAATTTTGTTTATTTTCAGAATATTCTTTGTTTAGAACTAACGTTTGCACTCAGGAAGCATGTATATGGTCTAGAGTGTTGCTAAGCATTCTTTGCAATCATGGTAGATTTGTAATCTCCTTGATGTGACTAGAAGGCACAATGCATAATATAAATCCCTTCATAATTTCTAGCAAGATCCTGATAGTAGTTAGGAAATGGGTGTGAAGTATTCTATCCAATACCAAAAAATCAGCCACTTTGAGGAGTACAAGTCTGTTGCCTTCTGATCAAGAAATTGATCGTGAACTGGAGCCACTTTCTACCTACTTCCAAGAACAGCGAGTTTGCTTTGTTTCACTGATGCAAACATGGTTTCGTTAATTGGTTTTCCAGTATAACTCCATGGCCTTTGTTACTTAAAGTTCCTCTTTATTTTCAGCAGTAAGTTGAGTGCCTCATTTTTTTAAGTTTTTTAAATTTATTTTTAGAGAGGAATAGTGAGTGACAGAGGCAGAGAGAGAGGGAGACAGAATCCTAAGGAGGCTCCACGATGTCAGAACATAGCCTGATGCAGGGCTTGAACTCATGAACCATGAGGTCATGACCTGAACTGAAATCAAGAGTCAGACACTTAACCGCCTGAGCCACCCAGGCACCCCGAGTCACTTGGTTTAAACATTATTATATAAACCAATATTCTCCTCTCCACTTATGGGTATCTAGGGGAAAGCTGAAAAGGTTGAAAAGGAGACTACCAGTCAGAACATTTTTAAACTAAAACCTAACATAAAGTTCTCAGACAATGACACATACCCTATGGTCATCATTTTAATGCTAAAGTTGGTAATTTTTGATAAAGCACATAAACAGCTGTTTGTTACTGATATGGCATAAGGGATATGTGGTGCTTAATCATTAAACTGCATCTGTGGCTTAATCAATTGTTGTCATATTTATTGAGGGCCTAGCAGGCAGTCTGAGCTATCAAAGCTCCACAATGGCATCACTCTATGAATATCAGAGCTTTGAAAGTTGGCGGAGCATTGTTAGAGCAGCCCTGTTTAAATTTATTTCAGGCTATTACCTAGTTAGATAAAATATAACTTTTGTCAATTTTAATCTATATGAGGAAAGAACATCTAAATTAAAATCAAACAAAAATGGTATGTTCATATCCCTTTGGGTTTTTCTCCCAATTTAACAGATACTTTACCCTCTAAGTCTGGGAGATACATAGCATAGTTCTGTGCTGTGATACGTAAGTTCTCTGTTCCTCATTTCTAGGGACAGTCCAATTGAATCTGAATTCTTTGATTTCTGGTTGGAATTTGCTGGAGATAGCAATGGGGTACTGAAATCCTGGTAAAAAGAAGTGCTGGAAAAATGATGAACAATTTAGGCTCTTAATCATAAACTAGAGCAGCTTCATAGATATGGGGGCTCCCAGAATGAACCAGACCTCTCATGTGAAAAACTTCATCCATTTTAGAGTTTGAGGCAAGTGAAGTGGGATTGGTAGCTAAGAGCTATTAAGCAAATGCCTTGTCCTAAATTTATAAGGTATTAGTACCTGTACATCTCCTCTCCCCATTTTCCACCCTTTCAAGAATGATGAATCTGGGATTTGGAGATTTTTAATAACTTGCATTACTGTGTAACTCGTATAGCTGTCAGAGATGGTAGACTTGTATTTTGCACTTAGGTCTTTATGAGTACAAATCATGCAAGCTCTCTCCTCTGATAGTCTGCCTATAATACGTAGGATACCATTTAGGTTTTGGAGTTACCAATGACAAGTTTGACTCTTTAAGTTTTAATGTCTAGCTAGGGGATTCAGATTTGTCAGTTTAAGCAGGAGATTTGTTTAAAAGAGCCTTGTGAAAGGAATCATTTCAATAAGGGTGAAAACATCACAGGACAGAATATTCATGTCTGGGGCAGTTGGATATATCTTTGTGATTTTGCAGAAAACAGTTAAGGTATGTAGTATCAGGCCATCCTGAGAATCACAAGAGTCGGTTCAAACACTAAGAAACAAGAACAAAAAGATATGTAATTATTGTTATCATCGAAAACAGAAGCAAATAATATCATCGTAACTTATTAGGACTGAGGGAAAGTGAACATTTTGTATCTTCTGTCTTATTTCTGTTTTCACTTGAGATGCATAGTCATGTGATTACTTTTTAAACATACAGGTGACATGCTCAACATAGTTATGACAATGGTGACCATCTGGAGCAGCCCTAAAGCACTGTGTGTGGGAGTTACTTAAACTATCATAAAAGGTCACTCAGCATCTGTGGCTTATAGGATTTCAGGAGTGACCAGCAAGGGGTACCACCTCTACTTGGCATTTATATGGACATCAGCAGTCTAATCCTTCTACAAGGCCACAAAATACCTTTGATGTTGTGCATAAGAAGCAACTATCTAGAAATATTTTAATACTTTCAGGTATTTATTGCTTGCTAGAGGACAAGAAAGAAAGGAGATGAGTACCGAGCTATAGAGTAAGCAAGGAGATCGGTAACAAATGCTTTTGGGGAAACAAATCCATCAGTGTGCTAGAATGAATAGGTTCATTGTTAGGTGCATTTAAGGTATGACAGGAAAGGCAAGTAGTAGCCAGGTTGTGAACGATCAGGTTAAAACGTTTGGATTTTTCATTAGGTGATTGGGAACAATAAAACATTTAAGCAGTAGACAGGAGAGTTCCAGTTGTATTATAGGAGGGTAACACTGGCAGAGTTACATTCTATCAAACAGAGAAAAGAGTGCCTAAAGGCAGAGTATTAGTAATTGTTATACAGCAAAGAGGCTGAAAATATCAGTGACTCACACCAATAAACGTTTGTAGCTTCTTTTTCATAGTTTTGCAGGTCAGCCGATGCACTTGGGCTTCGGGCTGCAAATTGTCTAGGTTTGCTACAGACTGCACGTTGGGTTCAGGTGTACCCCACAAATGTCTCAACCTGGTTTTAGGGTCGATCAGGGACACTTCTTTTCTCTTCACAATAACACAGGCACGAGCAGAAACACCTTCTGACTCTTAAAGCCTCAGCTCAGAACTAGTTACCATCAGTTCCTTACTCATTCCATCGATCAAAGTGAGTAAATGGCCATGCTTATCCTCAATGGGCAGGAAAATATAGTTTGCCAATTCTAGTAGTACCACATTGTCACATGGCAAAGGGTGTGGCATTGTAATTGTGATTCAGGGAATTGAAGAACTTGGTCCAAGGACCGCGTCTCTACGTACAGAGACTGGTTGGGGAACCTAGTACAGTAAACTAGACTTATTTTGACAAGAACCCTGATTGGTAACAGAAGAAACTTATAATTATAGAAAGGAAATAATTCAAGAGACATTCCTAATGAAAAAGGAAGAGCATTTACTGACTGACCTGATGTCAGGAATCCTGGGAAAAGATTCAAGTGCAGGGGATTGAGTGGATGACACAGAATAAGTAATCTGGCTTAAAGACAAGAAATTTGAAAGTTGTGATGACTCTGAAAATCAGGTGTGGCCAACTTGAAATTTTTTTTTTATCTCAACCACCATGCTGTATTGTTATCAGTCATATTATTTCCAGAAATAAAGCCCCGTATAACTGGATCCATTGGTTCCATCCCTCCCTATACCTGTTGGGATCTAAACAGGTCAATATAAATTTTTATGAGTCAAATTCACATTCTTTTCAGAAATGACTGGAGTCAGAGATGCTGCAAAATGACTAGAGGTTATGAGAACTTCCCCAAGGAAATTTTAGCTTGCTCTATTCTGGCTCATTTCAATGGATTCATTTAGAATTGGACAGTTTAACTCATTTATCAGTGGTGTGGATTGTTCTTTTTTTATGGTTCTTTTATTTTTTTTATTTATTTTTTTAATATTTATTTATTTTTGAGACAGAGACAGAGCATGAACGAGGGAGGGTCAGAGAGAGAGGGAGACACAGAATCCGAAGCAGGCTCCAGTCTCTGAGCTGTCAGCACAGAGCCTGATATGGGGCTCGAACTCACGGACTGTGAGATCTTGACCTGAGCCGAAGTCGGCCGCTCAACCAACTGAGCCACCCAGGCGACCCTTTATGGTTCTTTTAAATTGTGACTTCTACTTGTATCATTTTTTTCATGATTCCAAGCTAATTTCTTGATGTGTATACATGGGGAAAAATTAAGGAAGGTGACCATACATGGTTTGAAAACTTGTGGAAAGGATTAATGCAAACATGAGAATAATTATCTTTTATTTAAAATGATTTTAGACTATGACCATGATGTATATATGAAATAATCTCTATAAATTAAAATAAATGTTAGATGTATCTTTAGTCTTTGTAATGTTTGATAAATTTTTAAAGAAAAATGAAATAGATTTGATTGAACTTTCATTATGTTTAGACATAATTATTAATGGTTAAGTAAACTTATAACAGTTCTTTATAACATAAAAGCTACTATGCCTATGAACCAGAAACCAGATAATTTAGTGGAAAAAAATCCATCAATATCATGATTTGACATCATGTGGAGAGATCAATAGGTTTCTTCAATGTGTTTGTCAATACTTATTTTGGTTTTGTATTGCTATAGTTTAGCAATTTAGCAAAAACTTTTTCTGTATTTCTTTCAGGCTAGCAAACATCCATTGATCTATTTTCCAATTATTAAAATATAATAAAATAGAAAAGGGAGAACATCGTAGCATTTTCCCAGAGTATCATATCTGTGACCTCTTTATATTTTACCTTTTATATTTCACATAAGGGAAGACTGTATATGTGATAAGCATGAATAAACCATCAAAAAAGGTAAGATCATATATTAGAATAAAGGAGTAGTTAAAAAATACTTTGTTTAGACAATATAATTAAATACATTTACCACTATTTCTATTATTGTTATTATGTCAAAATGTAGAAGAATGAAACACAATGAAATTATAACTGGAAATCTAAATATTTTCCCACCATGGAGATCTTAATATATCTTAGAGATATTAATTTATGTCTACTCAAGCATAAATACTAGGAGGGGGGGAGCAGTACTTGTGGCCTTACTAGCCACCCATATCTGTGCTGTTGTCCAAGTCATGGCTGCCCTGAGTTTCAAAGAGTTTGTCCCACCTGACATCAGCGGGCTCTGCCTTAGCTTTCACCCACACTCCCACACCAACTGACACATTCATTTCAGAAACTGCACTTCTGGACTTTTTGGACTTTTGATCCTTCGGCCTTTTGACTGCTCCATAGGTTTGGTTGACAAAGTATGGTGACTTCTCCTCCCCGAGGGACCCAGATAACGCGCTCTGGTCAGTTCTCTCGGTGTGAGCATTTTGATCCTCGAGGAGGCAACAGGGTAGCCCAAGCTGCCCTCATAGCACAGGACCTAGGGGCAGCTAGTAGGGGAGAGACCTTGCTGTATCAGCCTGCCTTCACCTCTGCACCCACCTTCCTCAGAAGGCTTTAAGCCAAACCAACAGACTCTGTGTGAATCATCTTCAAGGTGGAAAAGGGCCTCCTCTGCCTTTGCTAGCAATAACTGACCTTCACTTTACCCTTCTGAAGGAGCAGGGACTTGGCCCAGAATTCACTTTAAACGGGACTGAGGGAGCATCTCTCCTCTGTGTGAAAAGAAATTTGTTTTATTCTCCTTCCGACTTTTAACTGTTTGGCTGACTTACAGTTAATTGGAATGAAAGTAATAATTTTCTACGTAGAGTCAAGGAGGGCAGGACATCAGTTTTCATTGGCAAGATGCCTGTTCTGCCTGTCCTCTGATTGGACATCATTACAATGAAGTTTCTTCTGGGCTTCATGGAAACTCTCTTGTTATGTTCAATAATACCCAGACTTCAGAAGCCAAGGTGACCATGCAGCAAAATCTCCTTTAAGTTTTATGCTTAAGGGCAATGGGTTGATCATTAAGGTTGTATTCCTTCACACTAAATTAAATTGGGAAAAAATGTTATTCAGAAACTGTAAACTAGGAAAAGGTTGAGAAGAAAAAAAAATCATTTTCCCTTTTCATTGTATATAGTTCAAATCTTCCTTTGTCACATTTAAACTATATCTGTGTACATCAGCCTGTTTAAATTTTTAACCCTTCAGAGCTGTTGAAGAGCAATGAGAGTTGCTAAGTGGCTTAGATTTAAATTCACAAGTCAAATTCAGGTTTGAACCCTTCGTATTGAAGGTGAATTAATAGCTTAACCTTTGATCTTCACTTATAAGGAGGGTTGAATGCAAAAGGGTTGAAGCAGAAGAGCAGAAATTGTCATCAACATGTCAGTAAGCATTATGTTTATACAACATACACATAGGCCTATATGTTCTTAAAACTCACCATGGATCAAAATATGAAGTTGGGTGTTAGGAAAAAAGAAATAAAAAGGAATACTGCATTTTAAAAACAGCTATATATTGGGACGCCTGGGTGGCTCAGCTGGTTAACTGCCCAACACTTGGTTTCAGCTCAGGTTATGATCTCATGGTTCATGAGTTCGAGCCCCACATTTGGTCACATATTGGGCTTTATGCTGATGGTGCAGATCCTGCTTGGGCTCTCTCTTTCTCTCTCTCTCTCTCTCTCTCTCTCTCTCTCTCTCTCTCTCTCTCTCCCCCCTTCTCTCTCTGCCCTTCCCCTGCTTATGTGCTCTCTCTTTCTCTCTCAAAAGTAAATACATAAATTAAAAAATATAAAAACAGATATATATATATTTTTTATTCCCTGGCAACTCCAGTGGTCACCAATGGAAAGAACAATAGATATACTCTCAGAACCTGCAAAGCCACTGTACTTTAAGGTGGTCAGACACTGAATTCTTTAAAAGAATGTGAAAACTGTAGATGTTTTGTTTTACATAGTTTTTATTTGTTCATTTAAATTCCTCCTATTCATATAAACGAATACAACAGAAACTAACCCAGCTGGTGTAGTGGTTGAGTATCAAACATGTCACTTTTGTGCCAACCATAAATTGCTTGTCCTATTTCACAGCACTGTATTTCTCTTCATATTTTATAATTTCTACCATTGTTAAATGCTCCGGTTTACCAGATATAATGGTATATTTTATGCTTGAAGCAATTAAAGAGAAATGCAATATAATGTCAGAGAAAAATAATAGTGTTTTTATTATTGTCTGTAAAATGCCTATATATTCTTTTCAAACTTCCCAAAATGTATTGTTTCAAAATTAAAAGCAAAACAGTAAGGAGAGTCAAATTCCAGAATGATGAATCAATTGTGAGAAAATGAAAATTCAGCAGTCTTTGAGGAGTCAATAGGGTAAAAAAATATTTTAAAATATCTTTTCAACGTTTTGTTATATTAACATCCAATATATGAAATTTATGGAGTAAAAAACCAATGTACTGAAAGAGGTAATAGGAAAACCATTTTTGATAGGAACATATGAAAACTTTCATGAGTAAAGACCATCATAATTTAGCTGGAGTCACATGGAATTAAGCCAAAACTGAGTGAGTTTTTTGCCAGTCACTGCTTACATGGCTATGCGTTGGTTATAATCCTCTCTTAGACTTAATTTCCACATCTCTTAAGTGAGGGAGCTTAAAAACAAAGAAACTTCAGTTTTAGATGATAATTATGACTGCGTTGATAAATATAATGCAATAGAAAGGTTGCTGATGCAATTAGATCACACATATATTGTAATGAGGCAGTATAGCATAAGTACTTGACACGTAAACTAAATGACTTCTGTTCTTATTATTGTTATATTATTCTCGTGGCAGAAATATGTTGAGTACCAGTGCCTGATAACTTGAGTCCTGATAATTTGAGGACCATAACGTTGATGATTTACAACAATTTTTCTGTGTAACTTTTTTGGCTGCTTTAAAATTTTTTTTTTAACATTTTTATTTATTTTTGAGACAGGGAGAGACAGAGCATGAACAGGGGAGGGTCAGAGAGAGGGAGACACAGAATCCGAAACAGGCTCCAGGCTCTGAGCCGTCAGCACAGAGCCCGACGCGGGGCTCGAACTCACGGACCGTGAGATCATGACCTGAGCCGAAGTCGGCCGCTTAACCGACTGAGCCACCCAGGCGCCCCTGGCTGCTTTTAAAAAGTCAACTTATCTACACTATGTCTATGTGATTTTATTTATAATCTATGCTAATGCTTTTATATTGATATTTGAACTAAAGTTTTCCCTTAATTTCCTAACTTACAGCCTACTTCATATGTGACATATCAACTTGCACATCTATCAGGTACATGATCAAAATTGATCAGATGCATCGATTGCCTTCCCCCCCCCCCCAAAGCACATGCGCGTGCATGCACACACACACACACACACACACACATACAATGATAGCAAAAACATTAACCAACCAAATGTTCAATTTACTATGGATGCATAACAACCCCAAAACTTGATGGATTGAAGCACATTGACATTTATTTTGCTCACAAGTCTGCCATTTGGGCTGGGTTTGGTAGTGATATGTTGTGTGTGCTGCACTTTGTGTCAGCTGGGATCACTCCAAAGGCTGGGATCTGGAATCATCTGAAGTCCCGTTCACTCTATCGCAGGTGGTTGATGCTGGCTTTTAGCTGAGACCTTAACTAAGGCTATTGATTTGTGCACTTCCACAGTCCTTTCCATGTAACCTTAGCTTCCTTACAACCTGATGGCTCAGTGACCTTTCCATTGCATTCTATTTATCAATGTAGTCATAATGATCCAACCAGGTACAAAAGAGGGAAAAAGTATCTACCTCTAGCTGGAGAGTTGCAAGTCTCTAGAAGTGCATGTGGGATCAAAAATGTTGCTATGGCCAGTTTTAGAGAATACAATCTGCCACACCAACCAAGAAAACAAAATCCAATTCCTTATAATCTCTAATAAATGTCACCATCATTTTCCTGTTTGCTCAGATCAAAATCTAGGAATCAGCCTTAATTTTTTCTTTGTGTTAATTCCTCACATTAGTAAATCCAGCTGGTATTATCACTGATATTACATATCTTGAATCCTTTCCCAGAATATTGTAATCTTAGTGTTCTTATACAGAAGTATTATAAGGGTATATGAAACATACTAGTGGTGAGAGTTGTGTAGAATGGAAAACCATAACAAAATTATCAAGCACCTTTGGTTTAAAGATCAGCAGAGTTGCATTCAGTTTTTGCCTTGAAATGATATTAAAAATGAAAACATTAGATGTGATTTTTTTAAACACCCAGAATGTCATGTTTTATTGTGATTTCTCAAAATGTCTATTATTTCCTTCTATAAGTAAGTGTAAAGGTCTTAAACATCTTTTTCTGCTCTAACCACACACATATATATGTGTATATATATATATATATATACACATATATATGTGCATATATATATGTACATATATATGTACATATATATATATGCTACCTAATATGTGTTTATATATATATTAGACAACAAACTTTATATTTTATTTTCTATATATATAGTTACAAATATTTTTATGTAATGCACTTTATACACATTTTTATTTTTTGTTTAATTTTCTCAGTATAGGAGGGTTCCAGGATATCATGAATGTTATGTTTTTGCAGTTGTAAAGGAAGAGAATCCATAAAATTTGGAGAATGGTTGCAGAAATACGAAGAGTGTAGTGTCTACAATCAATTAAAGCTACTTTCTTGTTTGGCATCGTAATTTGGTAGTAAATATAAACTTGGACATGTTTGTTGAACTAAAAATAAACTTTCAACAAAGTCTCTTAAAAATAAATGTAACCCATTAGTTTAAGTAGTTGGAAGATGACATAAGACATTGAATAATTTGAGTTAGAGATTAGAGCTGAAAGGAAATGTGAATTACTGTACTATTTCAGAAATAGTCAAAAACACACTCCACTTATGAACTAGGGAAAGGCAATCTATTCTAAGAAGATGAAGATAAATGAATGATCTCACTGAGCAGTTTTACTTTGCAGATAGGCATGTATGAACTATTATATAGTTGTAATGGTAGCTAGTTCTAGAAAATAAAGGGTAAATAAATACCAGCCAGGAATCATTTCACATCACTACCATTCCTAGAATTGAGTATGCCTTACAACTTTCAATTTTAATTAACACAATTTATGTAAAAATATTCTGAAACACTTCTAATGTACATGAAATAAAAATGTGGAACTAAGAACTAAATAATAATACTATACTGAAAAATACATGGACACCATATATATATATTTTTTTTTTTCACCATATATATATATATATATATATATATATTTTTTTTTTTTTTTTTTTTTTTGTTAGACAAGCTCAGACCACTTCCTTATTAGACAGCAAACTTTATATTTTGTTTTCAAACTTCCAGGTATTTTTTAAGCATTTTATTTTATTTTATTTTAGATTATATTTTTAATCTCTACACCCAACGTGGGGCCTGAACTCACAACCCCAAGATCAAGTCATATGCTCTACCAACTGAGCCAGCCAGTCGTCACCTAAGCATTTCAAATATATTATCTTGGTAATACAGTAACCTACAAATTCTAACTACATTGTGGATTGGGTCCTAGAGCTCTACTTTTTTCTCTATTAAATGTTTCCAGCATATAATTGAATAAGGCAGACGGCCATCTTGAAAAGACACAGACTGTTTATATATTATTTACTTTTGCTTTTGCGCTGCTTCATGTTCATATAAAATACATTTATTTTTATGTCAACTGAGAAAAAGTTATAAGACTTTAGATAAATCAAAAACATTTCTCAATATCCTCTGTATTTTATCTGCTTTCCATGCTTGATTTTCCTTATGCTGAATACTACATTTACACAATAAAAATGATCTCTTCAAATATAATCTCTAATCTGTAATCTATAATACATAATATATAACATATTTATAAATACGTATTTATCCACACAGTCCTTCGGCAAGAATTTTAAATTGTTACATTTACTTTTTTTTAGCCATTCCATATTTTATGTAATGTAACTCACATAAGAAGCTTGAAAACTGTGTCTAATTTATATTTTATAAAGGCATATTTTTCTTTTATTTTTTCCTTTGCTAGTGGCAGTCTTCATAGTGACAGTTTTTATTTTTCTTTCAAACTGTGAAATAGCATGTATTGTGTATGCCTGGGGCATGCATGTTTGCCTCTAAGCAATATGTGGACTGCTCTGGCTTCATCAAAAACTGGACAGATGTGCTAAATTTACTAGTAGGATTTTACTATTTCAATTCATAATCTTCTAATGATTCTTTAGCTACTTTATGAATTTGTGTATTATTTTCATTTAATAGAGGGCATTTTACATTTAAGTTATTGACATGCTAATCAAGTTTTGGGGGAGTGTTCTTATTTCAATAAATTTGTGATATATTACAAAAATTTTGAGTTAAAAAATGAGATGTGTTTCATCCAATGATTTTCTTTAAAAAAACTTTTTTAAATTAAGTATATTTTTGAGAGAGAGAGAGAGAGAGAGAGAGATGGAATGTGAGCAGGGGAGGGGCAGAGAGAGAGAGGGAGACACAGAATCTGAAGCAGTCTCCAGGCTCTGAACTGTAAGCACAGAGCCTGACGAAGGGCTTGAGCTCACGAACCACGAGGTCATGACCTGAGGTGAAGTCAGACACTTAACCAACTGAGCCACCCAAGTGCCCCTATCTAGTGTTTTCCAATTTTTTTTTTCTAATGACCTCAACCTTAAAACATTACTTTTCAAATGTGTTTGCATTTACAAATAATCTTAGCAAAACTTTACATTTCATAGAAACATTGTTTTAAGTGACAAAAAAATTCTTCCAAGAGGTAACTTTCTTAATTTGTTAGAAAAAAATGGTAATCCACAGTACAACGTTCAAATTATATAATGACCTGTGTGAGAAAACTTTCACTAATGCAGTCATTCAACATCTCTACTGTAGATTTTGCAGTCATTATATTATCTATTGCTTAGTAACAAACTACCACAGTCTTAACTTTTCAAACACATTGATTATTTCACTGTTTCTGTGTATCGGGAATCTAGTCACGGTTTGGCTGGGTCCTGACTTTCAGGATCTCTCACAAGGCTGAAATCAAGATGTTCTGGAGGGCCAGAAGTCTCCTCTAAAGGATTGAGCTAAGGTCCACTTCTAAGTGAGTTTTGACCAAATTCAATTTCTTGAGGTTTGTTGGGTTTCAGTTCCCTGCTGGCTTTTGCCTAGAGAATTCCTCTGTTGCTTGCTTCATCCAAGTGTGCAAATTGAGAATGCAACAGAGAATACCAGCAAGACGGACGTTATAATCTTACGTAACTGTTGGGTTTTTAATAGCATCTTTATTGATTTCATCCTAAACGCACACATGAAATGTTCCAAATTGGAGACAGATTTTTTAAATTAATTATTTCACAGTAAATGATAGTACATCATACATGTATCCCAGTTCTTATCCCTAGCACTACAAAGAGGAAGCAACTCAATTGTTTCAAGGGAAAAAGAGCTTGACATTTCCTCTCTCCCCATACTGAGGGATGAGGGGGAAATGTTGTTCTATGTTGACAAAGGTCAGAGAAGCACTTGCCCTTCCTTTCTTTTTTTTCCCTCCTGAAAGGATTTCTTCCTCACTCCAGACCTTTGTTATATAAATAAAATCTTCCCTTGAAGACAGATGACCCTGTATTTGTTCTACAAACTAGAGAAGTCTCTGTTACTGAGCCTCATTCCTCCTTGAAATGTAAATCTTTAGGAAGATACCCTTTGCAGTCTTTTAGGCACCTTGTAGGTGGATTAAGCCTTGTAGGCTTAATCCAAAGGCTGTAGACATACACACCATTTAATCTTCTAAAGAGGAAAAAAAAGTTTCATTACACTTTTGAATTTGAGCAATTAATTAGACAAAATGACTACATATCGAATTGTTCTAGGAGGTTAGGGCTTTTCCCTGAGCATTGAAAAATCCAGGAACATTTAATTTTCCCCCATTAACCGAATCGTGGCAGTATCTCATCACTTTTGTCATAGTCTTCTAGTTAGAAATAAGTCACAGGTCCCACCCACACTCAATTACACAGGGCATGGACACGGGAAAGTAGAAGGTGGCAATATATTTGGGGGTCATCTTAAAGCCTACCACCACAGCTACCATTGATGACATCAGATATTTTGAAAATCAATATTGCTAAAAATAATCATATCAGCTTATATTTGTAACAAACTTTAAAAATCTGGTTTCATATTAACATTGTGTGAAACAAATTTTGGCCCAATCTATATATAAAAAAAATCTTAGATTGCTGAGAATTCATTAAACCAACAATGAATCCACATGAAAATATTCTATATTTGGGCTACCTCAAATTTAGTTTTAACTGGTTTGCTTTAAAAAGGCTTATTGTCATCTTTCTAAAGTCAATAGAAAGTTTTAAATAATTACTGGTAAGCCATAGCTTACCTAATCATAAAGCTTATAAGATGTTTATTCTCCTCATAACAATGTGAATAAGATAAGGATTTTTAAATACAGTTTGCCTTCAAGAAAACGAAATTTAAGGAGGTTTTTCTAATTTACTCAAGGTTATCCAGATACCAAGGTAGAGCCAAGTCCATTAACCTGGGTTTCCAAGTCATATGATCAAGGTTACTTCATATATATCTAATAGCTTTATCTTTTTTTGTTTAGTTTTGTTTTACCTTAAAAAGATCAATAAAGAATGGGCACTGAAAAGTATTTTCTGAGAAATATTTTTTTTCACACTGGTATTCTTTCGTCCTATCTTCTTTCCTATCTCAATAAAATAATCTCTCTAAATCTATGAAAATTAACCTCTGTGGAAACTGTGTTACTTCTTGCCCTTAATATTGATAGGCTTATTTGTTAGTCTCTTTTTCTTAAAACTTCCAAGTGCATGCTAGAAAATGAGAATTTTATTGAGGACTCCCTAAAATACTAAAGTGAAAAATAATGCATAGCCATGATGACATGTTTTACCAGGCCAGGTATGTGCTTTTCCATAAAGTATGTCCCTTGGTTATCGAGAATCTACCTAAGAACTCTTCAAAATGTAGATGCAAATCTGGGTGACAGTGGTGAGAACAGATAAGTAGAGCACGGAGGCAGATCTTATTTAAAAGTGAAGCACACTTTATTGAAATGCTACAGTACATAGAATGTCATCAGGTTTCACCACTAGCATTCTGGTGGTCAATGAATGAAAATCAGAGAGGAGTATTCCTGCCTAGTCAACTAGTAAATTCCAGGTCATCAACTGGCCATGAAATTTTGCTGAAATGTGGAAGAATGTGTGGTTTTTTTTTTTTGGTCCAATAGACAAATAGATAACTGCTCCCTGTGGTAGGCCAACTTTGAAAGCAGCATTTTAAGAATTGTTTTTCATGGTGTGTTGTTATTTTTCATGTTTGTAGAGCAGCAGAAGAATAATTTCTGGCTAACATTATTATTAATATTTATTGAATTCAGAGCATGTTGCTTTACTATTTTTGTTCAATATCCTGAACTGATAAAGGGCTGTCCTTTTGGTGTCTTAAGTTCCTTGTCTCTAAAATACTTCTTCAAAATGTCTAAAAACTTTTTAGTTCAAATTTTTATTGGCTTTTCATTGTTTACTTTTTGAAAGCAGTATTTGGTAAGTTCACATTATCTTCATTTTCTTTCCCTCTGTGATTACTGAAATACTGAAAATGGTGTTTTTCAAGGACAGTTACATGGCAATGTAAAATGAAAAACAGGCTGACTTTTTAAAATACATTAGGCATAAAAGTTTAGAAAAAGTAAACCAGGTAGATTCTAATTTCAATTGATTTATTAAGTAAGGTATTCAATACCTTGACATCTTTTATATACGCAAAGGTGCATAATTCATTTTTGCCTATAAGTCAGAGATATTATGTTGCTCCCTCTCTTCATAGAAAACTACAGTGAGTTTTATTGGCTCCAACTGCATCTGTCCTATGCTCTTGCTGAAGTTAAGGAATTCCTCCACATTGTCAAATACATGGCCATTTCTCATTCTTAGTCTTACTTCTTAGCAATGTTTGATTTACTTGTGTTAAAAATAGTCTTTAATTAAATTTCATAATATCGTAGTCTTTGGCTCTGTCTTTCCTGTCTTCGTTATGTTTTCTTCTATTTCTTCTTTGCTTGTGATTCCTCTATAATACAACCTAAGGTCTTTCTTTTGAGCTTTTATCACCTTCATGCTATGTGCAATTATATAGCTCACATAGTCTAGCTCATGTGTTCTCATGCCATTAGAAACCATTTATATGCTGACCTTTCCCAAAAATTCATCACTAGTCCTAGTTTCACTTTTGAGTTTTGGGATACAAAACCAACACTATATATCTGCATTTATATCTACATTGATGTCTCAAGCATTCAGTCCTAACATGACCAAAGTATATTCTGTCTTAATCTGGGGTAGGGGAGGAAAAATATTTTCTATACCTTTCTAAATTCTTTTGGCTAGCCTATTAAGTTGACATAAGACAGATAAATATGAGAAAAATAAATGTAATTACTTATGCAAGAGGCACAAAGACTGGCAGTTGAGCCTCATATGCCATTCTGATCTAAAAAGAAGGGGGTAGGTATGTGGGACTACAGAGGGGAGGAAGATAATTCACAGAAAGACGGAAAGATCAAATGTTCGGTAAACAAATATTTTCCATGCCATGCAGAGACGAGGGGACACAGACAGGAATTTGAACAGGCCCAGCTGAGGTCCCACCAGCTTACCACATGTGGTCCTTATCCTTTGTAGTTATCTCTGGGGAGAGCTCTCTTGCTGGACCAGATACTGTATTTAAATTCTTTCAGGCAGTTAAGAGGGAGGCAACAAGCTCCTCCTGAATCCTTTGGGTTCAGATTGTCTTCAGCTCAAAACAATCCATACATCCAACTGGCACATTCTGTGCTGGCCTGCCCTGGGCCCCATCAGCTGCAAACAAACCTACTCCTCTTGCAGTCTTCAATAAATAGCAGTAAATAACTTTCTCAGTAAATAACACCATCCTCCCCAGTTACCCACAGAAGAAAGTAGGACAACCGTCACATATAGTTGAATACCAACCAATCCTGCCAATTTTGTCTCAAAAATATTATCTCAAATTTAACAATCTATTTTCATCTTCACCCCACCATCTTTTCTCATTTTGCCTTACCTTCTAGAATAATTCTTTTCTACTCTTGCTCCTAATCAGTCTAATATGCTAATAGCCAAAATAATTATAAAAGATAAATCATATAATGTCATTTTTCTAATTAAACTTTTTCAGTGGCTTTGTATTCACGATAAAATTAAAAATCTTTGACCTTTCCTGCATGATGTCCTTCTAGCTTTATCTTCACTCTTGTTATCACCCACCCACTCTTTCCCATCCAGCCACCTTGGCTTTCAGTCAGGGTCTGGACAATTCTTTTAGGCCTTTATAATTTCATCTCTCTTTGCTGGAAGCATACCTCTTCATTGCTCGATACCCTCTACCCTGTGCTCCAAATTCTTTTGTCTAGCTCGCTAATTTATACTCATTAATGAAGATTTGGCTTAAAAATCAATTTCTCAAAAACAGAAATGAAAGCAAAAACAAAAAACCTTTCCATGATTCTCTAATCTAAATAACTCCTTTTTCCTCCTTTTTTAAAATTAATAATCTCAGAGAATCAATGTCCTTTACTTCATAGACAGTATTAGTTTCTAAGCATGACTATTTCTGTGACTTTTTGCTTTCTCTTCTCACTGGACAATAAATAGTGAGCTTTCCTTCTTTTTTGGCCCACAATTTATCACTAAGGTTTAGTATGGTAAATAGTACATAATAGATGATAGTTTTGATGTAACATTCTAAATTTATTTTTTCTCTAGAACCCCAAATAATGTGTCTGTTTATTTACATAGTGTTTATTCTTTTCAGGATCATCTTTTTTGTACCTCTGGTTTTCCACAATTCAGATCATCTCACTGAAGGTGCTATTTATGTCTTCAAGGTACTTCAAATCAATTTGGTGGCCCTTTTGTTGTGGAGATATGCAATGCCTGTGAAATATCATTGTCAAGCTTCATGACTTTATAATGTATTTTTCTATTTTAATTTTCCCTACCTTTATCTGTAATAAATTCAAACATAAATCCTCAAATCTTTTCTAAAATTTCTTCCTAGATTTTTTATAAACTTGATTCCCACGGTTTTCTAATTTAGTAATTATTTCCTATTTCTAAATATTTTTTATTTAATAAGTTTAATAATGGCCATAATAGTAGAATAATAAAAATTCCATGATAGTTTTACATTTCAACGACTTCTTTAATTGTACAGAAAGAGAATGCTTTTCATAAAACTACAGGAGGTCCAAACTCAGCTTTTGTGTATCCTGTGTGGGAGAAAAATAAGTTTCCCTCACTCCTTCTAGGTTCTTGGTTGAGACATCACCTTGTAACAAAAGATTAACAGGAGAAAAACAAACAGAAGATTAATAACATCTATACTTTTTATATACATTGGAGATAACCGGGAAAACAGTAGTTTCCTGAAATGGCCTAAACAAGTGCCTTAAATAACGTCTTCCGCTAAAGACAAAACATGTTTGGGGGAAGGAAAAGGATGATTACAGTGGGTTACTGGGGAAAGGCACAGCAAATAAGGGTAAGGTTGTTAGCAGATATAAGTCTTCGCCTTCTCCATTGATAAAGAGTTTTGAGCGATTTAGAATCATCTTTCTCATCTTGGTGCAGAGGACACCCTTACAAATGGCGATTTCCCTGATACATATGAATGTCTCTTATAAAAGGATAACCTCTACTTGTTTTCAGAGCTTCTCCCATGTTTGCTACTTCTCAAAAATAATCAGCCTAAAAAATCCTTATGCCAAAGAGGCATATTTTGGGTAGCAAATTCTGCCCCCCTAGTCTTTTTGTCAGGAAAGGAGAGCAAAAGTTATTAAAAGATGTTAACTTCACTTTGCCTGAGTGGAGGCTTATTGCAAATGAGGATTTCTATAAGAAGTTGATTATCAGAGATAAACACGAGGCTTGATTTTCTTTCCTTCAGTAAGGGAAAAAAAACTTATTTGGGAGAAGAAAAGAGCATTTAATTAGCCTCATTAAATGCTAGATAGGCATCAGGTCTTTTTCTTGATACAATATTATTTCCTTTCAGGAAGGCATCAGGAACACTGATTACTAAGCCATCATGTATTATGGGCAGAGAACTGTAAGTGAATCACTTGCTTTATATCACATAACACAATTTATTTGGTCAGTTTGTATTTGGTGACTTTGCCAATAGTTACTTAAAAGTAGCTAATTCACAACCATAGAAGGCAGATTTCTTAAACTTTTTCTCCTTTTCACAGACAGTTTTGTGTAATGTGGTGTCACTAGTAAGATCAATTTGGAGAGACTAAGTAGGAAGAAAGAAAAAGAATACCATTACTTTGGGGGAGGCAGAGACAGAAATAATTAGGCTTGAGTATAATTACACATTTTTGTTATCAGTATCTGTACACATTTCCTCTTTTACTTATTATTTGCACAGTGGTTTTTTGTTTTTTGTTTTTTTTTTTAAGAAAATCAATCATATTCTTTAAACAGGCACTGTAAGGGAGCCGAACAGACATGAATCTTGTGGTGACAGGATTTTGTTAGTGATGCCACTTACTTCCTTTTTCACTTGACTTAAAAACTCATAATAAATTTCACCTCGTTGTCCACATAGAGGGTTCCCAGCTTAGGATGTTTCCGCTTATGGTTTTTTGGTTTTATAATGGTATGAAAGCAATCCACATTAAATAGGCACTATGCTATGAATTTGAAATTTTGGTCTTTTCCTGGACTAGCAATATGTGGTACAATACTCTCTTATGATGCTGTGCAGGGGCAGCAAGCTGCAACTCCCAGCCAGCCACATGATCGTGGGGGTGAACAACCAATATACTTAACAACCATTCTTGTAACTGAACCAAACGAGAGTTTGTCCCCCTGATGCATCGCAAGCCAGTAAAAACTGGCAACAAAATTTTGCAATGAAGAAAGACAGGCTATGTTTTGGTGTGTGGCACCACCCATGGGGATGGGGAACTAATGCCCTAAAGTCCTAAATTCCCTGATGGCTTGCAAGTGAATGTTTCTATGGACAGAATTGGGGGCAGGTATGTCCCGAGAAGGTAGATGCTATTGAATGGAGGCCCAGGAGGTCATGTTAGCAGAGGTTTCCTGAGAAGGTGAGCACTGTTGATTGGAGGCCCAGGAGGTCATGCCAGCAGGTGCTCTGGTGCTGTTTTGTCTGGTTCCCTGGAATTCTTTTCCATCTTAAGAGACTTGGAATCTGAAAGTCCATTGACTTTCCATTATTCTTTATGTTAGATATTTCAAGAGGTACATGTGGTGATTATATGCACTTTAGGGTAGTGCTGATTAAGTACTTACAGGCTAGTGAAGGGTTGCATTCCTGTAGGTTCCTTGGTTGGTCCAGCCATGCCCGGGGGCAATATAACGTATAGTATTCATTCTCTCATCTGAACTGACAAGATTGATGCTAGCTTCGTTATTTGTCCATACAACAATTCTGTTTATCACTTTCAGTACAGTATTTAATATGTTCATGAGATATTCAACATATGATAAATAGGCTTTGTATTAGATGATTTTGCCCAACTATTCACTAATAATGTAAGTGTTTTGAGCATTTTTTAAAGTTTATTTAAGAGACAGAGAGAGCATGAGGAGGGGAGGGGCAGAGAGAGAAAGGGAGAGAGAGATTCCCAACCAGGCTCTATATGCTGACAGCATGGAGCTCGATCCCACGAACCATGAGATCATGACCTAGGCCAAAATCAAGAGTAGACACTTAACCAACTGAGCCACCCAGGCACTCCCTGAGCACATTTAAGTTAGGCTAAGCTGAGCTATCACATTTGGTAGTTTAGTTGTATTAAAAGCATTTTCAACTTAATATAGTTTCAAATTATGATTTGAATTTGGGATTTATAGAATGTAACCCTGTGATAAGTCAAAAATCTCTATACTGAATATTTGTAATGCTCATAGAAACATTATCTACAATAGCCAAATTAGGGAAACAGGCCAAGTGTCCATTGACCGATGAATGGATAAAGAAGATGGTGTGTGTGTGTGTGTGTGTGTGTGTGTGTGTGTGTATACTTAGCCATAAAAAAAGAATGAAGTCTTGCCACTTGCAATGATGTGGATTGAACTAGAGTATTATGCTAAGCAAAATGTTCAGTCATTTAAAATCTATTTATTTTGAGAGAGAGAGAGTGCAAGTGGGGGAGAGGCAGAGAGAGAAGGAGAGAGAGAGAGAATCTCAAGCAGACGCCAGTCTGTTAGCAAAGAGCCTGACGTGGGGCTCAAACCCATGAAACTGTGAGATCATGACTTGAGCCAAAATCAAGTCAGACGCTTAACGGACTGAGCCACCCAATCACCCCAATCAACTTACAATTTTCATAAATGTAGGAAAATAAATGTTATTCTGGTTTAGTCAAGACTTTCCATGTTTTTGCTGAATATCTTTCAGTTATGACCAGTCATTCTAAATTGATGTGGTCAGTTGCTTCGTGTAGGCAATGATCTAACTCTTGATGCACTTCCACATGGTTCTTTCTAGTAGGGCTTCTTGTGTCTACCCTGTCCAATATGCTATGTAAAGCTGCGTGCCTGATTCAGTTTGGGGAGTGTCAATTTTGCCAAATATGTTACTCTGTGGGAGTGTCGCTGCCATTCTAAGGACTAAGGACAGGCTACCCAAAGATAGGCCACTTAGCCATAGTGACGATTTTGAGTTAAAAAGCATAAAAATCCAGCATACTCAGAAAAAGCTCTTTTACTCCCCCTCAACTCCCTAAAAAAGGATTTAGATAGAGGAACTGCTCTAGGAAGAGAGCTTCCATCATAGATAACTACATTATCCTATAAAACAGACATGGTACACAGGGAGGAACCAACAAGGCCTATTTGATCAAAGTCCTCTACATCTCATTGTTTCTGAGTGGCCCAGCAAACATTTATTTGCTAAACACTTAATTTTTTTATCTTCCTGAGTATTGTATTCTTTCCCTTCTAAGTCCCAAACCACCCTCCCTCCTTAGTTTAGGATGGCATATATACCTCATTTTGCCCGTCTTTGTAGTTTTCATGTCTGTATGGATAGCCCATATGTACACCATTAAATTTTATTTCCTTCTCTTAATCTCAAGCCAGTTTGATTCTTAGTCCAGGTAGAAGGACTTTGAAGAGGACATGAAGTTCTTACTCTGTGACAGCATCAAATAGTTTAGATTTTTGATCCTATATTCTTAGTTATCTTTGTTTTTCTATGCCCGTCTCTTCTTTCTGGTCATAGTAAAAGTCTTCTTTTTGGAACCAAGGGCAAAACACCTGAAATACCCTTGAATATGAAGCATTAACTTGCTACTTGTATTTTAGGCTGAATATGAATCACTCATACTACTGAATCATTATTATTTTGTTTATATCTTCCTACTGGAAGCAAAGCCCAAGCATTAACTATTCTGTCATCTTTTATCCAGTAAAATGAAGGCAACAGATATGTATCTTGTCTAAGTTTTCTTTTAATTTATAAAAATCTTTGCTGCACAAACATGACAAAGCCTTTAGCAATTTTTAATTAGTAGGAAAGAAATAACATCTTAGTTCTAGTTTAATGTATTTTGGTTATATTTTCTATGAAATGACATGTTTTTGTGAGATGCATATCCATGTATGTGTATGATATATAGTTAATTAAACCCTATAGAGAATTGAGCACTTTAATGTCATAGAACAATCAAATAATTTTACTATATTAAAAGTAAAGTCACAGTGGTTGCAAATATCATTTACATTAAGTATTTCTAAAGAAATAGATTATTAGAAGTGAATTCTAATAGATAACTGTTGTCTTACCAGAGTAACTTTTTTTTATATCCCATGCCAAAAAAAGTCAATGTAGTGGTTTATCCTCAAACAGCAAAAAATCTTAAAATGGAGAAATAGACCAAAGTCCACTTTTATCCAATTTTAGTAAGCCAAGGAGCATATGAATTGTGGTGGAAATTCAATGAATAATTGATATATTACATATCCTACTTTT
Source organism: Panthera leo (assembly GCF_018350215.1). Lineage (NCBI taxonomy): Eukaryota > Metazoa > Chordata > Mammalia > Carnivora > Felidae > Panthera > Panthera leo. The sequence goes on along the minus strand of NC_056682.1, from coordinate 154,188,193 downwards.
GAAAAAGGAAATTATCTTAGGAGGAAGTAGAGTTTCAATATTAATTAGTGTGAGCACAGGTTATTATTTTTTAATGTTTATGTCTTTGTTAACCCTAATTTTATTAGGAAATGCATGCTCAATATTGGCATTACAGGTTCATCATGTGGGACTTAGGACACTTGGGAACATATGATACATTAATGAATCTACGAATGAATATAATTCATCTCTTAAGATTATAGCTAAGTTTTATAATATAAAATAAACTTATTTGCTATACCAAGTATATAACTTATCATAATATTAATAATATACTTTGCATTACCTTTGAATTCCTATAATATACCTGATTATTGAATTCTAATATTAAAACATAAAAAGTATAATGCAAGGAATTGAGATACATGTCACAGTTTGGGGAGAAAATAATTAAGAAGAGTATATTTTGATATAGTTTTATAAAGTAAATACATTTTACCAATGCTGGCAAAGGGAAAAAAGAGTTAAATAGAACAAAAGTATGTGGATGCAATAGTTAATTTTATGTGTCAACCTGATTGGAACACAGGATGTCCAGATTATACATTATTTCGGGTGTGTCTGTGAGGCCATTTCTGGATGAGATTAGCATTCAAATCAGTAGATTGAGTAAAATAGGTTGCCTTCCCCAGTGTGGGTGGGCATCATCCAACCCATTGAGGGCATGAATAGAACAACAACAACAATAACAAAAAGCAGAGGAAATGAGAATTTGCTCTTTGCTTGACCATTGGATTGGAACATCAGTCTTTTCCTGTCCTTGGACTGGGACTTTTATCATCAGCTTTCTTGCATCTCAGTTCTTCAGTCCTTGACTAGAATTTTCACTTTTGGTTCTCCTGGTTCTCAGGCCTTCTGACTTGGACTAGAACTATACCACCAGCTTCCCTGCATCTCCAGCTTGCCAATAACAGATTGTGGGACTTAGCTCCACAATTGTGGGAACCAATTTGTTATAATCTCTTAAGATAGATGGATGGATAGATAGATAAAAAGGTATATATGTTATTGGTTCTATTTCTCTGGTGAATCTCTGACTAATAGAGTGGGTAAAATTAAGTATAACTATTAGTATTCATGCATATTGTACTTACACATAAAGAGCCATTTACTTAAAGAACTTTATAGAAAATATAAATAGTATTTTCACACAATGTCATTAATACAGTGAAATAATATGTGATGCAATTATTTGTGGCTTCTCTGAAGATTTTTGTCAGGAAAGAAGGCAGGCAGGAAGGCAGAGGGAGAGAGAGATAAAGAGAAAGAGAGAGAGAGAAGGAAGGAAAGAAGGAGGGAAAAAGAAAGAAAGAAAGAAAGAAAGAAAGAAAGAAAGAAAAAGAGAGAGTAGAAATAGAGAAGGAAGGAAAAGGAAAATAGATGCCCATAAACTGTAATTCCATTTGGAAAAAAATATATAGTTCTTATGTTCTTACAGAAGGAATTGTTTTTTTCAAGTATCTAAATACCTAAAATATATAACAAAGAACTCATGATAAAATAAATCACAAAAATGAAAACTATTAAAATGTCACATTAGTAAGAAAAGAACTCTGTATGGTTCAAGGCAGACCATGATGATGTGAACCACAGTGTTGCCTTTAAAAGGATCATGATGTCATAGTGGCCACATTAAGAAAATGGACAGAGTTGTAGATCATAATGGTTCATGGTGATTTAGGAATTGAACATTATTACCTTTTTAGAATTTGGCAGGCAACTGTTTTAGAATGCTGAATTGGGAAACGCAAATATATTTTACATATCTCCTTCCTTTATATAACAGAAGGAAAAAATAAGGTAATGTTAATAATACGTTAAAGGTAAATCAAGAAACAGAAAGATAAAAGTCTCTGTTTCGGATGTCTAATTTCCAGACATGTTAATCTGGGGAAAAATTTTTCAGCATAAGAAGAAGTTTCAAATGTAGACCATTGGAAAATTCTATATAATGAAAGTATTTTTAAAGAATATATTTTTTTCACACAAAAATATAATTTTAACTGTAAAAAACTGAGGTCACTGTTATTTGCTTAAATGGCAGAAAGTTAGAACAACATTATTATATGAACATTTTCTAGCAGCATTATTTTTCCCGTGGTTAGGAGTGAAGTACACAATATCAATAAAGTGATTTAAAATTGATTTTAGGTAGTATTTTCCTTTAGTAATATATTATCATATTTGTAGTATCAGCCAAGACAGTTAAGTTAAAATCACAGTTTGATATGTTCCCTCTTTAGGCCTAATGCATTTTTTAAATGTGTAATTTATTAGAAGCAACTTATAATGAATATTTTGATCATATTGTTACAAGATCTGATAATCTTCCTTCAGCTGTGCATCAATGAAACCTATTTTAAAAATCAACCTTATAATATTGAACTTGCTTTGATCCTTTCCCTGATTTCAATAATAGTCTACACCCTAGGAGAGCATTCCAGACACTGCTTTAAACTGTGCGTGCACTATCTACAACTAAGAGAGAACTAGTCTGTGTAGACTTTAATAAAAGATGATTACTTTCATATTGAAAATGACTTTACTGACAATTTATAGGATGGTAATTCTTCTCTGTGTCCTTACTAGTGGTGAATGTATTAACCATTGTATAGAAATCAGTTAATAAATCAATGAGACTGAAATCTGCAGGAAATCCTGTACTGCTCTCTTTCATAAACAGGCTTTACAAAATGCTATGGGGACGAATGCAAAGCAGTTTGAAATCCCAGGTTCTGCCATAGCAATAGAAGGAGACAGCTACCTCTGTACTTGACAGCCCTTGCTGGTTTCCCATGCCAAGGGAATTGTTAAGTCTGTAAAAGTTCTTAGTAAAATCTTTGGATTTTACAAAAGCTAGCCTAATAATCCAAATATTATCCTTTTATGGAAGCACAAGTCTGAGAAGCAAGATAAAGGCACATTCCAAATTATTTGTTTCCAAGCTTCTTGCAGAAGAAATAATATCCTTATTCCTTCACTGGAAAGTTAAAAGCCATTCTCAGAGTCCTGTCCTTTTATTTCTCTATGTCCTTTATCATTATGATCATGTTTATATTTTCTCCATTTTATCAGTGATTTGTATATTACGACTGACCCCCAAGCTATTATTGTTTCACTGCTGATAGACGTTATTGTTAACACTGCCAATTGACATTTTTGAAATCCAGGTTACTGGAAGCAAAGGGAAAAAGAGACATAGATATTTTCTGCTGGTTTTTGCTAAGGGCCCACTAAGGACTTTATGAATTAGCAGGTAACCCAGCTGCCAGTGCCTGGCACTTTTCACTTGGATCTGGGACCAAGACATGGGCCCCTAATTTCAGAGTGAGGGGATAGTAATGAGGAGTAAGGGGTCAAGGAGGTACTGTTTACTAATGGACAAAATTGGGCAAAGTTATTGAATTACAGAAGGGATGTGAAAATGGTAACCAAAGAATTGTAGTCATTGCTGTGTTTCTCAAAGTTTTTGCAGAAGTATTTCTAATGACATGGATAATAAACCAGGGACATCTAGTGGACTGTTTGGTGTCCCATTGCCCCCCTTCTAAAATTTCATGAAAATTTCACATCCAACTCTATAAAATGTCAGTATTTTATCATAGGAAATGATACTTTGTATTACATACCATGTGAGATTCTTTCATTTCTCTTTTCCTAAATGGCCAAAGTAAATACTTATTAAAAATCTAGTTTGAATGAAGAAACATTCCTTGTCTGGGCAATTTCCTTTCATGAAAAAAAAATTTTAGATATATAAACATATAGATATAAATGTGAACCAAAATTCTCCAGCTTAATGAGCCATGGCAGAGGAATTCTAGAAAAGTTCTGGGATGATGTTTATAAAGAGAGGGTGCCATCCAATGTTAAAATTTTCAATAAATGAATCCCATTACTAGGAAACTTAGTTAATTGTGTCTTATGTCAGTGAAAAGTTCACTGACTCACTCTTTTTTCACCAGACTAGACACGTTTGGTGAAGAAAGATAACTCATACAGTTTTTTTAACCACTAATACTACAGTTTTTGTTATATGCAATAAAAGGTAAAAAAAAAAAAAAACTACTTATAATGTTACCAATGATTGATTCTCTTTTTCAGATTTTTAAACTTAATTTCTATTATATGGATATTGTCAAGCACATTATAACAATTCACAATTAGCTTACAGTTGTTGAATGTAAATGCTTAGCCTTGAAAGATATTTCCTAAATAATCTGAATTTGTGGGTAACCTGTCAGGTAAACAATGAATCCTTTTACCTTATTCTCATGTTTACCCTTTACTAGAACATCATTATTTTTCTCTTTGAAGAAAAGCAGCAAATAAAATTTGGCTATTGCATTCTACGTGCCAAGTAAGGATTTATGTCCATCACTTCAAATTCCATTATAAATATGCCTAAAAAAGTAGTTAAATTATTATTTTAATTTATCACTTTACTACCTGAATAGAAGATATTGAGAAAACAAGAATGAAATCATTTTAATCTGAGGAATCTCATTCAGTTAATGATGTCTTGTTGCTGAGTATAGGATACAGAATGGGCACAGTGTGAACTCCTACTCTTGCATTTTATCTGTTAGAGTTTTGAGCCCATATAAATATATATCTCTGTTTTTCCCAGTTGAAAATATATAAATATTTGAAAAATTCTTTACAATAAAATCTGTCTTTATAGATTTTTTATATGTGGGGAAACAAAACAACAAAATCACCAAAATGTTACATATTCATTCATACAAGTCCAAGGTAATATTTTGGTTGATTTCAGTCTTTCAACCAACTAATGAAAATAAGGATGTATTTTTTTCTATCTGGGCTTTCTCTTTTTTACCCCAAAATAGATCATTGATATTTTCAATGCACTACTTCACAAAATGTCCTATTATAATAAGAGCTTATTCCTCTGACATGAGTTTAAAACTCATCTTGTAAGAACCTTTAGTTATTTTTATTTGCTCGTCACAGGTGGAAACTTCATTCAGATGTATAATAAATAGACATTTATGTTTCTAAGACTATATTTTGTATTTTGAGCCCTATTTCATTAGAGTGTCAAAATTTGTAATCCAAATTATTTCACATTCTCCCCTTTCCTTTTCTAGGTACTAGAAAGTTTCCATGGGTCTGACGTAGTCCCAAAACATTGAGGGTATAATGGACAGCTAGTTCTAATTGCTCTGTTCCCACTGACTTCTATGGAGTCCCTCATTGTCTTGCTGAGTTCTCAGAGGTCATTCTATACTAATTCTTACTACATTATTCCTGTTCTCATCATGTCCATTAAGTTCAGCAAATCTCTTCTTCAATAGCCACGCTGAGACCAAGAGAAATAATTTTGTTGTTGCTCCCACAGTGTCATGTTTGGGGAACTTTTTGAGTCTAATTAAGCCCCAATCTGCCTGGAAATTCCATGAAATGGTTTTTATTTTTTGCCCCATTTTGTGTTGCATGCATATTATTCTGCTGTGGCTGTGCACTCTGGGACTGAAAGAGCTCTGTTACACCTTCTAAAGCTCTATCTGCATAAACACACAATTATGTCATCTTTCCCTGGAGACTCACTGCCTTGCTAACCTGTTAGTGGGAGATAGATGCAATTACACTCTGGTCTCAGTTGCCTCAAACATGTACAGAATGAATGGATTATGTAAAAATAACAAAATGTAATACAAAATAAACTAGACAGACTATTTACCTGCTTCTATATTCCTGTTTTCTTTCTTTTCCTCTTTTAATAAGTAGATGTTTTTCCTTCTTCTGGTTGCAGTCTTCTCTTTTCTGGGCTTTGAAATCCATCTTTTACTTTCTGAGGCACTTGTTTCTGCATGTGACGAATTCCCATTTACCGACTCATGCTGGTGATAATGATGATGATGCCATGTATCAGGGTAAAGTCAATAAATAATAAAGGCAGCTTCTTAGATGGTATCAAGATACAAGAAGATGGCACAGGAAGATGACACCTGCTTTAGATAGCATTAATTCCTTCAGAAGAAGGCGAGGGATTAAATACCTGACTGTGGCATAAAGGAGGAAGGAGGATATATCTATGTCACCTCTTGGTGGTGAGGTTTATGGACTGAGAAATAAAAAAATAAAAAAACAACAACTTTCTCTTAAGAATAATTCAGTGGAAGGACTTCCACAAGAGGGAGCCAGGTTTTAATGAATGGACAGCCAGTTATGAGAACATTCAGAGAAAACATGGCAGCTATAGGGGAATTTGCAGATTACATACTAGATGGCTGAAATGGGCAAAGGACAAAGACAGACAATGTGGTAGGTAAGAGTCTGTAGACAACAGTATGGAAACTGGTATTTACTGGCACAAATAGACACATGGGGTAACATGGCCTCAGATCCATAAGGACTCAGATCTCAGAGTCCAAAATGAGGGTGAAGCCAAATATCTGTTTTCCTGGGTCTTTGTGCTTTCCTAGTAATTTACAAAAGGGGAGCTCCTTGAAGTTTCCAATGTTTCTAATGGTTAATAAAGGAGGTCTATTGTAATTGCCTGTTTAACTTTACTAAAATTCCTGATGGTTTTCTCCCCAGTAGATTATAAGCTTTATGAGGTCAAGGCCCCTTTGATATTGCTAACAATTGTATTCCTAGGAACTAACATAGTACCTGGCTTTGTATACCTGGAGCTTCTAGTGCAAAAGTTTGCAGGGGCCAGGATGATAATATAAACCATTGAAGCAGACAGGGTTGTGTCTTTTCTGTTACAGAGATTGTTTGCATATTTAATTGTGAAAATAACCTTGTTTCTACAAGTAAATATGTTTTCCCTTTGTCTTAAAATGTGATACTTTATTGGTCTGGCTTTTGCTTTTCAATTTTTATAGAGGCACTGATATAAAGACATATATCTGTACAGATAAAAATGACAGCAGGGCTCTGATAAAAGATAATTGAGAGAGGTAGGGGTTCTTTGGGGAATGGTCAAAACTGTATGAAGATTACATACCCTGTCTAAAGGAGGCAGCCCTTTCTATGTTCCAGCTGATTGTCTGGCCTGCATAAATGCAAGTCCCAGTTTCTCAAGTCAAGAAGACAGAGATCTAGATTTGTATATGAAATGTACTGATTTTTAAATATTGGTTCAACTTTTAAAAACACAATGCAGGGGCGCCTGGGTGGCTCAGTCGGTTGAGCTTCCGACTTTGGCTCAGGTCACGATCTCACCGTCTGTAAGTTCGAGCCCTGTGTCAGGCTCTGTGCTGACATCTCAGAGCCTGGAGCCTGCTTTGGATTCTGTGTCTCCCTCTCTCTCTAACCCTCCCCCGCTCATGCTCTGTCTCTCTCTGTCTGAAAAAATAAATAAATAAATAAATAAATAAATAAATAAATAAATAAATAAATAAAATAAAAACACAATGCAGGAAGAAGTTTCCAGAATGCCATATTTGAACTCATATCCTCGGTGTAGATTTCCATGTATTTAATCGTGTTTGGTTAAAAAAAAGTGAATGACTGAATGAAGGATATAATTTTCTTTAATTTATGTAAAGCATTTGGTTATTTTTAAAGGAAAGTCATCTTTAAATGAAGGAATTTAATGCTGTAAAACTTTTATTTTATGATTTTCTTATTCAGAAGTTTCTTTTCCCCCCTGCCCAAGGTCTTAAGGGTAATATGCTCCCTCATTCTAAAACTCTGTTTACCCAGAGTAATTCGTGTGTGAGATTGCATAATCACTCCTTTTTTGTGAAATTATATTTGTACATACTTTATGATTGGTTGTGACCTCTTCTTAAAGATAGCAATAATTTATTCCTCTAACAAAATTGCCTTTGAAGACCTTGTAGAGTTAATAAATTATTCTATATATCAGATTTAATTATTTTCGGTAAAACAATTTCACAGGGAGACTGCTCTTCTCTCAGGGCTAATCAATGAATGAGAAACACTGATAGTAGGCTATCATACTTTTGTTAGCCATGGTGGTCTATAAAGAATTTCCATCTGGGCTTTTAAAAATGTCCTTAAAATATCTCCAACTGAAAGTAACAAAATTGAGATTCCTCCCGCAAAAAACTTACAAGAAAACTTAACTCAATACACACATTTGTATATTTTGTATAGAAGTCTATATACAAATGTTTTCAAAAATGTAATGTATGAGGGGTCCTTTATTTATGTCAGAAAGGGAGAGACTGAAAATGCAAAAGGAAATCGATCAGACTGTATATCAAAATAAAATTCTAATCTACAAACTTTGTAGCAGCCAGTCCAGAAAGCCAACCCACGATCTCTTTATCAGTCAGCCTCAAATGATCATGACTGATTGATAAGTGACAGTTTTGCTGATTTTGCCCCAACTTCCAACTTAGACCAACTAGGAAACCCAACTATTCTCCACTTCTGTCAGCCCACCACCAACTTATTCCTGCCAACAACCTCTAATCAGAGCCTTCCTTTTTCTTCCCACTATGAAGCTCTTTATTCTCTTGTCTGCTTTGGAGTCTCTTCCAGATGCAAGTGATGGTGGCTGACACCCATGCTTTATACTAAGCTCTGAATAAATAGCCTTTCTAGTTCTCATTTGGGAGGCCTTTATTTCCATAGAAGTTTTATGAATTTTGGTTTCTTGTTTGTTTCAAATGAAAACAAGGAAGCATATAGACAATGAATATTTCTTCTGTGCCAGAAGAACCAGAAAATAAAATATGATAATATTTTATAAATGATAATATGTTAGTATTCTTTTAGATGCTAAAAGAAGAATCTTGGTCTCTTCCTAGACCAATAGAGAAGGAATACTTTCCAGATGGGTAAATCCTTTGACGTAATAGAAATTTTAAGGCTTACTGAAGGGCTTAGATTTCAGGGAGAGAAAAAAAAAGTTTCCACTGGCAGTACAGGAAGAATAGGAAGAAAATGTTATTATTTGACAAGAAAAAAAATACTAACAGTTGCTTGTTTAAAATTCACACATGATTATGTCACATTTGACCTTCCATTTGCTGGAGTTTAAGGAGAAACTTAACCTACAGGTACAATATTAACTATGCTGGAGTGTGAACTCCAGGAAGACTTATATTTATAATAATAATGATGGTAATATTAAAAACAATTAAAATAATAGCTGTATTATCTACAGAATGCCTACTATGTATTAGCCTGTGAAGAAGTGCTGGACGAGATGCCCAAAAATATAGAACTTTGGCATAAACATTATTTTGAGTTAAAACTAATTAAAACACAGCAGATACGGGAAAAGCTCTCTGCTTCCCCCCACAACTTCCTAAATTTACCTTGGAAAGGAGAACATGGACCAGGAAGAGAGCTATGAACAGACTCCCCTTTGCCTAGGAAACTTTTCTGCATAATAGGGCAACCTTGTTTTTCCAAACATCTCTTATCACCTTGTTGCTAATGAGCTTTCTCCCCTATGTATCCTCAGACGCTGTCCCTCTCCTTAGCTCATATAAGCTTTATGTTGCCTCATTGTCTTGGGAATTTCATATCTGTATGAATTCCTTGTATATATACCTATTACATTTGATTTTCTCCTGTTAATCTGTCTCATCAATTTGATTCTTAATCCATCTAGCAGGACTATAGGGCAGAGGAAGATCTTCCTCTCTGACACCTGCTTTTAAATTCATCTTTTCATTTGAATCTTGCAAAAGTCCTGTGAGGTAGAATTTACCTTTGTTTTAAAGATGGGGAAATGGAAGCTTAGAATATAATGATTTCCAAACTTCACATGAATAGTGGCAAAACTGATTTCCAAACAAAACTCTAAATGGCTTAAAACATACAACATTTACTTAGCAGTTCTAAGATTTTTCAGGTCCTATTTTTTTTTAAGTTTATCTTTTTATTTTGAGAGAGAGAGAGAGAGAGAGAGAGAGAACGAGCACTCACATAAATAGGGGAAGGGCAGAGAAAGAGGGAGAGACAGAATCTTAAGCAGGCTCTGTGCTATCAGTGAAGAGCCTGATGCAGGGTCTTGATCCTACAGACCATGAAATCATGACCCCAGCTGAAATCAGGAGTGAGAGGCTTAACCGATTGAGCCACCCAGGCATCCAGGGCCCTTTCGGAATAACTATCTCAACAAATACTTTTAGAACAACAAGTTGGAAATGAGTCCTCTTACAAATACTTCTTTTTGATATTACCATTAGTTGTTTGTTGTTGTTTTTAGTTTTGCTTTAAGGCAGTAACAGTAGGAATTTTGATATTTGTGTTACTCCATTCAGTGTGTATTGGGCATCTATTTTCAGTGAGCCACTCTCCTAGACATAGGACATAAAGGGTGAAAAATCCCTCACATGCCAGTTGCTTACAGCCCAGCAGAAGATAAATCCACAAACAAAACAATAGAGCTAGGCAAGCCTGATATAGAATGGGGATGGTGTATGGAAGCTTTCAGAGAAAAGATAGCAATCCTTCCTTCTTATTTTCTTTCCTTAAACAAGTGTTTGCTAAACACTATTTATCAGGAATTATTCTAAATGCTGGAGATTTAAAGGTGAATAATGCGTAGTTTTTGGATTTAAATTGCTTACACCCAAATGAGAAAACCAATGTACATGTAAATAATGGCAGTGTTAAAGATGCCAGGGCTTTGCAAAAAAAAATTAATAATAATAATAATAATAATAATAATAATAAAAATAAAGGCTTTTACTCTGCTCAGAGTGTCAAGGAAAACTGAGATATAAAAAAGAGTATTAGTTCATCAGGTGATTAAATGGGGGAAGGTAAGACATGTGCATAGGAGAAACACATTCTGGATATTTTTAAGTGTCTGTTGCACTTGTCCATGTATTATCAAAATTGGAGAGAGAAATATTAATAGACACCCTACCTGATCACTTGGTGCTTGGTGTTTCATTGGCTTCCTTATGAACAGCATTCTTACTTCCTTTTGATGATCCAGATCAATAAATCCTGCCAGATTGGTGCTTCTTTTCTTTGGTATCAGGGGCCAAGAGGCATCGAATGGCATCTATAGCTTAAATTTTATTGAGACTATGGATAGGTTGCCTCTTGGAAGCATTCCTGCTGTGGGAACTAAAAACTAGGATCTAAGGTTGTATAATGGGTCACTGGGATAGATGATGAGGAAGGTCAATTCTAGCTTCACTCTTTGCTTCCAGATCTATATTTTCTATCAGTTATGTTCATTGTATCATTTAATGGTTCTTGAATGAGGGTAGAAACCACATCCTGAAGTTTGGTCCCATCCTTGCAAGATAACATCTCCAAGCTAGCACTTTAACTGTATATTCAAAACGCTGGGGTGCCTGGGTGGCTCAGTCAGTTAAGCGTCCAACTTCAGCTCACATCATGATCTTATGGTTCCTGAGTTTGAGCCCCGCGTAAGGCTCTCTGCTGTCAGCATGGAGCCTGTTTTGGATCTTTGGTCCCCATCTCTCTCTGCCCCTCCCCCACTGGTTCTCTTTCTCTCAAAATAAATAAATAATCTTTAAAAAAGTGCTGTACCAATGCTCCATTATACTGGCAACCACTGGAGTTATAATATGTGATTGGTAACTGAGTTCATGTGCCCATTGTCACATGTCCTTTGCTACAGAGTGGCTGTCTTGCTTTGAGATGATATTATATTCACTGGTGTCCTATTAGAGTAAACATTTTGCAACTTTGTTGAGGCTTTGTGGGTAGGAAAGGAAAACTTGTACCTAAAATTTGGGGCAATTCCAGTCAAGATAAATTACAGTCCTTTCCAGGATCAAAGTGGGTACAATGTGGTCAACTTTTACCAATTGGCTTTTTCGCCTCCTTGATGGATGGTTTGTCTGGAATTGTCCCAGGTTTAGCACTAAATGTCCTGTGTCACCCCTCAGTCTTTGGCAGACTGAGGGTATTGGCCCCTTTAGATGGTACTTTATCAGGGGCTCTGTTTCTGTCTCTGGACATTGGGCAGCAGCAGTAGCTAGATCAGCTTTGGTAATTAGGAGCCATGCTGCTGGGCCCATGCCTAATGTCTATTTTTGCCCTAATGGCTTGTCTATTCAAAGCCGGTGTGCCACTGTTGGAGTAGCTGATGTCAGAAACTGGCTGAAGTAAACGGAGTAAGTCATTATGTATATTTGTTTGCTTAGGCTTCTTACATGTTGGATGATGTCATGGGTATCAACATGCAATATAAAGACTGTACTTTACATCCCTGATCATGCCTTATGCTTACACCCATAAGTCTTTTCATATGCCTTTACCCTAACATTTTTTTTTTATCACTGATCTTCTTCTTCCCCCAGGTCCTAACCAAAAAGCTGAGGCATTTGCCAGTGCCCCCATGATCCTAAGCATACTCATTTCCAGATGCTCATACCTAAAGTTCTCTTCCCTTTAACATTATTTCTTTTTCTTTATCAATTATTTATTTCTGTATACCAGATATGAGTTGATGGGTTTGAGGTTGAGTTTGGTTGGTTAGGTCAGCTGCTGAGGAGACTGGTTGAATATAGGGCAGGAGGGTCTGAGGACAAGTTGGGACCCACTATTTCCCTCACTTATTTATTCAAAAGACTGTAAAACAGTCTACCATTTATTTCTTTTCTACATTGTGTCTCTACACATTGGCACATTTTTTTTTTTTTTTTAGATTTACCATTAACTCACTTTTCATTTGCTCACTAAACATAATGTCATTTTCCTTTTCAGTCTAACACACTCTTCTCCGTCTTTCCTTTGTTTCCTTTTCTCAGTATTTTCATTCTTGCATCTTGGACCCTATATCCTGAGCTTTTTGGACAGCTCCCTTTCCTGAATTTTGTCCTTATTTTCTTTCAAATAAATCCTTACCTAATATGTAGCCAATTCTATTAGGTCCCTGTTCTCTATAAATTAGATGCTAATCAGTGAATAAATTGAATCTGCCATCAATTGAGTAGCTTTATGGAGATCCCATGTCATTTAACATAGGATTAATTGTAATTGGGAAGCATTGACCCTACTGACTATCAGAAAAAAAAAAATGTTTTCATGCAAGAAGGACACTAGTTTCTTAAGTAACATGATACATAACCACTGGCTTCATAAGTGGATAAATCTTCTGAGAAAACTACAGGTTGTAACTTTAAAAAATTAATAAGCTGTTATGTCAGGGGCTGACATCCCAGGGAATAATTCCTTGGAGGGGAATGATGCATCTTGTACTGCATGTACAGCTTCAAAGACTTGTGAAGTCATGGATGAGGCAGGGTGTTAAAGGTATCATGTCAGAAAAGGAGCGGAATATAAAGGAGTTCTCTGCTTTGATATACCTCTTTTGAATTGTCAGAAGTCCGTATTCTATGATGCAAGACACAGAATGATGCATTTGTGACATACGTATTTCACAATGTGAATACATAATGTGAATTAATATAATGTACTAATCTGCTACCAAGCTTAATGTGTTTATTAATGGTGGCTATATATGTTATTATGTTTCAACAAAACATTCACATTTATGTAGTATTTTATACTCATGTAGTATTTGAATATATGTGACTATTAAGTGATTAAGCTACAAAATTTGTCTTACATTAATAAATTATATTCAGAGTATGCATTTGAAAGTATAAATAGTAAAGGACCCGGAGGTATCAGTTACATCCCAAAGAGTAGAATGGTGCCAAAACAAATAAAAATTTCCCCACGACAAGTAATTTTATCCCTGTGTTTTAAAATTAAATCACTTTGCTAAACTTGAACGCATGTAGTCTTTGGACTCAAATCCATTACTTTTCTCGTTTCACACTTTCACCTTTGTGTTTTCTGAATGGACATAGATCTCTTAAAAACCTGCAAAGAATATGTTGCTCATTCGGGGAATATATTTTTAAATGCTCTCATTTTAGGGGCAGCAGAAAATTTTGTCAAAAGTCAGAAACTCAGTTGTTCTTCAATCATTCTTTGTTCCAAACGGCACAAAAAACTTTGCAGTAAATTTTATAGTTTGTTTTTTAGTGAACTTAATTCATGCAGAAAACTACTGAAAAAATATCAAAAGATCTTATTCGAACAATAGAACACTGCTTTTGTTAGATTTTGCAGCATAGGAGTGGCAGAAGAGCTAATTGTTGAATAATTTTTATGTGGAAAAGCAAATGAGAGGCATCATACAGCAAATATATATATTTTTTAATTCTTAATTATATGATACAAATTATGTTGAGTCAGTCACTGTGATTTTATAAAGGCAAGTCTACTTTTTAAATAGGACTGAAAAAACCCAAGGGTCATAAGTCTATTGTATTGAATATTTTTTGCAATACTAGCCAGTAATTATTATAACATCCTTTAAAAAAAAGCACATGTCAATTTTGTTGCCAGAAGTATTTTAGAAAAAATTCAAATAAACTCTAAAAAGTTTAGACAAAACAAGTGTTCTTTCTTTTCTGTGATACCTGTTTCACCATCTATAAATGTATATACATATATGATGCAGAAAATACTATAAAACTTTAGTATAATTCTAATTATCAATAATATCAAAAGTGTCTGACAAGAGAAGCAGATTGTTATTAACTTGCACAGCATCAAAATATTGGCCACAGTTCAGACAAACCAATTTATCATCATCTTTTCAGTATCTTTCTGTAACCAATTTATTGTATTAAAAACTACCATGTTATCCCTTCCCTTATTGTCCCTTATTTTACTTTTCTTTTCCTTCCTTTCCAGCAAAAGAAAGCCACTGTTCTGTTTATTATCCCTTCCCTTATTGTCCCTTATTTTACTTTTCTTTTCCTTCCTTTCCAGCAAAAGAAAGCCACTGTTCTGTTTATTATCCCTTCCCTTATTGTCCCTTATTTTACTTTTCTTTTCTTTCCTTTCCAGCAAAAGAGAGCCACTGTTTATTTTGTGATTTTGTCTATTATATTGGTCTTTCACTATATCTGGTTCCGTCAGCACCACGAGAGTTTACATGAAGTTGCATTGCTTTTGTAGCAAAGATTTTTGATAGCCCTAGAGAGACATCTTCAAAATGGATTTTTTTAACTGTATTTATTTATTTTTAGAGAGAGAAAGAGAGCATGTGAGCTCAAGCAGGGGAGGGGCAGAGAGAGAGGGAGAGAGAGAATCCCAAGCAGGCTCCGCACTGTTAGTGTAGAGCCCAATGTGGGGCTCAATCCCATCAACTGTGAGATCATGACCTGAGCTGAAATCAAGAGTCTGATGCTTAGCTAACCAAGCCATCCAGGTGCCCTAAGACTGCTTTTTAAACTTTAAACATTATACATATTTTTCTTATTGTGAAGGTTCTATTAGTATACACTACGTCTTCCAGTTGTCCTATAATATGCCATTTTCAGTCTATATTTGTACATCAGGCAATCCACAGATACTCACATTTTGTTTTTGTTTTGTTGGTTTACAGTTGAAATAACCATGTACAGGGTTAGCTGAGCTTATTTATTTTCTTAGTATGTCCTGTGTAGCTCACAAAACTAAATTAATATTAATGATGATGAGATACTACCAGACCAAGTTGTGTATAAGAATTAGTGGTAAAATCTCAGAAAAAAAACCCCTTCTTTTTCATGTTGCTTATGCAGAAAACGCTTAATTTTTCATTCCGGCCTTTGCTAAACCTCAATGATTTCATAATAGCTCCCATTCCCCAAGGAAAATAAATTATAGCATTCCAGAAGGATTTCTTTCATATGCATGAGTATTATCTAGTTTACACAAAGAAAAAGAGAGAAAAGATGAATTTGAAGAGGTAAAAGGTAAATGTAAATATAGGAAAAAGGAGAAGAAAACATATCATATGGGAAAAATTATCACACAACAATGCAAAGATGGAAATGGCTCAACTCTAAGCCACTTTGTCATTTCAATCCGTGCTATATTTGAATTGTACACTTTTATACCATGAACCTACAAATGCCCTAAATCTTGTGTCTAAGTTAGGATTATGCTTTTCACATCAGAGGCACAAACTTTCACAGCACCCTCTGGGAGGTACCAGTGTATTGTGACTCTGAAAAACAATGACTACACAGGTTGTTGGTCATTAATTTGACCAGCTTATTTGGTGATATTTTTAAATAGTTTTTTAAAATTTTTTTAATGTTTATTTTTGAGAGAGAGAGAGAGAATGAGTGGGGAGGGGCAGAGAGAGAGAGGGAGACACACAATCTGAAGCAGGCTCCAAGCTCCCAGCTATCAACACAGAGCCTCATGTGGGGCTCAAATCCATGGACCCTGAGATCACGACCTGAGCCAAAGTCAGCAGCTTAACCAACTGAGTCATCCAGGCGCCCCTTAAACAGTTTTGATTATAATTAAATATCTCTAGTAAGGTGATTTTGCTACTTACCAACTGCCTGATCTTTCTACATAGGCTTAGAAGAAAGAGGAAACTACTCTCTGATAAGCATTCTGAAACCTTGTCAGCCAGAGGGTTCAGCCTGAGGCAAGGTATCTCAAAACATTTATTGTTAAAAATAAAGATTTTGTGTTTCCTGCATATCACTAAATTTGGCAAAAGATTAATGGTTGATGATCTGTTTTAACACATTTTATTCTTTGAATTACGTTGTACTTTCCTATGCTTTATTAAATTGCAAAGAAAAGTTGCGAAGTGTAAATATTGACTTTTTACCTAAAATTACAACAAAAAAAAAAATCCTGATTTTCAAATAATCGATACCATATTTTTTTAATATTGGAAAGGTAGGAAAATGAATACTTGAATGTAGCTATTATATATAACTTTTGGTACCCTTTTCCTCTTGGGCTCTAGGCCAACTAAACCTGTTTGAGTGATAGCATAGTGTAGAAAAATCAATCCAAAAAATCAGCTGCTACATTGTCTATAATAATGAGCCAAAATACACAGAAAGGTAGCTTTTATTCTTCAGTCCCAAATTCCATTCCATACATGAGTAATGCCCGTAATTTAAACAGGTCATGCAACATAGATATGCAACTATTAGATTTATTCACACTGTTTGCAACTTGAACAATAAGAGATACTACGTGTGTGGTCCAGAAACTCAAGTGCATGTAGGCCTAATTTAACCCCTTTATTCTAAACATAAATTCTTTTCCCACGGATAACAACTAGTGTCTGAAGATGAGCCAGGTTGTACCCGCCTGCGGGGAAGGGGTTACTGGTGCCCAGGAGATGCTGATCTCAGTCCACAAAGAAGTTGTGCAGAGCCTGGGGAGGCCGTGAGTCTGCGGTAATTGTCCACCGTGTCCATTTACCCCAATGTGCATATAAATATTATTTTCTATATATGCCATGACATTAAAAAAGAAAGCCTCAAAGTCATTTTCTCTTAAACAGACTTTCTTTTAAAGGAAACTAACCAGGCACATCTTTCACAGGAGTAATATTCACTTAATTTGCATGTAATCTTTTTCATTATAATTCCCATAAGATGTGGGGAGGAGAAGAGTTTGTTCACCAAGAAGCCATGGTTGCACTGTTTAGTGTTATGGAAACCTTAATTCTTCTTTATACCAGAGCTGTGCTCTTGAGTCCCCCTTCCTTCTGCATTCTACAGAATGTAAAATGTAATGCAATTGTTTCTTTTCCTATTTTCCTTGCTTCTACACAAAGGCCACATTGATATGCACATTCTTTTAAATTAACTAACCTAACCAACTTTTATCTACTCACTAAAGTTGATATCTTTCTCTTTTCCGATACAATACATTATTTTCTTGCTGACACTGCTCACTCAATACTATACTATTTGTTTTTATCCATAGATCAATAGAGATGGCTTTTTTCTTCTTATCTCTGGCTAATGCAAGAGGCTTTTAAATAATAGAACGACACTTTGGAATTTTTTGTCCTGATATTTAGTGGAAAATAAATGCTGTAATTTGTTGGGTGCTTGTAATATTACAGGTATTTTTGGAATTATCTGTTTTAGCTGTGAAAATTGGCCACTTTTTGCTATTTAAAAAAAACTCATATCAGCAACAATAAAGTCCAGCTAATAGACAAAAGTACAAGCCTGGCTTTATTTCAATTTGAATTTCTCTACCCAAATAGCTCTTATTGCATATAGCCCTAAGTATAGTTTTCATAAAAATGAAAATGGGCCTGCATTGATTGATTGTTTATAGTCACGTTACCTACCTGTAAGCTTTATGTAAGCTTCCATACTAAAAGCCTTGAAATTTTTCTTGGCCAGCCATAAATACTTGGAATATCCCTTTTTCTCTTTGAAAAATGAGAACCACCCAGAAAAGTTTCTATCGGAATCATTACTCAAACATCATTTTTGGCAGAAAACACTGAACTTTGTTTAATACTAGTGGAATACTTCCAAACATTGGCTGAACATGACAAAGAGGGCAAAAGATTTGTTCAGTGTGATCAAAAAACACTTCACAGATTGTGAAATGTCCCCAGAAATTTCAAATCTCCAGACTGGCCACATTCAGGTGAAGGTAGGAAGAAAACTAATGATATGTGCTGCTTGCATACCTGCTGAGGTGTTAATAGTTCACAGTTAAACCGTAATAGAATGACTGAGGTCAGAAAACAGAGCATACCTACAAAGTGTTATATTCTCAATATAAATACCTCTATAGCATATATTTTTCAAAGCAGTGTGATTCTATAGTGCTACAAGAGGTGTTATATTTTACCCAAGGGAATTACCGTGAAGAAAAATATGTATTGCTAAATACTCTCCATATATAAGTTTTGAATTCTTCAGGATCTGTATTACTCTGACCATGAATCTTGGTCTTTGATTAACAGTTCCAGATTATTATAGAAAAGTAAAAGGAGGCCACAGGTAAAAATGTTCACATGAAGGTGAATATACAGCTTATAAACTATGGTTCTTCAATAGGCCATATGGAATCAGAAGTAAATCATAAAGAACAATGACATGTTGGGTCTTGAGAATTACCAGTAGATACAGAAATTTCTACCAAGGAGGTTGTGAGTGTACAGAATCATATTTGTTTTTATTGATTTATTGTTTGTGTTTTTATGCTTCTGCCTTTAATTTATGTTTGGCAATGAACCTACTCTGTGCAATGAACTAAGGTCCAGACTAGGATAATTTTGACCCAGTCCTGCCCTTTAGGGAAGCTAACCCTGGTGGGAAGGATAGTGATACGCGTTAAGGAAAAAAGCCAGAAAGACGTGATTACCTTTGCTGAGGGTCAAATGATATTTGCAGACTATCAGAGCTTTAGGAGTTCAGAGATGTCAGCAAAAGCCATTGTAGTTGGGGAAGTCTTCTAGGAAATGACAAGACTTGACTGGATCTTTAAAGAATGGGGGAAAAAGTCTGAAACAGAGGAGGTGGAGGGAGTATTGCAGGAGGTGGGCAACTTTCCAGGAACAACAGAGAGCAAGAGATTTGTGGTGAATAACTGAGTTTGGCTTGAGCAACTGATTTCCAATGGCAAACATGTGGTGAGAAGATGTGACAGGCAGGCTGGAGCCAGAAGGGAAAGTGTGGGCCTTCCCCCAGGCACTTGTTAGAAGAACCCTTTCCTTGCTGTCTTTCTCTTCCGCACTGCAGGCCAAGGGAGAAGGTGGCAACAGGCAGGGCTGTGTGAGAATGTATTATTGTTAGTGTTGTTTTGTTTTTTTAAATTCCTTTGGTGTGGCTTAAGGTCTGTGGAGGAGGTTTATCTGTAATTTTTTTTTTCTTTTTTTTTTAATTATATTGTTTTAATTTTTGCATAAGGCCTTTTTTTTCCAAGAAAATCTTCCCCCAACTACATGAAATATGCCATACACACATCCTCTAGCATAGACCCAGAAAAAATTGAAGTCCTATCCAATTTTTTATTGTCCTTCTGTGTGTAGGAAAACAGTTCTTAAGCCTTCTTCAAAAGCGGGGATGGCTCTGTCCATTCCTGAGAAACTAAAGTGTTTCCATGGTAACCAGCCTCTCAACCTCCCAGGACCCTCTCAGTGGCTCCAGAGGTCTCAGAGGCACCACTCCGTGTGGGCATGCATTTTCTAACAACAACAAATCGCTTTGGTCTGTGGCCATTAGGATTAAATTGCTACAAAGTTTATTGATAAATGCACTGAGATTGACTAGGACTTCCAACTTCAGAACCACTGATTATTTGCCAAACATCCTGTAGACCCTTTGGCTATACAGAATATAGTCTGATAACATCATCACAGCATTCTCAAGTTTGTTCTGGAGGCAATGTAAAATCAGATGATATGACACTTTGTTACCAGTTGCTAGTGTATGTTAGAAAGGGTGAACTTTGGGATGCCTTAGTTTAAAGGATCAAACAAGTTGAATTTACTGAGCCATAGGAGTAGAGGTGACACAGGAAACTCAGAAGAAAGTTAAAGAGCAGAAGAATGAGGAGAGGGTAGTGTCACAGAGAACAAGAAGTGGAGAGATTTTAAGAAGGAAATGACTAATGACACAAGAAAAAAAGATAAGTCTCACACACAAAAAAATCTATTGCATTCAACAATAAGGACATTATAGGTAACTTTTTTCCAAAACAGTATTAATGAAGTCTTAGGGGACCAAAGACAATTAACTGGGGGAGAAATGAATGTGATGGGGGTGGGGGGAAAGACCCAATAGTTTTTCAAGGGACTTGGTAGTGAAAAAAAAAGGTTATTTTATGGTAACTAGTTAACAGAATTTTCTTTTGTTCTATTTTTCAGGGTGGGATAGTCTTGAGTATGTTTAAAAGCTGAAAATAAGAGCAAGTAGAGTGAGAGAGACTGAATTCGAGAGTTAAAAGGGGGTAACTGATAAAATAATGTATTTGAAGAAATAGGAAGAAAGGTGGAGGATTTGTCATTGAACAGAAACAGGGTATCCAGTGGTGCTTGGGTAGCTCAGTTGGTTAAGTGTCCAACTCTTGATTTCTGTTCAGATCATGATCTCATGGTCTTGAGATTGAGCCCTAAGTGGGGTTCTGCACTGGGAAAGTGCACCCTACTTAAGATTCTTTCTCTCTCTCTCTCTCTCTCTCTCTCTCTCTCTGCCCCTCCTCTGCTCTCTCTCAAAAAAAAAAGAAAAAAGAAAAACAAACAGGGTATCCAAAAAGGTATCTACCTTCCTCCAAAAGTTGAGGTAAAATGATAAAAGTACTTTCAAGAATAAAGAAGGTAGGCCAAAGGAAAGCAGAGAAGTATACTGAAAGGGGAATTAGAGGTTGACACTTGTTTTTAGTTTATTTTAATATTAAAAAGGATAATATATGCTTTGTTCTAATCATTTTCCAGGTGAGAATGTGTTTGGTGTATCAGTAGAATCGTGCTTATTGGTCATGCTCATTGTACAAAATGCTTGATATTATTTTTCCTGATGCAGTAGATTAAACCTTCTGCTTAGGAGTGAGGAAAATCTTTCATTTAAATGAAACAAGACATAGTTCCTTACATTACTGGATTAATCTGAGTCCTGCAAGATGGTAGGGATCTCAATTATATAGGCAGTGTAGTCCATTTAAGTCCATGACTTAAAACCTTACTTTGTTTAAGGTAGAAACCATTGAATGAGCTATAGAATTGCACCTTATATCTTCAAATTGTCCCTCTGTATGTGATAAAGAACAGCCTATATAGGGTTAAGAATGGAAGGTGAGAAAACAAATCTACTGTGATAATTCAGTGATGTGGTTGGACTAGACTAGGAGTATAATAGTTCAAGAGATGTAAGAAGTGATTCAATTAAATGCATAAAGTTAAGATAGATGAGGGGCACTGGGTGGCTCAGTTGGTTAACAGTGTGACCCCTAGTTTCAGCTCAGGTTATGGTCTCATGGTTCGTTAGATTGAGTCCCATGTCATGCTCTGTGATGTCAGCACAGAACCTGCTTAGTATTCTCTCTCTCCTTCTCTCTCTGCCCCTCCCCTAGTCATTCTCTCTTTCTTTCTCTCTCTCTCCCTCTCAAAATTAATAAATAAACTTAAAAAACAAAAGTAAGATAGATTATATATTGATGTAAGTGGGATGTGGAAAAACAGAGGCATTAAAGTTGACTCAGATTTTTTCCTCCAGTTATTAGAAATCATTCACAAAAGGGTTTGGGGAATATGGAATTTGGTTTGGGACACAGTGAATTTAAAGTCTTTAATAGGCATCTAAATGGAGATGTCAAACAGCAACTATGAACCTGAGTTTATCAGGAAAACCTAGTTTGAATATATAAATGTGGGGCTAGTGATCAGGTTGTTATTTAGGATTATGCAGTTGGATGAGATAACCAAGGAAGTGAGTAGAGATGAAGGAAAAACGGAGTCTGAGATGATGTTTCATGTCGTGATAATGTTTAGAAACTAAGAAGAATAAGAGAAACTAGCAAAGGGAGAGTAGGAAAAATTTAACACTGAGGAAGCAAGTACAACCTAAATATACACGTATCATAGAAGTCAAGGGAAGAAAAAAAAAATCAGGTCTGAGTGAATGAGCAAAAGGGGCAAATGTTACAGCTAATAGATTAAAAAGAAGATTGTGGATTTCCTATTGTTTTTGGCAGTCTGGAGGTCATTAGTGATATTGGAGATAGCAATTAATGTTAATGTGAATTAGCCAGGATAAAAGTATGATTGGATTGGGTACAAGAGAAAAGAAGAGACAAACTGAGAATGATAGGAATCTGGAAGGGGGTATGAAGTCAAATTTTTAAAAATGTTTATTTTTTGATATAAGAAATAATAACATGTTTTTGACTTATAGCTATGTTCTTAGGTAATAAGAAAGACTTCGTGTTGCAAGAGAGAAGGGAAAAGCGGGAAATCATTCATGGGATTTCAGTCAGTGCAAAAGTACAGGGTTTGGCCTTGGGATAGGATTTTGAATAGTTTATCCAGGCAATAGGAGGGAACTCATAGGATATATGTATATGTGTATATGTATATATGGAGCCAGGCCAGCTGGTAGATACAGTGGTGATAATTGGGGAGTTTATAAACTTTCTCTTCCCAGAGAAATGTGCATAACATTAATCACCAGAAGATGAGAATTACAGAGGAGGTATGGGATGCTCCCAGGAAAAGCAAGATCTACTATTTTATATAACATATGAGTATAGATACTATTTCATATAATATATTTTTCATAATATAATAGTATATATATATGTGAATATATATTATTTCATATAATATATATTTTTTCAAACTCAACAAGATCTCTAGTCCACTGGTTCTGTCATTTTCTCATCATCCATTAGCCCCTTCCATTCTTTACTTCCATTCTTACCCCATAGCATGATGTTCAAATCATTTACTGGAAAGTACTCTCAACTCTCCAGGCCCCTTATGCTTTGCTCACATGTGCCTGGTAGGAAATACACATTGGTTCAACACGAGGGTCTCTTTTATTTTTTATTGTACTCATGCTTCTGAATGCTATAAGAGAACATCATTGGGTAATGTTACACAGCTTTATTTTAAGTATATGGACATAAACTCAATTGGTAATTTGATACTTACTAGATACACAACTATTTTTTACCTAGAAAATTTGCTTGTTCATCTTCTGACTGTAATTTTTCCTCTTCTTAATTTATTCACATCTCCCTCTTTCTTCTTCCTTCCAAAATAATGATTTCACTTCACACTTCACTAAGAAAATTGAAGTCATCGAAGGGGACTCAGCATCTTTCCATCACCAAATTTATAAACCAACCTGTAAATGCAAACATATTTTCTTCATTTTTACTAAAGGGGTGAAAGTGTCTCACTTCCTCAAAGCCCAATTCTTCCACATGTGTAATCAATCCTATTCTTTCTTATTTCTGTAAAGACATATCCCATCTATCTGCTAGATCATAACTATTCATTCCCATCACACACTGCCTTCTTTTTGTAAAATAAAACTTTCAATACTTCTTGCATTTAAACTTGGCACACAATGTATCAAACCAAAATTTAATATGCTAGGTACTGTTAAAAGTTTCAAAGTTGTGTGACACTTGCAATATTATCTCAATGATTCCAAACTTATCATTATGTCTACGCATAGTTCCAACTTAAATTATCAATATCATGCATTCATTTAATTCTTTTTTATTTTCTTACTTGTACTGCAACTGCATTTACTAATCAAGGAAAGTTTCACTCACATAACCCATGAAATTAAGAGTAGCTATTCTGGTTGTAGAAGCTTGGTTCTTGTCCAGAAACTGGTTGTGTCCCTAAGGTGATTGAAACTCAACCTGACATTAGTTGGATTGTATCCCTTCTTATTTTAAGTTTTGCCAATCATTTCAATGGCACCTTCCAGATTCTGCCTATTAGCAACAACTTCCTATGTCAGTAAAACCTAAATTTCAGTTTTGAAACTCAGGATCTCTGAAGTCAGCAGAATTTAATTAAAAATTTTTTTCCTCTCTCAGTGTAGAGCCATCCTTTGTATTCTTAAAATTTTTTTTCTGTACCTTGGTTGACTCTCCTGAACAAATGTGAATTAGTGTATCTAGGAAGGAATAACAAAATCTTTAGTTTTTTATACTTTTACCTCCTGTTCCAAAGTGTTACCTATCTGAATCCCTATCATAATAGTATTACAAATACGCTCCAGTCGATCTTCTTTTATCCGTGCCTTCTAATAATTTCAAATATGCCTCATTTCTTCATTTCTCTTCCTTTCATAAACTCTTGGTAGTACGCTTAAATAACTAGTATCTGCTTCCTCTCCTAATTTAAGGAAGAACAAAATCCCTACTTCATACTTAGAGGACAACTATATTGTAAGGATAAGTTTTATTATACTTCTGGTCCTTCTCACTCAATCTGCTACATAAGATGAATGATCTGTGTGAATTGTGATGTCGGGGAAAAGAATGAAACTTGCATGGATACTTACTGAATTAGGGTATGAGTTAAGTTTCTGTAAAAAAACAACAACAACAACAAAACAAAGAAATAAAAAAGGATGCAAAGTTTCATTGGATCTGCCAGAAGTTTATTTCTCTGTCATTTTTGGGCCCAGAGGTTGAGAGAAGTTTTAAGGCTATTAGGCATGCTAGATGAGCAGGCAGTTATTATCTTCAACACCTGACTTCTATCTCTTGATTTAAAGTGGCTGTTCTAATTGTCACCATTTCTCAACAAGCATAAGCAAGGAAAGAGGAAATGAAATAGAGGGCAGTAAGCTTTCTTTTTCAAAATGTACTTGGGTGTTGCATAGATCTCTTTTCTTCTCAATTTAATTGAGGCTGTGACCACTTAGTGACAAGGGAAACTGAGAAATGTGCTTTATATTTGTGCTGTCATGGTTCAGAATCAAAGGCAGAAGAAGGTCGTTAACAAATGGATGAATGGATGCTAAGGAGTGATGAGCAGTTTCTTCTTCTCTGGCCACTCAAGTATTATTGCATATCATTTCTCTCACACATCTTTCCAAAAAGGTAACATGAGGTTGTATTCTGTGCAAAGTCCACCATCTCTGGGTGATATGCATGCTCTCCATAGAGTCAGGATGTTACTATTCAAAGTCCAGTGGCATATGTATTAATAGATGAATTAATCTCTATCACTCCATCACTCTCTAGTCCTACCATATACACACATACATGTACATGTGCACGCACACACACACACACACACACACACACACAAACACACACACAACACACACACAACACACACACACATCCCTAATACACAGTGTAATGTGAATAGCGTATTGACAATAAAAGCACTCTTTTGGCCATCTGGAATTGGGAAGAACATATAGCAAATGGTCATTAGTATATAATAATGATGAATTCCAGCCAGCCAGAAATCATAAAGACTTCCTCAGCTAGTGGTGGAAAAACTTCCTTAGTTAGACCTTCGTTCTTGTCTGATTTGTTCATTGTCCTTCTTGAATTTGGTTTGCCTTCTAGAAGATTTTCATGTTCATTGTGTACTCATTTGTTTTTATTCATTAACACTTTTATTTATTTACATTGTTAAGTCCATTCTTCCTTTCTCAGATTAACTGAGGTTACATGAGGCTATATAATAGAAAAAAAAAAAAAAGTCTTGACTGGGAAAGAAACACCATATATCTAGCTGAGAAGATGGTGAGATGGATTATAAAATAGATATGGAAAACAATTTTATCTCCTTTGAGTAAAGTTATATAGAAAAAAAACTAGCATTTCTAATATTGTTAGGTACCCAGACACTAAACTTACAGTCGATTCAAATTGCAAGCCACAGGACAAAAAAACAAAACAAAACACAAAAACCCCAAAAAAGCTCCTTTGGGAGAAATGTGTTCCATTCCATCTCTGCTCACAATCTGGCTAATTCTACCCTGTCTGCATTTATCTCATTCAGGATCTTGCTAAAAGCAACAAGGTGAAGTCATACAAAGTGCAGCGCACTTACTCTTTCAGAACCACATAAAGCATTGGAAAGATTGCGGTCTGCCTTCCATACTACTGAAGCTGATAGACCAAATATTTCGTCATGATGTAATAAGTGTTGCTAGCTTTCAAAACTAAGGTTTTTATGTGCTTGAGGCTCATAGCTCACCGAAGAAGCCAGTGCTTCATTTGAGATTTTTGTTATGACAGCATGACATTACTAAGTTCTAAATTATATATTAATTATAGTGTAACATAAGTTACTGTAACAGTATACATAGTTTCCATCTTTGACGTGCTATTTGTTTCCATTTCTCAGAACCCAGATTCAGAGAAAATGAAAATGGATGATAAAATATTTTCTTTTTAAAGATGTGACCTGGAATTTGTTCTGTTACTTTATCTGTCACTTAATCTGCACCATAGCAAGAGCAAGAAAGGCTGGGCAATTTGGTTTCTAGCTAGGAATCCATTTGCCTTGATAAAATTGAGTGGCAAGGAGGTACAGTCCTGAAGTTATGAAGGGAAATGCGATAGTGAGAGACAATGAATAGTCTCTGCCACATATACCTGGATGGTGAAGGCATGCTTCTAATGTTCATTCTCTCTCTGTAGAAAATCTGGGATTGAGGCCCAGCATCTTTTA
This sequence comes from Panthera leo, assembly GCF_018350215.1. NCBI lineage: Eukaryota > Metazoa > Chordata > Mammalia > Carnivora > Felidae > Panthera > Panthera leo. The sequence continues at coordinate 154,161,261 of NC_056682.1, read as the reverse complement.
AAAACTCCTGAAAGCCAATTTCTGTATATACTGACCTGAAGGCTTTGAAGTGCCTGAGGCAGCCATTTTTTTTTCCCCTTGCCCATGGATGGATAAATGGAGTCTGTTCTGCAGACCCAATCTTCCCTGTGGACATATCCCAAGCTTTGTAAGAAAAGAGAAATACAAGAAATACAAGGAACCATACATTGGCCATAAGTACAGTTGTAATGTCCAGTTCAACTTTACTAGTTATAGATTTGTTGCTATGATCTCAATATCTCTTACTCCTGTGTGTATTTGTAATTTTATTCTGAATTTGGTAGGGAAGAGAAGGGTGTAATTTATCAGTCTCTCAAACTTCAAAATCTTGTATCCATTTTCTTAAGTAGCTTTCTGACCTGGCCATGGCTTCTCTGCTCTACTGAAATTTTTTGTGTCTAGCTCACCAATGGTCTTCATGTTGCCTCAATTCATGGACATCTTTCAGGCTTCATCTTTAGTCAACTTTAGTAGTTCTTGACAGAGCTAGCTGTTTGTCTTTTTAAAAATATTTTATTTTATTTTATTTTATTTTATTTTGTTTTGTTTTGTTTTATTTTATTTTATTTTATATTTTATTTTATATTTTGTTTTATTCTATTTTATGTTATTTTATTTTATTTTTATTTTATTTTAATTTAATTTTATTTTATTCTGAGAGAGAGCAAGCATGAGCAGAGGAGAAAGAGAATCTTAAGCAGGCTCTACAGTCAGTGTGGAGCCTGACATAGGGATTGATCCCCAACCCTGGGATCATGACCAAAGCTGAAATCAAGACTAGGTCGCTCAACTGACTAAGCCATTCAGGTGCCCTCTAGCTCTTTGTCTTTTGACAATTCTAATTGTTTGCATGATTTCATACTTCCCTGATACTCCTGTTATTTCACTAAGCTTATTCTTTCTCTTTTTTAACTCCTCATTTATTTAAACTCTAAATATTATAGTCTATTATAGCCCCTGGGGACTTGGTCCTAAGATTTGTTTTTATGTTCCTTCTATAAGTTGTAGTATTGTTCAATATTCATTCTTCCTTCTCCTTTACTAACTCCCAATGGATGATTATAACTTTTCATCTATTGGCCAAGTGACTTACGTGGCTAACTTTATGTGAGCCTATCTGTCATGTGCCATAGCTGAGCAGGAGCTGAAATAAAATGACATACTTTGACTTAGGTTCTCTTGATTTTCCCCTGTGCTATGAGAAAGGTCATGTCCTAGCTTGCTGCTGTTCCTTCACTATGGCATATAGAATTAAAGGACAAATATAGAAGATACAAATCTGCCCCACAGATAATAGTGGAGGCACAGCCATCCCACACAATCCATATAAATGGAGTGAGAAGTAAACTTATGCTAATGTTGGGCACTGAGATTTTGGGGTGGTTTGTTATACAACATAGACTATCAGAAGCTGACTAATACAAAAATGTGCACCTATGTTCCTTAGGTAAAAGCTAACTCATTTGCACTGAAGAAAAAATAATAAAACTATCAACTGTGATAATTGGGAAAGCAAGACAGTGTGTCTAATGAAACTGTGGTTTTGGGGCGCCTGGGTGGCTCAGTTGGTTAAGCGTCCGACTTCGGCTCAGGTCATGATCTCGCAGTCTGTGAGTTCAAGCCCCGCGTCGGGCTCTGTGCTGACCGCTCAGAGCCTGGAGCCTGTTTCAGATTCTGTGTCTCCCTCTCTCTCTGACCCTCCCCCGTTCATGCTGTCTCTCTCTCTCAAAAATAAATAAACGTTAAAAAAAAATTAAAAAAAAAACTTCAAAAAAAAAAAAAAGAAGAAACTGTGGTTTTGACATATAAGGTTTGGAAAATAAATGTTAATGTGAGGATTAGGTTGCATTGGATAAAATGCTACAATGCATTGGGTAAAAGCAAGAGATGAGCTCAGAAAAAAAAAAATCAAACAAATCAAAACACCCTGCTTCTTTTCAATAAAGGATAAAAAGGAAATTAGATTTTGAATATCTGACACTTATAGGGCTAGGAAATATAATGGGTTATCTTTTCTAAACAGTAAACATAAACCTAAGAAATGTTTTGATACCCAGAGCCTCATTAAAATGCATCCTTAGGTCAAAGACCAAATCATGGGCATAGCCAGTAAGGCACATTCCCATGAAAAATCATAAGCATGGTTTAATCCTTTATTAAACTCTCTGAATAGATTATTTCGTGTAATTTCTTTGTTATTATACGGTATCTGATAAATCTTTTTAGTTGAATAAAATAGTTCAGGATAAAGCTAAGAGTATGAGCCAATGAAAGGCAGATATACTGAAAATACCTACAATTAACCTAAACAGAAAAAAAGTCTCAAAAATAATTGTTTGGTTATTAGAATATTGAGCATCAACTAGGTTAAAAAAAATCCAACCTATTTTTAAGAGATTTGTGCTTTTGGAATCACTGCTAGACTGTATTAAAAGAGTTTGTGGCTATTCAATATGTAGAGTGAACTTTTGGTTTCCCCTTTCTATTGGAAAGAAAAAGACAGAAGATTCTCGTGACATGTTGCCAAGGAGGCTAATCAAAAGAAAACTCTTCCTGGAAGGCAAGGCTTAGACCCGTGGAGAACAATGAATCCAGAATCCCTCCCAGTGGACAGAACCAGAGACTAATCAAGGAACATGATCTACTACCAACAAGAGGGATCTGAAGTGTTCACCTAGCTGGATTTCAGATATCTATGGACCAGAGATTGATTGTGGCCTGTCTCTCATTATTCTCTTTTCAAACACTAGTGCTTTTTTTGGTGGATATTCCACCATTCTATGATGGATGTGTGAGTCTGAGGAGTGCCATCATTTAAAGTAGAGATTATTACAAAATGATGGATTTACAGTCTGATGCCATGATTGGATAAGATATATAGGATGTCATTCTTGGGGTGTATTTTTGTGCACAAGGAAGGGAAATAAATGCTTGTGACTAAGAGGTCAGAGTGTGTTAATAGATTACTATTCACAAATATTTACCCCTCCTCCCTTCCTCTCCTCACCCCTGCCATTGGAGAAGTATATTTCCTCATTCCACTTTTGTTTTCAACTTGTCATGAGACTTATTTGGTCAAATGAGTATGAGTAGCCATGCTATCTGGCAGACTGAAGCGTTAAATGTGATTTCATGGAATAGCTTGCCTCTTGAATGTGCCTCTCCCGCAAGAAAGGCATGACTGGTATAGTGGTTGTTCCTTCAATCTGGGTGCCAGAATGAGAAGACACGTGGAATAAAGACGCAGAGAACTCACAGTCTCTATATATGTAATGTGAGCAAGAAATGAACTTTCATTACAAGTTTCTGAGATTTTAGAGTTTTATGTTTCACAGCATAAGCACCGTGGCACTTCACTGCCAAGCACATTTCTTATGTTTGGAAAATTGCTCACTAGTTGACTTCCTCTAGTCCAAGGTAGAAGCCAGGTATTCACTTTCATTCACTGCTTTGCAACAGAGGCACACATTGTAAACTAGCATGTGCCAAGCTAACTAAGTGCGTCTACAGCGAACTTTAATTCGAAAGAGATCATCATGAAGAAACAGGTGTTGCACAGAGTTCATGTTCAGTTTAGGATGGCAGTGCAGGCTTTTAGGGCCAGTGATGAGAGAGAATCAGGCACCCAGTGCCCAGGATCACTGATGCCAAAAGAGGTTTCTGATCCCAGAAGCAGAAGCAGTGACAGAAGTTCTTCACTGGCATAATCCTGCAGTGTAGTTTGGGCTTAGCACCTTTTTGTGTGGTGTGCTTTCTGTAGTGCTATTGCTTTAATTTGCTGGAGTGTGTTTTAAGTTGCTTTTTTTCTCTTTCCTTCTCTCTTGCCCTTGCCCTGTCCCTCCCTCCTTCCTCCCCACCTCCTTCCTTCCTTCCTTCCTTCCTTCCTTCCTTCCTTCCTTCCTTCCTTCCTTCCTTTTGCCTGATCTATGAATCATTTGCATTACTTCCTATGTCATGATTAAACTCTATACATGAGTTTTTCCAAGATCTGGATACACTGAATTTCCGACAGATTCTAAAAAACTGTATTTTTACAAACTCAAAGGTTTTGCCCATAATGTGCTATTTGTCAGGACATCTTCTCATAGCCCTTCTTGAGTCTTCTCTTCATAGTCTTACCTTTGAAATTCTAATGCAAATAAGTCTTCCGTAAGCTTCTACTCTAACCTATCTTCACCACCCAAATTTTAATTCTCAGAGTATCCTTTCTATTTATGTCTTCCATAAACCAAAAACTATAATTATTTTGTTTATTGGCTTATTCTCTCATTTCCTGACTAAAATACAACTTTCTTGACAACAGAGATCATTCCTATTTTGGGCACTGTTTTACCTCCAAGTCCTATCAAATGTGTATTTCATGCTGGGAACTTGATGTAGACTTTTGAATGAGTGAGTGAATAAATGGATGAGTGGGTATGAGTTAGGGATTGAGAATTGTGATGAAGATTTGAAAGAGTTACTTCAAGGAGAGGCAGAGGAAAATGGACGAGGATTTCCGAGCAGTGCTTAAAGTCCAGCTCTGACTGGAGAATATTAATGTGTAAAACATCGGTATGTTTATGCTGTTTTCTTTTCTGTAGCATAGCTTGGCAACAAAGGTGTAAGAGCCAAAAAGGAGCCTTGGTCTTTATCCAGCATTAGAGCTTTCTTTGTAATGCAAATGAGGTAAAAGGAAGGGAATTGAGGGTATTTATGAGCAAGTAGTTTAGATAATTTACAAAACAATCTGGGCTGGGTAGAAAAATGAGTGTTGCAGGAGTCTGTTGGAGAAAATGGTGGAATCAAAAGAGATGAAGTCCAAATGTAGTACAATTAGGCAAGTCAAAATAGCAGAAGATTACAGTTATAATCAAAGTACTATGTATTATATTTTAAGTTTTCTGAGGCTGAAAAATGACAAGTGATGATAATTCCCAGAATGTAGCCATGTATATGAGGACTGAAATGAAATAGATGTAAAATTAACCAGAGATCAAAGAAGGAAGAAGATGGGTTTTGGATGACTCTATTTTTTAAGACTGAAATCTGCCAAGATAACTCTTGCTAATTTATTTTTTAAAACTTAACTTTTGTATATTGAATAATTTAATTCAATTTAGTTCAACCGAAATTTGTTAAGCATACAATCCAGACTATAGTTAGGCCTGTATTACCTCTATGTGAACTGCGGAAAAGTACCCCTTTTTTTAGGCAGAGAAGACCCTTAATCTGTGTACATAGTTTGGGAAATGGAGCATGGACTGTAGTTCCCAGTGTTTCCTTAGGCTACACAAATATACATTGTGGCCGCAAATAGACTCAATGAAGGAAACTGTTGGGCGAGGAAAGGAAAGTCAAGGAATGTGACTGAGTCCCTAACATGTACTAGCCATTGTGCTAAGTGTTTCAAATGTGTTATCTCTTTTGATTCTCACCACAACCACATATAGACAGAAGTTATTATCTCACTTTCAAGTAAGGTAATTGAGTTTCAAGGGGAAAAATAACCTGTCCAACTTGAAACACCTTTATTAAATGGTAAAACTATAATAGCCCTTTCGGTTAGATTTTTTTCTATTCAGCAAATGAATGCCAAAGTACATGACTAAAAATAATACATCTTAATTTTTTCTCATAATTCTCTGTTTTGTCCATGCAGTTATTCCAGTATAGATCAGTTTGGTTAGGAACAGACTGAATAATCTAGGCCTCACTCTCATAGTTAGAACAGACAGAGTGCCTGGGAAGGAAGACTTGGGACCTTACACCATATATTTTTTTCATCATTTAGGAAGCTTTTCCTAGCTTGTTCAGATAGTGGAGGGTTTTCAATATAAGTGGTGGCAAACTTCAAGTACTCAAATACCTTTTAAGACTCTACATTACATTCTCTAATGTCCCATTGAGTAAAACAAGTCATATGGCCCAACCCAAATGAAGAACGTTTCTCCACCTCTTGAAAGGAGAAGACCCATAGTCACATTGCAAAGGATTATGCGTATAGGGAAGAGAGGGAATTGTAGGCATTTTGAAATCAATCAAAAAGTCTATTTTCAAACTCATGCTGTTTCTATCATATCACATCATTCATTGACTGTTTTATTTATTTCTTTATTTTAATGTTTATTTATTTATTTTGAGAGCTAGAGCATGAGCAGGGGAAGGGAGGAGAGAGAGAATCCCAAATAGGCTCTGCACAGTTAGTGCAGAGCCCAACACAGGGCTCAGTCTCAAGAACTGTTCGATCACGACCTGAGCCGAAATTAAGAATTGGACACTCAACTGACGGAGCCACCCAGGCGCCCCACTGCCTGTTTTTAATTCTAAAGTGAGGACAGCATTGTCTAAGCCCTTGTGAAGCTGTGTAAATTAAGGAAAACATTTTTATTTAGAACCTACTACATTGTTAAAACCATCCTAGGAACTTGCCATTATGTCATAATCATATTAGGGATGAGTAATCTGGGGAATATTACCCCTCTTAGGCAGTCATTAAATAGTTTAAATAATGTTTTAAAAATTCAAATAAAGTCCATGTTCTTACACCATACACAAAAATAAACTCAAAATGGATGAAAGACCCAAACGTAAGACAGGAAGCCATCAAAATCCTTGAGGAGAAAGCAGGCAAAAACCTCTTTGACCTTGGCCACAGCAACTTCTTACTCAATACATTTTCAGAGGCAAGGGAAACAAAAGCAAAAATGAACTATTGGGACCTCATCAAAATAAAAAGGTTTTGCACAGCAAAGGAAACAATCAGCAAAACTAAAAGGCAACTGATGGAATGGGAGAAAATATTTGCAGATGACATATCAAATAAAGGGTTAATATCCAAAATCTACAGAGAACTTACCAAACTCACCACCCAAAAAACAAATAATCCAGTGAAGAAATGGGTAAAAGACATGAATGGACACTTCTCCAAAGAAGACATCCAGATGGCCAACAGACACATGAAAAAATGCTCAATATCACTCATCATCTGAGAAATACAAATCAAAACCACAATGAGATACCACCTTACACCTGTCAGAATGGCTAACATTAACAACTCACGCAACAACAGATGTTGTCAAGGATGCAGAGAAAGAGCATCTCTTTTGCACTGCTGGTGGGAATGTAAACTGGTGTAGCCACTCTGCAAAAGAGTATGGAGGTTCTTCAAAAAATTAAAAATAGAACTACCCTATGACCCAGCAATTGCACTACTAGGTATTTATCCAAGGGATACAGGTGTGCTGTTTCAAAGGGACACACACACCCCAATGTTCATAGCAGTGCTATCAACAATAGCCAAAGTACGGAAAGAACCCAAATGTCCATCAATGGATGAATGGATAAAGTATATATATATATATATATATATATATATATATATATACACGTGTATATATATATATATATATATATATATATATATATATATATACACACACACACATACACACACACACACACACACACACACACACACAACGGAGTATTACTCAGCAATCAATCTTGCCATTCACAACTATGTGGATGGACCTAGAGGGTATTATGCTAAGCAAATACAGAGGGTTGCTGGAGGAGGAGGGGTTGTGAGCAGGGGGATGGATAAATGGGTAAGGGGCTTAAGGAATCTACTCCTGAAATCATTATTGCACCATGTGCTAACCAACTTGGATGTAAATTATAAAAAATAAATTATACAAAATAAAAAAACAAAACAAAAAAGAAGTTCAAATAAAGTATCAAAGAATGAAGCTATATAAATGACTGTAGAGATGGCCACCATCATTTCTTTTTTTTCTTTTTGTTGTTGTTGTTACATAAGGTGATTTTATTAAAGGACAGGCACAGGACATGTGGGCAGGAAGAGCTGCCCCAGGACCATGAGGAGAAACTGATTTTATACTGGGAGTTGGGGGAGGTAAATTCAAGTGGAAGTTTCCAAAGGGATTTTCATTCCAACCACAAGATATTCTAAGAAAAAATATACACACATTCACATATAACACATAGTATTTGATACATAGCATTTCCTTAAACAGTTTAGATATATATGAATGGACAGGTATTATAATAATATCAAAAATTATTTCCGGATGGCATTGATAAATATGATAAATGCAAAGAGTTTAACTTAATTATCATTGTCATTAGGTTGTTTATACCAAGTCAATTATTGAGTTAGATGCCTTCCACAGATTTTCTCATTTAATCCTCATAATAACATGAAGTGGGCAATGTTATTACTCTCACTTTATGTTGGGGAGATCTCTGAGGAACAGGAAATTTAAATAACTTGTGCACATTTCCATAATTAGCTAAATGGTGCAGCTATGGTTTTAGTTCAGTAATCTTAATCTGGAGTTTGAACATTTAATTATCCTTCTTCAGCTCACACCAAATATTTTTATGATTAATTACTTAATAATTACATCAACCACATCGATATCTCGTAATCATTTAAGACAGCCCAAACTCTTTGCTGATGTGACATCATAAGCAAAAACAAAGATTACTAACTCAAAAAGATTACCTTTGCTCTTTTCACCCCATTCGTAGAGGAAACTTCAGAAATATATCATGGAGTATTCTTTACATTCTCTTAAATTCCATTCTGCTCTCCTTCTTTGGGGGGATGTTTAAAAGCTAATTGGTGCCTTTTATGGGATCTGAATGAGGTTCCATTAATAAGATGCATTTGTGTGAGTCCTGGAAGGTGACAGTGAAGCAGAAGCCTTCTTCCTGAGGTCCTTGGCTGTTTGAAACCAAGTTTGAAAGTGTGCAGATGTCTGACACAGGCATTCCTACATCCATTCCCCTGTGTCCAGACTGAAGCTTTGTTGTGACAGATGCTCATTCACATGTACAAACTCACCCACTGCAGCTTTGGTCGCCTATATGCCTCCCCACTGTGTCTGTGAGACAGGGGTATTGTCAGTGGGAGGCACAGCAACTTCCCGCTTCTTGACTGTTTTCAGCAGTTGTGTTATTAGTGCTTAGGGGCCTGTGGGTGGCTTAGTCGGTTGAGCATTGCCTTTGGCTCAAGTCATGATCTCACAGTTTGTGAGTTCAAGCCCCACATCGGGCTTGCTGCTGTAACCGCAGAGCCTGCTTCGGGTCCTCTATTCTCTTCTCTAGACACCTCCGCTGTTTGTGCTCTCTCTCTCTCTCTCAAAAATAAACACTAAAAAAAAAGTGACAACTTCTACAATAATAAAGTAACTACAGTAAATGTACATTGAAAGCAAAATTCCAAACTAGCTGTGTGGAGTGATCCCACGTGCAGGGAGAAAAATCCATAATATAAGCAAATATGTGAGGCTCCATTTTTTAGAATATGGAAACGTACAATCACTCAGAATGTTGCTATGATAATTTTTTTTTCTATTTGGTCATAGAGCATATCGTATACTATTTTATTTGTTTTTTTTTTCAGCTGTGTCTGAAACATAATTTGAAGTATTATACAGTTATTGTGTGCATGTTGCATCACATTATAGAGTATGATCTGCTCTGTAATATGTAGTTTACTTCTCTATTTTCATAATATTTGTATCTGATTAGAATGGATCAGCTAATATTGCCATCAGGGATCTGTGTACTGTGGCTATTTTATCAGATTGTTTGTAGAAGATTAGTGTTGGAGAGACTGTCCAATCTAATTTTACAGGTGATTAAACTGAGGCTGAGAGTTTAAGGGCCTTTGCTCAGTAAACATATTTATTTAGTGTCAAATTGGGAATTAGGAACTCTGACCAGAACAGTCGACTTCAGTATTCTTTATACTATCCCACACTGCTAAAAACAAGGAGAAAATAACATAGGGAATAACTTATATATTATACAATTATTTATATAATATATAGATTATATAATAAATTATATATATATATATATATATGCATATATGTATATATACATATATATTTGAATCTCTGGAAGTAGAGACATCTAGGTGACACAGATACACCGAACCACTTAACAACAGCTGGGATAGAAATGGATACTGTGCAGTAAAGGTCAATATATGAAAATCACTCCTGAAATGCTCTGTGGAAACTGTGTTCTTGGACTTCATCTTTATTACTGGACACAGCATGTAACACCACTGACCTGGTTCCTTCTTGAAGTCCTTCCCTTTCTTGGCTTCTCAGACTTTCTTCTCTCTCTCCTTCTGTTTCTTTTTTTAAAGTTTGTTTATTTATTGAGATAGAGAAAGAGAGAGAACACAAGGGGGGGCACAGAGAAAGGGAGAGAGAGAGAGAATTCTAAGCATGCTGTCCCTGTGTGAAGCCTGAGTTGGGGGGGGGGGGGGGGCTCAAACCCACCAACCGTGAGATCATGACCTGAGCAGAAACCAAGAATTGGATGCTTAACTAACTGAGCCACTATGCATCCCTCCCATTCTATTTCTTGCCTGCTCTGTTTGAGTCCCCTGTGTGGACTCTCTTTCCTCTAATTACCCTTTAAAAAGTGTTGGTATCCTTCTCCACAAGTAGAGCACTGGTCCTCAAGTGGGGACAACATGGCAATGTCTCGACACTATTCATTGTCATGCCTTGGGATGCACTGCTAACATCTAGTGAGCAGAGACTGAGGACGCCGCTAAATATCCCACAATGGGCAGCCCCACAACAAGGGATTATCTAGCTTAAAATGTCGATAGTGACAAAGTTAGGACACCTTGAATTAGAAGAATGTGATATCTGTGTGCTCAGGACTGTTTTTGCCTATGCAAAGTAAGTAAGAAAGGCAAGCAACTTGTGTGTAAAGTGAACTTCAAATAGTTTTTTTTTTTCTTTACTTTTAATTAACTGTAAATGCTTTAGCCTCTGTGGAGCACATTTAAGGACAGGAATTGCTTCTCAGTCATCTTCATATCCATAGAACTTGGGAAAATAAATACTGAAAAAGTTTTTTCAACTTTTAAAATAGCCTGAAGACGTGGAAGTTGGGGGAGGTAATTTCCCCAAAATGATTATTTTTCCATTAATTGTGTTCATCAAAATGGTACCTAATGAAAGAAACTAATATCAACTTCACGTTTTCCAGAATTTCAATAGAGGCCAGTAAATTCACAGAAAAATCAGACTAAATATTCCTCAAACAGACTTATTGCAGGAATCAACAAACCACATCACATCTCCCAGAAATATAAGCCCTGATTCTGTGTGTCCTTTTCCAGGATCATGAGGAGAAGCCAAGTAGAAAATGCCCTTAGTAATAAACTGCTTTCAAGCATACTTCAGCCTTGGGCTTTTACTCCATGGAGGAAGAGAAAAGAATATATTCTTGTGAACCTGGTGTTAGATGATGGATGCATAGTGATTAAATTATGATTGACCTGAATTCAGTACTACTGTTTTTCAAGCTCTAGAGTAAGAGAACAGAGCTCTTTTAATTGGAATGGATTTTATTTCAATTTCATAATGCCTAACATAGAATGAGAGGGATGCCAGTGAGAAGAATTCCATTTCTCATTATCTCAGTGATTACCAGCTGCTAATGTTTGATTTTACCAAATTAGATACCTTATTAAATAGATAAGAAAAAAAAAAAGAAAAAGTAACATGATGAAGAAGTGTAGAATTACATACAATGCTTACTATTTTTGTAAAATGTGTTGATTTGAATGCTTGGAACATTCTAAAATCTAAAAGGCCTTATCTCAAGCTTAGCTAATTATTTTGACAGGGGTCTAAGTGATGTGTGCTTTTCCATGCAAATGAGTTTGTGGCAAACAAGATGACTGTCATCTATATAAACACTCCATAACTAATTCTTATCTCCACAGAGAGATTAAGTAGTGAAAGTTAGCAATTAGAACTTAGTGACAGTGTTTTCCTCTGCAATGGATTAGTGTACAGAATGTTCATCAGGTAGAAGGGCTATAAACAGTTCCACCAATCATTTCCCTTTTGGAACCCCAGACCACCTTGTTTTCTATGTGTGTGTAACTATATATTTTTTTCCTTTAACATTTGCTCTTTTTGACACATTCTTCTCTTTAGATCTCCAGGTAAGATTTACAACTTGATCCTCTATTTCTTATGATTTTTTTTCTCCCTTCATTGTTTGCTGTTTGTTCTCCTATATCCTTAAATGATAGTGTTGCCAAAGCCTCAGTCCCTGGTTCTCAGTGTCAGTTAGCAATACCATCATTCGCTCCCTAATCTATATTGTCTTAGAATCTTGATTTATCAATTTTCCTTAATTACGTATTCAAACATTTATTTTTAGTTTTACTTACTAATGTTTACTTTCTTTCTTATCCTTCCACAGCTACCCTGGTATATACATTCTTAAATTTGTGCCAAGAATTAGGAGTTTTCATTTATTTTCCTTTTTATCTCTACGCCTTTATTTTGAATCCATTTCATTCATCACTTCAAGGAAAGTTTTCGGAAACTCAACTACTTTCATCATATTACCTTTTGGCTCAAAATCATCAGTTGATACCATATTTTTTCTGGATAAAATCCTGCCTACTTGAGGAGTTTGATAATATTCATAACCCTGCTAATAAATCTCTCTTATTTGACCATTGGTAGTCTCCAGCAAATTCTTCACAAGTTAACCAAATTTGTTCCTTTTCACATTACTCAGACTATTTCCTATGCTTTCTTTGTCTACTTAATTTAACTGATTATAGCCTATCTTTCAGGGTCTAATTCAGGTCACACTTTGTTTCCACTCAAGTCCTATGATGTATTCCACATGGATTGAGGAGGATCAGCTATTTCTGTGATACTTTCCAGATACTTTATAGATACTTCTGAAATAAACTTTTAGATTTATGTTTTTGCTTCACTATGTTGATGTCTGTTGGGTGTATGTGTGTGTGTGTGTGTGTGTATGTACAGTTTTTGTTTATGTGAAGATTTATTCTATTTACTTACAAAATGAGTTATGGAGATTAATTTTGAGAAAGCTTATATGAATTAGGAAAGTGTCTGGGAGAGAGTATAATTATAGGAGGAACCTACTTCATTTTGTGACGGTTGCTTTTATGTATCAAGTTGACTGGGCCATAGACTACCCAGACATTTGGTCGAACATTATTCTGTGTGTTTCTATCAGGGTGTTTGTAGATGAGGTTAACATTTATTTATTTATTTATTTATTTATTTATTTATTTATTTTTTATTTATTTTATTTTATTTTTTTTATTTTTTATTATTTTTTATTTTTTAATATATGAAATTTACTGTCAAATTGGTTTCCATACAACACCCAGTGCTCATCCCAAAAGGTGCCCTCCTCAATACCCATCACCCATCCTGCCCTCCCTCCCACCCCCCATCAACCCTCAGCTTGTTCTCAGTTTTTAACAGTCTCTTATGCTTTGGCTCTCTCCCACTCTAACTCTAAATGAGGTTAACATTTAAATCAGCCGACTGAGTAAAGCAGCTTGCCTTTCCTAATGTGGGTGGGCCTCACCCAATCAGTTGGAGTGCTGAATAGAACAAAAAGAATTATCTTTCCCCAAGAAAGAGAATTTCTCATGCCTGACTTTAAACTGGAACCTTGGCTTTTAGCCATCTTCAGACCCAAACTGAAACATAGGTTCTTTCTGGATCTCAAGTCTGGTGGCCTTTGGTCAGAAACTATATAATCAGCTCTCCTGGTTCTCATGCTTTGGACTCAGACTGAAACTAAACAATTGGGTCTCCAGGATGTCCAGCTTGCTGATCCACCTTCTAGGACTTGGGACTTGCCTGCATTTATAATCACAAGCCAATAATTCCCTATAATAATTTCTTCATATATATGTAACTTAGTGGTTCTGTTTTTCTGGAGAAAAGGTTTATCTTGCCTGATGGGGGTTTGGGGTGATGGTGGGGTGACCTGGAGGTGACAGCCAAGAAAGAATTCCTGAAGATGTCTTTGCTACAAAAAGGTTATTTTTTTAAAGCACGGGAACAGGACTTGTGGGCAGAAAGAGATGCATTGGAGCTGTGACTCGTAAGGTAACTGATTATATACCCTCAGGTTGGGAGGGGTTTGGGACAGCATAAGTCTCTAAGGTGATTGGAAGCAAGGTTTCCAGGACCTTGAGGAGCTGGCTGCTGTTAGGAAAATGCCATTTATTACCGGTTAGTAAAACCTCAGTCATGAGACCCTTCAGATGTATATCAGGGGGCCATAAACTTGGAGTATGATTGCCAGCATATATCTTGGGGGAGTTGAGCTAAGGAAGTGTCCAAAGGAATTTTTATATGTTAAAGTAGACTCACAGGATCCTGAGAGGAGGGAGAGGTCAGGATAATGTTATGCCAAGGTTCCCTTTTGTCCCTAGCAAAGTGTCATCATCCTGGCAGCTGAGCATCTAGAGCGAGGTCACTCTGCCTGTTTCAAGGGCTGTAGGCAATAAGGGAATTTAATTTTTTATTTGCCTTAATTTCCCATATCAGCATGGCAAGCACTTAAACCCCTTTCCTTTGTTCTCGGGCAGCCAGGAGTGTTTGAGTAATATTACACATATCCCACCTTGTGGGGGTAGGAGAGGGGTTACACTTAGCCTGTACTTTGCCCTCAGCTTGGCCCAAGCCCCCTCATCATTGCCTACTGCCTTTGAATAGCTAGTTACTAACCTGTAAATGGGGAAAAATGAAAATGAAAAAACAAACCAAAAACAGGACACTGGGATAACCCACTGGGGCGAAATAGGCTCTAGGAAGACCAACCAATGTAGCAGCAAGTCCTAACCTTGTTTTGTCACTTACTGGCTGTATGACCATAAGTAAGTCACTCAAGATCATTGTTTGAGTTTTTTCATAGATAAAATGATAAATCTGCCTTTTGATTCCCCAGTTTTGTTTTGTACAAAGAAGATATTTCATATGTAAATAGTTTGATGACTGCTAAATATTAACAAGTAATAAGTATTATTGCTAAAACTATTTTTAAGATATTTCGCTCCTGGCACTACATAAAAATTAGGTTTCTCAAATTCCCCAATTGTCAAACATATCAATGGCATATCAGAATTCTGACAAAAGCACAGACATACGTCATTCCTATTTACCATGGTTACCAGAGGGGAAGTTGGAAAGATAATTCAAAGCCAAACTTTCTTGCAGCTGGATGGATTAACATAGTATCTCAAATAGCATTAGGTAAGTTCAGAACTATGCTGGGATAGATTGCATACGAGGAGACAGATCAACCAACCAATGTATTTTAGGTTAAAATTCTCACTAGGACCATAATTTAAACTAAAGCTTGGTGCTTAGAGGAAAACAAAACAAAACAAAAACTGAAAAATAAAAAACACACAAGGCATAGTACTGTAACTGTCCTTTTCTCGCAACAAAATTGAAAAGTATTAATGCATGCTAGTTTTAGTGTAATAATTACATGCACCAGATATTTTAAAGTATTCACAAAGCAACATATGGCTTAGCTGTTCAGCTGCAGTGAAAATGTGAATTTTTAAGAATAAAAATTAGTTTGAAAAGCAGCAGGCAACAGTAATCTCGAATCCCCTATATACCCGTAAAGTGGAGAAACCATCTGTACTGTGTGCAAGCTGATGACCTTGGATTAATTCTAGCAATGTCATTACCCAATTAGTTGAGGAAGGAAAGATACTTGGGAATTACAATTAGAGATCCATTAAAATTGTGCAGTGCTTTTATTCTCAAATATTTATTAAACTACATCTGTCTGATAATCATTATATGATAATTTTTTTCCATCTAAAAGAGATTCAAGTTTGCTAGGTAAAACAGTGAACCAGTCCTAGCTAATATAATTATACTACTTGAGCGTACTTCAAGTATGTCTGTTCTTAGAAAATAAAATAAGGATATCTCCTTTTCATCTCATGACTCTGAGATGGTAATACCTCCATTTGTTAGAATAATCTCCTCAGTTATAGTGAACTATTTCTAGCCAAGAAAAATATAAATATGCATGCCAAATGCATGTAGTAATGTCATATTTTTTTTCTGTTTTACTTGTTCTTAGAGAGACCCTGCTGTGACCTTAGGGATCAGGTTAAATAAATCAATAATTCTTGGACACTAAGCACAGTTTTATTTTCATTTGTTGTTATTATTTTTAAATAGAAGATTTAATTTTTTAAGTGATCTTAAGACAGAAAGTTTCTATCCTCATCATTTAATATGAGGAGCTATTGGCAAACATGTGATTCACTCAGAAAATCTTATATGTGGAGGTAAATATATATTTGTAATATCTATGGACACAATGTAGATGAATACATTAAAATTAATACAAATGCTAAGCAATGTTGATACTCTGATTAGAAAGACAATACTAAAATTAAAGTGTTAGATATATTTTGATTTAACATATAAAAAATTGTATGACATTTAGGATTTTTATAGGAACATTTCACATTATGTTGTTAGAAGAGACAAATAATTGGCATTCATTATTTAATGCTCATATTTGGATCTACTTTATGATTACTTTTGGCTGAAAAGAAGGAGTGCCTTTAAAACAGAAGTATTCATGTATGCATTCATTCAAAAAGTATTTACTGAGTACCTACGTCACACAGATATAGCTGAGCGCAACACAGAAGAGAAGAAACAAGGGAGGAGAACTGTGAAAGACTGGTCTTCCAGACAAATGAGGAAATATTTTAAAAGGAATGAGTGATGAACTTACCAAGTGGTGTTAAGAGGCCTGGTAAAATGAACACTGAGGTTCTACTGTGGGACTTAATATGGAGAAGGTTATTGGTCACCTTGACAACCCCAATGTTCTGGGAACAAGTAGTGGCAAGTAATGACCGGAGAGAGTTCAAGAGAGAATTGAAGAACAGGAAGTAGAAACAATGAGTATTAAAAACTCTTTTGAAGATTTTATTTGGGAAGACTAGATTTCAGCATGTGAATTTTGGGGTACAGGAGGCACAAACGTTCAGTTCATAACAGTGACATGAGAAAGAAAGGACAGTGTCTGTAGAAAGATATGAGATCAAGGGAGAGTATCGGTTTTAAAATGGAAGATGCAGGAGCACCTGGGTGGCTCAGTCAGTTGAGTGTATGACTCTTGGTTTCAGCTTAGGTCATGATCTCATGGTTTGTGAGGTCAACGCTGTCCCCCTTCCCCCCCCCCACCCCAGCTCTCTGCTGTCAGTGCAGAGCCTGCTTAAAATCCTCTGTCCCCATCTCTCTCTGCCCCTCCCCCACTCACTCTCACTCTCTCTCTCTCTCTCAAAAATAAACATTTAAAAAATACTTTAAAAAACTAAATAAAATGAGTGATGTAAAGCATGATTTATCTTCAAGCTATGATCCAGATGTGAAGGCAAAGCAATGATAAAGTAGGAATCTCAAAATTTTAGGAGCAGTGTCCTTGAACTTGCTCTTAGGATCCCAGTCATACCTGGGGGTGGTTGCTCATTGCATTTGGAGTACAGATAGAATATATGGGCACTTACTGGCTCATGACTGATTTGGTGTTTGGCCTGAAGAGGGAGATCTCCAATTTTTATGTTTGTTACAAATAAAAATAATGGCATCATCTGAGAGTAAATGAGTAAGTGATTGAATGAATACTAAATTAGGGATAGAGGTAAAAAATAATGTAACAAATTCAGAAAATATAAATTAAAACACTATAAGGTAAGCTAAATACAAAGTGATAATAAATGCAAAGCAAGAATATTATCAGTTGAATTCAAATGTAGGGCTTCTATAAACATAATAAACTTTCTTTGTATAGAATTCAAACCAATTTAAAGGTCAAATGACTAGTTTATTAGTCTATGATAGACAATGATAATCACAATGTTCACAATGCTGATTGACCCTGACACACTAGAAGATTCTCAAGAACTTCCTGAGTCAATAAGGATAGTTCTGTATAATTTAACTGCTGTGTATTTTATTACATTTTTTAAATTTGCTAAATCCAGGACTACCAATGCTTACTATTCAAGGCTGTAGAAAGTTCCCTCTGGGAGTGTTAGTATTCCGAAATAAGGCTTAATCATACCAATTAATTTTTAGTTGACTCCCAGGAAAAAGGTGAATCTCAAACAAGGCAAGAATTTCAATTCACTCAGTTTACATTATAATTATAAATCACATTTAAAAATATATTGTCCTTTGAAAAAAGGAATTTTTGTCATTTAAAACAAAAAGAAATACAGAAAAAGGAAGAAAAAAATACCCTGAGCCTTCACAAGAGGACAATTTTGTCAACATATTGGTGTAAAAGTAATGTTGGAATGTATTGCCTGTGTAAGGCTTATCTTGCGCCTATAATTAATTTCTGTTAAATTAGCATGATATTTGGTAGGACTTGTTAGTAATTCTTGAAATGTTCTGCATACCAGTGACCACTCACTCTCTTAAATTTTCTACGCCTCACAAAGAAAGATCCTCTTGGCTGTGACCTTGCTGAAGACTCAAAGTTTTGAGCATGTAGCAACTGGGTGATTTACAGCAAAATGATCACTAATGAAGAACAAAAAATAGAAAAGCATAACTCAAAATTAAACACCTATGATTTTATAAGAGACATTGTAATGCTTATGTTATGTAAGGTCTTTTAATTAGAGTATGGTACAGTGGAATGAATACCAAACTGCGTTTGAATATTGATTCTGCCACTAACTAATTCTGTGACCTTGAATGAATCATTTAATCTCTCTTAAAATAAGTTCCATCATATTAAAAAAATAATATCTACCTCATAATATGCATAGAGATAATAAATGAAATCTTGTCTCTTGTGTGCAACTGTGCCTGACATGCATTAGTTCCTTTGATTTTTTTTTCCACCGAGGTAAGATTTACATGTGGTGAAATAGATAAATCTTAAATATACAGTATAATACATTTTGATAATTTTATACAAACCTCCCAAATTAAATACAGAATACTCCCATTAGTGTAGAAATATTCCTCATGCATTTTCCAGTCAATACCCACCTACATGTGCAAACATTCCTTTTATTTAATTTTTATCACCATAGATTATTTACATTTTTGCTTCATATATGTCAAATTTCTGTTACTAGATGAGACTTACTTAGCATAGTTTTGTTCTGTTAACTGACCCTTTATTCACATTAATGTCCTTCTTTTTCCCTAATAGTATTCCTCATTCTAAACTCCAGGCACTCTAGCTTTCATTTTCTTTTTGAAGTTTATTTATTTATTTTGAGAGAGAAACAGAGAGTATGTGATCAGGGGAGGGGCACAGAGAGAGGGAGAGGGAGAGAATCCCAAGCAGGCTCCAGAATACTAGTGCAGAGACCAACACAGGGCTTGAACCCATGAATGGAGAGATCATGACCTGAGCTGAAACCAAGAGCTGGAAGCTCTTAGAGACAATTGTTCCTTTTTAAATTCAGTCTGACAAACTGCCTTTTGTTCAATTCATTTAAATTTATTGTAATTATTTTTGTGGTTGCATTTAGCTCTACTAGTCTATACTTCTTTGTTATTTGTCCTGCTTTCTGTTCCTCACTTACTGCCTTTTATGTGGTAATCAAATATTATTTTTAGTCCATTTTTTTCCCTCTATTGCCTTTTAATTCTGATTTTTGTAGTTAGTGGTATTTTAGGGATTATAATACTATTCATAATTTATTACAGTTTGATCAGAGCTAATGTATAATGAATGTAAAATACAAGACTCATGCAATATCTCCAACTTTTGTAATACCATTTACATACACACACATGCACACACACACACCAATATGGCAAACCCTATATTAGGATGTTAGAATTTTAAATTATTAGATACTTTTTTAAAGTAAAGGGAATAAAAATTAAGATAGTCTTTTATATACTTTATATATTTGTCCACGTATTTTCTATTTCTTAAGTTTTTCATACTTTTTTAAAGTAAAGGGAATAAAAATTAAGATAGTCTTTTATATACTTTATATATTTGTCCACGTATTTTCTATTTCTTAAGTTTTTCATTCCTTCTTTTTTTTTTTTTTTTTCAACGTTTTTTATTTTTTATTTTTGGGACAGAGAGAGACAGAGCATGAACGGGGGAGGGGCAGAGAGAGAGGGAGACACAGAATCGGAAACAGGCTCCAGGTTCTGAGCCATCAGCCCAGAGCCTGACGCGGGGCTCGAACTCACAGACCGCGAGATCGTGACCTGGCTGAAGTCGGACGCTTAACCGACTGCGCCACCCAGGCGCCCCAAGTTTTTCATTCCTTCTTGTAGAGCTATGATTCCATTTTACATCATTTCCCTTAAGTCTAAGAACTTCATTTAGCATTTTTTGTAGTTTAGGCCTTCTGAGAATAGATTCTCTCAACACCTGTTTATCTGATAATATCTCAGTTTTTATTTTTTTAGTGTTTTATTTACTTTTGAGAGAGAGAGAAAGAGAGAGATGGAGAGAGAGGGAGACACAGAATCTGAAGCAGGCTCTGAGCTGTCAGCACAGAGCCCAATGCAGGGCTTGAACTCACAGACTGTGGGATCATGATCTGACCTAAAATTGGGCGTTCAACGAACCGAGCCACACAGGTGCCCCCATATCTCAATTTTTAAATCTGTATTTGAAAGATATTTAAGCCAGATAGATACTTATAGGTTGATAGATATTTTTTCTTTTAAGAAATTAAAGATATCATACCATTCATTATCTTCTTTCCTTCACATTCTATGATCAGAATTTAGCCAGCACTATTATCAATGCTCTTTTTATAAAATCTATTTTATTGTTGTTGTTAGCATTTTTCAAGATTTTTCTCATATTTGGTTTTTCTGTACTTTGACTGTGATGGGACTAGATGTGGGATTTTTCATATTTATAAAGCTTAGAGTTCTCTGAGCTTCTTAGAACTATAAGTTATAAATTCTTTCAATATTTCTACAAAAATTATTTTTAATTTTTCTTCTCTCTGTTCTCCTTCTGGATACACTATTATATATGTATATATACCATATATACATATATATACATATACATATTTATATATGTATATGTTGTATAATATGTATATATGTATAATATGTATATATTGTATATATGTATTTATATTGTATAATATGTATATTTATATTGTAATATATACATTATATTTATATTATATACATATATATGTTTTTTGAAATTTTTTCAATTTTGTTTCTCTCTGTTTTGTACATTAGATTAATTCCCTTCTATTATGTTTGGGTTCTCTGTCTCTGTCCTGTCTCTCTCTTTCTTTGCATACCTTAATATTCTCTGAAGACTGAATTTTTAAATTCACATATTATACTTCTGGCTCTGGGATTTCTATTTGTTTCTTTTATGGTTTCCATTTATCTGTGAAGTTTTCCATTAGTCTCATTATCATGACCAGATTTTCCTTTAATTCTTTGAACATTTTACTTTAGCTGCTTTGGAGTTCTTATTAATCTAATCTCTGTTTTATCTGAATTTATGTTTTTGTTTGCTGCTTCTCTTGACTATGGCCTCCATATTCCTGTTTATGTTTATTAATTTTACTGTAATCTGGATTATTTATTAATGTATCTATTTACTTTAAGTTTTATTTTTATTTGTTTCAAGAGAGAGAGAGAGCAAGTGGGGGAGGGGCAGAGAAAGGGAGACAAAATCCTAAGTAAACTCTGCACTGAACAGGGCTTGAACTCAGGAACTGGGAGATCACCACCTGAACCAAAGTCAAGAATGGATGCTTGACTGACTGAGCCACCCAGGCACCCCTGGGTGATTTATTTTACAGACATTAGTTCTTATTATTCCTTTGAATAATACCCTACCCTAGATGATAGGTAAGTACCTGGATGACTAATTTATAATCCTGAAGTCATGGTTGTAAGCTTCCTTAGGTGATCTATATTTATTTTGCCTTTAGTCCCAGAATTAATTCCTTAGACCTGAGAAACAGTCTTAGATTTCAATGGAAAACCCAATGTGTTTATGGAACATTCAGAATGTATTGATTTCTCTCTCTCTTGTGCTGTTAGCAACATGTTGCTTTCTGTTGGGCTCCTCAAAATCTCTTTCATAAATGCAGTTTCTGGACATTTTACATATAAGGTTTGGGGTTTCCCTAGTGTTTCCTACTGTATGCCCTTCTTTTTCAGTTTTTTTTTTTTTCATTTAAATCCCCACAATCTGGCAGCCCCCAACTTTGTCTTATGACACTGCAACCTAATAATTCTGTGGGCTTTTTTTCAGAAGTTTTAGCTACTCTTTGACCTTCAGATGTAGTGATCCCCCTCAGGAGAAAATCTGTATAAACATGGATTTAATCCAGTACAGTTTCTTTCAGTAGTTGAATTCTTTCCAGTTTCTGTCTGATTTTGATCACTCTGAAGTGCCTTTTATTCTTTGTCCAGAGATTACACTTATTATCTGTATGAAACTAAGTCCAGTAAAAGCTATTCCACCAATACCAGTCTTTCTTTCTTTATTATGATAATAGTAGTATCTGTAATTGTCATTAGTATTTACTAGTAGATGCTAAAGTTTGAAGATTGGATGTAGAAACTAGCATGTATTATATGGATAAATATTTTTTTAAATAAGGTGATGCCTGATATGCATTGAGATATTTTATTTATTTATTTATTTATTTATTTATTTATTTAAAAATTTTTTTTTTTTAACGTTTATTTATTTTTGAGACAGAGGGAGACAGAGCATGAACAGGGGAGGAGCAGAGAGAGAGGGAGACACAGAATCTGAAACAGGCTCCAGGCCCTGAGCTGCCAGCACAGAGCCCGACGCGGGGCCCGAACTCACGGACCGTGATATCATGACCTGAGCCGAAGTTGGACGCTTAACCGACCAAGCCACCCAGGCGTCCCAGAGATATTTTAGATTATATTAAATATGATAGGTAGCCTAAGATAAACAATTATTTAGGTAATATTAGGTTTACTAATACGAATAAAGTCCCACAGTCAAGTATACCATTAGGAGAAACTAGTGATTTATAATTGGGTTAATTTTTCTTTCCAGTATTCATTTGTAAAAGCTAAAATAAATTTCCAACTATAACCATTTAAATAATATTATCAATTACAACATGAAGTAAGCTTTGAGAACTCATAAAATGTGAGATAGATATTGTCTCTGATTATGTAGGCTAAGCAAAATAAAGCTAGATGAAGGAAATGAAATATGTCACTAAAAGTACAAGGTGATAAACAACAGTCTTGAGACCTCAGAAACCTTCAAAAAAGGAGAATTTCAAAGTTAGAATTATGTAGAAATTTTGAAGTGGACTATATTTGTTAGCTTGAAGTATTCTTTATAGTCATTAGTGGAAGTAATTCAGATGATTTTTGAATTTTATTTTCCTACATTTTTTTAACCTAGACAACTTAGCCCTAGAATTTTAGGCTAAATTTATTTTTATCTTCTGAAGATTCCAGGTTTTCCTTTCAGCACTTCCTGATATTTCTTTATTCCTGTACTCAAAGAAATTCTTCCATGTCTACCACTACTAGGCATAGGCTATTTTCAGATTGCATTTGCTGGCCTTCTGGAATACATCTTCTCTTCACTGTGAGCTAAGCAAATTGATCAAAGTTCCTAACCTCACTGGCAAGATCAACTATATAATATTGGTTTTCTTATTTTAAAAAATAAAGTTGAAAGTCTCAGAACTGTACCTTCATAGTTTGTTGTTGAATGAGAATGTCGAATGAGTCGTTCTAATCTTGCACATCATGTCTATAGCATTGCACTATTATATCAATACTCACCGCCCGCCAACCTTGGAAATGTGAGAACCTCACAGCAAGCAATGTTTACCCTACACTGCTGTGAAGTCACTCTTTACCCAAAGCTTCTATTACGGCACACCAAGTTGTAAGTATAAAATACAACTCTTCCATCGTTTTGCCTCTATGTTGTGTCTACTTTGCCATTTTGACAGCCAAGAGCCCCACAGAAGATTTAAAAGGCAGAATTTCAAAAGATTTTTGAGGAAATATGTCTCCCTTTCCTTTCTCTAGGCAACTTTTATCATACGCCTGGGCTTTGGATATTTTTTTCTGTGCATCTTTGGCATACATTTTCTTCTGAGTTGTACTCTGCCACATGCTGTCATTTGACTCTTGTATACTAAGCTAAGAAGAGTTCCTGGCTCCTTCTGGTCTAGTATTAACCTTTTATTACTTAAACACTCACATGTCTGAGTATAACAGCCAAAGTTTATTGCTATTATATTTCCAGATCACACGTGTATTTAATTTTCCATGAAATAGCTGTAATTAGAGCATAAAAAAGAAGATACTGGGGATGTTTTCAGAGTTAGTGTTGGACTGGCAATGATTTCTTGGACGAAAAGTAAACAGTTTGAACACTGGGTGCGTTTTTGTTTGTTTATTTTTTGTTTTTTTGCATCTTGAAATTTATTGAAAAAAAACCTACATGGAACTAAGTCTGGATTATTATTCAACAAACATACATTTCAGGTCCACAATGTGCCAGGCACTCTAGGAGATGCTGAATAAAAAAACAAAAAACAGTTAGAAGAGAACATATCTGCAGCATACTTGCAAATAGGAATTTCTAATATAATTTAGAAGTTTGAGTCATAGGATGAAAAAAATCCTTTACTGTTATTCTGACTATACACATCCAATCCCTTTGTTCCTTAAGGATCTTTTCCCAGAGCACCACAGCTGAAGATGCCAAAGTATAAAACACCTACCAGCCACATTTAGCCTTTCAACTTGTCAAAGGATATGCTGCTTGCTCTTGGATTTTACATCTTGGAATGTCGTATTTTTAAATTCACTTTATCCATTTTTCTTAAGTTAGTTTTTCCTAATGTCTTTTAAAGCTCTTTTGTCTTTCACCTTTACAGCAGAGGGAGTCATAAGGTGAGGGGTATAGTGAATAGAATAAGCCTGAAATTGGGGAACTTAAGTTATGTCATTTTTCTACAGCAAGTTATCCGGGAACAGTAAATTCCTCAATAAAATCCTTCAACTTTGAATCAGAACACAAAGAAACTGAGAATTAAAAAAAAAAGAAAGAAAGAAAACAAAAAAGACAAGAAAACAAGCACTGCGTCCCCAAACAGCAAAACAAAACAGAAAATCAAACAGACTGAAAAATCACTGTGACCAAACTAGGGGAACAAAAACTAAGTTTAATCCTATGAAATTATCAGTACTATTTTTCTTAATGTATGTCAAAAACAATTTCTTTTCTTTCAGAACAAATACATTAGCTATGCAACCCATTACTTTAACAATTTGAAAGCAGCTCACAATAGATAAGGAGATGGAAATGGGAGGATAATCTCATCCAGAGAAGAAATCCACAGTGTAACTCGTCTAATTTCACATAATACTTCATGGAAAAGACACACCAGAAGAATCATAATCATATCACTGCCCCTTTACTTTGGCCTGTACTTTACATAAACCTTAACAAATTGATTTTTCTACCATCAGAGCAAGGCTTATAACAGATAATTTTATGGTGTAGGTTTTATTAATGTTCTTAAAATTAGAATTAAACAAGAGTTGACTAGAATTGGGTTTGTGCACAACAGTGTTCTTAGGAAATAAATGTTAATTTTTATCTCTCTATCTTCATCAATTAAAAGGAAAAAAAGAAAAAAAAAAGAAAAAAAGAATCCAGAAGAGACAAAGTCTTTGGAGCAATGATACTCAAAACTTTTGCTTTAAGGACCGTTTTATAATCTTAACTTTGAGTACCTCAAAAAGCTTTTTTTTTTTTTTTAATTTTTTTTTTTCAACATCTTTTATTTATTTTTGGGACAGAGAGAGACAGAGCATGAACGGGGGAGGGGCAGAGAGAGAGGGAGACACAGAATCGGAAACAGGCTCCAGGTTCTGAGCCATCAGCCCAGAGCCTGACGCGGGGCTCGAACTCACAGACCGCGAGATCGTGACCTGGCTGAAGTCGGACGCTTAACCGACTGCGCCACCCAGGCGCCCCTAAAAGCTTTTATTTACACGAGCTATGTCCACCATTATTTATTGTGTTGGAAATTAGAACCAAATTTTAAACTATGGATAATAGTAAGTCCATTATGATAGCATAAAATTATACTTTAAATAAAATAATTGCAATTTTCAAAATAAAAAATTACTGATAAAATCATTTAAAAATATTTCTGCAAATATGGAGTGCCTGGGTGGCTCAGTCAGTTGGGTGTCCAACTTCGGCTCAGGTCATGAGCTCGCAATTCGTGTGTTCAAGCCCCACATCAGACTCTGTGCTGACAGCTTGGAGCCTGGAGCCTGCTTCAGGTTCTGTGTCTCCCTTTCTGCTCCTCCCCTGCTCATGCTCTGTCTTCCTCTGTCTCTCAAAAATAAATAAATGTTTAAATTTTTAAAAATATTTTCTGCAAATCTCTTTAATGTCTGGTACACAAGATAAAATAATTTTTCTGTCTCAATTCAACCTGCTGCAATATGTTATTTTGGTTGCAGAACATGAAGAAAATCTGGCCTTATACAGATATGTAGTTGGAAAGGGAAAACATATTTCAGTATGTTCTTTTCAGGTATTTTGGAATACTCTTCTTTGATTCTACCTCAAAAGTCAACATGTGGTAATTTCTTTAAGGTCAATTGCTATATAGAATGTTAAACAGCAACGCAAGACACCTGGGTGGTTCAGTTGGTTAAGCCTCTGACTCTTGGTTTCAGCTCAGGTCATGATTTCGGGGTTGGTGAGTTTAAGCCTCACATCGGACTCTCCACTCTTAGTGGGGAGCCTGCTTAGGATTCTCTCTCTCTCCCTCTTTCTGCCCCTCCCCCACTGGCACTGTCTCTGTGTCTCTCAAAATAAATAAATAAACTTAAAAAAGAGAAAGAATGTTAAAAAATATCAATGAACTTTTATACATTGTTACCTTAGAGTCCATTGTCTCTTTTGCATTTTTATTGCCTCATTTCCAAGTGGATTATTTGTGACATCATATTTTGGTCACTTGCAAAATATATAGTCACTGAATTAATGAAAATCTTCCAAATGTTGGCACATTTCATTGTATAAATCAAATATCAAAATGTCACTCTTAATATTCCATGAATACTACAATTAATATTACCTCTCTATTATTCAGGAAATTCTTTATCTATTGGGAACATTTAAGCTCATGGGAGTGGGTAGACATTTTCCAGATTCAACTTTTGCTTGAAGTCTTGGCAACCTACCCATCAGTTCTTTTCCTTGACGTGGCAGCTTCATTTTACTCATTTTCAAGAAAATGTCTGCCAAAAACCCAAGCCTCAATAGACATAGTTTGTGTGTCAGTCATCCTTTCAAAAAACAATGTGTTTCATGAAAAAATGGCTTGCTTTTGGCTCAGACACATAAGCACACATATTTTCATACTAGTTTCCTGGGAGACAACCATTGTACTTTATTATATAGCAGCAAGTTTTGTGGATACTTCTCATATCATTGTACAGAAAGTTAAAAAATGTGTACTCAAGGGTTGAGATTTAATAAAATAAGTATATTTACTCCTTCTTCAAGGACATTCTTAGTTACAATTTGCATTATCTTTCATCACTAGTGCATGGTATTGAAGAAGGTATGACTACTTATATTACTCATACAGTTTTGAGTCATTGCTTTGATTTGTGCTGAGATCCCACCAATTGTACCCGCTTTTGCTTTTCCACTATCACTGTAATGTCAACACATTGAAATGACAAATGTCTTAGTATTATTATGTATTGTTACTATTATTAGTTTTGATCTTATCCACTCCCTGAAAAAGTCTCAGAAATTACTAAGAGTCCTGAACCACACTTTGGCATCTGCTGGACTAGAGCAGGAAAACAGAAAAATAGACAGTTGAATCATCTTTTTATTCTGAAAACCAGTGTTGAAAGCTCTGAGAATAATTGGGGCATGTAAGGTTAAAAGGCATGTGCTTTGGATTTGGTATCCTTCTACCCAATAAAGAAACCAGTTCTATAAATTCCTAGAATTAGAAGTGTCAACATGGCATGAACCTACTTCCTGAACAGCCTGAGCTCTTTCTGAAACGTTTTTTTTTTCATGAATCATCCTCAGTAAGAATTACTCTAACAGTAAGTACAGACTCAGTTAACCTGTATCCATAAAGATCAAGATCTACTTTTCCTTCTGGGGAGTTCTCTCAGAGAACTTGGGAGTCCTCTGAAGTTACTCTTTCTGATTGCTAAATATCTAGGAAATGTAAAGGCAAATATCTTAACCAGGATTTATGTGAAAGACATTAAAGTGCTGTAATAGGCAATGACCAAAATTAAACTCTCTATGTGCCTTAGTGTTGTTTTATTATTAGAACAGTGATCATACATGCCAGTATGCTTAGGAAATCTGGTTTATGTCTTCTTGTATCTCTTTTCATTCTCAGGGGTGTCCCAGAGTATATGAGACCCCTGAAAGTAGTTCATACATGGTCAAGGCTTTAGAATCTTCTTTTTCCCATCATGTGGGAAGTTAATTTCGGTAGAATTTATGATAGGGCAACTGTCATAACCACAAATAATATCAGAAGCATAGTTTCTGAAATAAATGGCAGAAAAAAGACATATTTCTTTTAATACTGTGTAGTTTTCCTAATAAATTAAACTTGGCATAATTTTCAATAGGGAGAGCATGCAAAGTTGATCAGGAAAATTTTAGTGAAGAGAAAGTGATAAAGTGGGTATATATATTGAGTCATCAGAACACAGCAGAAAATATTGGTCAGCTATTACTATAAAAATGTTGTGAAACAAACTATCCCAATATTCAGTGGCTAATGAAAACATGTACTTATTTCTGTTGCTCAGAGTTTTGTGGGTCCGCAGGGTTACCTCTGCTCTAATCCAGGGATCTACTGAGTTTATTTACAGGTTAAAGATTGGATCAAGCAGTTCCACATGTTTCTTATTCTTCTTTGACCAGTGGTTACCTGGGACATGTTCTTCTCATGAGTTATGTCAGGAATCTAAGAACTAAGCCAAATCAAGCTAGTATAGTTTAGTCCTCCACTTGTAACACATCCACGAAAGTTTACTGGCCAAGTAAGTTATGTGAGCAAATCTTACTTCACTGGGTCAGAAAGGTATATGTAATCTACAATGAAATAGTCCTGCAAAATTACGTGGTAAAGACTGTGGATATATACTCTCAGTACAGGAAGTTGAAGAAACTAGAATCCCCCCATTAACCCAAAGTAAATGAGGAGAATTGAGGAGTATAGTTATTTGGTTGTCTCATAAGTATTGAGGTTTGCAAGCTCCAAAATGACATGGCACCAAGGGCTGAGGAAAAGTGTTCCTAGCCCTTTGGTATGGGTCAAATTGTTCCCTCCAGAAGATATATTGAAATCCTAATCCCAGTACCTGAGAATGTGATCTTACTGGGAAATTGGGTCTTTGTAAATGTTACTAAGTTAAGATGAAGTCATTGGGTTGGGCCCTAACCCAGTATGACTGGTGTCATTATTAGAAGTGGAAATTCCATGTGAAAACAGAGAAAAAGAGGGGAGAATGCCATTTGACGTAGGGGTAGATATTGAAATGCTGTAGGGGAAAAAGCCAATGAATGCTGAGTTGTTGCAAATCACCAGAAGCTAGGAAGAGGCAAGAAAGGATTCTTCCCCACAGGTTTCAGAGGGAGCATAACCTTGACAACACCTTGATTTTGGACTTCAAGCCTCCAGAAACATGAGACAACAAATTTCTGTTGTTTTAAGCCCCCATTTATTTCCTGGGAAATTAAAGTAACCAGTAAAAACCAGCTGCCCTGACATAGCCTGATGAGGAGATAAATATACTGTGCAGGCTTAGAGAGAGTCTCCCTATGATGCTGTTCAGGTAAAATAAAGAAAGAACAAATCTGGACCTCAAAGAACTTGGAGTGAGTCAGAGATAAGCAGCAATGGATTAAGATGGCCTGGGATGGCAAAAGACTACTTGAACTGACAGGACTGGCTTAAATCAAAAAGATCTCCTTGACCTTGAATGCAGCAGGGTATTACTGGTAACTGAATTAACTAGAATTTGTGGCAGAGTAGCAAAAGTGATGAGTAGAATTTGTCTGAGATATAGGAAACTTACATCAAATTCCAATGGAGTTGGGTAACAATCATTGTTAAAAGTGCTTCAAGAGGTGTTAATAGAAATTATCCAAGTCCTGCTTTCTCCTTCTACCTCTCAGTAGTTGCCGGGTGGCCAGAGGAACTATGGATAGCTAGTGTCTCTTCATGCAGAACTTTTTAGAGTTAGTTTTTCTTTTTTGACAGATTTGATCTTCTCCACACTCTCTTGTTTGTATTTATCTTGATAATGGATACAAGGCATAACTTTTACATGTATATTATTCCTACTGGTTTGCATGAAGACTCATTAAAAATCTGAGCTTCAGTTTTTTGGTTCAGAGTTTATTCTGTATTTCTGCTACTTTGTGAAAGGTGGGTCTGTGATGGTACCACTTACCAAATTTCTTTTAGAGAATGCTCTTCAAAAAATGATTTCCTGAAGAAGGAGACTTCTTCTAGAAATGATATTCTAAATTAAGGCAGGAAACTCTAAGAAAAATGTATCCATAAGGATAACAATATTTTCACACTGCCTCTTTGGTTCAGTATTGGAACATTTGTTGAGATTTCCAATCAAGATCCAGAGGTATTTCTTATTTAAATGTTCACATTTAAATTTATATAATTCTAAAGAAGAATAACCTAAACTATGTTACACTTTTTCATTTTTTCTATTATTTCTATTATTAGCATAGGTTAATAGTAGTCATAACTGGAATGTTAAAGTTCAATGGAAAGAAGAGTGGCAAATGTATGATGTTTAGAAAAGGCACTAAAAAAAACCCCAGATATCAATCAAGAATGACTGAAAGATGGTTCTCTACTATAGAGACTTTTTTCTGTTAAATTCAACCCACATATCCTCTAATTTTGGGGAAAATTACCTCAGATTGACAAAGACTTTCATTGCATTATCTCATTTGATCCTGCAAAAACCGTGAAGAGAGAGAAAGATAATATCCCTAATTTTGGAGAATAAATTAAGGTGCAAGGAGTCTAGGACACTTTGTGGGATAGGCAGCTAATGACAGAATTGGGATTAGAATCCATGTTTTTTTAAATGTTTATTTATTTTTGAGAGAGAGAGAGAGGAGCAGGCAGAGAGAGAGAGAGAGGGAGACACAGAATCTGAAGCAGGCTCCAGGCTCTGAGCTGTCAGCACAGAGCCTGATGCGGGTCTTGGACTGGTGAATTGGGAGATCATGACCTGAACCGAAATTGGACGCTTAACAGACTAAGTCACCCAGGGGTCCCAGAATTTGTGTTTTATTCACTTATTTTTTATCCATTTATTCAATGGATACATTTAACATGGACTACCATGTTCCTACCCCATTTGTAATGTCTTCTACTTTAGATGGAGATAAATATTTTGTTTAGGAGTATGGACTGAGATATATGGAATTTCTTGAATGGGAAAATATTGCTTTTTATCAATAAATCTCCAGTTAAAGAGTGGGAATGAGACAGCAGAGAAGGATTTTGAGAGAGAGAGGTAGAGATAAGTTTAGAGATAGAGAGATGGAGATGGAAATGGAGATGGAGATGTGAGAGAGAAACAGAGGGAGGGAGACAGAGAGAGAGAAAGAGAGAGAGAGAGAAAAAAAACCCAAAGAAGTTACATGAGGGACGCCTGGGTGACTCAGTCGGTTAAGCATCCAACTCTTGGTTTCGGCTCAGGTCATGATCTCATGGTTCATGGGTTCAAGCCCTAGGTCGGACTCTGTGCTGACAGCTCAGAGCCTGGAGCCTGCTTCAGATTCTGTGTCTCCCTCTCTTTTTCTGCTCCTCCCCCACTTGTACTCTGTCTCTCTCTCAAAAATAGATAAGCATTAAAAAAAAAAGTTACATGAGATCATTTGAGTCTTACTTGAGGAAAGAGAAACACTTCTACAGCAAGAACCAATAATCATTACCACATCATTGTTATCCAGTGAAAAGGATAGTTAAAAAAAAAAGACATAAAAAGGACAAGAAAAAAAATTGTAAGAAGTCTGTCCTATATCTCTCACCCTCTCTCTTTCTTCATCCATATTTGTTAATATTTTATTTTTATATGTCTTCCGGTTCCCTTATCCTTTTTCTATGTCTTATCTCATGTTGAAATAATCCATAGAGCTATTTATTGTGCTAAAAGTTATTTTATCTTTCAGCTCTTTATCATTTATGATTTCTAATTCCCTGTTGAAATTCTTTATTTTTTTTAAAGTTTACTTATTTTGAGAAAGAGAGAGAACACAAGCAGGTGAGGGTTAGAGAGAGAGGGAGAGAATATCCCAAGCAGGCCCTACACTGTTGGAGTGGAGCCTGATGTGGGGCTTGAACCCACAAACTGTGAGATCATGACCTAAGCCAAAACCAAGATTCAGACACTCAACTGACTGAGCCATCCAGGCACCCCTGATTTTCTGGTGAAATTCTTAATCATGTATTTTAATTCTATGACCACATTTAGCATATTTTTAGAATTCCATCTAGTAAATTCATTAGCTGAGTCATCTGTATACTGTTTGTATTATTTGTTTTATCATTTTCATGTCTATTTGGAAGTCTGATTGTTTTTAATTAAAAATAAGTCATTATATATAAAAATTGAAGAAATTTTTGAGGCCAAGGATAATAGTATACTCTTCTACTAAAGATTTGTGTTTGTTTCTGAGAAGTAAGTAGCTAAGGGAAACAGAATCACTATTTTCTAATTTCAATGTAGCTTTTCTCTTGTCTCTAGATTAGTCTCTAGAAGGAACTGTATCCATTTTATCCTATTCTTTTGTGTCTGACCCTAATGAGGATGTGTGTATGGTGGGTAATCAGAACCCCCCCCCCCCCCCCCCCCCCCCACATATCAGCAAGTCCCAGGGTCAAATTTACTTAGTATACCATCCAAATGGGTGCTCTTAACTCTTGAAGCTATCCCTTCTATAGTCCATTATGCCCTTAGGGGATAAGTAGTGAAAAATACTAGGTTCTCCTCTCTGCATTTCTTTATTTTTCTGGATCTTGACCCTATAATTTTTCACTTTTTAAAAAATGCTTATTTATTTTTGAGAGAGAGAGAGAGAGAGAGCAGGGGAGGGGCAGAGAGAAAGGGGGACAAAGGATCTGAAGCAGGTTTTGTGCTTATAGCAGACACCCCGATGCGGAGTTCAAATCCACAAACTGTGAGATCATGACCTGAGCTGAAGCCGATGCTTAAATGACTGAGCCACCCAGGCACCCTAATTTTTCACTTAAAAAAATCTTCCTAAAACCTTCAAGAAAATAAATCTTTTGCTTGTATATTCTAATTGTCTCAGTAAGAATATTGGTACAAATTGCCTAGTTTGCCTTATTATAGAAAATGGTCTTCCTGTTTTAAATCTCCCTTTATCAGTGACTCACTAAAAAGTCAAATATAAGGTTTTATGAGTACAATTCTAACCAAATGACAGTATTGCACAGGTAAATATTCTTCTTAAGTACCTACTTTTGGACAGTAATGCATTATAGCTTTTGGTTGCAGAAACAATGAAATTTGATGACAGATTGAGTGTTTTTGTGGGACTTTGGATAAAAGTGATAAAAATGTGTTATGTGACAGTGGGCATTTAACATGTACCATTGATTGACTATATTGTTTCCTATATCAAGAATAGTCTCCGATTTTTATGTCTTATGAACTTTAAGTTTTATCTCACCCAACACTTACATAAAAGAGTCCTCAAACATATTATGTAGAAATAGTATCTTCATTGTTTACTACACAGTTATTTGTTTTTAATTGTCTCTTAGTTACTTTGAAGCATTTATCCTACTCTATTATAATTAGATAAAAACTTGTCTTAAGACAAGGAAATATATCATATTCATATTTATGTTCACATTGCTTAGCAAAGCTCTAATCTTAAGTTTGTTAAATGAATAAATGAATGATGAATAGATATACACAAGAAGACTGAGATGGTGTGCTGATTGCTCTAATCTCATAATCAGACTTGTAAGATCAAAGTAATTCATACACTTCTGCTCTGATTTCTTTTTCTTTTTCTTCTCTTTTTTTTTTTTTTTTTTTTTAAAGATACTGTCATCTTTTGTGGGAAATAAGGTTAGGAATTTCCTGAGACTGCACTGATGGGTTAACAAGGCATAAAGAATTATAAAGCCATAGGATGCTCACAACCAAGTTTGGGTAAACAAGATTAGGTGAATAAGGGTACAGAAGGGGGCAAAGGCCCCCAGGATAGGGGGGAGCAAAGGCCCCCAGAATAGAGAGGGCGGGGCAAAGGCCCCAATACAAAGGTATATGAGGTTAGCAAGATTAGGTATTCAAGGTGGAAACACCCCCCACCTCCTTCAATTTAGTACTATAGCAGAAAGATGCTTTCACAGGAAGGAAGGACCAAATTAGGTAGGCAGGTAAATAGGGCTATAGACCGCTGCAGGGTGAAGTTGCCCAGAGTGAAGCTGATTAACAAAAGGAATGTGCCTTGTTGACCCTAAGGTTACTTGCTCTTTCTTGTCCCCTAGACCAATTTAGGTAAACAGAGTTGGTGCCTCATGTACACTGTAAACAACCTTCTGCCCAGCTGCCCAGCATCAGGATTTTGTTTTGTATTAACCCAAATCCCTAAACCCAAATATCTTCAAGACCCCCTTTCCGTCACGTCCATGAGTTAGTGTTCAAAGTTTCATTGTCTCTTTGTGCAACACATTCATCACCATGTTTGTAAGCCCTAATAAATATGGAGCAAGGACCCTTAATCGGGGCTTTTGTCTTTTCCTGGACATTAGCCATCTCTTGTATTTTAATCCTGCACCCACTTTCTTGCTAGACAAGAAAGAACTTTAGATTCAGTCTACAACAATCATCTTCTGGCTAAACATATAAATAATAAATATTTTTGTTCAATAGTTTTTTTTTAGAGGAGCTTTGTCCCCAGTCACATATCATATTAGAAGTGTGTGTTGTTTTTTTTCTTTCTGGTCTCTGTTAGACTAATCAGAGATTTGTAACTCTTGTTCTTATTTTGATAAGTAATCCTAATAATCAAAGAAAAGTCTCACATAGGAAAAATGGTAAATTCAACAATAACATACACACTGTGTTATATATTTTTATGCAGTTGATAAAAACATGAATTTTGAAATCAGATAGATATGGGTTCGTATTTTAACTTTGTACATTCCTTTTTAAAATTGTTTTTATTTGAGGATAGTTGACACAATGTTATATTAGTATCAGATGTTCATCATAGTGATTCAATTTCTTTATATGCTGTTCTCACCACAATTGTAGCCATCTGTCACTATAGAATTCTACTACAATACCATTGACTATATTTTCTACACTTTGCATTTTATTTATTTGCCCATGACTTATTTATGCCATAACTGGAAGACTGTATCTCCTACTCTCCTTCACTGATTTTCCCCATGCTCCTACCCCTTTCTCTCTGGTAACCATCAGTTTGTTCTCTGTATTTATAAGTCTAATTCTGCTTTTTGTATATTTGTTTTGTCTTTTAGATTCCTCATATGAATGAAATC
The DNA here is from genome assembly GCF_018350215.1 of Panthera leo. Lineage (NCBI taxonomy): Eukaryota > Metazoa > Chordata > Mammalia > Carnivora > Felidae > Panthera > Panthera leo. The sequence goes on along the minus strand of NC_056682.1, from coordinate 154,125,743 downwards.
ATAGTGTAATTGCCTTTCTCAGTTTGAATTATTTCACTTAGCATCATACCCTCTAGGTCCATCCATGTCATCACAAATGGCAAGATTTCATCCCTTTTTTATGGCTGCATAAGATTCCACAGTATATGTGTGTGTATAACATACCCACATCTTCCTTATCCATTCACCTGCCAATGGACATTTATTTAGGTTGCTTCCATATCTTGGTTATCATAAATAATGCTGCAATAAGCATAGAAGTCCATGTATCTTTTTGAATTTGTTTTTTGTTTGTTTGTTTGCTTTTGTTTTCTTTGGGTAAATACCCAGTAGTGGAATTATTGGATCATATGGCATTTCTATTTTTAATTTTTTTCTGAGGAAGCTTCACACTGTTTTCCACAGTGGCTGTACCAGTTTACCATCCCATCAGAGCTTTGTGAGTTTCTTTGGTGGAGTTGTCCACAACTATGTGTATCTACTATTTCTTTTCTGCTAAAAAGGATTAATAATAGTTCCTATCACATATCACTACTCTCAGGACTAAAGTCAATACACAAATAACATTCTTAGAGTTCTTGACCTGATGTAAGCACTTACTACATGTTAGTATCTAAAAATTTAGCTAGCTTCATTTCTAGGTCTAATTCTTCTTCAATAAACTCTCTGCCTGCATTTGAAAATTCAGTGAAATATATGAGAGGCTCAGTTGTTTTAAATGATCACTGCTCTTCTGTCTTTGTTGTGCTCTCAATTTACACGGATAAATAGCCAAGATTATAAGAGTTATCATCATGTTCATCAGTCTACTGCAGTGAAATACTATGGTTAGAAAGGGCTTGGGTATCAAATTATATCGTTCCTCAGTGACCCAAGATTATGAAAAGTTCTTCAAGTCTTGCAGTTTACAAACTATCGTGACATCAAAATAAGTAGAAATGTCTTACAAAGTAGCAGATTTCAACCCCACTGTTATAAAATGAAATATTACTTCCGTTCTCCTTTTGTGCATTTTTTAGCAAAAGTGTTAGAGATTTTTATTCAAGAGTTGTGGTAAGCTTCAGTGTGGCAAATATGAAGACATCACCTGTGCAGTCAACAAACCACATTTCCATATTATAAACACATTGATAAGCTTTTAGAAAAAAAACTGCATTCATATGCTATTGCTATACTAAATATGAAAATATTCAGTATTAAAGATATGTGTTTTGTATCCTGAACAAGTGCATTTTTGAAACAGCACTTGATCTTGTGCCAAAAAGTGCAGTTTGATAGCAATGATAGAAAAAAATGAAAACTATTGAGTTTGAAAGATAGTATCCAATCTTAAAAGAATAACAGAACCTGCCTACTTGGTCAATGTACTAAATTGACTGTTGATGCATTTTACAGCTGGCTGACCCTAGTAGGACCATCCAAGACACATAGCTATTCAAAATCATACATTTTATACAGAAAGTCAACGTAGATAACTGACATCTGTTCTAAAAGTATTCCTGGTTAAAATTGTATCTTCTATGCTTTGTGGTATAAAAATCCAGAAATTTAATTATGCATGTAGGTATTTATTTATTTTAAAGTTCATTTATTTTTGAGAGAGGGAGAGAGAGAGAATGAGTGAGGGAGGGGCAAGGAGAGAGGGAAAGAGAGAATCCCAGGCAGGTTCCATGCTGACAGTATGGAGCCCAATGCAGAGCTCAAACCCACTGTGAGATCATGACCTGAGCCAAAATCAAGAGGCATTCAATAAACTGAGCCACCCAGACACCCCATGCATGTGGGAATTTACGTAGACCTAAATATTTTCCTACTTTTAGAAAAACAAACAAGTTTACCCTGCTAGCAATATTCTTTTCGAGATAGGATGGTCCTTCTTTGGGGAAAGAATGTAAGTTGTATTTTTCAAATTATATAACAAATGTTTGTCTTGACCTGGTATGCAAATTATATTGCTCTTTTTTTCAATTGGTTGCACATTTGTACATTCTCAAAGCTTCCCAAATAGTTCAATGTGAATTGTTATCCATATTATCTCAAAACCTAACATTATAACTGCTATTCATGAAGAGGTATGGTTACCATGAAATATGGTTGCAAGATAGATTTATAAAAAAATAAGATAAAACTTTATGATCACAAATGTGTAATTCAAACAAATGAAGCTATGTATGGAAAGATAGAGGAAAGCCATAAAGACATATTTAATATGTCTAAATGCAGACACCTTTAAATGTTTAGAATTTAGTATTTTTACTGCAAAAGACAACATTAATGAGTCACGAATAAAGAAACAGTATGCTAACTTATGACTAATAAAATCAATGTGTGTAATATAATAGGAGTTCCTTCTAATCGATGAGAAATAAATTGACCTAGGAGGAAAATAGATCATTGATAAAGATAAAATTCAAAATAAGTGAAATCACTTTACCAGTAAAATATATAAAATTTTGTTCAGTCTCACTAAATGTCATGGAAATGGGAATTAAACCAGTAATGTAATATAGGTTTAACTGATAAAGTTAGGGGATAAAATAGTAATTATCTCCAAGGCTAATGATGCTGTGTATAGAGATTATGTATGTTAGGGGCAGTCCTGTTCTGTGGCTTTTGTTCTTGAGTTCAGCCAAGAAAGAATTCAGAACCAAACTCTTAACCAAGCAAGTGTTTAATAGTGGTCCAAGCAAAAGTATACTCTCAAAGTGGGAGAGTAAGCAGGCCCAGAGATGTTAACTGTGGGGGTGGGGTGTGTGGGTGGGGTGTCAGGGTTATCTTGTTTTTTTATACTTGCCTGGGTTACAGGTCATAGTGAAGGCATTTACTGAGGTTGCCTCCAAACATTTAAGAGACTACACCTACATCTGGAGGGGGACTTTTGGGCCCTGTATGGTCCCTGTCAGAACTGTCATGGCAGTCATCCCCCACAAGGCAGGTGTGTGTGTGTGTGTGTGTGTGTGTGTGTGTGTGTGTGTGTGTCAAAACTGCAATGTAAATGTATTGTAATGAAGCTATAGGTTACCATAGGGGAGCTGTTACAGGGAAGGGCCATGGGTGATTTCCAGGGTTTCCCTGGCTGTTTGCATTCCAGAGATGGTTGGCGATTTCTGCCTTTTTCAGCAGTTGGACTGTCTCATTGCCTGCTCATATCTAGCTAACTGTGAACTCTGGGAGGTACTTTCATATACCTCTGCTGGGAGAATAAATTACTATAACCTTTCTGGAAAACAATTTGCCAGAATTAAAGTTATAGCTCTGGTGACAAGATTTTGTCACTCCTGCCTCTCCCCAATGGTAAAGGTAGGTGGATTTAAAATCTTTACACAGATATCTATTTGTGCCATAGACTCTGGAATTTGTAGCAGTTTTCCCCAATTTCAATGGTATATGCAATAAATATCTTTAAAAATTTTTAAATATGTATATATTTTTACACAGAAATTTTACTTGGTGGATGCTGTTTCCAAAACCACTCATTATTTTTATATGTATGCATATGTATGTATTTTTATAAATGCATATTATTACACACATATGTACAAAAGTATTTATTGCAAATTGCTTATGGAAACAAAAATAAGAAAATGTGTACATGATGTCTGTCAATTGAGAAATTATATATGTGAGTCTATATATATGTTTGTGTGTATATTTATAAATAGTATAATACTTGTAGGAATGTCAAGGATCAATTTAAAAATACTAAATTTCTCTATATTGAATTTATCTATATATAGATTATGCTCACATCTCCATACAAATATGTTTACGTTACATAAAAATCAATCCATTATGTATGTGTTACTGGATATCTTAAAAACCTCTTATGTCTATTGCATATTATTATTATTTTTTAAATTTTTAAATGTTTATTTTTGAGAGAGAGAGAGAGCATGAGCAGGGGAGGGACAGAGAGAAAGAGGGACACAGAATCTGAAGCAGGCTCCAGGTTCTGAACTGTCAGCACAGAGCCCTATGTAGGGCTCAAACTCACAATCTGAGAGATCATGATCTGAGCCGAAGTTGGACGCTTAACCGACTGAGCCACCCAGGCATCCCATATTGCATATTATTTTTCAGTATTACATGTATTTATAACTTTAAATCATATATTTATTTAACATATATGAAAAATATTTGGTATAACTTGAAAGAATTAGATTTTCATTGGATGCACACACCCACACATATATATAAGTGAAAAGATATGTGGTTACAATAATTTCTGGAAATGGACTGAAGAGTCAGGATAAATATTATTACTTTTTTCTGTACATCTATAATTAGTACTTAAAACAATAAGAATGTATTTTAGAGTGTTAAAGAAGTGATTAAGGGAAAAGAGAGGAAAATGGAAATTAAATCATTTAAATTTTTAATAGGTGTTTCAGTAGGTGACTTTGACCATAGATTTATCTCAGGTCCCAAATTAAGGTCCCCAGAGTTCAAAGGCTTCCATAGTCATTACATGGGTTTTCAATTATATTTAGAGACATAAAAGAGATGCTGAACATACACAAATTTATTTATGTGCTTTGATCAGGACACATCTCTTCAATTTGAAAATAGTCCAGCATAAACTAAACTGGAGGCCCAAGGCTGATACAGCTTAGGGAGAAGGTGATGCCAGATCAGAAAAACTTCAGCCAGAAACTTTGGTGAACTTCTTTCTTCCACTTTAACGGAGCACACCTAAGTCAGGAATTCAAGGCAGCAGTTATAATCTGCAGATCATAAGACAAATCAGTTAATAATAATAATAATAACCAACATTTATTTAGTGCTTATCAGAGCTGAGGACTGCATTTAGAACTTTTCAATAATTAAACCATTTAATCCTTAGATGACCTTATAATGTAAGTACTATTTCTAATCCAGTTTTAATGTGAATATATTGAAGATTTTAGAGGATAGCTTGAGGTCACACAGCAAGGAGGTGTGGCTGAAATTCAAAGGTAGTGTGATGACCAGCTCTTTTTCACATGAATAACAACAGTGTTTTAATGTTCCGTTTAGTATATTTAGGTGGAGATTTCATTTTATTCATAATTTTCCAAACAGTTAAAATATTTAGTTTGAATTTTTTTCAAATTATTTTTTTAAATGTGCTCTAAAAATTATTAAAGTACGCATTGATGTTTAAAATCAGCAAAATATTATAGAAATCTTCTGGTTTTTGTTTCTATCATTTCAAATGTACTAATACAGTTATAATAAATGGTTTACTCATAGACAATGAAAATATTAATAACGTGAATAATGCTTCGTGAGATAAAATTATTTCAAATAATTCTGTAGATCTTGACATTTGTCTTTCCAGTATGTCTAAAGTGTCTGTGTGGACTTTTATTTGCAACTGTTTTTATCTTCTGAGCTACAATTAGTTGGCTTTCTTTGCAACCATTATATAATGGCTTTACTTTAATTACACAATTAAAAAACAATAGGCAGAACTGGGGCACCTGGGTGGCTCAGTCAGTTAAGTATCTGACTTTGGCTCAGGTCATGGTCTCACGGTTTGTGGGTTCAAGCCCCACATTGGGCTCTGTGCTGACAGCTCAGAGCCTGGACCCTACTTCAGATTCTGTCTCCCTCTGTCTCTACCCCTCCCATGCTTGGGCTCTCTCTCTCTCTCTCTCAAAAATAAATAAACATTAAAAAAAAAAAAACCCTTAAAAAATAATAGGCAGAAGTAAAGCCTTTTGGCACTGTCTCCATGTTCTCATTCAGCTACTGCTCTGGGAAAAAAAGAAGGAATAAATCCAATTCTTAAATATATAATTGAATGAAAAATTTAACTCTCATTAAATTAATATTAACTATCTACTTCATATTTATTTTTCTTTTCCTTGCCAAAGAATACTATCATTATATTTGTTGCTTTTTGGAGGGTTTTTTAAAAAAATATTTATTCATTTTTACACAGAGAGAGTGAGCTGGGGAGGGGCAGAGAGAGAGGGAGACAGAAGATCTGAAGCAGGCTCTGTGCTGAGAGTGGAAAGCCCAACATGGGGTTGGAAGTCACCAACTGTGAGATCATGACCTGAGCTGAAGTTGGATGTTCAATCAACTGAGCCACCCAGGCACCTTGCTTTTTGGTGTTTTAATACATTTCTGCACTATGTATTTTTACTGATACCCACCTTTCAATAAAATATATACTCCATATTCACCTCAGCATAAACAAATTGTAGCTATTTATTTATTTAATTTTCTGAGAGAGAGAGAGAGAGAGAGAGAGAGAGAGTGATGCAAGCAGGGGAGGGGCAAAGGGAAAGGGAGGGAGAATCTCAAGCAGGCTCCGTGCTCAGCACAGACCCCGACTTGGGGCTTGACAAGCGCATGGTCTCATGAATCACAAGATCATGACCTGAGTCTAAATCAAGAGTCAGATGCTTAACCAACTGAGCCATCCACATGTCCTAAGTTGTAGCTCCTTAAAGAACTTGTAATTGAATATAGTATCTCCCCTAGCAGATTTTTGACTCATATATGTTAACATATATGAGTAGCTATTTCCATTTTATATAGAAAAGATAGAACAACTTCACAATTCAATTGCATCTGGGTGGATTGACTAAAATTAAAAATCATTCTGGTTCATTTTTTTGGTAAAGTTACCTTGATACGTAGAAGTGTACACTATAACTACAGTTTTGGATTAAGTTCTGGCTCTCAATATCTAAGTGGGTCTAATACATCACACTCTTTTTTTAAAGCATTGAACAAAATGAAAATGTCCGCTTCTTGTGATGCCAGGGCAAAGTTCCAGAGTTCAACGTTAAATGATCATAACTAGATTTTAGCCATTCCTTAAAAACATAAAGTTATAGCCTCAGGTGTGTAAACAGTTTTAAACAGTCTTATAAGTTTTGCATATGTATAACTGTTAGCATTTGCACACATCTTCCTACATACTCAAATGGAAAAGACATCTTCACAACTCTATTTTTAAAATACTGTTTATGTGTATTATAGGCAATCTAACTTAATCTTGACATATTTTTAGTTAGACTTTGGGACTGAAGTTTTATATCATTTTTTTAAAGAAACCATGGTAAAAAATATGTTGCTTAAGTAACTTAGAGCCAAGTAAATATTATTAAATTCACTTGATATGCTAAATAATTTTTTTAATAAAGTAGAAGATGTTTTTGTTGCAATTGATGTAATATAAACTTTGTGTCTTGTATTTTGGAATATAAATCTATTGTAAACTTTAACTTTCAATGATGTTTATTGCCTTACAAAATTACAGTTTTAAATCAAATTCAATAACATATTTAACAATGAAATAAAAATAGATGATAAGCACCTTGGACATTTTCCTTATCCACAATGATACTATTTCATCCTGCTGTCTTTTTACATAAATATTCATAGTAATTATTTCAGGCAATAAATTTTGAAAGAACAGTTTGAAACAAGAATTATTGATGAGATCTTTTGATCATTCTGTAGTTATTATTTCAGAGTAGTCTTTGTTGATTAAAGGATACATAATATTTAGTTTTGTAGTGTTTGTAAAAGAAGACATTGACTTTAAATAAATTATTCTGCAATTGTAAAAATAGAATAACATCATAGAAAAAAACAAAGATAAAATGGGAATATTATTTCACTTATTACTTATTCTCAAAAAGTTAGCTTTTTAATTGACTTGTAGATAAATTTAAAGTAGGTTTACTTGCAGTCATTTACTTGTAATAATTTGTTTTTAAAATTATATAGAAATTGGGGGGGCACCTGGGTGGCTCAGTTGGGTATGCCACTGTCTTTGTCTTAGGTCATGATCTCACAGTTCATGAGTTCGAGCCCCACGTCAGGCTCTGTGCTCAGAGCCTGGAGGCTGCTGCAGATTCTGTCTCCCTCTCTCTCTCTCTCTCTCTCTCTCTCTCTCTCTCTCTCTGCCCTTCTCCTGCTTGTGGTCTTTCTCTCAAAAATGAATAAACGTTAAAAAAATTTAAAAAAATTATATAAAGATTGGGTAGATCTCTGTCATATGCTATAGGGATATCAGAATGGATATCATTAGTAGAGTTTTTATTAGTTTTTCCTTTTTAAGAACTAGATTGTATGATCTGATTTGGTTTTAGAGAGATAAACCAAGGCCAGAGTGTGGAAGTTTGGGGTGAATGAGAAAATCCTGATAACTGGGAAGATCAGCAGAAAGGTTGAAATGAGGCAACACAATTGTAAAAATAAGAAGGAATCAATTTTATAACATTTTTGAACTCTGCAGCTTTTTTTTTTAATAAGTGAGATCAAGAAAGATGAATAAAATGAAGGAGTCTGGAAATCTAATATGAGAGAGTTCAGAGTTCTAATATGAAGACTGTAAAGATAGTGATATTAATAGCCACGGTTCAAAATATAATGGAGACCAAGAGTAAAAATTGTTAGTTTATAGAGATATATATTAATTGTATTAAGAGCAATGGGATGGAATCTTTCAAAGTTTCTAATAATATTGTTTTCCTCCTGCCATTGCATCACTATTTGCTGAATCTCCTGAATCCGCTTTCTGTTTTTTTGTTTTGTTTTGTTTTGTCTTATTTTGTTTGTTTGTTTGGGAACGTTTAAGAGTACTGCCATTTCTGTTTGAGAAATGTCCTCCTCTCTATTGAATACCTTTAATGGACAATAACTGGATGCTGTAATTTGAACTATTCTAGATCAAAACAGTGCTGACATGCTGAAATCTGAACCTTGAATCTTGAACGAAGGGGCAAAATTTAAATGTATTTAGCATTCTGTCCTACTTTCTGGCACATGGGCTACATTGATTCCTAGGGATCTACTTCACGGTCATTTGTCAAAGGTGTGAGTTACCAATATTCTTCCAAAAATTGTATTCAAGTTGTAAAAGCCTGCTTCTCTGATTGCAACCATAAAGACTCTAATTGATATAGGTTGTTTTCAAGCACCAGTGGCTCAAGATCAAATACTTACATGGATGTCAGGTTTAACTCACCAAACGAATTCTAGCACTGGACGGTGGGGCTCCTGAGGGGTGTGGAACTATGGCCCCATTCAGGGAAATATAGGAGAACTTAAATATTGCCTTAAAACTATTCCTTATTTTAGCCATTTTAAGCTATGAAATATTGTAAACATTCAGAAAAGTACAAATAATAATATGGTGGTAATAGTTTGACTCTGTAAAACGATTACATGATCATTAAAATTTGAACTGTGGCGAGATAATCCTACTGTGGGTTGCTCATTTCTGCACATCTTAGACGAGTGGCATTGACAGTCTTTGTGCTGGACTATCTTTTGAAGCATATTTTTATAGCAAAAAGCCTTGAGAGTCTTTATTCTTCTCATTTACTATTTGCAATCTTAGCATTCCCATTTGATTCTTTCTTATAGTTTCCGTTTCTCTCTTGAAATTACCTATCTAGTGTTGCATATTGCTCATCTTTTCCTTTAGAGACTTTGACATATTAATTTTAGTTATATCGAGTTCCCTCTGGAATGATTCCAGCACCTGTGACATGTATGGATCTAGTTCTGCTGATTGATTTGTCTCTTAATTTTTTTTCCCTTGCCCTTTAATGCTTCTCATATATTTTTTAACTGTTTATTTTTGAGAGAGAGAAGGAACATGTGTGTGCATGCATGAGAGGGTGGGGGCAGAGAGAGAGAAAATCCCAAGCAGGCTTTGCCCTGTCAGCGCAGAGCCCAATGTAGGGCTTGAAACCATAAACTGTGACATCATGACCTGAGGCAAAATGAAAAGCTGGACACATAACCACCCGGGCCACCCAGGTGCCCCATGGTATCATATGTTTTTGTTGAAAGCTGGATGGACATCATGTGTAGGACAAGAAAAAGTAAAGTACATCGATATTATATCTGCAAATGTTCCTTCTGTTTTGTCTCTAGTGCAAGATGTGAGATAATCTAATTGGAAGTTGTGTTAGATTTGAGGTCTGTTGTTTCTGTAGTTATTTCCAGTGCACCAGTGGCTTCAACTTCCTCTAGTGATACTTTGTGTTTAGTGTGGTAAATGGTTTGTCAGAAGATTTTATTTTCTGATAATAGATTGTTTTCCTTTCAGCTTTAAGTTTTCTCATGGTACTGTGCCTCAGACAGGATCTATCTGTGTCTCACAAATTACTTTTTACTCAGCACTTGCTAAAAGAGAGAGAACTTGTTAGGCATTGTCTATTGCTGATGAGCTTCTTTGTGAGATAGTCTGCATCTTACAATCTTGGGGGTGTGACCTCGTGACTTTTAGTCTCCAGGCAGTTCTGAAACTAGCATCTATTTCCTCCTCTCCACCAGAGCTTGTGGGTTTTTTCTCTTCCCTTCCACAAATGCAATGGGAGTTCACTCCTGCACCATGGCCAACAGTGTTTGCTACCCCTCCTTCCACATATTAAGGCTTTTATTTTATAGAGGAGATAGGGTAGAAGGGTCCAGACTCGTTTCTTACTATTTTTACAAGTGTACTTTCATACTATAAACATCAAAATATTTCCTTGCATGCCCTTTGTTCACATTTTTACCTAATAATTATCAAATAAAAAAAATCAGCAGTTTGATAACATTTATGATGAAAAGAGTGGTCATCACTGTACCCAGAGGGAAAACAGAGTGGTATTATTTCTCTTTGAGAGATAAATTCAGTATCCTTTGTCTTTACTTCCTATTGTTGTTTCTTATCCATGGATATTCCTTCAGGGTCTGTTAGATCTTTGGTTTTACTCTTCCTTTCACATCATATTTATTACTTAATCCTTTAAAGATTCTTTGCTTCCATATCCTGTCCTCTCCTGTGTCATCATTTAACATTATCATCTTTTCCCTCCCATAGTTCTAAGACAATAATGAATATTATAGTGTTTAAAGTGAAAATAGGAATTGCTTCATCCATATTTTATTAATAAATTAGAGAATTCTAACTTTTTGGTTCTTTCAAATATGATTCATTTCCTCACCCATTAATACTGATGGCTTATTTGTGTTACTGTCACAGCTGTTGAAGGTATGATGTTTTAGTGAGAAAAGTACTTGTCATTTCAGTCTGTCTTTGACTGACATAGTGGCACCTAAAATATTTTAAAATTGTAATACATACATGAGGGAAAATACTTCCATTCTATAGACAATACTTAGTGCACCGCAATGATCTATAAAACTCCCTTCAGTCATGCTGCAACCTGTCAGATGTCTGAAGTACACAGAGTGTTGATGGACCTAGGAGTTCTTATTAAACAGCTAATAATTCTTTCCCATGTTTTCTTCTCTGCACAATGGAGAAACCTATAGCTACCCTAAAAACTTCACGAAACATTATGAGGATCACATGAAATTGTATACGCACAATAACAGAAAACAAAAAAATCCCACAAAACAATAAGCAGGCTCCTTTAGGCTCTTTGAATTCATTTTGTAAAATATTTTGTACAGTGGCACTCGTACTGTTTGATGTTGATGGTGAAAAATACATTGTGGGCTAGCCAGTTGGAAGGTGGAACATTGTTTTTTTAGAGACATTCAGAAGCAATGGGGTCTGTTCAGTATCTTGTTTTCTACTATTGAAGCTGAGCCAAATGCAAAGATCTTTCTGGAAGTCAATGGGAGTTCTGAACCCAAGCCAGAGCAAGATGAGAAAAATGAAACAAAATGAGAAACTGGCCTGAACTCAACTGTTTAAAAAAAATGAAAGTAAAACTTTCTGATCTGTTCCCCTAATGGAAGATGATTATGTATTATGTTTTAGATGGTTTTCAAAGTACCTGATTCATTCATTAGTCAATGCCCTTTAAACCTTTGAATAAGATGGGAATATTGAAGGAATTATCTTTTGAATTTAATGAACTTTCATGTGGGTAACACAGGGACTATTGAGAGAATTACCCTACTGCCTTTCATACAACTTATATAGGAGGGAAGAAGAGCCTTAATAAAAGAATTGCATGATCCACATTTAAATTTCCTTTGGCTATGCTAAAATATTTTCCCTGATAGATATTGGGGAAAAATTTATGTTTCTTTCCATCAGACATTCCCTTTCCCATCCCAATGTTAGCTTCTAAAAACTTGAACTCTTCCTATAAGGTTATAAAAAAGGACATAAATTCTACAGCACCAAACCTTAATTTCAACAATTTTAGTGTTTGACATTATTATAAGGTGGAAATAATATAGGAAAGCAGAATGATTTCAATTTTCACTTTATTATTATCATAGAACTATTTAGAAACTATTTCACACTTATTATACCTACTTTTCAGGAGGGCAGCATATACAAAACTGATATCTCAGTTTATATTTTCTATTTGTTCTTTAGAAGGAGTGTCATTCTATCACTATCTATGAGTTGCAGGAGTAAAGGCACTGTGGGTCTTACCTTGTCTACGAATCCCAGGAGCATGTAAGATGTCAGCTACCCTTCCTGGCTAGCATTCAGGCAAGACACAGGGAGTTGAAGAAGCATGGCATGCTCTGGGGCCAAAAAAAAAAAAAAAAAAAAAAAATCTGGAATACAAAATTTAATCACATGGAAAATTAGTAAAAGAGAGTAGAAATTTTAACATAGAAGAGGGAGAGAATGAATAATCTTGAAAATAATTTTTAAAAATTGACATAAGATAAAAAAATATTTCTTTTCATTTTATAATTGATGGGAGATGAAGATAATGTGTTTATTTGAAAGAGAGATCCAGGGCTCGGATTATGAAAACTTCAGTGTATGTAACCCAATCTTGATTTTTTTTTCTTAATTTTTTTTTTTTTAATGTTTAGTCTTGAGAAAGAGCATGAGTGGGGGAGGGGCAGAGGAAGAGGGAATCACAGAAGCCAAAGCAGGCTCCAGGTTCTGAGCTGTCAGCACAGAGCCCGAAGTGGGGCTCGAACTCACAAACAGTGAGATCAAGACCTGAACCGAAGTTGGAAGCTTAACCTACTGAGCCACCCAGGCGCCCCACCCAATCTTGATTTCTTAAAGCAATTGTCATTAAAGAGGTATAAAGTCTACATTTTATATTCAATATTAATCAACAAAATAAGTGAGGTATAAGTGAAAAGAAAGATAATTCTCAAGTCTTACCTTGATTTTTTTCTTTTAAAACTAACATATGCACACTATTGGAATCAATGTGGATAAGATTAAAGAAATAGCATTCACCCATAGTTACCTTACCTAAAGAGACCTATAATTAACATTTTAGTGTATTTATAATCTGCTATTTCTAAGCATTTTTTACATAGTTGAGTAGGCATTGTATGTACACATTGCTGCCCTGTTTTTTGCACTTAATAAATTTTGCACTCAATAAATAAATCTTAGATAAATAAAATAAATCAATCTTTGGTACGCTTTTATTGATATCAAGTGTCTACAACACAAAAGCACTTATGTTTAGAGGATACCTCTAATTTGTAAGTTTATTTAGATTTTTAGTTCATTTCGTATTAACAACACCCCCTTAAAATAGAGAAAGCAGAAATTATCTTCTTACTTTTCAGAACTGAGACCTTGGGAATCTGACCACTGCAGTGGTTGGAATCTAAGTCTCCTGAATCTTCATTGTGTGCTTTTTCCTCAACATTATGAGATATTTCACTGGTCATTAAATTATTAAAACTCTCTCGATGGGACCCAGATGGAACGTACCTCATATCAAAAAAATATATAATGCCAGAGTTTCGAATATGGATTTATACATTTGAATAGAAACAGTATAATGAGAAGGGAAAGGATTTTGGCTTAACATATAATTATTTGTTTCCAAAGTCTATAAATCCTGAGTGAATTTTGGTGTGTTTCAAAAACACCGATCAAATACTAATAAAATGTTTTGAACAACAGCAGCCAAAAAAGTTATTGACAGCTTTTCAGTGTTGACATCTTTCCAAGCAATTTACTCTCCTTGGCAGAACTCAGGAGGCAGTTCCACTCTTTGGTGACTAGCTAATGTTTTAAACATACATCTCAACCTTTTTCTTAACCCAGATGAAAATGAAAATAACTGCAATTTTGAAAAAGGGACAAAGTGCAGAAGAGCTAATTAAACTTTGGACAGAAAGCTCATAAAATGGTTGTTTCAAAGAGAAGAAGCAGGTTATCCACATTTAGCACACATTTTCATATTAAAAGAAAACTCTTTAAAGAAGCGTACCATCTGTCATGATGCCACAGATACAGTTGATAGGGACTTTAAGCACTGAAAAAAAAGTAGGACTGTTGCAATATGTTTTTGTATTATTTTAAAGTGATTCATTGATAATGTAATTGTAATGTGCTAAAATTATTGATACCTTTTATTAAAAAAAAGAGAAATCTTAATGATTTAATTGTTAAGACCATGATGTTAAATTTATTATTGCTTTGTTCCTACAAATGTTATTATGTCCTGCTTGTTCTAGGCCATAAAACACAAGAGTGTTAGCACAGAGCTGCATTGAGAAATAAGAATAATTGTCAGAAAATAAAGGGAAAACTATTGGCAGGATAATGGGAGGAAAAACATACAATGTTTAGTTTACTAAACTACGCAGGATTATGTCTTTTTCAGGGAGGAGTTACAATATCTATTACAGGTCTAACTCTCAATAAACATTGGTTAGAATGAATGAATGCATGTATTGATAATTCTGCATCCCAAGAATTTCTGGGATTCTGAATTGGTAGCGCTTACTATTGCTTTTCATCTTCATCAGGCATTTTTGTTTGTTTGATGTTCAGGGAAGAAACTAATGTTAGAGAGTAACCTAAATGAATCAGGAGAAATTCTTCCGATAAGGAAATGGAAGGGAGAGTTAGAGTCGAAAAGGGGAAATGAATGTGTGCGCAGTGGGGGAAAGTCTACTCTGAAAGCACGTGGAGACAAATTACTAGACTAATCCACTTCCTATGTGTATCTTGTTCTGTTTTTCAAAATTAGTGTGGTTTACCAAAATTTATCTATGTGCTAAGCCACTGACACTATTCAGGGTATGGCTTTTTTCTTAAAATGTCTAAAAAATATGCTATCATTTTTTATAGTAGGGATCTGTATGTCTAAATATAATTTATAGGTGTTGAATGCCAAAGATTTCTTTCAAGATTCTGTTAAAATGCAGGTGCAGTCTGTAGTGTTGAGAGAGAAAAAAAATCATATTGCTCATTCCTTGCATTCAAGCTGACTATGGTTCTTGTTGGTGGTGACACTGACTGTTCCAAACAAGCAAACAAAAAACACTGAGTGTAAAAGATCAAGTGAGAATTCAGCCTTCCTGTCCATGATGTATTTTAATATCGAATTCCTTGAAGAAATCTTTGATGTATGAATGCCGTCTATTATCTTTTTTTTAAAAACCCTGCCAACTTTATTAGCTTTTCTAGTAATAATGTTTTCTACAATGGTTCTATGTGAAGCAGTTTATAGAATTTTATCAAGCCAAAGGAGCTTATCACATAGAAGACTGAAAAGAAAAGATTACAATATGTGACTCTATGTATTAAGTGAAAACATGATCTGCTACTGAAGCACACCACCTAGGGAGACTTCTGTTTCTCTGTCTGAATACAAGTGTCCATCATATTATTTAAAGATTTTGTATTTACTGTAGAGCATCATAAGTACTTTTCCAACATTTTAAGTAATACTTAGCCATGATTTTGAGATAAGCCATGATTTTGAGTAATCAATTGCCACATTTCACATTGTAAAGCTCTACAAGTTTAATTATTAAGTATTTAAAAACAAAATGTAAAGGGGCGCCTGGGTGGCTCAGTTGGTTAAGCGTCCGACTTCAGCCCGGGTCACGATCTCGCGGTCTGTGAGTTCGAGCCCCGCGTCGGGCTCTGGGCTGATGGCTCAGAGCCTGGAGCCTGTTTCCAATTCTGTGTCTCCCTCTCTCTCTGCCCCTCCCCCATTCATGCTCTCTCTCTGTCTCAAAAATAAATAAACGTTAAAAAAAATTTAAAAACAAAATGTAAGATCTGGGGATAAGGAGAGGCATGAAGATCCGGGTAACAAAAAACAAGGTAATATTGCTCTAACCATGGAGTCCTGAGCTACCCCAAATTCTAAGAATCATTGCTCTTATTTCATATTCTGGATATTTTTGAAATTTGGGACTAATCAAAGGGAGATACAGTGTTTTCAAAAAATTGAAAAAACAAAACAAAACAGTATTCTTGTGTTCAAATTCTAGTTCCACTACTAACTACATGAAACTTTGTAGTTGTGTTGGTCTACTGAATTGACTTATCTAAGTAAATATAATGGTATGACTTATACTATTTATCTCTTTGTTTTTTGTGAGTATTAAGTGAGATAATCTATATGAAGGAATTACTATAATATTTGGTCTAGAGTAAGAAATGAATTAATCTATAACAGCAGCCATTAATGTTGAAGGGAGAGAGGAGGATAATGATTAGAGAATTTCCCAAAGCACATTTCTTCTTGGAGGATATTTGATATAGAGCAACAGGGCTGTCCTATCTGAAGACCAGGGCTCTTATGGTTATATTTCTGGAAGACCAATGCTGTACCAGGCAAAGTAAAAGCAGTAACCGATGTCAAAAATACATCATCAATTATTTTCTCTCTCTACTCAAGAAATTTGAATCAAAGTCCACATCACTGTACTTAATGTGACTGTATCTGGATGGCAGTCCCATTAGTGGTTACAAAGTTTTCACAAGAAGCTTAATGTAATTCTAAAAGACACATTATTTTGACTCATACTTGAATTTGAGAGATTACTGCAGCCAGAGAAATAAATGATATTTTAACCTTTGCATCACTGTCCTTTGCTGAGAGAGAAAACATAGATTATAACCATTATTTCACTATAATTCAATAGATGGAGTAAATAAAAGTCCACATCCTTTCTATGGCTCTGAATTGTTCTAGGCACTGGAACAATATCTATCCTGAAGAAAATTGGAATCAAGTAAGGGATTCCAAGAGTTAAATACATTATTAACACATATTATGAAATGTCAATTTAGTTTGTCCTTAGATAATCTGAAAAGCACATTAATTTTTATTTTTTAAAGTCTTAGTACTTTATTGGAAAACATTTGATGTTCCTTAGTCAAAAGGGTGCTCATTTCTCTATTTATCAAAATGAATGACTGGTCGAATGTAACTTTGATGAACAGTAAGCGTCATCTATGTATAAAACACTATGTTAAACAAAATTCTTTCCTTTGAGCACTTTAGAGTCTATTGAGGAAATAGATAAAAATAAAGCATTTGCTTTTCTTATAGAGATGAATATGCTATAGGAGTCTGTGGAGATTGATTTTTTTAGTGGTAGATTGGATTATGTATCTTAGGATACAAGAGATAGTTTTTAAAGGTTATTTACTTATTTTGAGAGAGGGAGAGAAAGAAAGAGAGAGAGAGGGAGGGAGGGAGAGAGAGAGAGAGAGAGAGCGAGCACGAGTGGGAGAGGAGCAGAGAGAGAGAGAGAGAGAGAGACTATGAGATCATGACCTGAGCCAAAAGCAAGAGTCAGATGCTTAACTGACTGAGCCATCCAGGCACCCCAGGATATGGGAGATTTTTCACTGTGACTTCAAGGAAGAATAGGAGTTCAACTCCTATATAGATCAGGTAGGACAATGGAGACTTGTAAATAGAGAACAGAGGCAATAAATGGCCAGAGATGTAAGAATACAGAATTAAAAATTTTTCTTTGTACCCACTAGCATGGTTAAAATAAAAAGGGACAGACAATAGTAAGTGTTGGTGAGAATGTGGAGATGTTGGAACCCTTCTCCATTACCAGTGGGATGGTAAAATGGTGTTTCCCCTTTGGAAAATAGTTTGGGAATTCCTCAAAATGTTAAGCACGGAGTTACCATGCCTTACTATTCTAGTCCTAGGTATATACCCCCAAAATATAAAATAAATGTGCACACAAAAACTTGTACATTAATTTATGGCAACATTATTCATAATAGTTTAGACTGGAAAGAACCAAGATGTTCATCAAGAGGTGAATGAAACTTATTTGACCATAAAAAGGCACCTAGTATTCACACTTGCTAAACCATGGATACACCTTGAAAACATTATGTTAAATGAAAGAAACAGACACAGAAGACCAGATATTGGATGATTCCGTTTATATAAAAATGTTCATAAAGGCAAATCCAGAGAAACAGAAATTAGATTAAGAGTTGCTAAGGGCTGTTGGGCGCTAGTGAGTGGGAAGCAGAATGACTGCGAGTATGAGGTGTTTTTTTTTTTTTAATAGGATGATGAAAATGTTCCCAAATTAGGTCATTGTGATGGTTATTTAAATTTGTGAACATACTAAAAATTGCTACATTGTGCACTCTTAAATGTTAATTTTATGGTACGTGAATTCTGTTTCAATAAAACTGTATAGAAAATATAAACTGGTATTATAGTAAGAATATAGTATGTATAGTATTTATGTATAGTATGTATACTATGTAGTCTATACTTTAACATTTTTATTGAAATGTAGTTTGAGACCAATTTATGGAGATTCCATTCAGGAATCTCTGATTTATTCTCTATCCAGGAAAGAACAATTTCAGATTTTTAAGATATGATGCTAACACTAACAACTAACATTTTCTGAATGCTCAAAAATTGCCAGGCTCTTATATAAGCGTCTCATATGAACTAGCTCTTAATCTCAACTGTCCTGTGGGATAGCTCCATTATTATTCCCAATCATTAAGAGGGAAATTGAACCCTAGTTGGTTTCAAACACATTGGTAATAGGAAGGAACATCAAGATCTGAACTCCCCATCTTACTACCTATATTACAATGCCTTTTGACATTATCAGAGTTGCATTTTATAAAGAAGGCTCTATTTGGAGTGCTTTGGCTGACTTTAAGGAAGAAGAGACCAGAGGCCAGGCAGCTCTTACAAGAGTCCAAATGAAAGATATCATCCATACTATCGCAATGATAGTAGAAGAGTTCTTTCAAATACTTGAATTTGGGTCCAATTTTTTGGTGAAGCAAAAACATTGATCCCAAACAGACCTACTATTCACAGACACAGATATGCTTGAAATGTAAAAATAAGTCCAGAGGAACCGTATGATTTAAATTCGTTTGTCTCATAAGTAACAAAAAATTTTTACAGTGTCAAGATTTCTAGAGCATGGCTAATTTAGAAAAAAACTGACTACTGGTGGCTAACTATTAAAGAAAATATGTTTTGCCATTAACTATTCATAGACAAAGGAGCGATCCTATTTTGCATCCTGAACCGTAGTGCTCCTAGTAATTACAGATCCACCCATTTTTGCGCTACCCTGTCCTCTGTGGGTTGTTTTAAATGCTTTTCTTAGTAGGGTGGAAAGCTCATAAGCTTTAAACTATGGCTTTGTAATGACACAAATGTTTTCTGAGTCTTTAAAATGCTTTGGGGAACTCTTAAAATTGCATCATTGCCTGTTTGAAAAACCAACCTGGTGCTAATTGTGAATGTGCTATTTCACATTGCGGCTTCATGTAATACTGCCCTTAAATAAACACCCCCAATTACTAATCAAGTTGGATTATGGATATACTGTGCCTTTTTCTGTAAAGCATCACAATACTAGAAAGCTTCAAATATCTTAGGTATGTGTCCCAGTTTTCAAGCTGAGATGGTATCAATACCAAAGAATCCTCTGAGTAAGATCATTGCAATACCATTTTTTACTGCAAACATTACTGCATTACTGGATTAGTTTCTGTTGTGAGGGAGATCTTAGGAGAATAAAGACTCATCTCTCCATTAATGGTTTATGGCTTTTACCTTTTTATTTCTTGATATAATATCCTCTCTTCCTAATACATAAGTCCAAAATGCCTCTTAATTTGATAAACAAAACAGGGCATTGGACATTGTTTTAGTAAGATATTAGAGTAGAATGTAAGATATTTGGAAGTAAAATGAAGACTAATTTATGCTTTGGCAGGATGATTACTTCTGCCATTTTAGTGCAGTGACAACCTTTTACCCCATTAAATCCCAGGTGACTGCCTGGTCTGGGGTGTGCCTGGATGGCTTTTAGTTTTTATTCCTCCTTGTAGAAATATTAAAAGTATACTTGATTTAGAATGTTTTGAAATCACTGGTAATTACTGTTTAAACAAAGTTGGTAAGGTAAGTCAGAAGTGGGGAACCAATTTCAAAGTAATACAAAGAAAAAGTTTATTTCATATTTAAAACAATAGGTTAAATAATTGTGGTATTCTGAAATTCTCAGTATTTTCCTGTTTATTGGATGGAAAACTTTGGAAAATACAATCAATTTATTAATTTGTGTTGGCAT
This sequence comes from Panthera leo, assembly GCF_018350215.1. Classification (NCBI taxonomy): domain Eukaryota; kingdom Metazoa; phylum Chordata; class Mammalia; order Carnivora; family Felidae; genus Panthera; species Panthera leo. The sequence continues at coordinate 154,105,496 of NC_056682.1, read as the reverse complement.
GTTAATAGACATTCCTATTTAATGAAGTTTATATTTTATGTAGCTATGCTCAATTTCTCTTTTAGAAAAAGTTACACTTTGCACTTTAATCACTTCAGTAATTAAGTACTCTACATCTGAAGTGTCTTTAGTGTCCCATTAAAGAGATTCTGTAAGTTTCCAACGAGTCACTTAACCTCGTAAAGCTTCATTTTCTTTATCTGAAGTGTAACTGAGATCTTATAAGTCTTTGGTAAAGATTAGAGGCAATGTATGTATGTGACATAGCCTAATGCTCACCATGTAATAATTTGTACAATAAATATGTATGTGGAATATTATTAAAATAAGTGTATTATTATTATAGCTTAAGGAAAAATAAAATAATATTATATGTCTTGAAAAGTCTAAAGAGGTGCTGGGGAATAAGATATTTTGGTCGGCTATCATAGTAAGTTTTGTTTTTCTACCCAAAGATGGCTAAAACAACATAGTGGTAAGCATAATGACGAAAAACTCTTACATAAAAGATGAATCAATTGACTTTATGTTTGCTTTACCTTACTTTTTCGTGATTTATTATTTACTTCCTGTTTTTTTTTTCCTGAGTAAGATAAATTACTTATCTGCCTGCCTGCACTTACCCAGTGACTCCTTTGATCAACAGCACATATGTCTAAGATAATAGACAAAAGTGAGTTCTTTGTGAGTTAGGCATTGAAAAGAGCAAAGAAGATATAAGGCTAGGTATGAGAAGGGCCTCCCTTTAGCACAATGTAGAAGGCAGTAGAAGCTGAATCATGTGGAACATGATTGAGTTTATTAGTAGTCCTGTGATTTAACCAGGTTATTTTATGACAAAGTACTGTTATCTTGGCTGTATTTCACAGTCTTCCTTGAGCATGGCACGTTCAAAGACAATCAGAAGGAGAAATCCTGCAGTTCACGGCAACGTGTATTATATTATTAGGAATGCCTCCGTGTAACGCAATTAAATATGGCATATCTAAGGGGTCTGCCTGATAAATCCAGAATAAGTACAGATTCCGAAGCAGAAGAACCTCCAGGGGACATAACAAAAAGTAATAGCAGTTATTTCCCACTTTACATGAGCATAACATCCATCACAAGGAGAGAAAACAGCCACAAAGGCCTTTTTAATGAACTGTCTCCAAGAAAAATGTCTGATACATACTTACAAAGCAAAAAAGTCACAACAAAACATTCTGGGTTTCTTCTGGGCTCCCATCACAAGATAATGTCACAAGGGTGTAGCTTTGAGAATCTTTAGCTGATATCATTGTCTCTTAAACACAAAAACTAAATTTGGGAATACTAAGAGCTTGTCTAAGCAATGAGATGTTTTTTTACAGTCATGTCATAAAGTTATTCCGTAGTCGCTCTGACAGCATGAAATACCACATTTTTTAAAAAAGCAAAATCAAATAAAGGAAAAATGAGAGCATATAACAAAGATCCAAATTCCCAGAGAAATAAAAGAATAAAAATATAAAATTATATTCAGTAGGTTTACCAATTTGCATAGGTTTCCATACAGTATTATGTATAATGATATTAACAGATATTGACGGATCAATGTTGCATTCAGTGGCTTCTAAGGAGCATCATGGGAGCTATAAAAAGATATAGCACTAATTTCCCTGCATCTGTTTTCTTTTCAGTGTATTCCAAATCATATGCTTTGTCCTTTGCAAGTGTTCTCTCATTAGGTTGGAGTTCATGTTTCCCAAGGGTTTTGATAAATCTGTTTGCTGTATGTGCTAAAATATTCATATTGTCGTGTTTACACTTCGTGATATTTACTTAAATAAAGAGTAACCTCAGTGTTGCATTTCAGCCATATCTTTTCTTTCACTTAAATATCTTGAAAATGACATAAAATTTTCTTTCTTAAATAATTGGCTAAATCAAGTGTAAATCTGCTTGTAATGGGTCTACACTAAATTGTCTCCATGCAATATGTACCTTTAACATTCCCTGTATTTCTAGGAAATTGAAGAATTTTGTATATAAAGAATATATTTGATCAAACAATAGGCAATTTTAAAAGATAAAATTGTGTTGAGTGTACATTTTAGATTTATTTCATATTAACACTTTAAACGTTTAGTTTATGTTGATTTTATTAAAAATGAAATGTATTAGGAATTTGTTATCTAGATATCCAGTGCATAACACATCATGAGAGATTAATGGGACATTTCAGTTTTCAATTAAAATCTACTTAAGCTCATTTGTTGCTGTAATACATTAACATAGTGTTATTACAGAATTGTAATTATTACAATGTTAACCCAATATTGACTATTGTAGTAGTCAACTTTCAAGATAATAACAAAGTATGAAAGTTATAATTGTATTCCTTTTAGATTTTTTGTTCTTATCCAATTATTTCCCATTCATTTGTGTGTGTGTGTGCGTGTGTGCATGTGTGTGGATTGGGGAATTGTAGTGAGCTCACAAATCCAAATACTTATCTTATTTCTTTCTTTACAATTTCCCTGATGTTTGTATTCTTAAATTATTTCTTTCTCACAATGAATTAAGTTTATTTCAGTCTCCCACCTCATATCATAAGTATCTCCTTGTCTCTTAATGTCTTATTTAATTCCTCTCTCTTCACTCTTTTGTCTCCTCCCTATCTTCACTCTTGATATATATCAGCCACATTATTCAAATTGTACCCTTGCTTTTATTATTTCTGGTACCTTTCTTTCCACTCTGAGTCCAGATATGGTTTCTGTTTCCTCCTGTTAATGTTTTACTCAATTTGCTGATGTTCAGCAGCACTGTCTTCCAAATACAGTAAAACCTTGGATTGTGAGTGATTTGTTTTGTGAGTGTTCTGTAGGATGAGCAAGCATTTCTAATAAATTTTAACTTGATAAATGAGCAGTGTCTTATAATATGATAGTACGTGATGCCGAAAGTCACATGATCACAACTGAGCCAATGGTTTTTGAAATTTGCTTTGATATACAAATGCTTTGGATTACAAGCTTGTTCTGGAACTAACGAATTATGCTCCCAAACCAAAGTTTTACTGTATTTTGTATCCAGTCTCTTTGACACCAATTCTCCATGCCTGAAAAAGTAATCTACCTACCTGAGGCACCTTTAAAAATAGAATGTGTTAGGAAGGAATCTAACAAGTAGACTTGAGAAATAACAAATTCTGCCTTCAGTTCAGTAGCTTCTAAGTCCGGATTGTCCAGTAGGATAACCAAGAGCTTAATGTGGCTACTGAACACTTGAAATAAAAATTAGATGAAATGAAAATTTCAAATCTAAATACACTTGGACTATATCCAATAAAATTAGTATCTGAATTAAGATGTGCTGAAACTATAAAATACATGCCACATTTTGAAGATTTAGTACAAAAAATAGAATGGGAATGATCTCAGTAAATTTTTTATTAAGCATATGTTTAAGTGGCAATATTTATAGATTTTGGATAAAATAATATTATTACCGTTTTTCACCTTTTTCATTCTGCCTTTTGAAATGTAGTGACTGGGAAATTTAAAATTACTTATGTGGCTTATATCATTGTCAGATAGTGCTGTCCTAGGAACATATAGTTAATTCCTTATCTATAAATAAAAGCAATTAATAGAATGATTATTTACTACTAATACTTTTGACAACTTACTTGGAGCAATTAAAATATTTAATGAAAGTCATGAAATATGTCCAGTGTCAAATATTCTGTATACTTTTATAATCTTCTGAATCTCAGAAGTCATTTTGCTTTAGAACCCCCCTCTACTCTAGAAAAATTTTCTGAGGGAAGACATAACCTTTGTTAAGAAGTATTTATGTGGAACTACTAAGTGAAATTGAAGAAAAAGATCTAAATGATAGATAAATTGACAGAGCGATAATTACATTTGTATCAATGGCACTTTACAAAGCACATTCTGGTGTACTATCCCACATAATTTTTACGGTGATACTAAATAGAAGTTAAACATTGTAAAAGAATAACACATTTGTGTGCTGTGTGTATATATGTGTTTAGGCAAGGTTACTTCTAATTTTTTTTTTAATTTATCAACATATACACTTTTTAGAAAGGAAAGGGATTATATTGGAAGAAAATTCTACTTCAGGCATGTTTCACCTTGGCTGTTCCATGTTGCCCATTCGGACTTGAAGGGCAAGAGGAACTAATGCAAATATGAAGCCAGTGCTGTCTGAGTGCTGTGAGTAATAAAATACTTTGTCCCTGACTCAGATGTCTCATGTCCTCTTCCACCATTCATGAAATTGTATTGTGTCAGGCTAACTTGTTAACTTGCAAGTAAAGTAAGATTTCAGACCCTCTGAAGCTCTGGAGAAAAAAATCTAAAGAATAAAAGTTGGTTAGGGGCACACGAGTGGCTCAGTTGGTTAAGCATCTGACTCTTGATTTCACCTCCAGTCATGATCTCACAGTTCATGAGATGGAGCCCACACCAGGCTCAGTGCTGAAGTATAGAGCCTGCTTAATATTCTCTCTCTCCCTCTCTCTTTGCCCCTCCCCCACTCATTCTCTCTCTCTCTCTCTCTCTCTCTCTCTCTCTCTCTCCCTCTCTCTAAGAAATAAATAAACTTAAAAAACCTTATTTGAAAAAAAGAATAAAAGTTGATTAGGAATAGTTTTTAAGCTCAGAAAAGGGTAATAGATGACAGCAAAAAGTAAGGGGCAAAGGAATTATTGGGGATTCAGGACAAAATGCGGAGCAAATATCCATATTATTTATGATCATATAAAGTATGTAAAAGATATGTAAAAATAGACAATTGACTTAATTTGAACATCCCTTGATTTTTGTAATTTATATGGAGAAATAATTCTGCTTAGGAAAAAAATAACTTTCTTGCCGCCTCAAAATGCAAGAAAGTTACTGTTCTCACCTCAAGAGTGGATGTGGTAACTGATATAAAACATACTATACAAACAGGAGAAGAGAAAGCTATTATTCTTAAGTTTCACCTGGGTAAAAATGAACAGAAAATGTGATGTTGGTTAGTGTATGTATATACTTATCTTACTTTAAATTTTTTTAAATGTTTATTTATTCTTGAGAGAGAGACAGAGACAGAGCATGAATGGCAGAAAGGTGGAGGGAGGAAGAAAAAGAATCCAAAGCAGTCTGAGGCTCTGAGCTGTCAGAGCCTGACGTGGGGCTCCAACCCACAAGCTGTGAGATCATTACCTGAGCCAAAGTTGGATGCTTGACCAACTGAGCCACCTAGATGCCGCAATACTTACCTTGCTTTTAAAATGCTGCAGTGTTCCAGTATCTGGCTCAATTTTCTTTTTTGTTAAAGGAAAGTATGCTTCATTTTCTATAGAAATCATAATTGTTAAGATTAAAAGATTTTTTTCCTACAAATTTAATTTCTTACTGTCATTTTGTATGGAGCTTTGAGCAAAATGTTCCTTATTTAGTCTTCTGAAGGGAAAGAAAATAACTTAGGGAACTACAAACATTTTAGTTTTATGCTGATGATTTTAGTTAGGAATTGCATTTGTATATATTTTAATATTGATATTTTGTTTCACTCTCACAATATATAAAATCTGTCCTATATAACATAATTTACTTGGTTAAATGCGAGTTTATGGATTTCAGCTATATTAGTGAAACAAAAGCTCACCATCTTCATAAAAATAGAACAAATGACATGAGATGAGATAATTTATTTGGTATTACAAGCAGAACCAGGCCTAGATGTAGAGTCACATTTTAATAACTAAAAGTTAGTAAAGTTATGAAGACAAAGGTTCTATGTTAACAAATATCTTCTGAGTTTTATCTTTAACCATAAAAATATACAAAATATATGATACTGAAAATGTTCTGTGATTATTAATTTTTTCATTGTTCCAAATATAGAATTTATGGAAAATTGGTAATGGTAATTTAGAATATATCCCCACTTTGATTGAGCCCCTGTACCCTTATTATTAATAGATACATATCTTTCTGGTGCTTTGAATGACCAATATTTGGGGTCTTTTACCAACATCAAATGAGATACTGCATTTCTTTTTTTGTTTGTTTTAATTTTTTAAATATTTATTTATTTTTGAGAGGGAGAGAGAGAAAGAAAGAAAGAGGAAGAGAAAGAGGGAGACATGGAATCTGAAGCAGGCTCCAGACTCCGAGCTGACAGCACAGAGCCAGATGTGGGGCCTGAACCCATGAATGACGAGATCATGACCTGAGCCAAAGTCCGAAGCTCAACTGACTAAGCTACCCAGACTCCCCTTTTTCTTTCTTTTTAAATTTTTGTTTTATTTTTTACTGTGAAAATAAAATGTTATTTTATAACTTTTAATAATTTTTCTAAATGTCTTATATATGAATAATATGAATAAGCCCATCACTCTAGATATGAGCTGCTAATAGGTGAGCCAGATTCTAAGGCAACAAGTCTAAGTTATCTTTTGGTAATTGAGTGTTGGATTAGAAAGAACAAGAAAGCTTTACCCAAATCTCAATTTTGCCGATTTGAGAGAATAGGAAGAAAATTTATCCAAGGCAACAGAAAACTGAAATTAGCCATGACAATAACTCCTAAAATACTAAGAATTCAGTTTTAGTTTAAAGATTATGATTTTCTTTTCCATGAGCTGTTAAGAAAAATATATGATCTTGCTGATAATGTTGTCTTTTTAGTGTGAAAATGAGTGAGACATACATGTCTATCAGACTTGGGAAATAAATTAAGACTTAGGAAATAAATATTGTCTTAGTCTACTTGGGCTTCAAATACCATAACACCCTAAAAAAACACTATACAGTGAGTAGTTTAAATAACAGAAATTTATCTTCTCACAGTTCTGGGGGCTGGAAGTCCCAAGTCAAGATGACTGCTGATTCAGTTCCTGGTGAGAGCTCTCTTCCCAGCTTGTAGATGGCTGCCTTCTTGCTGTGTCCTCACATGGGTGCACAAAAATAGAATGATTTCAGGGTGCCTGGGTGGCTCAATAGGTTAAATGTCCAACTCTTAGTTTCAGCTCAAGTCATGATCTCATGGTTCATGGGTTCGAGCCTCTCTTGGGCTCTGTGCTGACAATGCAGATTGAGAGACTTGGGATTCTCTCCCTCTCTCTGCCTCACGCCTACTTGTACTTTCACTTTCTCTCAAAAGTAATTAATTAATTTAATTAAATAAAAAGAGAGACAGAATGATCTTTCTCCCTTCTTCCCCTTATGAGGCCATCCACCCTACTGGATTAGGGTCCCATCTTTATGACCTCACTTAACTTTAATCACCTCCTAAAGACCCTATCTGCAAATGCAGTCACATTCGGGCTTAGAGCTTCAACATACGAATTATGCGTGGGTGGTACAATTCATCCATAGGAAATACTCTGACAACATATTCAATGACACAATTCAGTAATAATTCATTTCTTGATTATTTCTTTCAGCAAATACAGCCAGAGTATCTTCTCCAATGCTAAGTTTCTGGAAAGCATCAACATTATATAACTTAGCACCTGCCTTACATTAATTTGAGCAATTCAGCAGCTCTAAAAAGAGTTCATCTATTTTTTTTATACAGCTTTAAGTGTTAATATAGCTGACCCTATTGTTCAAGCAGAAAACTTTATCCTGGACCACAAGTTCTTTCTGGAATTGTTTTACCTGTGGATTAAACTCTTTATCCTAGACAATGTACTGAACCAGATAGCTTTCCATAAAGCTATCGTTCTTCAATGTGTATACCATAGTACCTATGTAATCTCTTCCTTTTTACTGTGTTCCATTCTCCCAAGTTAGAAGATATTGATAATGCTGGCAATAGTTCTTGCTGGCCACCTCAAAGACATGTCCATGTTTTCTATGAAAATACTCATATAAGCATTGATAGTCAATGATTTGTTTCACTTGGCCAGAGAGACCAACTTGAGTACAGTGTTCTCAGCCTTACAGAAAAGGTTGAAAGCAGGGCACCTGGTGGTTGAGTTAGGTAAGCGTCCGACTTCAGCTCAGGTCATGATCTCATAGTTTGTGAGTTGGAGCCTTGCATCGGGCTCTGTGTTAACAGCTCAGAGCCTGGAGCCTGCTTCAGATTCTGTGTCTCCCTCTCCTTCTGCCCCTCCCCTTTCACTCTCTGTCTCTCTCTCTCTCTCTCTCCAAAATAAATAAATATTAACATTTTTTTTAAAAAAAGATTGAAAGCATGGGAACAATTCTAACTTTTATTTAGCTATTAGATGTTTTCCTGTTTCATAAAATAATGTGTAATTTGGATTCAATATAGCAAAACTGGCATTCTCTTTAGGAAACTTTCTCTAATTAAAAAATGAAAATGTAACTTTTCCTACATGTACAGAAGCAGGGCCTTATATAAAAATGGAAGCTTCTGAGGAATTTGCTGAAAATCTTGTGTAGGACATTGGACAACCACAATGAGGAAATGACTTGGAAGTGGTTTGTGAAATAAGCCCATTCTACTTGGATTTTTAATGGTTGGGAGATCCCTAGATGATACCTGGAATACATTAATTTCATATAACTAAGCAAAGTATTCTATGTATAGTATTAGTATAATATTAGTATTTCTGCTAGTTGTATAATGAAAGTATACAATTCTTTGTAATATTTTAGTGTAAAATTCACTAAAAACAAAGATGAGCTGTGCTTGTAATTTTCTCTTTCATAAGTATAAAACTCTTTCACAAGTATAAAAACTTTCCCTACGTTAAATAGCAAGCAGCTTCCCTTGCCTAGAATGCTGTTACCATCTACAAGTCAACAATGTGACTGTATAGTCAGTTTATCCTATTTGTATTCAGACTTTATAAACTTTCTCTTGTGTTTTTTTAAAACCACCTTCCTATAATGAAGTTAACTAATACTGTATATTATTGGTCTTCAATACAGTATCTCCCCATCTAAACATGAATGAGGTAAATAACACATTTATAAGACTGATTTATTATTGCTGATTCTAAAGATTTGGAACCTAATCGCAGAGGCAGCAATGGAAGTGTTGAGGTTATATACATGAATTTCTGGGACTTGTGGAGAGGACTGTGCTTTCTTTAAAAATCCTCACATTTCCAAAATTTGTTTTTCTTCAGGTTAACCAAGCATTAATCATTAATTACCAGATGGAAAATATGCCTGCCTGGTCCAGTCAGTAAAGCATGCTACTTGTGACCTTGGGGTTGTGAATTCGAGCCCCACATTGGGTGTAGAGATTACCTAAAAAAATAAAATCTTAAAAGAAAAAAAGAAAGAAAATATGACTTTGGCTCTACAGGTCACAGAAACTTTCAATGAAAAGATAAGCAGCGCCCCCTGCCTGCAAGATCAGACATTTCTAACTCATCTTTAAATCCAGTGTACTGTTAATTGTAATAATGAAGTTTTAGCTAATGTCTCTGTGTAGAGTAATTAATCCCTCTCTCCCTTCTACCCTCAATGGTAAGTCAGAAACTGAAAACCACGAGATGTTCCCCAACTTCAAACTACCAAGGCAGCCTTTCACCATTTCATAAATTAGAGCAGGAAACACAAGGCTTTGGGGTCCCATATACAAAAATATTTCTTACTGCAATCACAGTAGCCAGAGTTACATATTGTGCCTGTTTTCTAAGCCTCAATGGGATGCGGCTTAAGCCCACAATGGGATGAAAAGAAAGTTAGGTATTTGTTCCCCATACATGCAGAGTGGTTGGTGTGTTTCCCTCTATAACAGAGAAATTCTGAGATTAGGAAACCTCGGTCTTATTGAAGGGCTGCTGGAAAAATTGCCATCCTCCTCTATGGGGAGAGAATTATGTTTATCAAACTGGAGAGAAAGGATATCTACACTGAGGAGAGGGAGGCATCTCTATCTTTACTATCCTAGAATGTAAACAAACCTGGGGTGGGGGTGGGGGAGATATATCTCTCTTACTGAGGAATGTAGAAGACACTACCATTAATCAAAGGCTTCTTGCTTATAAGGACATTCTTGAAGAGGTAATCTGGAACAAATTGACTGTTAATGATATACAGAAATATGAATTATCTCCCATCAATCATATCTTGCAAGTGCCTTCTCTATTGAGAGAGAAAGATAGAGAGAGCCTGAGTGTGAGCCAGGGAGGGGCAGAGAGAGAGGGAGAAAGAGAGAATCCCAAGCAGGCTCCACTCTGTCAGCTTGGACCCCCAGCCCGGCTGGATCCCACGAACTTTGAAATCATGACCTGAGCCGAAATAAAGAGTGGGACACTTAACCTACTGAGCCACCCAGGTGCCCCGCAAATATCTTTTTTTATAACACTTTTTCACTTTTGTTGTAATAATCTACATTGTAATCAACATTGTAGATTTCACTTTTGTTGTAATAATCCACTTGTAGTAGACATTTTGTTAATGTGTTGTTAAGAAAATAGTGAATACAATTTTATTAAAAGAACTGAACATTTGTTATTTCTGCCATCAATACCACCCCAGGCCATGACCTCATACATGTACTAGTAAACATCTTTTTCACAGCCTTTATTCTTGTAAACATCTCTTCCAGTTATGATACGTTCTATACAATGTTGCTAGATTATTCATTGTAAACAAATTAATAATAATATGACCATAAAACCTATGGAATATAATAAAATTGTTTACTCTTAATCAAAACTATCATGTTTTTGTACTACTTTTACTCTAACCCAATTTTTGCCTATTATTATTCACTACAACCAAAGTGAATTACTCTATTCTCTCACCCATCCAGTATTTGTATTAACTGTCCTTCCACCGAGTCTGTATAAACTAAGGTGCTTCAAAATTTTTACATTATATACACTAGTGACTAATTCTTTTAGCTTTTCAATTTCTGAAAATGACTTTGCTTTCATTTTTGAAGAACATTTTCACTAGATACAGAATTCCAAAATGTTTGTTGTTGTTGTTCTCTCAACACTTTGAAGATGTTCTATTGACTTTTAGCTTGGTTTGTTTTGTATAAGAAGAAAGTGATTGTTTTCATTTTTTCTTCTCTTATGTAGTGTGTCTTTATCTTGCTTCAAATATTTTATCTTTGTCATTAGTTTTCAAAATTTTGAATATGAGATATTTTGGTATAGTTTTCTTTGTGTTTATGCTTCTTGGAGTTTGAGTTTCTTCGTTCTGTGGGTTTATATTTTTCAATAAACCTGGAAGACATTTGGCATTATTTATTCAAATATTAAATTCCATATACTTCAGATTGCTTGATATGGTCTCAGAGATCACCCTGACTTTGTTCATATTTATCAGACTCTTCTATTCAAACTTATTATCCTCTTCTGCATTGTGTAACCTGCCAAGTCCATCCTCTGAAATATTTTACTTTACATTTCTTTTAAATTTTTGAGTATTTACAATAGATGTTTGATATACTTGTTGGCTAATTTCATGATTTCTGTCACTTTGTAATTGTATTAATTTTTATTCTGTGTTAGATTTCTTTTCCTGTTTTTTTGCATGTCTAGTCCGTTTTGATTGGGTGCCAAACAGTATGAATTTTATGAATGTTGAATTATTCAGTAGTACATGACTATTCCTAAATTTTCAGTTTTCTGGGTTCTCCTTTGAAAGTTTTGAGAAATTTAACATGTCCTTTAAATCCATGCTTGTCTCAACCCAATTTTAGTGTACAGAGTGAACATGATAATTTTTATACAAGGAATCATTAATTGAATTATAATTTTTCTGTTCTTCTAAAACAGTGTCAAAAGTCACACATAAGATTTAAATTCTATTAATACAAATATTCCAAAGTTACTTAATGAAGAAAGAATACATTAATTTGCTTTTTGAGGATTAAGGTAGGACAAAATAACATTCATAGGAAACAAGGAAGATCAGATGATTTTCTAAATACCAATTTGAAACACTTCAAAAGTAATGAAAACTTACCTTTTAAAAATCTTTTTATCTACTTACAGTAAGATTTGGTACTCAGTGTACAATTCTATGAAATTTAACAAACACGTAACTGACACTTAATTATAAACACAATCTAGGTACAGAACAGTTCCATCAATTCCAAAACAATCTGCTTTGATACACACACACATTCTCTCTCTCTCTCTCTCTCTCTCTCTCTCTCTCTCTCTCTAGAAATTCAAAGTCCAAAGTCTCTCTCACTGGGCTAAAACAAGATGCTGGCAGAGTTTTTTGTTTTTTGTTTTTGTTTTCCTTCTGGAAATACTAGGAGAAAATCTTTTATCTTCCCTTTTTTCAGTTTTTGGAGGCCTTTTTTTTTTCTTCAGTTTTTACATTTCCTTGGTTCTTGGCTCTATTTCATTGTCTTTATTTTTTTATTTTAAAAAAATTTTTTTAACGTTTATTTATTTTTGAGACAGAGAGAGACAGAGCATGAATGGGGGAGGGGCAGAGAGAGAGGGAGACACAGAATCGGAAGCAGGCTCCAGGCTCTGAGCCATCAGCCCAGAGCCCGACGCGGGGCTCGAACTCACAGACGACGAGATCGTGACCTGAGCTGAAGTCGGACGCTTAACTGACTGAGCCACCCAGGCGCCCCTATTCCATTGTCTTTAAAACTACCAAGATTGGACTGAGTCCTTTTCACATTACTACCTCTAATTCTGTTTCTTCTTTCTTTTTAATTATATAAGGGGCCTGGTAATTACATGGGGCCTACATAGATAACTCAGAATAAGCTCCATATTTTAATATCCTCAATTCAATTACATTGCAAAATTCCTTTATCGCTAAGGTAAAATATTCCTAGGTTCTGGGGAGTAGGACATGGTTATATTTGGGGGACATTATTCTTCCTATCACAGCATAGTTTACATACTCTGGCTTTATGGAAGTATAATACTTTTGGTGTCTTCTTTGATGTTCTCCTGGCCTATCATTATGAAGAATGATATTGTCTGTAATTCTACTGATTTGAAGGTACAAATTGAATGCTCACCTTGTAGGCTTATATTATTTATAAAACATTTTTGGCAGAGGTTGAGATTTAAGGAAAATGATTTGATCCAAAGTTTATTTCCATACATATAATAATGAACTCAGCTATGATGGAATGCTAATATATTTATGAAGTATGTAGTTGTATCTTAAAGCCATTTCAAAGAAGCACTGTAACATAGTAGAAATAATCTGGTACCTGAGTTGAAATAAGCTATTAGTTCCTTATACTACTAATGAGGCTAGAATGCTGAATTTCCCCTTAAAATATATAGTATTCTTATTTAATTTCAAGATGTTTTCTTCTCCCTTTCATTTTGTCTAATCTGTGACAAATCTACAGAGCCAGAGACCTAGTTCATGTTATTTTAAACATTACCATCTTATATTTCCTGCATTGATATCCTTAGAGTTCTATTTGTGTCGTTGAGTTCAGAAAAGAAGTAAGTCCCTGTGACCCCTGAACAATTTGTACCCAGATGAAAAAAAATTAAAAATAAAAAAAGGAATCCAAGTTTGTGCTCAGCTTACATGACCCTGAGAAAATTATTTAGATTTGTTTAGTTATCTGTCTACTTAATTTTATGTCTTTTTATAGACATTATTTTGTGACAGTGTTAGAATTGTATTATAATTATGACTTTTAGCTCTTTCGAGTTATTATTTCAGATATGCACACCTACATGAAAGGCTGCTAAATATATTATGAATTGGTACAATCAAGGTTACACTATCATGTTGTAGTCTTTGAAGAAAAATACCAATTTATTTTAGCTTAGCATCCAAGAAATATTAGGATACATATTCTCACATTGATATTTTCTCTTATTTTAATATAAGCACACATATATACAACCCATATTTTAATGGATCTCATAAATTAGCTAGCTGAAGTAGAAGAGAAAAATAATAAAAACTAGATATTATGCTGGCAAGACACTCCAAATGTGAAGCTATTTTTGTTTAAACGAGAGGTATTTAACTGGATCGGTGTTTGAAATTTCTTTTCTTCTATCAGTTCCTTAAGTATGAATTTGATTTAAAATACGTAATAATATATATGAACATTAGTTCTGGGCAGATGACTATGCTTAGCATATCTTTGAGATATTTTGAGATAATTTCTCCTGCAGTCTGCATTGCCTGACACATCTCTTTGAAATTTTTTCTGAAAGAAAAATTTTATGCCTCACACAAAAAAACTGTTTTTGATTTATCATTTCTTATTTTGCAGAATCTTGTTTGAGATCAAAATTTTGAATAACTTGGAGCTTAACTTTAAAATATTCTCTGTGAAGTATTTGAGTCATAAAGGCTAATGTGAGAGTATTGTTTTCAGCTATATTTCAGATTTATAAGTGTATTTTTTTTAAATCACAGAAATCTTAAAGGACTTTTAAAATAATATTTGATTTCAAATTATGGGACTTTAAAAAAAGATTTCATTAGTTATATCTAATTATATAGTTACAGTTATTGGTAATCTGTCTAAACATAGGGATGTGAATCATCTCTATTCCCACAACATATATTCCGACAGGCTACTGAGACTGTTTTATGTTCATTGTAATTTAATTTATGATGTTGATTACTTAATTCAGTTACTTTAGTTGAAATGTGACAGAGTCTGATAATTCTTGTTTTCACAAATTGTAGCTATAAATTTTACCTTAATTTTATTTTAAAAGCTCTATCTATAGAAATACTAATCACATTTTGAATTGCTTTACTATGCCACAAATAGGGAGACATTTAATCACTTTAAAATAAAGTGTAACCATCTGTATCTTCTGTGTGAAGCTCATTGCTACCTGAGACTAGCATCAATGTTTTTTTCTATTCCAAAGGAAAATTAAACAAAATATTTGGGTTATTTTCCAAATAGTTGTTGTTTGGTAATTACTTTCATAGCACACAGGTTTGAAAATAAAGTTCAAAATATAGATAATAAATAAACTACAATCAATTCTATTATCCATGGTAGTTATGCATTGTAAAATCTCTAAAAACACTGAATTAGCAAACATTGAATCGTTGCTCCTAGAGAACAGGATTTATCGATTGATTATAATCTTAAATCATAAAACAACACATCCTGGTAGATTTTATTTCATTTTACAAAGAGAAAACACAGATCCAGAAGTAAATTACTTTTCTGAGGTCTCCCACCAGCAGGTGCCAGAGTTGGGATTTGTGATTCGAACCCCATCCAACTAACCCTAGAGTGAGAGCTTCTTGCACAACACTACACTGCCCCCTACCATCCTTTGGCAGCATCTGTATGAGAGCAGTGCAATTCAGGTAGGAACATGGCGCTGGGCAAATCAAACCCTCCACCTCCACTGCCCTTTGCTCTATGCATGTCAGCGAATTACCCTGAAGCAGTTGGAGTATTGATTTAGGGGTTACAAATAAATTTTAGCCACTAGGCAAACTGGAATATACAGCATCTGTGAATAATGAGTATTGGTTGACTCTTCTTTTTGGTATTCCTTCCTAGGTTATACAAATAAAAATACTTGTATTTAGGAAAAAATAAGGAACTCTTGGGGCCAAGATGGCAGAGCAGCATAGAAGTTCTCTGCTATTGTCATCCCCAAAATGCAACTAGATCAGCACCAAACCATTTTTCACACCTAGAAAATTGATCTGAGGATTAACACAACAGTTTGCATAACTTGAGCCACAGAACTCCACAGGTATGCAGTGTGGAGAGGTGAACTGTGGAGAGAGAAGCTGCAGAGGGTAGGGAGCTGTTTTTGCAGAAAAAAGACAGAGAAAATGGGAAGAGTACAGGAAAAGCACTCCCCCAAAAAGTAGCTGGAGAGAGAGAGAGAAAGAGTGGAAACACCCACAAGTGATTGAACAAGAAAGGGTGAAAGGAGAAAGGAAAGGGGAGAGCACAGTCACAAATTCTATAGCTTAATACCTGGCAGTGCTCTGGTGGGAAGGATGAATCCCCAGGAGCAGTGAGGTCCAAAGGGTCCATGGGCCACATGGGAAGAAGTGGTTCCCCTGCTGGGAAGGCATTTGTTAGAGTCCTTGTGGCCTTCCCACAGATCCTAGTGGGCCCTGGAGAACAGCCATGTTTGCTGGTATTGAAACAAAGACACTAGGGTGCAGTGAAACCTGGTGCTGGTTGTGTGTTGTGATTTACCATAATCTCTGAACCTCTGCTGCTACATGCTCACGTGAACTTTTTCTGTGGCAAGCCAGCACCTGGCCACAATCTCTGAGTCTCTACAGCAACACCATCATGTGAGCATTCCCTGGGGCAAGCCAGTACCCAGCAATTGCCCAGCAAGATCCTCCCCCACAGGGTTGGAGTGGGTCCAAACCCCAGAGCCCTCAGAAGTGAGGGGTTTGGAAACACAGTACCATGGGGCACCTGGGTGGCTCAGTTGGTTGAGTGTCCGACTTTGGCTCAGGTTATGATCTCATGGTTTGTGGGTTCAAGCCCCACATCAGGATCTGTGCTGACAGCTCAGAGGCTGGAGCCTGCTTCTGATTCTGTGTCTCCCTCTCTCTCTCTGCCCCACCCCCAATCATGCTCTGTCTCTCAAAAAAAAAGTAAATGTTAAAAAAAATTAAAAAGGAAACACAGCCCATCTGAGATAAAATTCATGAAGGCGGTGCCACCTGGCAGGCTGATGACTTGGACACAGACAGTGTAGAAGTGGGGAGTAGATGGAAGCCGGAAACAAAGAAGGGATGCTTGATTGCTTGACGGTGAGAGTGCAGAGTTCTGGCACTAGAGACTGGGAAACTGAGTGATGCTATTTTCACCTCTCCCACACATGTGCATATATGCACACACGTGCCACAATGATCCACCCCAGTAAGCTAAGCAGTGCCACCTAGTGGAGAATGGAGCCATTACACCAAGCCCTGTCCAGTTGCGCCAAACAAGCCCTAGAGGACCACCACAAGTCTCTCTGCCTGCTTAGTGTACAGACTATAAAGTGCTTCATAGTTTGACTTCTAGGGGAAACTAGATATAATTTCCTTTGGATTTCTTTCTGTTCACTGGTTATCTATTCTTTTTTCTTTCCTTAGTCTTGGATACAGAAGGAGGAAAAAAATTGTTTTTATTTTCTGTTTTTGTAAAAAAATTTGTAAATTTTTTATTATATTTTTTTATTTTTTTGTAAGTTTTAAAATTCTATTTTACTTTTTTCATTTAATCTTATTCTATTTTATTGGATACATTTTTAAAAATTTTTAAACTTTTTCTTACTTTTTTCTCCTTTTTTTCTTTTCTTTTATTTCCCTTTATTCTCTATTCTAGCAAGCTTCTTTCAACAACCAACAAGCAAGAAATTTTAAGGGGGACTCTCTGAGAGGAAAAAAGATGAAACAAAAGAAAAAAGATCAAAACACAACTAGGATCTCGCTTACTTTATTTGATTTTTTGCATTGTTTTTAATTTTTTATTTTCTATTTTCTGTTTTCTTTTTCTTCCTCCAAAATGAGGAAATGAAGGAATTCACCACAAAAGAAAGAACAGGAAGAAATGACAACCAGGGACTTAATCAACACATATATAAGCAAGATGTCTGAACTAGGATTTGAATCACGATAATAAGAATACTAACTAGGGTTGAGAAAGCATAGAATCCCTTTCTGTAGAGGTAAAAGAAGTAAAATCTAGTCAGGATGAAATTAAAAATGCATAACTGAGATGCAATCTTGAATGATTACTACAGTGGCAAGGATGGATGAATCAGAGCAGCGAATCAGCAATATGGAAGACAAAATTATGGAGAATAATGAAGCAGAAAAAAAGAGGGAAACTAAAGCAAAAGAGCACCATATAAGAATTAGAGAACTCAGTGACTCATTAAAAAAGGAATAACATCTGAATCATAGGAGTTCCAGAAGATGAAGAGAGAGAAAAAGGGGCAGAAAGTTTATGTGAGCAAATCATAGCAGAAAAACTACCTAATGTGGGGAAAGATACAGACATCAAAATCCAAGAAGCACAGAGAACTCTCATTAGATTGAACAAAAACCGACCATCAACAAGACATACAATAGTCAAATTCAGAAAAAAAACAGACAAGGAAAGAATTATGAAAACAGCAAGGCTGTCATTCAAAATAGAAGGAGAGATAAAAAGTTTCCCAAGCAAAAATTAAAGGAGATTGTGATCACTAAACCAGCCCTGCAAGAAGCTTAACGGGGACTCTCTGAGAGGAGAAAAGATGGGAAAAAAAAGACCAAAAGCAACAAAGACTAGAAAGGACCAGAAAACACCACCAGAAACTCCAACTCTATGGGCAACACAATGGCAATAAATTCTTATCTTTCAATACTCCCTCTAAATGTTAATGGACTAAATGCTCCTTCAATCGAAAGACATAGAATGTCTATGTCTAACAGAATGGATGATAAGAAAACAAGATCTATTTATATGCTGTTTACAAGAGGCCCATTTTAGACCTAAAGACACCTTCAGATTGAAAGTAAGGGGATAGAGAACCATCTACCATGCTAATGGTCACCAAAGGAAAGCCAGAGTAGCCGTACTTATATCATACTATCTAGGTTTTAAAATAAAGACTATAACAGGAGATGAAGAAGGGCATTATATCATAATTAAGGGATCTTTTCACCAAGAAGATCTAACAATTGTAAATGTTTATGCCCCAATGTGGCAGCAGCCAAATATATAAATCAATTAATTACAAATATACAGAAACTCATTGATAATAATCCCATAATAGTAGGGAACTTCAACACCCCACTTACAACAACAGACAGATCATCTAAGCAGAAAATCAACAAAGAAACAATGGCTTTGAATGACACGCTAGACTGGATGGACTTAACAGATATATTCAGAACATTTCATCCCAAAGTAGTGAAATACGCATTCTTCTCGAGTGCACACGGAACAGTCTCCAGAATAGATCACATACTGGGAGACAAATCAGCCCTCAACAAGTACAAAAATATCGAGATCATACTGTGCATATTTTCAGACCACAATGCTATGAAACTCAAAATCAACCACAAGAAAAAATGTGGAAAGTCAGTGAATTCTTGGATAGTAAATAACGTAAGGGAAAGGAAGCAAAAAATAATATAGAAACAGGGAGGAGGACAAAACTTAAAGGACTCTTCAATAGAGAGAACAAAGTGAGAGTTGTTGGAGGGTTAGTGGGTAGGGGGATAACCTAAATGGGAGAAGGGGCATTAAGGAAGACACTCGTTGGAATGGTGTTATATGTAGGGAATGAATCACTGGATTCTACTCCTGATATCATCATTGCACTATATGCTAACTTGGATGTAAATTTTAAAAAATTTAAATAAAATAAAATAAATAATTTAAAATAATGTTAATTTGACAGTCAGAAAAATTAAAGCAAGAGGCAATAAAGGGAAATAATAAAATTAATTCTCAGAATAGCATTAAACACCCATACACACACACACACACAAAATCAATGTAGTCACAGTAAATATAATGATAATTTTGGAATGGTTCATAGGATTTCTCTGAGAATAATTGAGATAATTTCAGGGCTTCATTAATTTTTACTTTTATTATTGAAATTTTGGGGCAACAGATATAAAATATTTGCACTAAATATGTGCACTAAATATCTGTATTGTGCCACACAAGATGTCCTTGATGTTCACTATTTCATTTAATACTTGAGGCAAAACTTTGAAGCAAGCATAGCTATCGTTCAGTTAGGCAAACAGTTTCATACAAGTTAAATAACTTTTCTAAGATAAAAAAAAAAAAAACAAAAAAAACTAGAATGTGTCTGAGTGAGAATCCCGAAAGCAGTTGCTCACAACTCCAAAGCTCATGGTCTCTGCAGTCCACCACAGCTCCCTAGAGAAAATACTTTATGGGACATATCGCTTTTAATTAGATTTGTGTGTTTAACTGAATGTCCAATTTGCTTGAGTGAACATTCTGTGAAAGTATAACTGGCCGTCTGGCCCAATATTGTATCTCTGGTTCCTAGTAGCGTGTCTGCCACACATTAACAAGTTGTAAATATTTGTTGATGTTATACATGAAAACAAATGGATTAATGATATCCTAGTTATAAAAATTAGCTTCCAAAAATTTTTAGATAACTATATTATTCAGCTCAATTTTTTGTTGCTTTTTTTTTTTTCTTTTTTGTTTGGGCTATGTACACTGTGCCAAAACTGAAAACCTAAATTTTATAATTAATGACTGCTCGTGTTACTTTCAGGTTTTTAGGATATTTCTGTATGCAGCACGGGGTTCTCTTTTGAACCATTTCCTGCCATTACTGTGCTCATTGATGACTCTTTATTCTACCTTCTAAGTCTACATTGTTGGCAAAGCTCTGGCTGAACACTGTGCCCATTCTTAAACAGCCATCTGCATGTGCCCAAGAAAAATAGCAAAGAACAGAAAAAACCCTGTCAGGCTCTTATTCTTTGCCAATTTCTTCATTCAGTTTTACTGTGTCCTATGAGTGCTAATATAAAATGGGTATTCTGATAGCTTCACTTCTCCTCAATGGTTTGTGTTTTAAAGAAGCAGGAAGAACAGAGGCACAGAAAAAAGGAAACAGCTAGAGCTGTCATTACAAAATACTGGATTAATATATATTATTATGAGATGTATGAGGGCAAAAAAATACTCTACAGAACATATTTTAATACATGTATCTGTAAATATATATAGTCATACTCAGGCTTAAATTTTGTTGTAAATACTTAGACATATGTAGAAATATCATAGAGAATAAATACAATCACTTAAATTCAGAGAAGTTGACATAGGAAAACTCTAAAAGAAGGAAAATTTGCTAAACAGTTTCTTACGTGAATGTGTTTTACTAAAACACTACATATATTGATTAAGTTTAGAGCAAAAACAATGTTATGTACATAGTATTATCTTTATAATTAACAATTTTTTTCTTGTAATTCATCTATTAAGCACATGGCTACTAAGACATTCTTAGAAACATGTAGATTTTTTGTTTGTTATTGTTTTTGTTACATTTTAAAGAAAAGCATGTTTTGAGAGAGAGGATTCTGCTAGCGATGTCTTTTCATTTAGGCTTTCTGGCTCTATGTATTGAAGATAAAGTTTCTTAGAATGAACACTTTAATAACTGGAAAAATCCTTGTTACTCATAGGTGTAATGTTTTCAAATATGTCCCTTAGAGATGCACGTTCTTCAGGAGTGCCTCAGGGAAAAAGCTGAAGGTGACGAAGGAGAAACCAAACAGACAATCTTGTATTGGTTTATAGTTTGGTATTTTAAATAAGAGTTTATGGGGCACCTGGGTGGCTCAGTTGGTTGAGCATCCAACTTTGGCTCAGATGATGAACTCACTGCTCATGAGTTCGAGCCCCAAGTCAGGCTCTATACTGACAGCTTACAAGCTGTAGCCTGGAGCCTGCTTCAGATTCTGTCTCCATCTCCCCTGCTCCCACTCTGTGTCTCTCTCTCTCAAAAAAAAAAAAAAAAAAAAAAAAAAAAGAGTTATGTGCTTAGGGGCACCTGGGTGCCACAGCTGGCTAAGCATTTGACTTCAGCTCAGGTCTTGATCTCACATTTTGTGAGTTTGAGCCTCACATTGGGCACCATGCTGAGAATGCAGAGCCTGCTTGGGATTCTCATTCTCTCTCTCTCTCTCTCTCTCTCTCTCTCTCTTCTCGTCCCCCACGTGTGTGCTCTCTTTCTCCTCTCTCTCTCTCTCTTTCAGAATAAATAAACTTAAAAAAAGAGTTTAAAGGAATCTGTGCTAACAAAAGATGTGAGAGTCATTTATCTAGCCTAGCTTCCTTAGCACTAGATCAAACACCTGTAGAATGCTAACAAGTACATAGTCTGGTAGATTACAAAGAATTTATGTTGGACACTATTTGGGGGAAATATTCTTACCTGTATTTTGTGGAGCACATGATTTGCAAAGATTCTAAACAGGATCCTCTCCTAATTTTCTTCATGAGACCTAAAATCCATACAGCACTGAATCTGACCAGTAATGTCGGTTTACTTTTTCATCTTGTGCCAGCGCGATGCCTGGCACATAATAGGATTTCAACCAGTATTTGTTAACAGAACAAGTACTTGCAGAAAGCATTTCTACACAGCAGATGTTCCAAGCCACATGAAATCTTTGGTCAGAGAATGCTTATTTCCTTACCATGTTTTTGTTTTTCATTTTTTTTTCCCACAAAGGAGAAGAAAGCTCAGGTCCTTTTCTCAAAGGAGAAATAACACAGAAATAACACTTATGGGCCATTTTTATACCATCTCACTCTATTCTCCCTTTAGGATGCTGAGTGGCTTATCTTATTTCTGAGTTTCACCTCTATTGGTTCCATTTTCAAAGTAACCATTGCTATCAGTGTGTTCTTACTGTATTTCCCTTTCACCTTCGAAGTGTCCTCTCCTCCTCTGATGTTTATCCTCTGGCCAAAACTTCCAGGTTGGGTGGAGAGGTGAGTGTGTTATGATGGAAGAGTGTTAAGTCATTCTTCGTCCTCTCTACCTGAATTAAATCAGGGTTGTGAGAGTCTGGTGGTCTGAGTCGCAAGTAGGATAGAAGAAGGCTCCATCATATTTTCTACTCTAGCTTTACAAGTAAGAATTGATAACTGTGTATGAATTCCCATTTGAATGCTTTTGTCAGTTATCATTTGATCAGAACTTGAAAGGGGGAAAGAATGATTAATCAGCATGTTCAGACTACAAATATTATGTAATACTATCTCATACTTATTTAATGTATGTCAGATTCTTCTAAGAATTTTACATGAATTAATACATTTAGTCCCCACAGTAGCCATTTGAAGTATCAAGGATTGAGATGAGAAAACAGAGGCACAAAGACATCAGGTAACTTGTCTACAGTCACAGGGCTAGTTAAGTGGCAAAGAAAGATCTAGGTATCCCAGATTCAGAATACCTTAAACATCATGTTATACTGTTTCTCTAACATTATCTGGCCTTGTCTATGCACCTGAAATTAACTAGAAGTATCTTGAATTAGAAGTCTGAAGACCTGGGGCTAATTTGCTACGTATTTGACTTCCTGATCTCACAGTTAATGAGTTCGAGTCCCTCATTGGGGGTGAGCACGAGCCCAGCATCAGGTGAGCTCAAGTCTTGCTTCCCTCATTTTCTCTCTGCTCCTTGTGAGATTCTCTTTCTCTGCCCCTCATTCAGTTGCTCTCTCTTTCTCTCTCTCAAACAAAAAAACAAGTCTGAAGATCTGGGCTCTGGTTTCTTTGAATCTACTATGACCTTGGAATTTTATTGTCAGTTGTAATGCTACACTTTTCTACAGGTTGAAAAAAAGTGCTGGTTTAATGGGAAGGAAATGATGAATTTGGCTTGAGATATATTTAATATAATGGCATAATGGTAGAATTCAACTGAATTGCAAACTTACATTGGGGACATGGGCTAGAATTCTTTTTTTGAAATAGATCTTTTGGAGTCATTTTGCTAAAAATGAAAACAGATAAAATTCTTCATTTATAAAAGAAATGGCAATTTGCAAGACTTTTTCTTTCACATCCAATGTCACATGTGCAAGTTATTCTGATTTCTATTTTATAGAATTTAGAAGACAAGCTCAAAAAGGGTAAATCAGTAGTGTAAGGCCACAAGTTTATGCTTACTCTCTCTAATTAGGGTCAGATAAAAAGCTTGGGTGATATTATATTTTAATTTAATATAATTTAATGTTTTATTGTTCTTATAAGTGAAATATTCTTTGACACAAAAATGGAGTGGGAGCTATATATGATAGAATATTGTATAGCCATATAAAATTATAATAAGAAATATAAAAACATGAAGAAAGTTGCTTCTTTAGCCATTCACTCACATAAGCATACTTACTTTGAATCACAAATTTAGCTATCAATATGTTTTTTCACTTTTACAGGGAAGAATACGCATAAGTGCTTTCTGCATAAAAGCTGTCAGATTCCAGTGCATTCTTTATTTCAATGGTATTATATTAATGGTAATAGCTAACACTGATTGCGGTTTATGTGACAGGCTCTGTGGTTATTGTTTTACATACATCCTTGCACTTCCATCTTTAGACAAATTTTATAAAGTAGCTTCCATGCTGGCCAGCTGGGGTCAGAATTACCAGGTCACTAAGAGTTTGAGAAACTAACAACCAAAGTACATGGCTCTTCTCTGTCAATAAATTTTAGGTGATTCTGGGCAACTGATGTCACCTCTCTGGACCCCATTTTCTTATCTCTGAAGGGGGAATAGTAATTGAGTTTGTAAGATTGATTGTTTTGAAGATGTGAACATTGCCCGGCAAAGAGTATCATTCTGTAAGTATAAGCTACAAATGTCACTTTAAATATGAAGAAAGCGAGGCTTAGGAGAGATGAGTGTCCAAAGCTAGCTACTGTAATGAATCCGTGTTTGAGGCATTCCTTAAAATAAATGTCCTTTCCAGCCTTCTAGGCCTTGATAGTTGGCTCGTTTGGATGCTTACCTTTTCATCCTCTCTAGTAAGGTCTGGTGTCCCTATCTATCAGTTCATTTTCTGTCTGCAGTGAGACTACTAGCCTTCCCTACAGATTTGGAACTCCTTAACCTTACCCCACAGACCTTGAATAGCCACAACAACAATCACAGCACTAATTGTGTGATTTCTCTGGGAAAGATAATATATGAAATGCTTTTTATATTTTTATTTCATGATTATTATATTCATTTTGAAGATGTGGAATCTGAGATACAAAGTATTAGTAACTTGTCATAGGCCACATAGCTTCTACATTCCAGTTGGGATTTGAACTCAGATCTTCTGCATCTTGAGGCAAATATGTTAGCCTCTGTATTATAGACCTACCCTGGAAAACTAAATTGATAGGGATGTTCCCTGAGAACTTGTGAATCTATAATACTCAATTGTTGACTGCTTGTTTGGCTCAGACAGCTTATATAACATGGTCGTCAATGTCAAAATAGAGAGCAGGCCATTAGGAAGTAAGGAACATCAGCATTCCTTAGAAGTGCTGAAAAGCAGAGCACTAACAGATATGCTAAATCTGCACAACACTAAAGTAATAACTCAGCTAATGGAAAACATGAAACCATTAGATAATATAATAATGGGTTTGGAGAAAAGTTAGAAAAATGCATTCTTAGGAATTTTTGTGAATTTTGGTTAGATCTGAAGGTTGATACAGTATTCAGCAGAATACTCCTTCCTTGCTATTTAGTATGCAGCGGTTTGCAAATTATTAGTTTTCTTTGCTGATGCTTCTAATTTAGTTGCATTTCTTAGCTTGTTATGTTAAAGCACCTTTCCAGAGAATAACTCTTTGTGAAAACACTAGCCTAATTAAAGTAACTGGGTTCTACTCCTGGTTCTGATATTTTCCAAGGTTTGACCTCAGACCAAATACACATTCTCTGGGCCATTAGTACATTTGTCTCTAAAATAATGGAATTGGAAGTAATTACCAAGGCACCTGGATTTTTCAGTCTACATCTGGTGTTCCATTACTTTATAATTCTTTAAAAGTGATAACTTAAAAAAAAATTTGTAATGTTTATTTTTAAGAGACACAGAGACAGAGCATGAGTAGGAGAGGGGCAGAGAGAGAAAGGGAGACACTGAATCCGAAGCAGGCTCCAGGTTCTGAGCCATCAGCACAGAGCTTGACTCAGGGCTTGAACCCATGAACTGTGAGATCATGACCTGAGCTGAAGTCAGACGCTTCAACAACTGAGTCACCCAGGAGACCCAAAAGAGATAACTTTTTAATGGATATATGTAGGAGGCACCATTTGTTTTCATTCCAGTACTCATCAGCTTTCTTTGGATAATATGTTGATTTTTCCCTGATAGGCCATCTCTGCTTCCACCCTTACACTAAGCTCAATTATTTTCATTAGATCTAGGGTTATGGTATGGCTCGAACTGGGCCCTTTTAACATTGTGTTACTCAACCACAGTGACTCATTGTGTTTTACTTTTGTATATGATAATGGCGATACTGGAAAGGCTGCAGCAATGGCAACAATGAAGAGACAGTTCTGGCCATGGGGCATTGGACCTGGCACTCACCAATTGACTTGGTATTTTTGTTACAATTTATTATCCTATAAAGCTCAGTATTTTTTTCCATTTCTGTTCACACCTGAAGCAAGAAAATTAGGATGTGCAGTGTTTCTAATAGGGCCACTTCACCAATGCTGGAGACAAGAAAACTGAAGTTAAGCAAATAATAATAAAAAAGAGGTAACATTTATTGGGCACTTACATGTGCTAGGCAATGTTCTCAACACATTACATGTATTATCTTACTGCATTTAAAAGTAATAAAGTAATATGGTTCTTCTAGTTCCACCAAGTGGACATAATTACTCTGCTTATTAACTTTGGCTTTTTGATCCAGAAGAAGAAATGGAATATAATCAGTAATGTATTTGCCATAAAGGCACATGACTTAATGAGGAAAAGGAGAGCCATATTGTGTCTTAAGAATGAATAGTAAGTGTGCTGCATTAAAAGAAAATAAAGAATGAAAAAGTAAGTTGAGTTCAAAATGTGAAGGTGTAAATTAAGGAGTTTAGATTTCATTCTGTAAGAAAAAAAGAAACCAACATAACTTTTTAAGCAGCATTCTAGCATTACAGCATTTGGGGAGGGAGGGAACCCATTGCAAGAAGTGTGCAGATTTGCCTGGGATGGACTGCTTCCAATTTGTCTTCAGGATAATGGAGTTAGCAGCTTGTTCTATCTTACTGTTTGCTTTAGAAGTTAGGCAAAAGAGAAACAAAAATTAAATTCAAATAGTGCTATAAAATATGTATTATTATTAAAATGAAGGATTTAGAAAGTTATGGGACTTACCTTAGTCTTGTGATTGTCAATGGTAATGAAAGTGAACTTTGCTCAAGATTGAAAAACATTATAATAAAGGTAAAGCTTTCCTTTCTTCAGTTAACCTTAATGAGGGAAACTGGACAGGAACTGTTTTAAAAAGATGCAAGAGTTTATAGTTGATGCTTTTTGTATGTTCTGTTAAGAAAGGAAAACAAAGCATCAGAATCGGTGTTACAAATCTGGTTAGGAGAGGGGCTAAAAGAGACATACTGACTGATAAGATAAATAACGGTGACATTGATCAATTTATTGCCTCTCAGCTGTGCTATTTCTCCTTTGTGAGTTGAAATAATGTTAAGTTTTATCAGTAAAGTGCTTTGCCGGTAGAGATGCTGGAGGAGGAAGGGGCTTTCTCTTCCTGGTTCTGATGTGTTCCCCTTAGCTTGTAGCTTCTGTAGCTCCTGGCTCTGAAGTACAAGGCAGCCAGCAGCACTCAGCAACAAGCAGTTTTCCCTGGCATCCTTTTTGTTTGGTTCACAGCAAATTCTGAGAAGTGGCACCTCCCTGTGGGTGTCTCTGCCAGATACCCAGAGGACAGGTTCCTAGCAAATTCCAGAGCCCTGCACCAGCACAATGTCTCTGTCGTTGTGAGTCATGGCCATGCCTTCTCCAAGAGATCTGGATTCTGGCCCTGGCTGTGGGTCAGGGCAAGTAAGGAGGGAACACTACCCTGGGTGCTTTCTCTCAACCATTTGGGTAATAATTGTCTTAATCAGTCCAGGCTGTTTTGACAGACTATCATAGCTTGGGTGGCTTAATCAAGAGTGATTTTATTTCTCCCAGTTCTAGAAGCTGGAAGTTTGAAATCAGGGTGCCAGCATGGTCAGGTTATGGCAAGGGCCTTCTTCCAGGTTGCCGGCTGATGACTTCTCCTTGCACCCATACCTGGCAGAGAGCAGAGAGGAGAAGCAAGCTTTCTCATGATTCTCATAAGGCACAAATTCCATTCATAAAACTTCACCCTCATGATCTCATCTAATTACCTCCCAAAGTC